>NC_046234.1:7028290-7657725 GCF_009819885.2 Catharus ustulatus
CCAGGGAATGGGCACAGCCCTGGGGCTGCCAGAGCTCCAGGACAGGGTGGGATTGCTGGTGATCTGTACAGGTCTAGGATGATCCTTGAGGGTCTCTTCTAACTCAGAATATTCCATTATTCTATTATCCTATGAGATGGGCATGGTGTGGGAAGAGCCAAACCCCCCCAAACCCCCACCAGCCAAGGCTGGGGCATCCCCAGGATGAACAGGGCTGGAAGAAAACATCCCTGTGTTTGTCCCAGTGCCAACCAGTGCAGCACCATCTCCAGAGCCACCCCCACCCACAGCCACCCCCCAGAGCCCTCCAAGCTCCAGAGGAAAAAAAATGCTGTGGCAGCCTCAGCCCCACTGGAGCAAAAACCCTGGAATGGAGAGGGCTGGGATTGCTCCCCTGTGGCACCTGGGCAGAGCCACCCACCCCAATATTACCAAAATATTTCAGTTATGTTATTTATTTGCTTCCACCCCACACAGCCCAAATTTCCCTGAAGACAAAGTCTGCCCAATACCCAACGATGCACAGGGTTGGAAATATGAAAGGGAAAATCGTGGTGGCTGCTCCAGGTGCTTTCTGAGGGGAGGCCCCTCCCCAGGCTGTGCCAGGTGGTTTTTAAGTTGTTTTGCCCCCAAGGTTCGCTCACAAAGGAGATAACACCTCCCTCCATGGCCTCTTCCACCTCAGCTCTCCTGCCACACTGGTGTCTTCCCCACATTGTCCCACGGCTCAGCCCCAACCCTCCCATGGCATGAGGGACATGAGGTGATGACTGACCACACAGGAGAGCCTCCTCCACCGAGAGAATATCTCTAAAAATCAAAATAAATGAAAGAAAGCCGTTTTTAAGCAGGCTGAGCAGAGCCCTGGGGCAGGCACAGTGTCTGTAGGACAAAACAGCTCCGTGGTGGAACATCTGGGCTCTTCTCCTGATGGCCATCAGGAAATTATTTCTTGCCCCAGTGCTGGAGAGCTTCCCCCAGGTCTGCAGCACAGACACCAGAGCCTTTGGATGGTGCTCCTGGAGCCTACGGACCAGGAAAAAGATCCCCAGATGACACAACACTTGATCATCATCAAACCAGACACCCAGAGGGCAAGAGAAGGGTAGAACATCCATGAGATTTTAATCTCTTGGAGCTTCCTTACATTAAAGAGCACATTTGAAAACAACTGGATATCTCAGAAAAAATAGACCAGGCTGTCATTAAGCAAATCCAACCACTAAAGGAAAGTGAAAACGAGCAGTATTTTATCAAATTTTTTTTTAAGCCCAGCAAGAAGCAGGTTACACCCCTTTGCCAACGGGCTGTCACTTTTGGCTGACCTGCTCTCATTTGAAAGTTTTTCAGACACCGGGTGGCTTCTGGGAAGGGCCAGCCCTGCCCTTTGGTGCTGCAGGCAGGAGGGGAAGAGCCACGACCCAGCAGGATGAGCCCCTGCTTCCCCTCCTCATCCCAGGAACCCAGCCCCGAGCCCCTGGGATGGGGATCCGGGATCCACATCCATAATGTGTGGATAAATATGTGGATCTCTGCACACACTCACATCTGCATATAAATTAAAAACCAAACCCCCGAGGGCTTGAACCCACAGGACAGCCACAGGCAGAGCTCCTGTGAGCCACACAATGTTTAACGAGAGCAAGGGGATCTGGGGACAGCCCCGACCACTCCAAGGGCTAGGAAAGGGCTCTGAAGGCAGGTGAAACATTAATGTGCTTTCCTGAGGAAATGCCTTTGCTTTTTGCTGCATCAAGGGCTTTGAAATGGGAATAAACAACAGGGCAGGTTAATGAAGGCTTCTGACAGTTACTGGGTGAGGTTTGGTGCTGCAAGTCAGGGTTAAAAGCCTTAATCCCATCTGTGTGGGCAGGGAGCCTCCTCTTCCTTCCCTTGGAAATATGGCTTTTTGGGGTGGGAATCAAAACTACCCTGTCCCTACAAAACTACCCTGTCCCTACAAAACTACCCCTGTCCTACAGGTGCCAAGAGTGGGATTGCTGTAGGAGCACATCCCACAGCCCCCAGTGCTATTTCTGACTGCCTGAGCTGCCATCCACTCTCAGGGGCAAAGGGAAAGCAGGCACTGAGAGGGTGCAGCAGGGTGGAGCTGAAGCCTGCCAGGATTTTGGGGTGTGGGGTGGGTTCAAGCCCTCTGCTCTCCCCAGCACAGATCCATGGGGATGTGCTGGAGGGCACCAGCCCACCCTGCTCTGTGACAGCACCGGGGATGCTGCTCCTGATCATCATCACATCCCTCAGCCTCTGCAGCCATCCTGGCACGGGGCAATCCCTTCCCAAGGGAGCTGGCACGCCCTCGTGGGTGGCATCATGGACAGGCAGAGCAGGACAGGGGTGCTGGGTGCCAGCAAAGAATGGAAGAGAGGTGACACCACGGCAAATCCTCACGACAGGGCTGAGCAGAGGCAGCCACACACCACTGCTGCCCCTGTGCCCTAGGCAGGGAGGGTTCCCAAATCCCAACTGCTCCAGCTGAAGTTGTGGCAAAATTTTCAAACATTTTCCACTGGCCAAGGCTTGACCCTGAGTGGAACAACAAATACATCTGAGCTGTGCAACCACAGCAACCACAGACAACCTGGAGCTGAAACTGTCCCCTAAAAACACCCCTGATGCACTTGGAGAGCAGAAGCTCAGGATGCAGAACCCTGTGTGCACCCACCCTTGTTCTGAAGTGTCCGTGGAGCTGCAGGTGCCCAGGAGCTGGAGAGGCACAGAGAGGGAGGGAATGGGGTGATGGAGGAGCTGAACCCCCAGCAGTGCCCCTGTCAGCCCTGCAGCCTGGAGCCTGTCGGGATCACAGGGAGTTTGCAGAGCCAGGGAGAGGCTCGTTTTTGTCTCCTCTGCTAACGAGACTGATACTGCTTCTCGTTGAACCAGTCTGACCATCGGGCCGAGCCAAAACTGATTCATTCATAAGAAAATGGGAAAGGAGATCGACTCGTCACCCTGACTAATGGGGAACTCAGCCAACAACCTGCTGCTTCCACAGCAGCCCCACATCCTGCCTGCTCGGTTCTTCATCCTCCTCCCGAACCAGCGCTCGGGGGAAGCTGCAGCCCGGTGATACAGCAGGAGTTACCTGCTGCAGAAAGTGCCGGCGCGTGGCCAGGGGCTGGAATCACCCGGCAATGCCTGGCATTTTGCAACAGCTCATTCCTGATTCGGAAGCAGAGGAAACATGAAAGCCCTGTGAGACGTGGCTTTCCACGCTGCTCTGCCTCGCATCATCTTCCCAACAGCTTTTAGGGTTGTTTTTTATCTCCGTCCTTCTTCATCCGGCAATAAAAATCTAAACAACCGCCTTTGTGGAGTAGAAAAACTCTGCCTGCTGTAAAAACTGTTTTCTGTGGGTTTTATTTTTGCGTCATTTTTGTTTATGAGGCCAGTGGAACACAAACTGTGGCGGGGGGAGGCTGCAGATGGTGGGGCTGGGAACCCTGGGGTTGGAAGGATGCTGTCCCAAGGGAAGGAAACGAGCTCTGAAAAACCAGACTGGGGCTAATCTTATCTCCAGATGGAGATTAGGATGGACCAGCAGGAGTTAACAGCCGGGCACAGGGTCAGACCAGGACCTGAAGTGCCTCCTCTCCAGGCCCTTCACGCTTTGCTTGATGCACTGAAGCAGGGCAGAGTTTAACAGCTTTAAAAAAATAAAAAAGTCTGCCATGATTTCTTAGCTTTGGGCAACACATTGGGTTTTATATGAATCTCCCTTAATAAAGGTCTTCTCCTAAAATGCAGATCCCAGGGGGGTTTGAGCTCTCCCAGTTAAAAGCCTGTGACACCATCCCTCCCCCCCAGATCACCGATTTTTCATCACCCAACCCTGCAGACATCAGGACAAGCAAGGCAAAACTTTAGTTCTTGCTGAGAAACCCACCCTGGGTCTTGAAAATCTCCATTTTCAAGGCAGAAAAGCACCAGCCAAGCCAGTTTGGGTGGGGAAATGCCCCAAATCCTGACACTGGGAGTGCTCAGCCTCCTTGATGGTTCCACAGAGAGAGTGGAAAATTGGGACCACGTGAGTCAGAGACAAGCAGAGCTCTGGATATTGCAGCCAAAGTCTCTCACCTCTCCCACACCACCCCAGCAGGCTGCAAACGAGTTGCCAAATATAAAATTTTCATTTTCCCATCTGGGTTCCAAGGCAGTGATCGAGCATTTTGCACGTGACACTGAGAGGGGAAAAGCCTGGTGCAAAGGGCTTTAGGATTCATTCCCAGCTGTCCCTCCCAAGGACATCCAGACCCCCAGAATTAGCCCCATGGCCTCGTGCAGCCAGAAGTGTGCACCCCACACCTGCTGAGCAGGACAGGAAAAACCTGCAAGGGATGGAAATCTCGTTCCCAAGGTGTAAGGGAAAAGCTGTCCACGAAGTTGTTGACAACATCCCTGTCAGTCCTCACCCCTTCCCCTCCCAGGCTGGGTTCTCACCGACTCTGGAGAAGCTTCCTTGGCATCAGGACAGTCAGCACAGCTTTCATTTAATGCTGAATTTTCCCCTGGGTAGGGAAATGGTGGGGGACAGGCAGGAGGAGCCTCAGAAAGACATCAAACCTCCAGCAGTGTTGAGGCTCCAACAAGTTTATATTGAAAAGAAAAAAGATAAAAACCCAACACCACCGATATTCCCTCCTTGGTAACTGCCTATCCTGATACCACTCCAATTATTATGCTCTGCAATTAAGTGATAAATCTGCAATTGCCTTATCTGATGCAGCTGGGCACAGCAGCAAAGCTGGCCTTGAATTCTTCACCCTGGGCATTTTAAAGCCACCCTGTCTGAAAGGATTCTCCTGCTTTGTGGACAGATGGACAGACAGGACCATACAGCAGCTTCTCCCTCTGAACCTGGGCAGCAGCATCACCCCTGTGCCCGTGCCCTGCCCCAGAGCCATCCCAGCTCCCAGCCAGGATGGGAGCACAAGGAATAAAAGGGGCAGCTCTGAGTCCACTCTGGCTGTGGGAAGGCAGAAGCAGATGGTGGAGAGACCAAACCCACACCCCCAGAGCCCTTCCCACATCCCTGCTCCAGCATCCTGGGGAGCAACACGAGGCCAGGCAGCCAGGAGAGCCTGCCAGGGCCCAGGGAACTGTGAGAGCAGCCCTGCAGTGTGGGATCCAGCTGTGCCAGCGGGACTGGGGCACTGCATTTAGAGGAGGTGACCCCGCTTTTCCAGCCTGATGCCTTGGCATGAGCACCAAAGCCACACCCAGCACTCTCAGACCATAGAAAGTCCAGTTTGCTATTTCCATTCGCACGTTCATCACCTCCAACGGAGCTCTGATATCTGTGGCATCCTCCCAGCAGCACCAGCCCTGATTCCAGCTGTCTGAAAATTTGGTACCCCCTGAAACCTACCCCTTGCCATTCTTCCAAGCTTTTTCCTATTTCACCTCAGCACCGCCCCTGACCCCGGGAGCTGCCACCAGAACCTTGGGAAAGGAAACTCCAAAATCCTCCCGGTGTGAGCGTTTCCCAAACACGCCCCAATGGCCCTGGCCAGCGAAGGGCACAGCCTGGGTGCCCCTGCAGCCCCAGGAGCCAGGGCCGAGGGGCACCGTGCCCGTGCCCCCCTGGCAGGGCGGGCAGGCTCCCGCCGGGGAGCAGCCACAAGAAAGGCCGGGGCGATTTGCATCGTTAGCATTCTTTCCCTTTTAATAACCCAAGGTGTTACCAGCAACACTGTTACTGATTTTTATCTCCGCAGCGCCTTTTAAGAGCTCCAATTTGTTTTTCTTGGAGATCTCGTTTTGTTTTATTAAAGCTGACACCGAAGAGGGAAAAGGAGACGTTCTGGGCCCAGAACGAAAATATCCCGTTTAAAAACCCCGTATTATTTTCTTGGAAATGCTTCTCCGTTGACTTTAATTAAGCTCTCCCCGGGCTCGCGAGCTTGGCGTGCTTGGCTCTCAGGCAGGTTTAATCCCAGACAAGCTCCCCACACCCCCAGTTGTCCCCACTCCCACAAACCTTAAGAAACAAACTGGATTTTGCTAAAATACATGGATTAACAGCTGACCCACCATCAAGAACATCCTGACGTAGCCTTTTCGTCACCGCTCACGCTGCAACCTCTTTGCTCGCTTTGCCAGCAGACCCAAAAAGCAGCTTTACTGCCTTATTTTTTTGTTCCCCTTTATTTTATGGTATTTTTATTGCCATTGCAAGGCTGGGGGGTTGTGCCTGCCCATGCCCCAGAGCTATCAGGGCAGGCAGGGTGGCCACAGCCCGGCTCTGGTGACCACGGTGCCACTGCTGAGCCTTGTGCCCAGTGCTGCTGTAAAATCAATAATTACAACCCTCCCTTCGGTAGAAGGAAGCTCTTTAGGATGATTGCAAACACTCCAAAAGTTGGGAAATCCCAGGAGGGAGCTTGTCTGGGCATCATCTGGTGCATACCCATTATGTAATTAGCGTCAATCTTTAATCACAGATGATACTTTTCCATCGGACTCGAATCAGACGGAGCATGGGAGGCACAATCCTCGCTGGAGGAGCTGCCATTAGATGTGATTCCCACCTCGGTGGGCTCCACGTTTATTCACTGAGCTTCCCCTGCTTTGCACAGGTTTTGTGCAAAAAAACCCCTCTGGCTCCCTGGCAAACACCCACAACCCCCCGAGAGGGGAGGATTTTGCCTCCCTTTTACACACGGGATCTGCGGGCAGACAGATTAAGGCCAAGATCTCGAAACAAAAGCTTTGTTTTGGTGCTCACATCTGATGTGAGATGACCAAGAGAAGGGCCTTTGGGGATGGCACTGGGCAGGGTGGCCTGGGGTCCCCAGCTCAGCTGGGGATGGGGTGGTGGGTGGGTGCTCAGGGCAGGTTCCAGGCACTGTGGTAGGGTTGTTTCTCCTCCCTGAGAAGGGCCCTGGTGTTTGCCCGGGGCAAACCCCAACAAGTCAGCCCATGCACCGAGCGCCTGAGCTGCTCCAGAGCACGCGGGGCTGCTGCCCCGGGAGAGGCAGCTGCTCTGCAGGGAATCATGGAATGGGCTGGCTTGGAAGGGATTGCAAAGATCCAGGTCCAACCCCACTGCCAGGGCAGCGACACTTTCACTGGACCAGCTTGCTCAAAGCCCCATCCAACCCAGCTTTGGTAAACCACATGAGCTGCTAAATCCAAACTCAGAGCCAGAAAATCCCAAAGATGCGGAGGAGCAGGGTTTGGTGAGCTCATCTCCTCCAGTGCGAGGTTTTGCAGACCAGATTCTCCCCAAACCATGTTGCTGGCAGCACTGACCCCAAAATACCTTTCCCACCTGGCACTGGGATGGCCTGCACTGGGACACAATGCAGGGAGCTCCCGATGCAGCTGTGGGTGCATGCTCCTCTGCCTGCAGCCTGCGGGGTGTGGGGATGGAGGTTTGGGGTATCCCTGAGCTGGAACCCCCCTAGGGCATGAAAGGGGTGCTGGGGCTGCCATCCGGCCACGGGGTGATCCCACACAAGGCCAGGAGGCTGCTCCTTGCACAGCATGGCACAGCACGGCACAGCTGCCAAGGATGCCCAAGATGAGTTCCAGCTAAACAACTCACCACGGACACAGGGCTGTGACCCAGCAGCTCCCCCCGAGGGTTTCCCCCCGTGTTTCACCCCGCTCCAGCTCTCCGAGGATGTGCTGCGCACACGGGGCAATCACCCATCAGGTAATTTTTTAGCGATCTACAACAAAAAGGGCAAGGACCGGGGGTGGGGGGAAAACCCCGCGGGTGGAATGCAGCCCCTGCCCGCGGGGTGTGCCCGAGGGAGGCCGGAGCAGCGGCAGGAGCCGCGGCCGGAGCCCCGGGGCGGGCAGGGCGTGCGGGCAGCGCCGGCCCCGGAGCTGGCAGGACCTGTTGTGCGAGGTGCCGGGGAGAGGCTGGGATGGCTCCTGCGAGCGTGTTGCAGCAATTCCCAGCACACGTCATGGGGGTTTTGCAACCGCCCCAACTGTCTCGGGGTGGATGCGCCGCGGAGATCCGAGCGCTCCGGTGCCCGCGGCGGGCACGGTGACCCCCGGTGGGCACGGTGACCCCCGGCGGGACAGCCCCCAGCCGTGCCCAGCCTGGCACACCCCTCCAGCAGGCCTTTATCGCAGTGCTGGGCTCCAAAGGGCAGCATCTCCTTCCCTGGCAATAGGGAATAATCAATCCTTCGAGGAAGAGGAAGGGAAAACCCAACAAATCCCCGCTGTGGTGGGTGCAGCAGCATGTTTGCTCCCAGTAATTCCATCCCAGTATCCCCAGTATTTACATCCCAGTTGTCCCAGTATTCCCAGTAACCCCATCCCAGTAACTCCCAGAAGCTCCCAGTATCCCACTTGCACACCTCATGGACGGGTGTCCAGTCCTCTCGTTGCCCATTGCCATGGTGATGCCATGGGATGCAGAGGTTGCAGAGATTTGGGGAAAAGTGATTCCTCAGGGAAAATGCCGGCTGCAAGATGTGGGTGCATGCTCTCTGACTCAGCTGGGAAATTCTGGCATCCTCCTCCATGCTCTGACCCGCTCACAAGAAACCCCTGAGGGGTGATCATTCCAAAAAAAGTGAGTGGGAGAGACCGAGGTATTTGGTGACGTGCCAGAAAATTCCATATGGCACCCGGAGAGCAGCCAACAGTGGGCAGAACCCCAATATGGTCAGACTTGGTGATCTTAGAGGCCTTTTCCAATCTGTTCCATGATTATGGAGCCACGGTGGAGCCTCATTTGTTTCCAGCAAGGGGACACGGCTTTGGAAGTGCCCGTGGCATCAACCCAAATGCTGCCAATGTCCCCAAGAGGGGACACGTGTCCCCCTGCTGCTGGCATGTGCCACACTGGCTGAGGTCCTTGGGAGTGACTGGGATAAACCAGCAAAAGGCTGCTCTGGGCTCATGAATGGTGCCAAATCCTGCCAGGCTCAGCAGCAGTGCCACCATCCCAGTGCCACCAGGATGTCACCTCCCTGTCAGCACGGCAGGAGCAGGGCTGGCTTGATGCCACCCAGGGAATTTGCCGCCTGCACATCATGGGATACAAAATTCAGCGCTGGGAGGTGGAAACCCAGGCAATTCCTCCTTCCCCAAACCACCCTGCAGGGAATTTGGCTCCACATCCACCAACCCTGATGGTTCCCATGACACCACCAGAATTTTTGGAAGACTGATACTGGTGGGATGGGGTGATTGATGGTGCTGCCTCTTAAGTGGGATAATCCCTGTGAACAGACGTGTCTGGAGACTCTGGATAAGGAAGGAGAGAGGCCCAGGAGCTGTCCCAGGGACACAGGAAGGTGACAACACCCATGTGAGCTATGCACAGCCAGCCCCTGGGCACTGCCAGCGAGGTCAGCGGTGCCTCCCAGCTGCGGGGCTTGGCCCAGCCTGATGAGTTGGGTCTGTTTTAACCAGGATGGGTTAGGTCTGTTTTAACCAGGATGGGTTAGGTCTGTTTTAACCATGATGGGTTAGGTCTGTTTTAACCAGGATGGGTTAGGTCTGTTTTAACCAGAAAGGGTTAGGTCTGTTTTAAGGTGTTGGGTGAGACCACCCCAGCTGATGGACAGCTTCCAACTGCTGAGGGGCTTTAAGGAAATTAAAGGGTGACTTGTCAAACTTGTGGATTTCTCCCCAAAACAGGAAATGAAAGGGTTCCTCTGCCTTGCACTGCATCACACCCCATTGTCACCCTGTGCCACCACATCCATCCCAGCCCTGTGATCTGCAGCACTGACCCCTTCATCCTCCAATCCTTCCTCATCCTCCTCCTGCTCCCAACCCAGTCTCAGTGATGGGGCTGCAACTCTGTGCCTTCAAAATTTAACCTATGAGTTAAGTAGAGGTGGTTTTGTTCATTTAATTGCAACTAAAAGGAACAAAAAACTCTGAGCCAACTGCACAATTCTATGTCCCACTTCTTCATAGGCCACAGCGAGGTCACAGGAGCTGCCACCACTCAAGGACAATGGCCACCAGGAAATACAACCTTACATCTTCTTGGCTGGCTGGTGGAGAACACTTAAAAGTAAATTAAAAAGCACTAAAATGGCAAATGTGCTGGCTGAGAGGGCCCCTGCAGTCTTGAAAAACAAGAACCTCCCTTAGAAACAGCACTCCGGCCTCCTAATAACCTTAATCGCTCCCGACAGCCCCAAGAACCAGGTTTAACAACATGACTGGGCTTTGTTTGCTTTTCAGCCTGCTTTATCTGACACGGCACCTTGCAATCAGCTCAGGCAAAACCCCAGCTCCTCTAAAACTCCCCCCTGCTTCCCTGGAGTCACAAACTCCCAAAACAGAGCTGGGCTGGGGCAGAGCCTGGTGCTGGCACATTGGCATCCCACCATGGGAAACCCCCAGTGAATCTGGGAAAGCTCTGTGCTGCCCTTTGTACTCCCCAGCTAGCAGGGCAAGGTAATAAAAACGTCTTTTTTATCTCTTTTTGCTGGATTTACATCCCCATCTGGGTTATGTAAATACTGTTCATGTCAGTGCATCCCTCTGTGGGGTTAGAGGAGGGTTGGGAGCCCGGATGGACCTGGGAAAGGCCCCAGGAATTCCGAGGTCCGCAGCACCCTTGGACAATAAAGCTGTGAATTGGGGCCAGCACAGCCCCCTGGTAATTGGTTAAAGCTCCAAATCCTGAAGATTTGGGTAAGAAAGTGACAACCACAGTGTCACCTTCAGGAGATGGGAGCCTCCAAAAGGCCAGCAATGGACAATGTCCCTATCATCCCAGTTTATATGGGATCATTTCCAAGAATTAGGGTTGCAATCAAAGACAACATGGCCAGCAGGCTGAGGGAGGAGATTTTCCCCCTTCTCTAAAGGGGCTCCAATAGGACAGGGACAGGACACAGGGAATGGCTTCCCACTGCCAGAGGGCAGGGTTAGATGGAATATTGGGGAGGAATTATTCTCTGTAGGTGGGGGAGGCCCTGGCACAGAGCAGCTGTAGCTGCCCCTGGATCCCTGGAAGTGTCCAAGGCCAGCCTAGACAGGGATTGGAGCAGCCTGGGATGGTGGAAGGTGTCCCTGCCATGGCAGGGGTGCAATGTGGTGATTTTTAAGGTCCTTCCCAACCCAAAGCACTCTGTGGTTTACCCTCACCTTGGATTTTTCTTCCCAGCTCCTAAATCTCCAGCCACGCTCACCCACCCACAGAATCTTCTTCAGCCCAGACAGGAGTCCAGGGCTTCTCCTCCCCCGCTTTCATATGACTGATAGCACTTTATTTGTGCTTTATCTTCCAAAAAAAACAAACCCTTGCTCTTTCTTACCAAGCCTTCATTTCAATGCTGGAGTAAAACCAGCCTTTTCCACCTGTACTCACCTGTCCTAAGGACGTGAGATCAGCACAAAGAAATTCCCCAGCAAAATGGATGGGAATTCAGGAATAAAGGTGACATCAGCCCTGCCTTTAGGATTTTGGTCAGTCAGGGACTGAGGTCCATGCACCATCCCAGCTTCCCTAAGCACAGGGAGCTCCAGCAGCCTCTGCTCCCTGTCTGGAGCTGGACTAAAGGGGGGAAAATGTTCCCCAAATTCTCACACCCAGATCAAGGGATGCTGATGGACACAGGGATGCGCTCAGAGGAGCTGCAGCCAAGCCAGACCAGCTCCTCAGACCATCTCTCCAAATGCTTTCAGCTCCATTTCCAGGCACCAAAACATTAAATATTAAGCAAAGAGAGTTAATCTGTACCTGGGATATTGACACAAAGCGGAGGAGGGGAGAAGAAAAAGATAAATAGACCTTTTGTTTCAAAAACCAGAGTATGTGTTACTCTGCAGGCTGTCCCACGAGGGCTTTACCTCGGGTACAGCACCAAGGATGTGTTTGGAGGAACAAGATGCACCAAGAAATGTCACTCTCCTGGCTCTACCCAGGAGCACCCTCTGGGACTCTCAGGTGGTTCCTTGACTGAGGGCCAGCCCTGGTCAGGGACAAGGCCACCTGTGGTCCCCAAGGTTGGGGCAGCATCCAAGTAGCAGCAGAGCAGGCACTGATGTAAAAGTTACTGCCCAGTTCATGCTCACCAGGGCTGTGCTGCCCCTCAGAAGGGCTTTTGGGGCTGGGGAAGATGAGGGGGCTCATCTTGGCTCAGTGTCTGCCCTCACTGTGGGAGCAGCACCGGGACAGCCACAGATCCATGGATCCCCCACACCAGAACGAGCCTTGAACAACCAGAGGGAAACGTCACCACTCATCTCCCAGCAAACACCCTCAAGCATCACTCAACACCTCTCCAGCAAAACTGGATTTTTTTTTTTTTTTTCCTGGCCGAGTGCTCACACGTATATTATTATTTTTTTTTATTCCGGTCTCAGCATTCCTCCACTCCCCCCGCAAGAAAACAAACCCGAGAGCACCGGGAGTGCCTCGCAAGGCCCCGCGCTGGCGTCCCGCGGGGAAGGGGCACGCGGTGGTCGCACACCCGCCCGCCCCAGCCCGCCGTGCTTGTTGACATAGGCAGCACAGTATATTTCTTTAAAGACAGCAGCCTATGCATTCGATGCATTGCTGCCACGGGGTTTGTTTTCAAAGCCTGACCCCAGACCTGAACTCCACGGATCCTGCGTTTCTCAAGATCAAACGCAAGAAAACGTGACCAATGCAAACAAGAAACAAACCTTGATAATTATAGCTGGGGCGGCTATTGTTTAGTGCCGACTAGTGCCGCTTCAGCATAAACAGAACCCTATTTTTAAAGGGATGCCTGACCAGCTGACAGCATTACTCCCCATTTTGCCTCCAAAGCCCTTCTTTGATACAAACCCACCTCCCTGAGACCTGGAGGAGGTTTAGGAGCAGAGACAAAAGGCTGAGCCATGCCCACAGCCATACTGGATGCTGCTGTTGGAGCCAGGAGCGGATCCTCATCCTCCCAACCTGCTCCCTGGGCTGAGGGGTCCCTGGGGTCCGGCTGTTGCTTGCAGCTGGCGGGCTCAGAGTGACGTCGGAGGACAAACAGACAGCACCGGTCTTTTCAGGAAGGCCGTATCACTTAGCGCTTGGAAAGGAGCTACGATATTTTCCTGATTATGTTTGCACGCAAACGAGCGCCGCGGGGAAATTATGCAATGCTGAGCGGGGAGGGGTGGGAGCGAGGGAGGAAGGGCTGGAGGGGGGCCCTGGGCTGCACCCCACTGCCCTCAGCCCCAGCCAGAGCAGCTGCAGCCCCGGCGGTGCCGCGGATGGGCTCCGACACCGCCGCCGGAGCCTCGGCACCGCAACCTCGGAGCCACGGCTCGCTTATTAATGGCCTCTTCATTAAGCACCATTCCAAAATGAATATATTCGTCACCCAGGCAATTTAATTACCCTGCTTGGGTTCACCTCGCACACCCACACGCCTTGCTTTCTCGAGGCCTCTGTGCGGTCATAGCCTTAAATAAATAGATGGCAGGAGCAAGAGGCAGATGCTGACTCCTACAACCTCTGTCTTGGGCACCGAGCCTTTAAACCACCAGAACTCGCAGCATTTAATTTCTTTTGTTACCGCTTCTACCTTCAGAGCCCTGCCTTAGGCTTTCTAGATACAATCACAGGCAGCAGGAAACAGAGAGCTACACTATGAGCTTCCTGGGCATCACACAGCACACACACACTCCCAGCCCATCAATCACCCTAATTACAACTGGCCACACGTCCGCAGCTCGCTGTGGCACTCCGTTAGTGCCCGTAATTACATGGTCGCGCCGTTTCCCTGGTAAGAGTATCACGGAGTTAATTTGGGATTGGAGATGTGGTGGATCCCGTAATGAATTTCATCCTGGCGCGCTCCCCGCCGCGCTCGCCGGCCATGCGCCAGCTGAGGGAGGGAGCGCGGGCAACGCTGGCCCCCAAAACAAGGCTTTGAGGTCCTCTCACACCCCTGGCAGTCGTCTCTCCCCAGCACACTCCTGGTTCCTGACTGCTGCCCACGTCCCACCCAGAGTCAGGACAGCACCACCAGCAGGTTCTGTCAGCGTCAAGTGCTCGTGTCCACCTGGCAGATGAGAGCAAGGTGGGCCACGAGTGTCGATCCCAGGGATGGAAATGATCTTCCAGGGGGGACAGCAGGACCTGGGACAAGGCCGGGCCTCCCAACAGCCGTGTCCAGCCGGGACCACCACGCCAGCAGGCTGGTGTCCCTCTGCCAAGTCTACTTCAACAGCAGGGTCTTGGCAGGGAGAAACATCCCTTTTCTCCACGTTAACCCTACCCAGTCTGCATCCTGGCCAGGCCTGCCGGTCCTACCAACACACACAGAAGGCTGCAATCCCTGGATCTCGCTTTTCAGGGATGTTAAGCGCGGGTGAACCCGCGCTGCCCCCGGAGTGACCGCGCAGGCGGCGCTGCCAGCCCTGCCGTGTGCCGGCTGTCCCACTGAATGGACACGGCTCGGACGGAGCGTGGCAGATGCTCTCCTGCAGCCACCCCCGGACAGCGAGGCAGCCGGATAGAGAGCTTGAAAAACCCATAAAATAGAACAATAATAAAGAAAACTAGAGGGGGTGGCTCACACCCAGCAGCTGATTCACCAGCGCTGCTCTGCTTTACCCCAAGACACACCGGCAGGACAAGCTCAGGGCGTGTTTTTCAGCCGAATTACTTTTAATTGAGTACATCGGAGCTTAGAAACACATGATGCTGTCGGAGATAAATATAGCCACGGCTACGAGGATAGAGGGGGCAGGGAGCAATCGAGGTTCAACACAGCCGAGAAGGAGCTTCCAGCTCCGGGAGGCAGCGCCGGCCGCGCCGCCGCGCCTTTCCCCGCTCCGCTCGGGCATCCCCGCTCCGCTCGGGCACCCCCCGCACGCCCTGCCCGGCCCGGGGAAGGCACCGCGGAGCCCGTACCTGTTTTAAACTCTAGCGCCGGGTCCTTCTCCCCTTCGCCCAGGTCGCTCTGCAGCATCATGTAGAGGATCCCGAAGGAGTTGTGGATGCCGAAGATGGAGCCATTGCACCAGGCGGCGGCGAAGACCACCACCCAGCCGAAGCCGCCCTCGGGGGGCTGGAAGGGCGCGGCGACCCCGCTCTGTCCCCGCTCAGCCGCGGCCCCGGCCCCGGCCCCGGCCCCGTCCCCGGCCCCGGGCTCGCTCTCGCCCGCCGCCGCCGCCGGCACCTTCTCGTCGCGTTGCGCCATCGCGGCCGCGCTCCGGCCGCCGCCCGCCGCCCGACTGCCCCGCAGCCGGTCCCACATGCCCGCTGCCCCCCCCGGCCGGCCCCCCCGCCCGCCCCCTCCTGCCGCAGCTTCACTCCCCGCCTCCCCTCCGCCGCCTCCATCCTCCTCCTCCTCCTCCATCGCGCCGCTCGGCCCCCGCGTCCCTACCTGCGGCGGGGGCCGCCCGTCCCCCCGCGCCCCCCTCCCGTCCCCCCGCGGCGCTCAAAGGCGGCCCCGGGCCCGGCCGCGGCCCCGCATCGCCCGCCGAGCCTCCGCGCCGCCCCCGCCGCCGCATCCTGCGGCGGGCCCGGCCCGGGGCGGGCCCCCGCCAGCGCCGCCCCCGCGGGGCCCGCCGGGGAGCGGGGGGCGGCAGGGAGCGATGGGGGAGCCGCCGCTGCCCCCCCGGCCCCGCACAGCCCCCCAAGCTGCGGGGCATCCCGCGGGCCTGCCCGGGGGGCTCTCGGTGGCCCGGCGGGCGATGCCGCCGCTCCCCTCCGCAGCGAAGCCCCCGGAGCCGCCCGAGCAGGTGGCAAAGAGCCGGCAAAGAGGGGATGCGATTCCTTCCACGCCGCGCGTCCCGCTGGGATTTTTTTGGCGTGCCCTGCCCCGAAAAGTTTGGGGAGCGTTTGTGTGACACCAAGCCGGGCTCTTGCTGGGGGAAGCCGCCAGCATCGCCCCGACATCGGGGCTGTCCCCAGAGCCCTGGGTCACCCCATGCTGCCACCCAAACCCCATCATTTTGGGAGCTGTTCCCTCTCCTGTGCCTTGTTTTGCAGCAAGCTCTGCCTTTTCTCTTCTTTCAATAAATAATTACAAACCCACCAATATATTAAAGCCTGTCTTTTCACACGCTGAAGGTATTTACACTTTCATATATGCCAAGTCTGAGTTATTATTCTTTCTTTCCCCTAATGGCTGTGTCAGTGTCAGATTCCTATCAGAGTAAAATAATACATCCCAACCTCCCGCTGCTCTTTCTTTACCTCCAGGGATATTAATTACAGGGCAGGGTGCGGAGCCGGCAGGGAGGCGGCGGCAGGGCCGCACCATCTCCCTGCCTCTCCCGCAGCCGGAGAGCAGCACCCGGCCACGGGCTGTGGCTTGGGAAGATTTTTTGTCTACGTGCTGCGGCTCGCCGGGCTTGGAGAGCCCCTTTGGGACACGGCTGCAGCCAGGAAAACCTCTCCTCGGCCTTCCCGCCGGCAAATCACTGCCAGCTCCATGGCCATCCGCTTCCTCCCAGGCAGAGGATGAGGAGCAGCGGCTCTGCCTGGCTCTGAGCAGCCTCGGTGCGCGATGGCGAGACCCGAGCAGGAGGGATGCGCCGATGGGGAGCGCGGTCTCCTCCCCTCGCTCTCGCTCCTGGGGGCCGCTCGGATGGAGGAGCCCGAATCTCCCCGCCCCGTGGGGTGCCCGGCGGGAACGCCGCGCTCAGGTCAGCCTCGCTGCTGGAGGAACTGCATTTTTATTTCCCTTCCTCTCTGGTGGAGTCTCCTCCCCGGATCCCCATCTCCACAGCGCGGCCGGGGGAGGCTTGGGAGGTTTGGAAGCATCTTCCACTGCCCTCTGCCGACACAACGAGCAGCTAAATTTTAATATCCACAGCACCAGAAAGCCGGGTGAGGTTCCTGGCCTGCTGGTTTTATTTTGTTAAGCCCCTGCAAGCTGAGAGAGAAGGGGCCCGGGGTACCCCGGGTGTTGCACAGGGAAGCTGCCCCCCAAAATGTTCGTTCTCCACAGCAGCAAAGCAAGGCTGGATTAAAAACAGATGGGAGAGAGGTGGGAGAGCCTTTTGCCATAGAAAACACCATATTATGGAGACTTCTTCCCCCTGGAGCTGCAGAAGGCTCTCAGATGGGGAACAGGAGGTTAATATTCCTTGGACCTTGAGCCAGGGAGCAGCATCTCTCCTGGATGACTGCATGGTGCCTGGACAGAGCATTTTTTGGCCCAGGCATCACTGGGCTAGGCTGGACCAGTGAGACTGAGGAGTAAAATCACAGAAGGGGCTGGAAAAGTGGGGGTTAAAAATCTGAGCTGGGTGAGATGATGGAGGTTTCATCGAGGAGGGAGATGCAGTCTGGGAAGCTCTGGGAAACCCAGGCTGCTGTAAGAGCACAGAGCATCCCACCCAGAGGCTCTGCAGCTTCGTAACCACAAGATGAAAGAAACACTGAGGAAAACCAGATAAAGCTGCTCTTCCCTGCCTGAGCTCAATGCTAAAACACCCTTCTGTGTCTGCCACATGATTTTCCTCAAAGCCTTGAGCCTGCCAGCTTGATGAGGGATGCAGGGGATGGCAGCAGCACCTCCAGGCTCTCCAGATCCACATCTGGCATCCCTGGAGAGCTGACAGGGAGCTCCTCACGTCCCAGCTGATGAGCCCCCGGCCACCCAGGCAAAGTGTGGCTGTCAGCAGCGTGTGCTTGGCTCCAAACCGTGGTGCCAGAGCCTCTGCCAAAGGGATTGGCTCCTGCTCAGCGTGTGTGCCTGGTTTTGCAGAAGATGAGGAGGAATGGGAATATCTGAGCAAACACCTTGGGAAGTGTTGCAGGAAGATGTGGCTTCAGAGAATCAAATTCCCAGTGGATTTGCAACCTGGCTTGGTTTTAGTGACACGGGGATGATGCTTAAGTTTTGGGTTTCATATTTTTCAGATTTTGTGCTGCATTAATATATAACTCTGAACTTCATAAAAAGTGTTAGCAAGTTCTCCTCACGGCTTAGTTAGACAAAACAATCCTTTTCCAGCCCCAGAACCAAGGACATTGCTGCAGCTCCAGCCCCAAAAAGTGCAAACAGCAGGGAATTGGGGAGAGAATCTGGGAGGGTGGGACTGCAGAACCTGGAGCTGGAATTGGACAATGAACCCCAATGTGGAAATGAACCAAAACTGATAAAAGTGTGAAAACTCAGGGTCCACCTTGGGTGCAGCCACAGCCAGGCTCTTGTAGTACCCAAGGTGAATCCTTTGAAGACCTTTTAATAAATCCCTGCTTTATTCCTTTAACCCTGTCCAGCCTCTGTTCCAGGGAGCCTCTCAAGGCACCAGGGACATGTAGGGCTGTCCTGAGGACAAAACCTCACTGACACCATCTGCTGCAGGGCCAAAAGCTCGGGGAAAACATCTCTAGTGGTGAGCAGCTCCTGGCAGAGACACTGAGACATTCACACGCTGGGCACAGCCCCTTCCTGCCATTAGCAATGCTCCTTTCTTTAGATTGGAGTTGTAGTTAAGACAGCTGCCACATCTGGCCTGGCAGAGACACTGTCCCAGAGAAAAAAAGAGCTCTGGGACAGCCCCGGGGATGTGGCAGGATTCACATCCTAGCAGGGATGCTGGAATGCAGCATGTGGAGCCCTAGGCTTGTCCCAAGGAGAAGGCAGAGAGAAGACCAGCACATTGCAACATCCTTCCTCTGCCTGACCTTCCTATGTTCAGGATCAAAAATATCAGAGGTGGCATTTTCCACCTTTTTAGCAAGATTAAAGTTGATTCTTAGCTTGGCTGAAAAATGAGCTGGTGTGAGCAGTGGGTTTTGAGGGCACCATGTGCCACCAAACTCCACATTTGGCTTCATTTTGGCCCAGGAAATCACAGCACTCCAGCGGCTCCAGGCTGGGTGGGAAGCATGGTGCTGCTCAGACACTGCTGCCCTGCCTGATTTTTCATGGAGTTGAGCAAAACCACTCTTTCTAACCCAAACTGAGGAACAGGGTGGATCTGGGATGTATTAAAGGGATCTACATTGTATTAAATCTATGTTGTATTAAATTAAATGTGATCTATGGATCTATGTTTTATTAAAGAACTTCTGAGCTGCCTGCTCACCTTCAGCCATCCAGCTGCAGACGTGTGGAGGGCATTTTCTGAGCATGCCTCACCGGTTTTCCACATTTCCTTTGAAATAGGAGCTACAAGGGCACGTTCCTGTGGGGAAGTGGAAGTTCCTGCCCAGCCCCACCAACCCCAACCACGAGGCAGCCGCCAGCGGCCGCCCCAGCCCTGCCACGTAACCCCACAGGACCTCAGCACGAGGTGCCAGAGATGCTCTGCTGATGGGAAGAGCTCGAGCCGGCACACAAAGGAGGCAAGGATCCAGCTGTAAATTAATATTTTATAGAACACCAAGAAAAATCAGAGAGGCTAATTACAGCGATAATCATCGCGGCCCGGAGGCATTTCCATGGAAGTCAGGAATTACCCAGGATTACCTCAGCCCTCGCAGCAGCCTGAGCGCGTGCGGCGGTGGCACGGCACCCGCCACCCCCTCCTGGGCCACCTGGGGGTCCACAGCCCAAAACAAAGAGCTTTGGCAGCCTCCTGGCATCCCACTGCTTTGGCTGGCTGAGCTGGTTGGGGTGGCTGGTGGGGTTTGGGGCTGGGTGCTCACCTGGGCCCCACTGTGCCTCTTTGTCTGCAGTGTCACTGATGTGGGAGCCATTGTTGACCCCAAGCTGCTCAAAAGCCCCGAGGGGTTCAGGGAATCACCGCCAAAAAGTTTGTGGATGTGCCCCCAGGAAAAGTTTTTCCTATGGTTCATTAATTTACTGCTATTAACTGATATTTGCATAGTTTATCCAGTGACAGAACGAATTCCCTTGGGAAAGGGTGAATTCCCCACCAGCTCCTCACTTTGGAGGGTGGGGGCACTGCTCAGCTCCAGCATGGCACAAAGCTGGCTCATGGCAAGCCTGGCACATCTCTGGGAGCTGCATGGCCAGGAGTTCTGCATGCTCCTGTGCCACAGCCCAGGACAAAGCCAGCCCAGACACTTCCAGGGGGAGCAGAGAAGCCTTGGTGCAGCTGGTTTGTGCCCCTGAGCTTGAACAGGACACTGCTGGGCTGACATCCACAAAAAAAAAAACAAATGGGGAAACCCCAGGTGTGCTGTGCACAGAGCTGGAAGAGCCTGGGCTGAGGCTGGCCCTGGGCTGAGGGTGCTGGAGGTGCTCAGATCTGTGGGTGCTGCTGTCTGCACCCTTCCCTCACCCTGCCAAGCTGTGTGGGGCACCCTGGGCATGCTGCTTGTGCCCCCTAGGCTCAGGGGGGTGTGCCTGAGAGCCCCCAGGAATACAGGAGATGGTCTGGGGGCTCCAGGGACTGAGGTCTGGGGCAGCTGTGACACCCTTTGGGTTTCCTCCTGGCAGTTCGAGGGTTTGTGACATTCTGAGCTGCTCCTGGCAGCGCTGAGAGCTCTGAGTGAGGGCTGGGGGTCACCAAGTGCTGCAGGCAGGAGGGGACAGCTCGGTCCTGGGGCACAACAGAGGGGCTGCTCACCCCTTCCTTCCAAACTTGAGTGCCCCGAATACTGTCACAACCTGTGATGGTCCTGGGAGCAGCATCAGCCTCCTCGCCCTGACTGGCTGCACTTCAGGCACTGTTTGGGTCATGGAAATTTTCTACTTCATTTTTTGAGCTGAGAACACCTCTGTAGCAGCAGCACAGGGACAGGACAGCTGGCCAAGGCAGTCCAGAATGGATCTGAGATGTCCAGCCTGAGTGTGCTGGCTGGTTGGGGCAGGTCTCTGGCAGGAGGGACGGGAGTGAGGGCACAGCACAGGGGCTGCAGGGCTGCCCGAGCTCCTCCGGGCACGGCAGAGCTGCCTTGCACCGCTGCCTGCAAAAGAGACGGGCTCTGGGCTGGGGCACAGCCTTGAGCCAGACCCCTAGGTCCAGCCTAGTGCGTGCTCGGGAGATGGCAGCTGTCCCTTTCGGGGTGCCCTCACCTTTCATGCATGCCGGGTTTCTCTCCCTGAGGAGCCCCGGGAGCAGCAGCCTCGTGTGCTGGGATTGAGGAGCTTTCCCCGCTGCTGGATGCGGCGCCTTCCTGACAAACACGGCTTAATCCCGCCCTGAAGCGCTCCGTAAAGAAATCAAAGCGTGAGTCATCTCCCTCCAAACCTCAAACCGTGTCACAGATTATCCCTCGTGCTGCCGAGGTTCTTTCTTCCCCCACACGCCTCAGTGCAAGGAGAAGCGAACACGTTTCCCACATGCCAGCTCCCGCACAGCTCAGAGCACCTGTCCCTCCTGGCTCACTCTGCCCTCTAGTAGCGGCTGCATTTACAGCACTCAGGGAATCATAGCATCGTGGAATTGTTTAGGGTGGAAAAGCCTTCCTGGAGCCCGGCCCCTCCCACAGCAATGCCAAACCCGACGTTAGCCCGTGTCCCAAGTGCCATATCTACACCCGGGGATGGTGACTCCATCCCTGCCCTGGGCAGCTGTGCCAGGGCTGGACAGCCCCTGCAGTGGAGGAATTTTCCTTAACATCCAATCTAAACCTCCCCTGGCACAATTTGAGGCCATTCCCTCTCCTGCTGTCCCTGTTCCCTGGGAGCAGAGCCCGACCCTCCTGGCTGTCCCCTCCTGTCAGGAGCTGTGCAGAGCCAGAAGCTCCCCCTGAGCCTCCTTTTTTCCAGGTTGAGCCCCTTTCCAGCTCCCTCAGCCACTCCTGTTGGTCCAGACCCTTCCCCAGCTCCATTCCCTTCTCTGGACTTGCTCCAGCCCCTCCACATCTTTCTTGAGGGGCCCAGAACAGCCGCCAGGATCTGAGGTTCTATTTCTGTGTGAGCCTTGCTCTGCTGCCTCCAGCCCAGAGTGCCCCTTGGCTGCCCTGGCTGGCAGGGGCACGACCAGGGGTTTGAGGGAGGGCTGTGGGGTCACTGGAGCCTGCCCTGGCTCTGCTGCCATCCTTGGCACGGGCATGCAGCTGCCATGGGCAGAGCTGTGTGGTTTTCCTGCAGCCTCAGCCCCTGAAGGAATAATTCCCATCACTCTTAGCCAGCCTGCAAAATCCCTGCCAGGCCCTGGGGCTGGAGTGTGGACATAGCCTGGGATGGGTTTGGGGTGGGCTGGAGTGGCCTGAGAAGGGCAGAGCGCTGAGGTGGGGTCTAGTGGAAGGTGTCCCTGCCCATTGCATGGTCCTTAAGGTCACTTCCAACCCAAACCATTTTGGGATTCTAGGACTCCCAGGCTTGGATTTTGTTAAACCCCCAAACAGATGAGGCTCCTGCAAATGTTTACACTCAACATGGGCCAGTGATGGCACTGGGGCACAGAATCATGGCATGGTTTAGGCTGGAGGGAATCTTTAAAGGTCTTCTAGTCCATGGGCAGGGACACCTCCCACTATCCCAGGTTACTCCAAGCCCTGTCCATCCTGACCTTGGACACTTCCAGGGATTCAAGGGCAGCCACAGGTTCTCTGGACACCCTGTGCCAGGCCTCACCATCATTACTGTAAAAAACTTTTTCCTCATATCTGGTTTAAATCGACCCTCTTTTATTTTAAAACCATCACTTACTACAGTGTAACAACAGGTCCTGCTAAAAACTTTGTCACCATGTTCCTTGGAGCCCCTTTAGGCCCTGGAAGGGGCTCTGAGCTCTCTCTGGATCCTTCCCCAGGTGAGCACTCCCAGCTGTCCCAGTCTGCCCCCAGAGCAGAGGGGCTCCAGCCCTTGGAGTATCTCTGTGACATGACCACGGACCCCAAAACCTCGGGCACCAGCAGCTGGTGACAGTGACAGCCTGGGGAGGGCGATGCTTTTCTTGGTGCTTCATCAATACCCCAGGACTGACACCTTGGCTTGGGTCTGATCCATGGGCAGACCCCAGGGAGCCCACAGGGCATAGGGGAAGCGTGAGGAAGATGGTGGCAGTGCCACACCTGGCACACTCCCTCTCACCGGAGCATCGCTTCCCCTCCCTACCGCTCCAGCAGAAGGATTTCCAGCGGGATGCTCCGAACCCGCCGCTCACAGCGAGAGGCCGGAAAGCCGCGGGGAATTAGGGATTTATTAAAACCCCGAGGCGAAGTTGTAAGGGCGGCTCTGGGGGTGCCGGCGGCTCTCGGGGCGGAGCGGGGCGGGGGCGGGCGGGGGAACATGCGCCGTGCGCGCACTGCGGAGCGGCGCGGGCAGCGCGGGCAGCGCCAGCGGAGCGGGGCGCGGGGCGCGGGCAGCGGCGGCGGCGGCCGCAGCCCCGCACGGCCCCGCACGGCCCCGCACGGCCCCGCACGGCCCCGCCGAGCACCGCCGAGACACGCCCCGGCACCCCCAACCCGGCGGAGGTGAGCGCAGGGGATGCGGGAATGACGCGGCTCAGGGAGAGCGGGGGGGTCTCTGTCCCCCCCAGGTGTGAACGCGCATGGGGGGACATCCCTTCGAGGGGCGTCGGGGGCTTTGTAGCCTTTTTGTGGAGGTCTCCCATAAATTTTCACTCTTTTTTGGGGGGGCACCGTTGCGTGGAGGGGATCCCCCACCGCTCTGCATCCTGGCATGGGGGATCGGTGATTCTCTGCTGCTTTACATCCTGCCGGCGGGGAGGGGAGGTCTTTGCGGGGGAGGGGGTTCTCCATCCTTTTACATCCTTTCGGGGGGATCCTCCATCCCTTTGCATTCTTTCGAGGGGTTCTTCCGTCCCTTCGCATCCTTGCGGGGGGGCAGGGCTACTCTGCATCCCCGTTTGCTGCATCCCCCCCAGCTTTGCATCCGTGCACGGGGGCGGGGGGCTGTCCTCCATCCCTTCGCATCCTTGCTTTGGGAAGGGGCTGTCCAAGCTGCCTCGCATCCTTGCGTGGGGGTCCCTCCACTTCGCAGCTGTTCATGGCCGGGGGGGTTGAATCCTTCCCGTTTTGCCTCTTTGCCGGGAGGGGAGGGGGTCAGGCTGCTCCGCACGTTTTCATGGCGGGGGGGAGGGATCCTGGCAGCGCTTGGCATCGCGGTGCTCCGGGCCTCTCTGCACCTTTGCGCTGGGGAGGGGGTGTGTGTGCTGTCACTTCGCATTCCTGCATGGAGAGGGAGGGGGACCCGGCTGCTCTGCACCCTCGCATGGGGGCGGGGTGGGGGCGGGGGGCTTCGCTTGGCATCCTTGCCATCCTGGGGAGGGAGGATCCTTCATCTTTCCATCACGGTGGGGGATAAAGTGGGCCCAGGTTTGCTTGTGCACCCACAACCAGCAGGGCTCATCACCCCCTGGCTGGGGAATTGGGGCGGATCCGGGGGCTCTTCAGGTCGGTGTGAGGCTGAGGGGACAGAGGGGACAGCGCTGAGCAGGGCACAGCCTGGTGTCACCTGTCATTCATAGCCCCCCCTCCCCGTGCCGGTGCCCTCCCAGGGATTTGGAGCCTGGCTGGGCTCAGAGCCCCTCGGTGACCCCCAATCCCGGGGACACTCCCACGGGCAGAGCTGCAGGTGGGCCCAGAGCCCCTCAAAGCTGCCGAGCCTGGGCCTCCACGCTCAGTGATTCAGCTACTTGCAGGGAGCTCGAATTTGATCGCTTCCAACTCGAGTTCTCGCTGCCTCGTGGCGGTGTCAGGAATACCTACGGATGGAGATGCTTTTGATGGAGTTTGCGGTGCTTGGTGTGCCCGGCACACCGGAGCCAGCCCCGGACACGCTGCCGGACGCGGGGCGGAGGAGGCGAGCGCAGCTCCGGGATGTGCGGGCAGCTCGGGAATGGCAGGATTAATAATTCATCTTCCAAACTTCAGCGTGCCAAGGCACACCCCTCACGCTGCAGCTCGTTGCCTGGGTTCTCAAGAGATTGCTGGTACCATTTTCTTTTTAAAAATGGTGTTTTGGTGGTGTTTGAGTATGTCGGTAGGTCCCAGCGCGGCAGGTTGCAGAGCTCGGTGAGGAGGGCAGGGTGATGGCAGCATCAGCCCAGCTCTGGCAGGCAGAGGGTTAATGTGCACCGGGCTGTGCTGTCGCAAACGCAGAGAGGAGAAGGGCTCTTACCCAGAACGCTGTGATGCAACTCAGACCCCAAATGTCCGCTCCTTTTCCCGGGAGCTGAAGCCCACGGAGAAAACTGGAGATGAAGCATATTTCGCTTTGAGCTGTCATCTGCCTTGGCCCAGTTCTGAACCAAAGATGCTCATCCTCCATTTTATGGCGGATGACAAATCAGCCGCCGATGCCAAGATCTTGACAAGTTACGAACAACAGCCCTCGAGCCAGAAGTGTTAAGAAATAAAAAAAGAAAAGCAAGAACGCTTTTTTTTTTTTTTTGTGCAGAGCTGCTCATCCAAAAAGACACCCTCTGAGCTGCACCCCGCGGGTAAGAACCGCGGCATTTCGCACATCTCTGAGCAGCGAGGCTGCGGCCAGCTCCAGGCTGGGATCTGCCCCCTCTTCCCCCATCCACCCGGAGTTTTGTAGGGTCCAGCACTTATGGGAAAACCCGCATGGACATGCTGGGGAGCACCGGCCCCTCGGGGAGCAGGTTGGAGCTGCCTGGGAGCGCTCTGCTGGAGATGCCAGTCTCAAAGCAAAGGCAGCAGCAGCGGCTTTCCAGAAAGCCCCTCGCTGCTGGCCGAGGGTTTCCCCGCTCTATCAAAGCGCCTTCTATACTGGGGAGAAAAAGGCTGGTTTGTTCAGCGGCGTCCTGCTCGCACAACCCGGCAGCGAGCGAGGGAGATCCTTCTGGTAATGAGCTGGGCACAAAAGGGAAAAAAAAGCTGTCATTGAAGATTTTCCTTTGGTGATAGAGTCATTAAAAACAACACATGATTCCTGGGCCAGCAGGGATCTTTTGCAGCCAAAACAGAGCTGAGATCTGTGCTGTGTTCCCACAGCCCCAGCCCCTGACTCCTCCTCTGAAGATCAAGGCAGTGCCGCTGCTCCCGGGCATTCCTCGCACAGGAGCCAGGCATGGAGCAGCCAAGGGATGATGGAGGAGGGTTCACCCACAACTTTCTCCCCACTTTTCCCCATCAGCATTAAGATATCTGCATGGATGTCTTTTTTCGCATGGATGTTGCATGGATCAGATACTCTGATCTGTATCCACAGCAGAGATAGAGCCAAAGGGTGAATGGGAAGGGGTGGAGGAGGGTGGAGGAGCTCCATGACCAGTGCCAGGCCACACTGAGGGCTCCCCATGTCTGAGAAATCAAACAACAGATCACAAACTCCATGTTAACTAAACCCCAAGGAAAGTCACTGCCTGAAAATCCTCTTGCCAGAGATGGAGTTGCTCAGCCTGGAGAAGAGAAGGCTCTGGAGAGACCTCAGAGCCCCTTCCCGTATCTAAAGGGGGCTTATCAAAAGGAAGGAAATATTTTTATTTACAGGGGGAAATAGTGATAGGTCAATGGGGGATGGTTTTGAACCAAAAGAGGAGAGATTTAGATTAAAAGTTAAGAATATATTCTTGGCTGTGAGGGTGGTGAGGCCCTGGCCAGGTTGCCCAGAGAATCTGTGGCTGCCCCTGGATCCCTGGAAGTGTCCAAGGCCAGGCTGAATGGGCTTGGAGCGTCTTAGGATAGTGAGAGATGTCCTTACCCACAGCAGGGGGTTGAACGAGATGGTCCTAAAGCTCCCTTCCAACCCACCCCTCCTGCCATTCTGTGATTTACAGCGCTTGCTCTCACCTTCCCTAAAAGAAACATAATTTAGATAAAACCTGTTTGTTTTAAACCAGACTCACAGCAGGACGTACTGAGCCCAGGGGAACGAGGCAGTTGCTTTTCTGGCATCCTCCTAAGCCGGGCTGGTGCTGCAGAGCCCAGCCCTCGGAGGTGGAGGGGGTTTAGAGCCGGTTTAGTCTCTAAATTGTTCCTAGAGCTGAAACACTTTACAGTAGAAGGAAGGGGGAGTAAAAAAAAAAAAAAACAAACCCAACCAAACCAAACCACTAACTGTGGCATTTGCTAATAAAGCTCCCAAGGAATATTTTTAGCTGCGATTTAGGGTTGTGCTGCACTTTGCTGTGCAGCGTTCTCTCGCCGAAGCCTCCCGGCGTTTCTCGCAGAGGAGGAGCCGCAGATGGGCAGAGGAGATGCGGGGGCAGCGCTGCCCGGTGGGACACAGGTCACTGCTCCAGCCCGGCCAGGGGCCGTGCAGCCGAGCCCCGGGGCCAGCCCGACACAGCTCTGTCCCCGCTTTGGCAGCAGGGCCTGGCCCTTCCCCTGCTCCACCCAAATCTGCTCCTGGCCGGCAGCAAAAATCCCTCTGTGCCACCCGGGGCTGAGACCTCTCCACTCATTTCACAGCCAGCCCTCAGCTCTGGTTCCCAGCTCCCCGGGCTGATATCCCGGGGATGGGGGACAAAAACACCATCCCACACCCCCGGTTTTCAGCCCCCCAGGCATTTTCCCACCTGATGCTTTGCTGATCCTCCGGTGGGGCTGGGATGCTTTCATGGCCCCAGAGCATTTGTAAAGCCTGGCTCCTTTGGGATGCAGAGGTCTCGAGGAGGGGGCAGGCAGTGGCATTGCTTCTCCCGTGCCCACCAGCCCCCAGTGCCACCCCGGGAATTTATTCTCACTGCCCTCTGCTTTATTCTGAGCGAGGGGAGCACTCAGGATCCAGCTGGTTTTAATATATTTAATGAACCTTTGACCAACAGCTCTGGAGCAATGGTCACCTTCCCAGGGAGCAGTGACATTTGTCATGCTGGTGGTGTTCTCAGGCATTTGGGCTGGCAACAAATGACAAAGTGGTCGCAGATGCATTTTGTAAATTAGAGCAACGAGTCCTTGCGGTGCAGCTCACGCTCCGTTTTGTGGGAAGTAAATCAGCAGATCTGGCCCAGCTCTCCCAGGCAGGTTTTTCCCTGCACCACAAAAAGCAGCCTGCACAGTTTTTCCTGGCTGAATTTCTCTTGAGACAACAAAACTTCAGTCCCTGTGGGCTCTGCTCTCCCCATGGCCTGCACTGGTAGGAAAGCAGCAGTTTAGGGCCACCTGAGCCAGAGCTGCCCCTAAACCATGAGGTGGCTGCTGGTGGCCTCTCTGTCCTCTGCAGGTTTGTGCTGTTGCTCTTTGAACCATCCCACGCTGGTTTCCACCACACTGTGGCAGAGCTCCACAAACTGACACCTCGAGAACCTGCTGCTTTCACACCTACACCTATTTCTGTCTGCTCAGAAGCATCACACGCCCCCAGATCCTTCCCAGCCCTCTTCTGTACCAGATCCATCCTGCCAAAATCCACAGGATGCCCTCCTTCAGGCACCTACAAGCCCCACTGAGTGTCAACTCTGCCTCTTGTCCTTTCCCTGATTTCAGACTCAAGGGTTTTGTTGCTGCTCTCGCTATTTCAGGACTGATTTGTGCTTCCCTCCTGCCTCCAGCCCTTCCTCACCTCTCCATTCCAAGGGTACTGCACCAGAACAGGGTCCTGAGCAGCCACCATGAGATCTGGCACTTCTTGTTTGTTTAATATTCACTTATGAACGTTTTTGTTCAAGGTTAACAGATTTTTCAACATATCTCTTGGTTTTTTTCACTACTCTGGCTGCTGGCATCCAACCAAAGATTTGCTGCCTTGCAAAAGCCTCCAGTTCCTGGCAGTGTCTGCTCCTCAAGGCTCAGAAGGACCCTGAGGAGCCCAAATTGGGAAAGAGCTTTGATTGCAAGGGCTGAGCAAACAGACTGTCCCAAAGCTTGGCCTAGAGCTGAGCTTAGTGCAGGGCTGACCCCAACTCCCAGTCTTGAGGTGTTTGCTTCACCACAATACCCACATTCACCCAAATCTAAGCTCAGGGTTCTTCCTGGCTGGCTGACACAAAGTGAAGGAGGTTTCCCTCATTCCTGCTGCTCCAAGCACCACCCAATTCCATCAGAAATATTGGAGCTGTCTGGATCTGCAGCTGGTGATGTGCAGCATGGACATCCTTCCCACCAGTGCTGCCCATCCTGGGCTCCACTCCCACTCCAGGTCTCTCCTGCAGGGAACACCCATGGAAAACAAACCCCAAAACTGTTTTCTGCTGCACCACAGCCCAGTGAAAGAAGCCAGGAACTTCTCTCTTCTCTCTCATGCCACACCAAGCAGGGCTCCAGCTGCCAAAAATCTGCCACAGGGATTAAGCAGCACCTGGGAAATCTGTGGTCACCAGCCTGTCCCTCCTTGCAGGGCCACCCAGAGCACACTTGGTCCTTCTTTGGATCTGCCTACAGGGTTGTAAATCACAGCCCAGGGGGAAAGAGTGGGTTTGGGGTCAGGGAGGGAATGAGGGCACAGTGAAAAGCTGTTGGAAAGAATGTAAGGCACAAAACTGCTTTTTTTGGGCCTCTTACAAAATGAGAGCTAATTTCTGCCCTGATGGACCCCAAGGATCTAAATGCCAGATGCTGGTGGCTGCTGAGGTGAAGGAGAACATCTGGAAGGAGCCAGCTGGAGGGGTCACCCGTGGGCCAGCAGCTGCAGATCACACCCCCAGCCTGGTCTATGGGAACTGGGGCAGCCCTGATTGCCCAGAACCCAGAATTATCCAGGAGCTGCTCCTCACTGCTGCCAGCAGCTCTGGATTTGGGATTTTGTTCCTTGGGGGAAATCTTAGGGCTCATTTCTGTCTCATGTCCTCCCCTGCCTGGTCACCTCAGCTGGATGTGATTCCTTTCCAAGCTCCACCTCTGGGTTTGGGAAGCAGGTGGGAAGCTGCTGACTCCCCTCACCTGTGGCATTTCCCAGTACAAGATACAGAATTTTTGGCTCTTTGCAGTCACAGGGAAAAGCTGAGTGATGGGACAATCCCCACAGTGAAACCTGAACCAGCCCCTGGCTGGTCCCATTTCTCCTGCCTTTACCCTCCAAGAAATTCCTGCTGAGTTTCTGGCTCTCATTTTCCTCCTCCTGCATCCTGACATCACCTCCCACTGTGGGCTCCTGGCTTCCACTCAAGAGACAGTGAAACCCCATGGATTTTAGGCTTGTAAATCATCCTAGAGCCTGCACCCAGACGATCCCTGCCCCTGAGCCTTTTCCTGATGGTCTGAGGGAAAGATTTACCACCCAAAATCACCCTCTTGAAGTCTTGGAAATCACCTGAAATACCAGCAAGAGCAGGAGCAGTGCTGGGCACAGCTCAGCGTCCCCTTCTGAGGCTCTGGCCAGGCCATCAGGGCTCAGGATTTGTGTGCAGCCTCTTGGTGGGGGTGAGCAAGATGTGCCAGAGAGGACAGAAGTTAAGTTGGCCTCGCTGGAGTCACCTGCAGCCCATCCCCACCCAGAGAACTGTGGTCTCACAAGTCAGGGCAGGCCTGGAGATGACAGGTTTTAGGTGGAAAGTTGGGATTTCAAGGCAGAAGTCAAAGGTTTGGTGTCAGGGGTTCTGATCCCTGTGCTCCATTATCTGAAGTGGGGTTGGAAAGCAGCTTCTCCTGTGATTTGGTCAAAATTGCCTTTACAGGCTGTCCTTGCACAAAAATGGGCCCAGCTCCTCCTTGGTTCCTTCTGCTGCAAGCTCTGAGTCTTGTTTGGCCTCTTTGGGGTGAGACTAAAGGGATTTTCCTCCTCCAGGGATGCTCTCCCATGGCACACTCTGCCATCACACCCCTCTCCCATTTCCTGCCTCTCTCCCGCTCTGTCCTGCTGGGAAGTTTCAAACCACAAATCCCTTTTCTTTTTCCTTCCCTCTGCCCCAGGGTCCCTGTGGGGGCTGCGGGCTCAGGTGGCCCCGATTGCCCCCAGGTCCCCTGTGCAGGGACAAAAAGCCCTGGGTGCCCTGGCTGCGTCCCTGGCTGTGGCTGTGACCCAAAGGGATGCTGAGAATGGCTCTTTGTTCCCCGTCTCTAATTGCTGGGCCCAGGCAGCTCGTTAAGGGCTCTGCCCTGTGCCCTGCGGTCCCTGCAGCCCTGGGACGTGCCAGGGCTCAGCCTCTGAGGGCAGGTTTTGGGGTGACACATGAAACCAGCTTGGGGTGACACATAAAACCAGCTTGGGGTGACACATAAAACCAGCTTGGGATGAAGCTGCCAGTGCTGCTCAGCTCTTTACACAGCCTGGGGGGCTCGGGGGTGCCCAGGAAGGGGGATGTGCATGGCCAGAGCAGACATCCAGAGCCTCCCCTGCAAACGCTGTCACAGAGGAACGAGCAGCTGGCAGAAATCTTGATTTTTGGGAGGCGGGGACGACACCACATCCATGAGCAGTGACTCTGGGAAGCGCTGGGGGACACAGAGCTTGCTCGGAGCCCGAACCTGGGGAGGGTTCAGGAGCGGGGTCCCTCCCTTGGCACCCCCAGTGCCCTCAGCCCTTAGGAAAAGGCTTCGGGCTTTTCACGGAGGGAGCTTGAATTTGCATTTGAAAACAGCGGAGGAGCTGCTGCTGCTGCTGGGAGCGCTGGCCGGGTGCTATCAATGGGAAACTGTTCCGTCTAACGCTGCCGGGGCCAAAAAATGTGAACTCTGCAGATTGCTGGCTCCGCTCACGGGCAGAATCGCTGGCTCCGATGTCGGCGCCCGGCGGCTCCGCTCCCGGCGATTAACGAGAGCTGCTTTTCCTTCTCTGCCAACATTTTGTGAAAGATGGGGCGGATGGGCAGTGCTCGGGACGTGAAAAGGGGAATTCTGTGTCCATGTCCCAGTCCCGAGGTCTGTGTCCCAGTCCCAGGAGACACCCCCGTGGATAATAAATGCTCATTTTGCCTCCTTTCCCAGCCTGTTTCCCACCATTCACCCTTTACATCAGCGGGGTACCCTGACCCCAGCACCCCACACCTCGTGGTGCCCATCCTTCATCCTTCCCTGCAGCTCCCATGGGTGGGGTGAGGTTTTTGGGTGTGGGGATCTCCCTACATCTCCTTAAACCCTGGAGAAAATGAACCATCTCCAGTTCGGGAGGGTGACAGTGGAGCAGGGGACACCCAGAAATTCTGGGGGAGCGCCCAAAGATGCTGTGGTGCCACCCAGAGGAACTATGGGGGGACCGAGAAATGCTGGGGGGACACCCAGAAATGCTGTGGAGACACCCAAAGATGCTGGGGGAACATCCAAAGATGCTCTGGGGGCACCCAGGAGCTATGGGGACATCCAAAAATGCTGGGAGAGCATCCAAAGATGCTGTGGGGGCACCCAGAAATGCTGGAGGAACACCCAGAGATGCTGTGGGAGCACCCTGAAATGTTGGGGGAACACCCAGAAATGCTGGAGGAACACCCAGAGATGCTGTGGGAGCACCCTGAAATGTTGGGGGAACACCCAGGGATGCTGTGGAACACCCAGAAATGTTGGAGGAACACCCAGGGATGCTGTGGGAACACCCTGAAATGCTGAGGGGACACCCAAAGATGCTGTTGGGGCACACAGGAGCTATGGGTGCACCCAAAAATGCTGGGGGGCCATGCAGGGAGCTGGGATGAGCTGGCCACAGCAGCTTGTCTCAGTGCAGTGTGTGCACAAATAAAACCCTGGAGAGCCTGCAGTGAGCTGGAAATAATGGCATTACAAGCGCTTCCTCGCTTCTGTTTGGGTTGGGTGAGGCTTTTCGGGGCCAGCTGAAGGGCTGCAGCACAGGGGAGTCTGCTCCTGGTTTGAGCACAGCTCTGGGAGTCAGTGGGAAAGGACACAGGGACACAAAGGTAGGGACAAAGTCCTCACCTCCACCCTGACACCCCGAGGTTTGCACTCCCAGAGCATCCCCTGCTTTGAGAAGTCCTGCTGTGCCTGCCATGAGGAGTGTGGGGGGTGGCAAATGGTGAAAGCTGTGTATTTTCATTTTTCCTTTGTGCCTCCTGCTCCAAGGAGAGGTGTGAGGGCTCGCCATGCCGCTGGTGAAGAGGAACATCGAGCCCCGGCACCTGTGCCGGGGGGCCCTTCCCGATGGGGTGACGAGTGAGCTGGAGTGTGTCACCAACAGCACCCTGGCTGCCATCATCAAACAGCTGGGCAGCCTCAGTAAGTCATGGCACAGCAGCCCTGGCGGGGGCCAGCACTGGGATGGCACTGGGATGGCACTGGGATGGCAATGGAATGGCACTGGGATAGCACAGGAATGGAACTGGGATAGAACTGGGATGGCACTGGGATGGTAATGGGATAGCACAGGGATGGCACTGGGATAGAACTGGGATGGCACAGGGATGGCACAGGCATGGCACCGGGATGGCACTGGGATGGCACCGGGATGGCACTGGGATGGCACTGGGATGGCACTGGGATAGCACTGGGATAGAACTGGGATGGTACAGGAATGGCACAGTCACTCCCAGCAGTTCCAAGCCCTGAGAAACAAGGGTTGTGTGAGAGCTGTGTGAGCTGCAGCCCCTCCTAACTCAGTGGGAATTATCCAGACTGCTGGAAATAGGAGAATACTCAGGGCCAAGCTCAAAATGGGGACTTGGTGACATTTTGAGACCCATTTTCCTCCCACAGCTGGGGCACAGAAAGCCTTCAGGAGCCCCTTGCTTCTCCACTTGGCCAGAAATAGGAAGGTCAGGTGAAGATTTGAAATACTCCAAGCAATTATTTTTAAACTTAGAGCTTTTTGAGGAAGAGAGGTCTCTATCAAAGGTTCAATTCCTCAGCTGTCCTCCTGCCCTGGTACTGATCTCAGCAGAAAAGGGGAGATGAGAGCACTGCACACACACCAGTGTGAAGGTTTAATGGGGGCAACCTATTTCATGCTGAATATCCACTTAAAACAGAGGGAGAAGCTGTTCAGGGCTCCCTCTCTTTTACACACCTTCAAAAGTAGGTTCTGCTCCAAAATACTCCCAGAAAAATGAACCCAGGATTTAGGGAGCTGCTGGAAGTGCAGTGGCTCACATGAGCAGCACCCAAGTCTGCTCAGGATTCCTGGTCCAGGGGAAAAGGAAATAAAACTATGACCAAGCTGGTGAATGCTCTGAGGAGGTTCTAAAAGTGCCCTGATCTTGGGAACTGTTTGATAGGTGGGGTTGGAGGAAACCCTGAGGACCTGAGGGGATGGGATGGGATTGGTGCTGTAGCCTACAGGTATCAGGAATGCTCTGCCAGACACCTTGCTCTGCTCTGTGGTAGGAATAACCCTAATGAAAAGATAAATAGTCCTAAATAAATAACCCTAAATAAATAAGATGTTGTAGAGATACAGGAAAAGAACTGATAAAGTGAAACAAATTGCGGATTCTCCCCGCTGTGGCACTGCCCCCACTGCCCTGCTCTTGGCTTTCTACCTGGGCTGAATTTCCCCAGGTCATGTTGTGAGGTGATCATTTTTTTGGCTGACCTGTTCTGACAGATCCAAGGGCTCTTTGGGGCACCGTGAATGCTCTGTGATCCTGTGGGCACTGCTTACTGGAAAGGGGCACTGATTTGGGCTCCTTGCAGTACTTGGGGAGAGGATGAGGCTGGGCTCCTAGAAATCCAGGCTGGGAGAGCCCCTCAGGGAGCCAGTGGGGAGGGCCAGGGGATGGGCTGAGCTGGGTGAGCCCCTGCTGCGGTGACAGGCGCATTGTCCCCTGCCAGGCAGGCACGCAGAGGACATCTTTGGAGAGCTGTTCAACGAAGCCAACAGCTTCTACATGAGGATGAACTCACTGCAGGAGAGGGTGGACCTGCTGGTCATCAAGGTGACACAGCTGGACTCCACCGTGGAGGAAGGTGAGGGGCTGGTTTGGGGTGATGTCCAGATGTGCTCTGGGGGTTGGGGCTGGTTTGGGGTGATGTCCAGATGTGCTCTTGGGATCAAGGCTGGTTTGGGGTGATGTCCAGATGTGCTCTTGGGATCAAGGCTGGTTTGGGGTGATGTCCAGATGTGCTGTCAGCACCCCTGCCATGCTTTGCTCGGCGGGATGAGGCCACCCTTGCATCCCTTGTCCTTCCTGTGCCCCCCAGTTTCGCTGCAGGACATCAACATGAGGAAAGCCTTCAAGAGCTCCACGGTGCAGAACCAGCAGGTCGTGTCCCGCAACTCCATCCCCAACCCGGTGATGGAGATGTACCAGCGCTGCGACAAGCCTCCGCCGCTCAACATCCTCACACCCTACAGGTATGGGGCACACAGCCCTGTAGGGGGTCCTTTCCAAGACAAGGACCAGGCATTTGTCCCCATTTGCCACCCCCACTGCATGGGATGTTTGGGATGTGTGTTCACACCCTGCAGGTGGTGAGTGCTGTGTTGGATGTGTTTGTGGTGGGGCAACATGGTCATGGTTGTACCAAAGACCTTGGGAAGGGGAACAGGGGGTCTTCTGTGGCTGGTAACCCTCTCTTCCCCATTCCCAACGCCCAGGGATGACAAGAAGGATGGCCTCAAATTCTACACTGACCCCTCCTACTTCTTCAACTTATGGAAGGAGAAGATGCTGCAGGCGACAGAAGACAAGAGGAAGGAGAAGCGCAGGCAGAAGGTGGGTGGGGGCAGCTGGGGGACAGTCACCTCCTGATGGTCTTGGTCTGGAGGACAGGCTTCTGCTAAGAAAGGCAGGAGCCTCTCTTTGAAATAGGGAATGTAAACCCTCCCCTCCAAATTATTATAGTTTTGAAATTAAGGGGCTCTCAGGCACAGATATGGAAATAGGAATAACAGTTCTTTGCTAGGAAAATTAAAATAGAAATACAGTTTTACAAAGAGCAACCCCAAAACACTGCCAGAGCCAGAATATACCCTGACACCCCGTCAGTCAGGCAGGGTGTTGGTAGCAGTCCCATTAAATGGTGGCTGCATCCTCCTGCAGTGACAGATGTGGCTCAGTTGAAGCAGTGCTCCTGTAGAAGGTGCAGTTTTCCTCTGAAGGCCCAGTGATGATGTGGAAGGGTCTGGTTTTCCTCTGGGATCCAGTGGAAAAAGGCTGTTCTGATGTTCCAAATCTCAGTTTTTATCTAGGTAGGAAATGCTTGGCTCCTCCCCCTGGCTGGAGCATCTCCCAATGGGATGATGGAATTTCAACAGCCATGCAGTGGGACTCCATGGCCATTAACAGGAGATATCTCCTGGAGGCAGGATGGGTTGTGTAAAGATAAAGAACACTGCCCCAGCTGGTTTAACAACAGGCCCATTAACAGGAGATATCCCCACAGAGATCAGGATCCCTGCCCAGCTGGTTTAACAGATAGTGATAGAATCCACACTGCTGGGCACATCCTGTATTGCAGCCTAAGACACTGCACGGGGTGCATCCCTAGGGATGACTCCTGGTCCAGAGGAGCTGGGCTGGAGGTGGAGCTGAGACTTTGTGTTCCCACAGGAGCAGCGGCTGGTGGAGGATTCCACCCGGGAGGTGAAGAAAGTGAGGAAAGCCCGCAACCGGCGCCTGGAGTGGAACATGATGGCGTATGATAAAGAGTTCCGGCCGGATAACAGGTTCTCACCATCCCCCTATCACATGGCGTCATCGGAAGGATCACTGTCCCCAGATAATAGGCAGGTTCTACCTCCTACACCTTCAGCTCACGGCTCTCCTTTGCTTTGCTCTTCCGTCCTTGTGGGGGATGTGTTGCCCACAGCAGGGTTGGGGTGCTCGGCCAGGTAGCTTCATGGATAGCTGGTGTCCCCAGGGTGTCACCCTGCGCCTCAGGAGGAGCCTTGGCATTGGGATAAAACCGGAGCACTTTCTGTTTTGCAGCTAAGAGAAGAGAGTGGTTCAGCTCTGTGGCGTGCTCCTCCCCTCTGCTGTCACTGCTGTCTTGTACATCGATATTTTCGTGGCCTTTCCTTGTTTTGTTGTCTCAACCCCAAAACACTCCCAAACCCACACCCCCTGAGTACAACAGTCGGGTTTTCCTGTGCTGCAGATCCTACGCCTCGGACGCTGCCGACCACTCGTACCCGGCCAGCCCCAACCACCCTGCACAGCTGCTGGCCCCTGCAGCCCACCTGGCCCCAGCAGAGCACAAGGAGGGGGTGCTGGCGGCCACCAACCCCCCGGAGCACGTGTTCCGACCGGCCACGGGCAGTCGGCAGAACAGCCTGACCCGGCTGCAGCAGCCCCACGCGCCGCCGCCCCCCGAGGCCGTCCTCAACGGGCCCAGACCCCACCTAGTCAAGGATTACGGGTAAAGCTTCGGCCTGCTGCTGCTAGAGGGGGGTCCAAGGGAAGGGAGACTTGGTGGGGGTCTGACCAGTTTGTGGAGCAGCCCTCCTCTGCAGATTTCACAGTCCAAAACTGCTGGTGAGACTCAAGGCTGAATCAGTCAGGAGAGCTTTTGGGGTTACACGATCCCAGATGAGAGGGCAGGGTGGATGGAGGGTTTTCCCCTGGGGTGTTGCCTGCTTTCCACCACTGCATGACCCATAGCCCATCCCACCAACAGACTTGCACCACCATTCTGATCCTGGGACTGAGCTTTCATTGGGGTTCAGAGCAAACTGAGCCAGAGCTGAGCCAGTTGGGTGTGGGAATGGGTGCTGGGTGCTGGGATGGGTGCTGGGTGATGGGTGCTGGGTACTGGGATGGCTGATGGGTGCTGGGATGGGTAATGGGTGCTGGGGTGGGTAATGGGTGCTGGGTACTGGGATGGGTAATGGGTGCTGAGATGGGTAATGAGTGCGGGAATGGGTAATGGGTGGTGCTGGGATGGGTAATAGGTGCTGGGATGAGTAACGGGTGCTGGGATGGTGCCATCCTTCAGTCAGCAGTGCTCTGGAGGGCCAGCTGTGCCCTAGAGGGCATCAGGCAAGGCATTGTCCTGCTCTGATCTGCACTGATGTGGCCTCACCTTGAATATTGGGGGCAGTTTTGGGCACCACAATATCAAAAAGACATTGAGATGTTAGAGAGTGTCCAAAGGAGGCCATGAAGATGGTGAGGGGTTCGAGGAGAAGCCATGTGAGGAGTGGTTAAGGGCATTTGTTCCTCAAATTCTTGAGGGGAAGCAGAGGGAGCCCAGATGCTGATCTCTTTGTAATGCCCAGTGATAGGACCAGAGGGAATGGCCTGAAGCTGTGTCAGAGGAGGTTTAGGTTGGATATCAGGAAAAGATTCTTCCCTCGGAGGGTGGTGGGGCACTGAGAAGGCTCCCCAGGGAATGGTCACAGCACCGAACATTTGGACAAAGCTCTCAGGAATGCACAGGGTGGGGTTGTTGCGGATGCCCTGTGCAGGGCATGGATGATCCCTGCGGGTCCTTTCTAACTCAGCCCATCCCTCGACTCCCCGATTCTCACGGCACCGACCCCTCTCCCCCCGTTGCAGCCCGCAGCCGGTGCCCATGGCCGAGTACTTCGTCCCGCCGGCCCCGCCGCCGCCGCCGCCCGTCATCCCATCGGCGCAGACCGCCTTCGACAGCCCCATCTCGGCTCCCCCCGCGCTGGCCCCTGGCTCGGCCGCTCCCCCATCCTACGCCCCCTCACCGCCCCCCGCTCCCCCCGGGCCCTACTCCGCCTCCCCACCGCAGACCGGCCCCATGGGACCCCCGGTGGCCCCTCCGCCGCCTCCGCCCGGGCCCCCGGCCGTGTCCGCCTCCCCGGCGCACTCCGCCTCGCCGCCCGCACCCGCCCTGGAGCCGCGCAAGCCGCAGATCCCGCTGATGCCCATGAGCGACGCCCGCAGCGACCTGCTGGCCGCCATCCGCAGGGGTGAGTGAGCCCCATTCGCGCTGCCACACCGAGGGTGAGAGGAGCGCTTGGTGTTCTGGTGATGGGTGGGGACGGGGGGACCTTGTGCGGGGAGTACAGTAATTTCATGACTATAAGGCTCACCCTTTCGACTAAAATTTTCCCCTGAACCCAGAAGTGCGCCTTATAGTCCGGTGCGCCTTATATGATCTACAAAGTTGCGAAATTCGCCGACTCCTGGGGGGTGCATCTTAGAGTCCGGTGCGCCTTATGGTCATGAAATTACTGTAAATGTGGTGTACAGGTGGGGGACCCGTGGTGGCCCCACGGACTGCTGGTGGCTCTCAGGCGTGTGGCTGCCTCCCAGGCTGCTGTTGATGATGTGTTCCAAGATCTCTCGCATTTCCCTTTCCTGCAAATCTCCAGGTCAAATGGTAAATTTAAACTTCCAGAAGGTTTGGTATCTTCAGGCTGAGTGGAAGCAGAGGAGAAGCTTTATTCTATGATACAGCTTTGTAACCACACATATTTATAAAATCCTAGAATGGTTTGGTTTGGAAGGGACCTTAAAGCTCATCCCATTCCACCCCTGCTATGGGCAGGGACATCTTCCTCTGTCACAGGTTGCTCAACCCTGGCCTTGGACACTGCCAGGGATCCAGGGGCAGCCCAGCTGTTCTGGGCACCTGTGCCAGGGCCTGCCCACCCTCCCAGGGAAGAATTTCTTCCTGACATCCAGTCTGAGCCTACTCTCAGTTTCCAGCTGTTCCCTCTTGTCCTACCAATCCTACCCCATTATCCCATATAACTTTACATTCACCAGGGCAGCAGCCCTCTTATCTCAGCCAATACTTCATAACTGGGGGGGTGCTGCACACTGGGTGCACTCCCCCTAAGCCCTCCCCGCTTTCCTGTAGGAATCCAACTCCGGAAGGTCCAGGAGCAGTGGGAACAAGAGGCCAAAAAAGAGCCCGTGGGCAATGACGTGGCGACGATCCTGTCGCGCCGGATCGCGGTGGAGTACAGCGAATCCGACGACGACTCCGAGCTGGACGAGAACGAGTGGTCGGACTGAGGGGCCCCGGGCTGGGCTGGCTCGGAGCTCCCAGCTCCGTTCCAGGTGTGTACAGGCACCTTCCCCAACGTGGCTGCGGCGGGCGCGGGCGGCCCCGCTCGCTCAGGAGCTTTGCTTTTACACTATGTCCAAAACCCTTCGGGCAGCAGCAGCAGCAGCACTGGTAGGATACACCTCGGAGGCAGTGAGACCAGAAATTAGCAGCACCTTCATAGTTAACGACTTCCAAAATTCTCTGAAGGCAGGTTAATAGGATTACTCCAGATTTACACCTGGAGCAAGACCGGAGACTGGGCCTGAGTGCGCTTTGCGAGAGAAGGGAGCCCCAGAGGCAGCAGAGCTTTTTCAGCTAAATATTAATGGTGATAATGAGAAGCTCCTGGAGAAGAAGCCTTGTTTGCACAGCTGGTGCCACCACGGGAGCCCAGGGGTGGCCCTGTGGGCTTGGGGACACTGCTGCTGGTGCTTTTGGGGTCAGGCAGCTCCAAAGGCTGCGTGTGGGCAGGAGCCTCCTTCCCTCCAGAGCAATGCACCACGTTTAGTAGCAGTTACACCGTTGTGTTGTTGCTCCTTGGAAAATCATGGAATGCTTTGGGTTGGAAGGCAATTTTAATCTAGTCCAACTAGAGCTGGGCCACCTTCCACCAGACCAGGCTGCATGAGCAGCCCGAGGTGTTGGCTGGCCTGTATCCACCCTCAGAGCTGGTTTTCTGGGAGCAAAGAGGGGAGGCACGGCTGGTGTGGCTGGCAGGGACAGCCTTGGCTTCTCCTGCCTTTTCCAGAAAGGAGTAGAGGTGTCCAGGGAGCTTTCCCAAGCCCCAGCTCTCCTTGGCCTTAGTGTGACACCATTTCAGTGTTATTTGAGAAAAAGTGACCCGACAATCTGCTGCTTTCAGGTAAACTCTCAACTTGCACTTTGAAGTGCACAAACTGTGCCTGTACAATTGGGATCAGCTCAGACCCAGGCACTGATTCCCCCTGCCTGATCCTGCTCCATCCCCAGTCCCACATTTGGACACTGATGGAGGAGCTGGGTAACCAGGCCCGTGTTTCAGCACTGAAAATACCTGTTTTCCCATCAAAACACGTGGGAAAACAGGGTTTTCCCTGCTCCATCAAAACAGCATGATCCATGGAAAACTTTTCACAGAGCTACGAAGGGAGGAGGCAAAGAAGAAGACAGAGCAAAGGGGTGGAAAACACTGAAAATATCACAGGCAGGTATGAAAACCTGCAGAGGGCTGGGTGAGATTCCCCACCTGTGGAAAATGGGCCAGGACCATTGGTGGTTTGGCCAGTGTGATGTCCCCAGATCCTCTCTTGTGTTCCCCTGCACCACGAGCCCCTGATGGGGAAAGCCTGAGCTCTGTGCTCAGTTCCCTGCCTCTCCCAATAGCCCTGTAGGTGATGGCTACTTCAGCAGTATTTTGACAATATAGAAGCAGCCAGACCTGTAAAAGAGGTGGGAGGATATGGCTGAGACCCAAATGCTCACCCTTAAATTCCCAAAATCCTAGAATGGTTTGGGGTAAAAGGGACATTAAAGACCATCTCATTCCAGCCCCCTGCAAAGGCACCTTCCACTACCCCAGATTGCTGATTTCCTGGGAAATGCTGGTGTTGAGCAATACCCCAAACATCTGCTCATTTGCCCCCAGTGACAAACCCCTCATGGGCAGATGTGGTGAATGCTCTGCCCAGCTGCTGGGAAATGCCCCCACGACCTCTCCCTTCTCTTGAGTGGCACAAAGTGGTCTCTTGTCCCTCAGATGTGACACCTTCCACACCTCCACAGCCAGGCTGGGAGCTGTGGTGCCTGGTGGGCTTGAGCAGGGGTGCAGAGTGGATTTGGGATGTGGGAGAGGGCAAGGCAAGAAGCAGAAGAGCAGTGGAATACATGGAATAACTCATCACCCAAGGAGCAGGAGAGAGCAGAGGGAGACACCGAGCCCTGCAGGTGGACAGGAAATTCCTGGTGATCACTGAGAGCTCTTGGTGCTGATTTTGACCCTCTGAGATGCAGGGAAATGGCTGCAAGGGCTTTTTACAGAGAGCCCCTGCAATGCCCAGGACCTGCTTTCCTTGGGAAGGCAGCTGGGGTTTGGCCTGGAGCAGGTTCAGAAGGAGGCAGTGTAAAAATTCAGGGCAACATTTAAGGTGGAGTTTCTGGAGGAGTGTTATTAACACAGACACAATCACAAAACTGTCTGTAAGTGAAGAGAAAATCGGTTTATTTAGGTAATTTAGGAGGAGTAATAACCCTTTAAGAGAGAGAGGAAATAGCAGGGGCTGGTGGAGCTGCTCTTACCTCACAGAGGTGCAGGAGCTGCAGAGTCACTGTGGGGACCCAGCAGAGCTGAGCAGTCCCACTGGCCCCAGGAAAGGGCTCAGGGACACACAGGGCTGGCTCATCCCTTGGCTCTGGGACTGTCCCAGTTCTGCAAAGTCCTGGTGGGAGCTGGAGAGCAGCCCAGTGCCCCTAAGAGATCAAGTCCCTTCTTTTCATGCACCAGTTGCTTTGTGTGTGTCACATGGGACCGTGGTAAGTGGGGCAGGACTCCATGGGTGTGGGGCAGGTCAGGGCTGTCCCTGGGGCCTCCCGCTGCCCTGTCACCTCACAGCACCTCTGCTGGGACTGGCAGCTGTCAGGCAAAGTGCTTGACAATCATAGGAAGGTTGGAAGGGACCCTAAAGGTCATTCAGGTCACTCAGGCCTTGCCTGCCCTGTGCACAGCCACATCTGCAGGGCAGATGCACAGCTGGCAGCCCCAGGGGGCAGGAAAGGCTCACCCCCATTTCCTCACACCTTCAGGTTCTTACACCATGTCCCCATTGGGCACCCCAGCAATGCCAGCACACCCTCACCATCCTGTTGTGTGTTGGTATCACAAACCCAGCTCACACTGTCAAAATTGCAAAGCCAGCCAGCAGCACCATGACCTCCCAGCTGGCTGGAAACACAACAATCCTCCTCTTCCAGGGACCAGAACTGCCCTGAAAACCCTTAAACTGCCTTGGTAGTAGGGGTGGGATCCCCCATCCTGATCCCAGAGATGTGGAGCTGCTGGAGCAGTAATCCCAGGGTGGGTTTGGACACCCAGTTCTGCTCTGAGCATGGCACACCCAGCTCCTCCCCACCCTCCCAGCAGCAGCACAAGGCAGGCAAGCACCAGGAATCCTTCAGGTGGGAAAACACCTCCAGGATCCCCAGGCTGGAGCACTGATGCCACATGAGAGCCCTGATCCCCTGAGAGCCACCCCACCCTCAGTGCCCTCCCTTCAGGGACCCATCCATGCTTGGCCACCTTTATTTGAGGCAGATTCACCTGGATTTTGCTCAGGTGACCTTTGGAGTCCAACAGAAGTGACATCAATTCCTTGGCTGCTCTGGGCTGGTGCAGCTGGGACTGTGCCACACTAATTAACACTGTCTGTCTGCCCCACATGCTCACACTCAGTATTTTGTACATATGTGCCTATTTCTGTACATTCTCCCCAAAGTAGGCCATGCTGAGTTACACAACCTGAAATGCTCAAATCCTCCTGTGGGCTGATATAAAAGTGAATATTTAAATATTTTATCTAGCTTGGCAGACATTAAAAAATACAATCCAGGTCACAGATGATTGAATTTCTCCTCTCTCAGGAGTACCAGAACTGGGCTGAGGAGATTCTCCTGTACATTAAGGTGTCGTGTTCCCTGCTAAAATATAGCAGTGGCATTTCATTGCCAAAGGATAATCACAGAGTGCCAAACATTTAATGAGTCCAACTGACCTCCTGAGAGTTCCTTTTTCCATTTTATCTGCTTCCCCCTACTTGCCAATTTATGGGCATAGATTAAAAATAATAAATATGGCTGTCAGCAAGGGGGGAAATATCCTTTGAACATACAAATGGATTGGGCTGGAGTCAGGGGAGCAGTAACAGAGACATTTTGGTTCTGTTGGAGATATTAATGGAAGGCTGTCATCCTTGAGGTCCATCAGGAACCTCTTGGACATCCCAGACTCATCTGAAAAGGGACTTTCCTGATGGTACAGCAGGTGTGAAGGTTTCTGGAGGTTGAAGTCCTGCAGTGTTCACTCCTGGCATTGCCCTGATTCAGAGTGACCACTGGGGCTGGCTGCTGTGCTGGTGGCTCTTAAAGGATCAGTGTCCTGAAGAAAGAATGGGTTGGGCAGCTCCTAATTTCTAATTTCCCACCTGGGGAAGAGCCCTAGAGAGGAGCAATCATCCCATCCCACAAGAGCTCCTGCTTTTGCAGCTATTTCATCTCAGGAAGGTTTTACTCCAGAGGCAAACTTAAGGCTGAACTTGGCTTCTTCAGAGAGCTCTTTCCACAGAAGAGCTCTCAAATTTCCTCCCAGCAACTTTTCCATCTCTCTCTCCCTTTCCAGACACCCACAGCCTGAACAGAAGCTTTGCAGACTCCCCTGAGCCTGAATTAACACCTCAGTTTAATGACACATGGAAGTTTTGCTTGGAGGGAGGCAGGCTGTAGCACTGGAGGTGGCATTTTGGAGGGTGCATTCCAGGGCTCCACAGCTGGCAGGAGCTCCCTGTGGCCATGGGAGGCACTCCCCATGATGGGATGCTGGCAAGGGGAGCACAGGCTGTTCCTTTCACCCAGATTCCTGTTTTTCCCTGTAGTAGTAGTTATTTAGGGGTAAGGTTTTCTCAGCTGGAATGTCACTTTACAGTTAAAAATAAAATAAAATATAATAAAAGTAAGGGCAAGGAGTCTGTCCTGAGGAGTTTACAGTCTACAGCAAAGACCATGTAACCTGCACTGCACTTTAGAAGCCTCAAATGCTCACTCACCCATAAATTCCCCCTCGACTGGGCTGCAGCACCTTGAGGACTGCTGTCCCTTCCTTAGGTGACCCCTGAGCAGCACCACAGCCACATCCCCCCGCTGGTGACAGCACCAGGGCCCTCCTGCCCCTCCACTCCCCCATGCAGAAGTGCCTGAGCCGAGTCCAGGAGAGCCAAGCCAGGCTGGGTTTGTCCCTGAGCAGGTCCCTGTGCCCTCGGGGTGAGCCTGAGGTGACCAGGATGGGGTGGAAATGGTGCCTGGGAGCAGCACTGCAGCCACCTGCTGACCTCAATTCATGTGACAGCCTCTGGAAAGCGTCCTCATTCACACACTGACAACCCAAACCTGGACTTGAGGTAGTTCCAGATTTTTGAGAATCAAAGGGTGGATATTTTCTACATAAATCTGATTTTCTAGGCTCGCTCTCTCAAGCTCCACCTTCTCTGGGTGAGAAATGTGCCTGTATTTTGTTGGTGGAGGGAATTAAAAAATAAACCAACCAAAGCCCACAGTTGAGAGCTTCAGGGAGGAGGTGTTTGCCCCAAGCCTTCACAAGCAGGGAGGGACAATAAGATGTCCCCAAGGCAGGACACCACCCTGGTGGTGTCACCAGAGCCTGCAGCAAGGTTTGGGGCTCTTGCTGAGGGAAAGCCCCAGGTCAGAGCTGAACAGGCAGAGCTGATGTGACATTACCCAAATTGGGTCTGAATTACAGGCTGGCAGCACCCTGAGGCACCACAGCACCACTGATGCTTCACCCTCCTGTGGGCATCTCCCAGCAGGGACCTTCCCACAGGTGCCTCTAACCTCTCGCTCTTCCCTGGAGCAGGATTCAAGCTCTCCTTGCTTTTTGGGAGCCCAGGTGGGTGTGAAGGAGCCTTTCCCTGCACCCTTTTCCCATGGTGGCAATGCCAGGGGACTGGGCTGGCCCTGGGGGAGTGTTCAGGCCAGCACTCAGTTCTGTATGAGGTTAAGAGTGCAGAGAGGAGAAAATAAAGCAGAAAGAAGCCAGCTCAGCATTTTAGGTTGGTTATTCTCACATCAGCCTGCACAGGGGAAAAGCTCAGTCAGGTCACACCCTGTGCAAAGCCACAAAGGGCAGTGAGGGAATAAATCTGTTCTGCAGGTCAGTGAAGGGATAAATCTGTTCTCCAAGTCAGTGAAGGGATAAATCTGTTCTCCAGGTCACTGTGGGATTGAGCTGTGGCAGGAAGGAGCTGAGTCAGGGCTCAGGGAAAGCTTTCTGGAGGTGAGGATGGAGAAAGTGAGGGCACAGAGGCTGTGCCATGGGAGGCCTCCACAGGGCATTTCTGGAACGTTTATAACTCCCCCTGACCGCCTCCATGGGAAATCCCAGTGGGTTACAGACCCAAAGCATCTCCCAGCAGCCAGGGCAGCTGCTTTAGCTCCCCCTTGGTTTTGGTGTTGACCCTCAAATAGAATAAAGATAAAATGTGCTGCAGAACAAACACCTGGGAGGGAAGGATGTGAACTCACAGCTGCCCCTGTTGTATTTCAATAGTTAAATGGCAGCAGCTCCTCTGGACCATTCATGATCCACAGACTGCAGTGAGTAAACCATTAAGGTGGACAATTTAAAATTTATCCTTTGATTTGGAGTATCTCAGTTGAGGTATCTAAATTTTTTTTTTTAAGTCTAAAAATAAGCGAACAAACAAAATCCCCCCCATCCACAAAACCAAAAAGCAAACAATTCACTCATAATTTTTTTGTTCCCTTTCCTTCTCTCAGACCTCGAGGGAAGGTCAGACACAGCAACACTTCCCAGTCAGTCAGCAACAGAATGAAGCAGGTGCCACCAGAACCCCTTCCAAAAATCCCAGGCAGCTGGTGTTTAAGGGAAAGCAATAATCTCATCAACCCCAAGGCAGCAAGGACAGGGGCTCCTGCCACCACAGGAGGGGCTTTGGTGCCCTCCCAGCTCAAGTGGTTCAAATGCCTTTGATTTTCACCCCTCAGTGGTGCTGGTGCAATCCTGATGCTCAACTGGGATTGCTGACTCCATGGAAAATCACTTCTTGTCATGGAAAAACCATAAAAGCCTTGTGTTAAAAGGGAAGAGGACTTGGAGCCAGGGACATTCCTGTGATGGGTTTCCTGCATTGGCAGAGCCTGGCCAGGTCTCCAAAAATCAGAGTCATGAGCATCAACACCCCCTGCACTGCTCCCCCTCCAAATTTAATTTTACACTGAGATGTTTCAGCTCTGTCTGCAGTTCTGACCAATTTTCCATAAGTGGGGCTGCTCTTCCTGGTGTTTTTTGTCTCACGTCAGAGCAGATCAGGTGAAGAAAGCAAATCATAGAATCCCAGAATTGTCTGGATTTCCCTGCTCAAATCCCCACATTTAAAAAAAAAAACAAAAACCCTTCAACGTGCATTTTGGGGCTGATGGCTCCTCCTGCCTGACTTGTTGGGGGGATCTGAAGCAGGGTGTGAGTTTGGGGTGATGCTGAGCTGTGCTGGCACCTTCCTCCCCTCTGCTTCCAGCTGTGCCCTGTCCCACGGAGGGCTTGGATCCAGAATTCCTGCAGGGATCCCCACGGGGCCAGGGCAGCTCCTCAAGACACAAGTGCCTTTCCTGGAGCTCCCTGTGGCACTGCCAGGGAGCCTCCTGGGTGGGTGGTGTTGCTGTGCTGGGAATGGGCAGAGCTCACCTGGGCTGGAAACCTGGAGCTGCCCAGACCCCAGGGGATCCTCTGGGATCCCTCCTTCCACAGGACTGCCTTGGGGAGCCAAGCCAAGGAAACCTGCTCCAGCAGCCTGGAGGTGCAGGAACAGTCCCAGAGGACACAGGGCTGTGGGGAGAGGACAAACCCTGTCACCACTTCACTGTGGGATGCTGCTGTCATGGGCCAAGCATCCAGGAGAGCCTTCCTCTTCCTCCTCCTCCTCCTCCTCCCACTGTCCCAGCCCAGCTGCTGCTGCAGCAGGACAGGAACCATCCCATTCCAGTTTTCCATCCTCTTTGGAGGAGCACTAGCACCTCTGGGTGAGGCCAGGTGCTGTAGGAGAGTTGTTTTGGAGGGAATAGAAGGCAGGTGAGGATCATCTCCTGTACCTGCAGATCAAGGCACCCAAACCTGCCTGCACTACCCAAACTCTGAGCTCAGGAGACCTCCTGGAGCACTGGGGCACCAATCCTCCCAAACCAGAGCATCAGTGAGCAGCCAGCTCCAGGTGGGCATTTTAAAAGCAATTTTCTGCCTTTTTGGCACCAACTGATCACACCCAGAGCCTGGGGCAGGGCTTGGGCTGCTCTTTGTGGAGGTTGGCTCCAGCTCTGCAGGGGTGGCTCAGAGGGGACAAGGACACCTCAGTACCTGCAAAAGGCTCCTTTTAAATCACAGCAGAAGAATGACTCTATCTCCTTAGATTTACCACCTGGTAGAAGGAGCTGATGGGAGACAGGCACCTTGCCAAGGGAGGATCACCCACTCCAGGCCATGATCCCGTTATTCCAGAGCTGAGTTCAGGAAGGAGAAGTTCACTGTCTGGTGGGGTCTTTAGCCATGTGCACTTAGTCAGTAGGTGAGTAGATGTTGCTGCCCGTATCTATCTCCCCTACCCAGTTGCTACGTGTGAACAAGTGTATTTCTCCCCAGTGTTGTGGGTTCTGCCTGTGGTGACACGAGGATGGGAAGTTAGGGATGACAGCTCGAGCTTCCCTCTGTTCAGGGCAGAGAGGAAAACCTGGATCCATCCGAGGCACCGCTTGTAACTACATTTGTTCAAGAAATGTCATCTTAACCCCCAAACTGTTGACACTTTATGCATGTGCTAATTAAATTTAAAAAAAGAAAAAAAAAAAAAAAAAGGAAAAAATTAATAAAGATTTTAAGAGGTTACAGTAGATTCGGGTTTGGGTTTTTTGTTGGCTTGTCCTTTGCTGTGAGTTAATCAGCCCTGTGATGCTCCCTCCTCTGTTAGAGGCCAGGGCATGGAAGGAGCAGCAGAAAGCTGTGATCTCTCTAAAATCCTTCATTTGGAGAATCAAACCCTCAAAGATCAGTTAATTCCCCAGGGTATTTAATCCTTGAGTGCCTGGGTTATCAGAACCAGAGGCTGTTTCATTGTGGGAAGCTCTGTCTGTGCTCAGGGGCTCTGAGCAGCAGGAGCTGCTCCTTCCCAACCCTCCGTGTCTCCAGCAGTTCCTGTCCTCATCCAGCTCCTCCTGCTCCCAGGGCAAACACAGACCCCGGGGGAGGGAAAGCAGAGACCTGTTCTGGATCTGAAATAAAAACACAGACACACAGAGCATGGCACATACCTGGGACAGCAGCCCAGGTCTTCAAAGGTTTTAATTTAAACCCCCCTCCCCCTATTTTTGGATATCATCTTGACAAATCACTTTAACAGTTTTATTTACAGTAATAAAAATAAATTACTCTTACAGATGAATGTATAATATTATACACAATAGAGATACAGTGCAATAACAGCATTGATTTGTTTTCACTCGGTCATAAAGTGCATCGAAGGGGCTTGATTTAACCACAATTGAATGATAACTGTACATTTTCCTTTGAGATCAACTTTCCCAGCCAAGTTAAAAGGCTCATGACAACACTGCCAGCAAAACAAGGCGCTGTCCTGATTGCTGGGATGGCCTCATTCCCGAGGAATCAGGAATCCTGGGAGGCAGGGATGGGGAGGATCGGTCCCCATGCTGTGTGTGCTGAGCCTGGCCAGCGTGACCGGGGGCTCAGAGCCCAGGAGGGTGAGCACAGAGCACTCTGCCTCTGGGGGAGTTTCTGCTGGGCTTGGCCACCAGGAACTCATCCCTGCCTCGGGGCTGGAGGGTTCCCTTTATCCTGGGGCTGGTGTGCTCTGAGCTGCTCCCAAGGGACATCAGACACCCGTCCCAGTGTGCAGGAAAGGCAAGGCAGAGCCCAGGGCACTGCCCCTCATCCTCAGCCAGTTGGAATCAAAGCTTTTCCCACCTTTCCAGCTTCCAGAGCCTGCAATAAGGCCACAAACCTGTGCTTGTGGTTTCGGTGCTGTCGGTGCCTGCCCACCGCAGTGCCCTCACACCGGGCAGGGATAACCTTGGAGCAGGCACAGCCGCACCTGGCACCGAGCACAGTTCGGGAAGGCAACTGCTACCCTCGGAGCTGGAGACAAAAATCACATCCCTCACACTCAGGGGCTGAAGAGCACGGGTCTGACTCGGGTTTTTCCTGCTGAAAACGCCCTGCTTTGAATTGCTCTGTGTTGCAGAGTTTTCCAGTGGGAAGGGCAGAGCTCTGTTCCCAAGGGACAGCAGGAAGGGTGGGCTGGGGGGATTCTGCAACAGAAAAAGTACAAATGGTCCAGGAGGAGCTGCCTCACCTCAGCACGAGGGAAGGCTGAGCATGAACGAGAGGAATTACAGGAAATACCATGTGCATCCACCAGTTACTCCTGGCAATTAGAAGCGAGCTGTTAATTCATCGTTAACAGTGGGTGAGGCTCGAAGCTGGTCAGGACACACCAACACAAGTGAGTACCAATGGCTTTTTAAAAGCTCTCCCCACCCCAAATTTGATGCTTCTACAAGAAAGAGATAGTTCATCACCTGGTGAGAACAGTAATGGTTTCTTGGGGGTCATTCCAGGTTAAAACTCTTTGATGTGAACAAACCTGGGCTGCCACATCAGGACTGAGATCCTTGGAATCTTTACTGCTGGTTACTGATGTGAGGCTGGCTAAAAAGAGACATTTTCACTGCTCAAGGTCCCAAACTGACCAAAATGCAAAAACAAAAGAAGACAAACCCCAAAATAAAATTAAACAGATTCGTTGGTAGAATCTGTACATTTTAATAGTTTGGGGGGGTTTTTTGTTTTTGTTTTTTCTCTGTGTGTTTGTTTGTTTTTTAAATTTCTTGTGCTGGGACAGGGAGAAGGGCTTGTAAATGCACCAGCTCCCCCCAATCCTGGCACATCTTCAGGAACCTCAGGGCTGCTGTGGTTACATCCCACCCCAGGCTGGCCCTAGCCTTGTCACAGTGTATTTCAGGAATGGTTTTTTTCCTCCTTCTTTCTCCTCCTCATCCTTTCCTCACCCCCTCAACTCAACTGCCAAGCACCAACACCAAAAGCTTTTCACATCTACATTCTACTGGCCACCAGCTCGTGGTGGAAAAGCCAAAGGCACCCAGAAACCTGTAAATAAATCAGCAAATAAGCAGTGGATTCATTTCCCTGGCTGTGTTGATCCCTGCCATAGGCTCAGGGTGGGTTGGATACCACTTTTAATTACTCAGGACCAGTTTTCTGCCCATTTCTGCTGTGCAGATCCAGAGCAGCTCCTGGAGAGTCCAGAAGTGACAAGGATCAGCCCAGCCTGCCTCTGGCCTCTCATCCTTTATCAAAAGCTGTTTGCAAAGCTCAGAGTTTGAAGCTACAGCAGCGTGATCCTGGCCAGGGTGAGGACAGGGAGCTCTTCCCAACCAAACACCCCCAGCCCTCTCCAGACAGGTCCAGTTTGCACCTGGAGTGGCCATGGGGACTCTGTGGAAGCCAAAGGACACCTGCAAATCTCCAACAAGCCAAAGACCCCATACTGTGCAGGACTGCCACTGTCCCCTTGGCTCAGCTGAAAAGCACAATCATTAAATCAGATTTAACTTTTTTTAGAGACCTCAATTTAATGGAGATATAGCATCCCAGTTGGAGGAGGCCTCCCAGTACATCCAACACCAGGAAACACAGAGCACTGGGATGCTCAGGAAGTGGACAGGGGCTGCTGGGCTCTTTTTTGGATCCTCACTGAATCCACAGAGGATTCACCAGCTGGAAACTCCACTTCATTTGCCAGTGATTCCCTCACCAATGGTGATACCATTACATTCATGGGAGCTTCTCCCTGTTTTTGGCAACAGAACCTCATCCTAATCCCTGCATTCCATCCTAAACATGTCCCAAAGCCAGTCCCAAACACCAGGACATCCCACCCTGCACACAGCCACACTGGGTAAATGATTGAAGGTTTTAAATCAACTTTCCTGGTGTTCCACATAAGGATCCCCCAAAATCCATCCTCCCCAGTGATGTCCTACATTGCCACTCCAGACTTTTCCAGTAAAAGGTTTTCTCTGTGGAAAACAAAGGCAAAACAAAACCAAAGCACTGAAACAAAGGTGCAGCAAAATGGTCAGAGGTTTCCACAAGGCAGTGCATGGCCTAAACCTCTTTATCTTCATCACTTCTCCTCATTTCTCCCCTTTTCCTCTGATAAAACAGGAGAGGAAAACCAGCAAAAATCCACCTGGAAATGACACTGTTTTTATTAAGGGGACTGACTGCAAAAGTGCCAATTTATAAAGAACTCTTTTTTAAAGGAGGTTTCTTGAGACTTTTCCTGAAACCTAACAAGTGTTTTTAACAACTCCCATGGGCAGCTTTAACAGCACAAAGAGAGAGGTGCTAGACCATCACATGACAAGAAATGAGGTTGTTATTTTGCAGTAACTCTGAGCACAAAAATAGGTTTGTGCCCCATCCTGATGCCCTCAAGGAGCAGATCTCAGAGTCTGCCTTTGCCAAAGGCTGTAAATGTGTTTGGGTGAGCACCCAGTGCCCCACTGAGGACACTCCCACCTGCTCTTAACCTCAGTCTGGCAGGGGCTGTGTCCTCAGCTTCAGCTCCTCACATCCCAAATCTTTCTCCTCTTGCTGTGGAGGCCCACAGGGAGAAATTTTTCATTGATCCTTATTCGGCTTTGGCAAAATTTATCAGTGTATCCCTCAAACTGAGACACTTTTTACCGAAGCAACTAAACTCTACAAAGAACATTGTTAGAAGCTCTTCAGCAATAGGGAATTGACTGGAAAGCCAAGAAAATGCAACTTTTTTTCGTGTCAAGGTTCCTCTAGAGCTGATTAGTTGAACTACCTTTCATCTAAAGATACAAAATGAGCTGCCCAGAGAAACAAGTCCTTCTAGCTAGGGTGGTTGTATAAAAACATTTCAAGTGTTCACAATGTTTCAAAAAGGGTTGAAGCTGTTGAATTTTTACACCGAGGAACTGCAGGGACCTGGCTGCACTTAAGAAACCAGAAGAAATAGAATGAGTAAAGTGTTTGTATAAACATTAGTTTTTCTTACATATATATTTACTTTAAAACTTACATTGATTCCACATTGTGCCAACTGCCCATTCTCCAAGGTATTCACCAGAGAAAGGAAATTTTAAAAAACCAAACCAAATCCCACAAAACATTAAAATGCAAAGACTGGCCACCTCTCACAGGTAGACAATAAGTCCAAGCCCCAGGCACACTTGGGAGATTCAGAACTTTCTCATGTGCACTTAGCTCCGAGGAGCAAGAGATTCATTGCACAGATCCAGGGGCAAAACCCACCTGGATCTGTGCATCCATAAAGTGACTTTGTACCCCCTGCAGCCACCCAGAGCAAGAACATTTCTTCCACTATCACAGACTCACAGAATGTTATGGGTTGGGAGGGACCTTAAAGTTCATCCAGTGCCACCCCTGCCATGGCAGGGACACCTCCGCTGTCCAATCCCCATCCAGCCTGGCCTTGGACACTGCCAGGGATTCAGGGACAGCCGCAGCTGCTCTGGGCACCTGTGCCAGGGAACAATTCCTGCCCAAAATCCCATCCAGCCCTGCCCTCTGGCAGTGGGAAGTCATTCCTGCACACCCCTGCCAAACTCCCTCTCCAACTCCACAACAATTTCTCCGGAATATTCGGATACCAGACTCAGCTGCTGGAGGGTCCCCCATGCCAGGACCCCGGGCAGCGCCCTCCTGTGCCCCGGGTGTCCCAGCCCAGCCCTGCCACCTCTCTAGGGGTGGCTTGGCTTCTCCTTGCTTCATCAGTGAACGCACGATTCCCCCTCCCGGCCAAAAGCAAGCACAGGACCAAGGACACTTCATCATGGGCTCACAGCACCACAGAGCACAGCACAGCAGCGTCGGGACCTGGCGGGTACAGCGGCTGCATCAGCAGTGACACGTGTGGTGACAGAGGCTTCCCCTCGGGGCCTCCAGCAAGCCGGGACCCCTCTTTGGATGAAAATCCCACCCCTTGTAAACAACTCGTGTGTGAGAGGGGACGGCAGCACCCCAAGGAGAGCCCTCCCAGCCTTTGGGGTGCTGGCCAGCTGCCCTCACCACCCCCACACCTCCAGCCCTGCCCCAGCCACATTTTTGGGGGGGTTTTGGGAAGGAGGGAATGGATTCCCTGGGTACCCCCATCCCTGCGACAGCCCCAGCATGCCTCACCTAAAGTGTCTTTCACCCCGCGGTGCTTCTGGGGCCGGGGAGGCACAGGGAGTGCCCGTGTCCCTTCTACCATGTCCCTGCTGCCGTGTCCCTGCTGCCGTGTCCCTGCTGCCGTGTCCCTCCTGCCATGTCCCTGCTGCCATGTCCCTTCTGCCGTGTCCCTGCTGCCGTGTCCCTGCTGCCCTGTCCCTGCTGCCGTGTCCCTTCTACCGTGTCCCCCCGGCCGGAGCTCTCCTCCCCGCGCCCCCCCCGTTATTGCATAGCATCGCAGGCCCTGATTTCAGGGATGGGCACAGCCACCCCACGCGTGGGGACCAGCCCCGCCGGGGGTGCGACACCTCTGTCCCCACCCCCCGCTCCTGTGGCCTTCCCATGGATGTGCCCCCGAGGCGTGGGAGCACCCGGATGGGGCCCGCTGCTCCCCTGGCTCCTTACCCCGAGAGCAGACAAACGCCATCGTGCGAGGATCCTTTTCCTTTTTTTTTTTTTTTTTTTTTTTATTTCATTTTTTTTTTTTTTTTTTTTTGGTGTTTTGTGTTTTTAAATAAAAAATAAAATGTGTAAGAAAATAACATTTCTAAAGGAAACCATTATCATTCTACTCTCTCTCTTTCTTTTTCCCTTTTGCTCTTTTTTTTTTTTCTTTCTCTCTTTTTGGCCATCTTTCCATGGAACGAGATGTGCTGACCGGGGAGGGGGAATCCTCCCGGTAGGAAACAATAACGACAGAGGGGAAAAAGAGAAGGAGGAGGAGAGCCAGGAGAGCACCTCTGGCTCCGTGCTCAGTCCTCACACGTCGCTGGATGTCCTTGGTCTGGAGGAGAACGTGGAAGGGATGCACCCGCAGCAGGCCAGCCACAGCGACTTCTGGATGTCCGGGTTTCTGAAGGCGTAAATGATGGGGTTGATGAGCGAGTTGCAGGTGGCGGGCAGCGCCAGCGAGTAGGTGTAGACCGCGGGGTAGCTGGAATCGGCCACCAGGGAATAGATGGCGAAGGGGATCCAGCACAGGGCGAAGGTGCCGAGGATGAGCGACAGCGTGGAGAGCCCTTTGCGGGTGGAGGTGGCCTGCGCCGTGGCGATGAACTGGTGCTGCACGGCGATCTGCTGGGCGTGCCGGAAGGCGATCTTGCAGATCTGCAGGTAGAGCTGCATCATGAGGGCGAAGAGCAGCAGGAAGGTGACGGCCAGCACGGCCGCGTTGTCCTTGGTGACGGGCCGCAGGATGCTGCAGGAGCTCTGGTCCCGCAGGCAGTTCCAGCCCAGGAGGGGCAGCAGCCCCACGCCCAGGCACAGCAGCCACATCAGCAGCACCATGGCGCAGGTGAAGCCCAGCGTGCGCTCGCTGTGGTAGGTGAGCGCGTTGTACAGCGACAGGTAGCGGTCCACGGTGATGGCCAGCAGGCTGCAGACCGAGGCGGAGAAGGCGGCCAGCAGCAGCCCCGCGGCCGCCAGCTCCGCCGCCTCGCTGGGCGGCCGCAGCAGGTAGCGCACGGCGAAGTTGGCCACCAGCCCCAGCCCGGCCAGCAGGTCGGCCAGCGCCAGGCTGCCGATCAGCAGGAACATGGGAGCCCGCAGGCTCGGCGTGTAGAACAGCACGGCCAGCACCAGCGCGTTCTCGCCCGCCACCGCCGTGCCCGTGGCGCACAGCGCGATGTCCCAGGGGCTCACGGAGCCCGCGGCCGCGGCCCCGCCGCCCGGTGCCGCCGTGCCCGGCCCGGCCGCCGCCGCCGAGGGCCAGGCTGGGGGCTCCGAGGCGTTGCCGAGCCCCGGGAGCCGCTGCTGCTGCTGCTGCTGCGGCGGCCACGGCTCCCCCATGGCGGCGGGGCCGTGCAGCATCGCTGGGGAGAGAGGGAGAAGGGGGCGGTGAGAGACCGACCCCGAGCCCCCCGAGAGCCGCCAGCACCGCGCTCAGCCCGGGCAGCGCCGCGCCGAGCCCGCACCTCGATCCTCCTCTCGGTGGGGGAGATCCTCACCTCGATCCTCCTCTCGGCGTTGGGGACAGACCCCGAGCCCGCACCGCATCCCGGAGCCCCGGGACACCGCTCCCCTCACCCGGCCGCCCCCGCCCGCCGCATCCCCGCCCGCTCCCCCCCAGCCCCACTGCAGCTTCCCCGGGATGGAGCCCCCATCCCCCCCGCCCCACACGCACCCCTGGCCCCGCTATCCCCCGCCGGGCTGAGGCCGAGCACAACTCATGGCCCCGCTGCCCGCAGCCGTCTCCATGCGCTGGGCTCCATGCAGGGTCCGCAGGCACTGCGCACCCGGTGAGGAACCGGCCGCCCCCTCCTCCTCCTCCCCCGGGCACGGCCACCTTTGCTACCTATTTATAGCGCAACCCCTCAGCCCCCCCCCTCCCGCAGCCCTTTCTTTTTTGCGTGCAGTGAGTAAAAATAAACACTATTAATAGGCCAGCGCCTGTATGCGGAGCCGCTGATGGAAGGAGAAGGCAGCGACAAGGGACAGCCTACGTTAAGTTTCTCCTTCCTCCCTGCCTCTCCCTCCTTTGGAAAAAGGCTGGTGCAAGATGCTCCCAGCCGGCGGCAGCACCCTGCCCTGCCTGGCGGAGCAAATGCCCCGCCCGGGGTGCGCAGCCGAGGTGTGAAGGTCGGGGCTGTGCCCGCAGCCCGCTGCCATCCCCCGCCGCCACCATCGCCCCTTCCCGCATGCAGCCGCGACGCCGGGGCTTGTTGTTTTACCTGGTTTTAATGCTCGAGGATCAGCTTGCTCCCCCCACCCCGTTTTTTATTTTTTTCCTCGCCGGTCCTTCCAGCCCTTGGTGCGAATCCTCATTCCTCGGCGAGCATCGCTAATAGCGTTGGCAGAGAGCTGGCATCGACTTGCACTTAATATTCCTGCCCCATTGGATCTGCTGATAAATCTCAACTCTGACGTCAAAGTCTTCACTTATATTCATGATCCAAGTCTGTGAATCAGAGCCGCTGTGATCAGAATAACAACAAGGCTGGCTCCCCGCTCCACATCCCCGTGCGCACCCGCGGGCACGCGGGGGGTGCGCGCACCCGCCCCGCCGCCCGTTCATTCATGAGCTCTCCCGCCACCCCGACGCACCTCCCCAAGGTCGGGGCTCGCTGCACCTGCGTCCTGCGGATGCAGCTTGGGCATCAGCCAGGCCCCGGCTCCTCGCAGGGTTTATTTTTACCGCTTGTGCCGAGGGACGCGGGGATGCGAAGGGAGGGCGGCGATCCGGCGTGGCGCGGCTCCGCTGCCGCGCTCCTCAAGGACAATGTCCAGGACAGCGGCACCGCTGCCCTGCGCCTCCGGGAGGCTGCTCGGGGATCCTGTGCAGCCAGGCTGGGTCAGGGACATCCCTCCACAGGGGAACACCGCGCCCCAGAGCCTTCGCCCCACACGGGTTCCCTCCAGCCAGTGAAAAGCTGGGATGAGGAGGATCTCGCTGGGATTGGAACCTGCCCAAGGACGCTGAGCATGAGGGTCTGTCACCCACCCATCCATCCCCAGAGCTTCCTCCCCGACTGCTTGGGAAAGGAGCAGCCTGGAAAGGAACAAATCCCAAAGACACGATTATTTTTTCCCAGCTATAAATGGCTCCGTGATTCATCTTGGGAGCAGGATCATCAAAGCAGGGATGCTCAGCTCCTGGATCCACAGGATTTCAGCTACACCTTCTCTCCTTTTTGCTACTGGTTTCATAACCCTCCAGCTTCCCTCTTTCATCCCCCTCTCTCTCTCTGCTTTGCGGTGCAGCCGGCTCAGCGCTGGGAAGGATTCCCAGCTCCTGATGTGTAGAGATATTTAGTCGAATATCAGTGATTTTGGCTGAACCCAACCGCCCCAATTTGGAGCATTTGGGTCTCTAACCAGGCCAAGCCCCATCCCAGAGGACTGGAATCGTCATTTACCTGGGGGCGCCGTGAGCAGAGTGACAGCAGAGCATCACAAGGGGCGGAGGAAAGCCGAGCGAGGAGCTGAATGAATCCGCTCCCGCTCCCGGTAATTACGCACCGCCCGGGAGTGGGGAGGAGGGTGAGGAGCTGTGCCCGCTCCTCTCCGTGCCAGCAGGAGCGGTGGAGGCAGAGGGGATGTGCCGGCCGTGCCTGGCCGTCCGTGGGGTCAGAGCCCACCCAGGAGCAGCCACGAGCGGCTGCGGGGCTGGGCAGGGATGTCCCTGCTGTCCCTGCTGTCCCTGCTGTCCCCAGCACCGGGTACCAGGCGCAGCGAGCTGAGCGAGGATGGGCACACTCGGCAGTGACCCGGTCTGGCCCTTGTCACCTGGAGCTGCCCCTTGTCACCTTGCAGGGACACGCACGCTCCAGAGGGTCCCAGCTGATCCCAAACTCCGTGGCTCGCTGCAGTTGCCTTGGCCCTCCTGCTCCATCCAGCATCCCACCCTCCCTTCGCTCTCCCTGCAGAGACTCTCCCAAACACCCGGTGCTCCCTGAGCAGCTCCTTCCTTCCCACCTTCAGTTCCTCTCCTCGACATCCCACCACAAGTTTGCCACAGTCCCAGGATGTTTTTCCTGTGTCCTACAGAAATACCAGTCCCTGGTAGGTGTTATCCAGAAGTGCCCCCCTTCCATACACGCATCCCAGTGGATTTCAGCTGCTTGTCCTCCTGCCCAGGAGGAGCAGCCCCATATCTCTCCAATGAGGTTTTTCTGGGGTTTCACCTCTGCAAGGGGGTGCATTGCATGGCAAAGGACCCCAAGAATGCTGAGATTTTCTGGTGACAAATCTTTTAAACCAGGGCTTGCTGTCCCCAGAGCAGCCCTGTTGCACGTGAGAGGATGGGCCACTGCACACCCAGTTTCCAGTGCTTGAGAATCTACTTTTTGAAGTTGTGTTCAATGTTCTGAGCTCCCTGAGAAGCTGCAAGACCATTCTGGCAATATTCATGTATTAGATCTGCTTTATCTGTATTTAAATTACAGACTCAATAGAGAGGAGCAAAGATCAAAGCTTAAGCAAAGACACAGACCTGATGCTGTAATTACAGAGCAAGAGGCCACCAACCTCACCTGGGAATGCTGTTCGGCACGGGAAAAGCCTCCCACCTTCATTCCTCATCATCCTCCTTGGATTTTGGCCCTTGGGAGGAAGTTCAGTGCTGAACAAGGCAGGATTTCCTACGGCACTGCCCTGTGGGAATGCCAGGTGCTCCCAGCCCACAGCAGGGCTCCACCTGGGGCTCATCCTGCCTTAGAATTTGTGCTTTTTTGGGTAAAACAGCTTAAAACCAGGGTGGCAATCACTAATGACGTGGCTGTCCCAGGCCCAGCCTGCTGGGAACAAACTGGAACAGGGGCACACTGCTGGTCCAGAGCAATAACCACAACTCCAATTCTCCATCACTTTTACCTGCAGGAGTATCAAAATCAGCTTTACCTCTTTTCTTCGGGGAAACGTCATCACCTCCCGGCATCCCATCAGCTTTCCCCAGCGCTGTGGGAGCATCCTGTGGCTGGGCTGACAAATCCATGAGCTCAGCGCCTCGTGACCCCCGAGCCGGGCTCAGAGCCCCGCTGCCGGAACATTCCCCCGCATTCCGTTTATCCCGGTGTCTTTTCCGCAGCGAGCGGATCCAGCCCCGTTCCGCTGTTCCCTGTTACTCCAACGGTGCTCGAGGAGCTCTGAGGAGGAGAAGCACAGCTATAATTAGCAGTGCTGACTAATCAGGGTGCCAAACGAGCGCTCAGCCTCCCCAAAACGGGGCCGTCGGGGGCTGTGCGCCGCCGGGGAGAGCGTGAAGCCCTACATTCCACAGCTTTGCATAATTCCTGGTGGAAACGAGGCCATTTTCTCGCTGCTGCCACTGGAAAGATGGAAATTCTCCCATCTGCAGCATCCCGGCCTGGTGGGGGGGAAGGTGGGTTTGGGATGGTTGAGGTGCTGATGCCAAAGGCACTGGAGGAGCTGGAGGGTGGCAGGCAGGAGTGTGGCTGGTAAAATCATCCAGCTCTGTGGAAAAACAGCGGGTTTGCCCGAAAAGCCTCTCCCCAGGTAGCTGGAATGGGCCCCTTCAGGTGCTGGCTCGCAGGGTGAGCTGTGCCATCACCGCAGCAATCCGTGTTACCTCTCCGAGCCACGGGCGGGTCTTTGGCACCAGGGAACACCTGAACACCTTCCTGCCCCGGGTGAGCTCTCCCTGCCTTGTCCAGCCTGGGGACGGTGGGGACACCGTGTCTCACTGCCCTGCTGCTGTTACACCTGCAGGGAACGTTTCTGACTTGTGGGGACAATGCCTGGCTGTGCCAGGAGGGAAGGAACGATTCCAAGGCTCGCTCTGACTTCTCCTCCACCAAACAAACACTCAGGCCAAGCCAGGGGGAGGATTTTTGCTCCTTCCATCAGTGATATCATCACCACACGAATGGTTTTGCTCCAAGTCCTTTCCTGAGCCAGAGGGACACGTTTTGGAGCACCTTTGCTGGCACATGCTGTGTCACCATATGTCACTGAGCAAGGCTTCTGGGAAAAGGTTGGGGTTTTTTTCCAAATTAAAGGGGTTTGCACTGTGTTTTACTCCTTCTCCCAAGCTGTATGTGCTGCTCTGGCTGAGTGCCTCATCAGGAGTGACTGTGTTTCCCTAAATTGCCATTCAGCCACAGGGAACACTGGCAGCCTGCAGAATATGAGGCAAAATATTCGAGCATGTGAGTGTGATACTTAATAATTAACAATAACCCAATTTACCTGACGAGGCACAGAGGTAAGGAAGGTTTTCTGGGGGTTTGGATGGGGAAAAACAGGAAAGATCCTTAAAAAAAATAGAAAAGCTGGAGGTTTTGCATCCAAGTGCTGGGCAGCCATCCCTCCCTGCTGTGCCCCTGCCACCTGCTGCCACCAAGGTGAGTTTTCCAAAACCAGGCTTGGAGAGAGCTGCTCTGGAGCACCAAACTCTGGAGCCACAGCACAGAAGCAGCTCTGAGCAGGATGGTCTTGGCTTTGTGTAGAAAGTCCCTGGCTGCCCTGAGCACCAACAGGAGCCCACAGTGTGCCAGCAGGGATGGATCTGCTGCTCTGTTCCATCCCTGAACCCCCTGCTGATCCCTCCTGGGGCATTGGCACAGGGGGAACACGAGGCAGATGGGGGAAAACACCCTGTGGTGGCACTGAAAGCACCTCCAGCCCCCCCAGCTCCTTTCCTGCTGAGCAGGAAGGATGTTGGGTTCCACAAATCCTGGGGAACAAATTCCCAGCTTTGAAGTGCAGCTCGACACCCCCACACTGGTCCTTTCTATTTATTGATTTTAACTCGGGCTCCTGACATTTAAACAGGATCCTGTGTGGAGTCACAGCACCAGCACACTCCCGGGAATCAGGCTGGGGAACCACAATGCCTGGATCCAGAGCCCTGGTCTCCAGCACAGGCTGGGTCAGGACATCACCCAGACAAGGTCACAGCTGATTGCTGGCAGTGAAATCATTTGTATAAAGCAAGTGCTTGGCTTGGAAAAAAATCTGAGTGGGGCTTGCCAGCAACGTGGTCACATCCCAACCCTCAGCCTGAGTTGTGCCCACCTGCATTTTGGGGTGTGGAAGTGTTTTTCCCTTCTGGCCATTGCAATTTCTCCTTCAGCACCGCTGTCCAGAGCTGTGTCAGCACTCAGGGATTCCCCAGGATAAAAGAGACATTTCCAGGAGTGTGAACACCCAGCCAGGGCGTGTAAAAATCCTGGGAATTTGCCTGCTCCATCCTCCAGGCTGGGGTTTGAAACAGGGAGGTTCTCTGGTCCCACAGGAATTCCCTCTGCCCTGGGGATTTCACCCCAGAGCTGTGCTGGGCCTCTCCCCCGGTGATGCTGCGCTGAGAAACATCCTCCCCCCGAGACCCCCAAGGATGAATTCATGGCAAAAACGCACTTGGAGGAGGGAATGGAAAAGCAGCAACAGGGAAAAGCCTCCCAATACTTTCAAACTGCCAGATTCAAAGGGTTTGGGGGAGATGAAGGCAGCAGGATGGATGGGGAGGATGAGACCCAGGACTGCACCTTCCCACCCAGTTTTGAGCTGTTTCCCTGGGGTTTTCTGAATTATTTTTTTCCTCCTGAAAGGTCAGTTCTCTTGTCAGAGCTCGAAGTCACAAGCACCGTGCCTGACATGAGTGTAATCGTGTTTGATGAGTCACTTGTTTAACAGGAAGAGGCTCTGGTTGCTATAGGGATGGCAGCACAGGGAGGGGATCCCTCCCCTACCCTGATCAAACAGAAAAACGCAAAATTCCGGGCCAAATTCCCCTTTGCTGTGACTTTGTGACACAGTTTGCTGTCCTGGCTGCAAGGATGGCCGGGCAGGTCCCCGAGCATGGGACATCCTGGAGTTTGGGGACATCACAGGGCTGGGAGATGAGGGAGGGCTCTGGATGAGCTCACGGGGAGCTCCAGGGGTTTTGGGGTGACCCTGCTGAGCTCCCCCTCCCTCCTCAAGGCTTTCCCTCCATCCCAGAGAATCACAGCGCTCACAGGTGAGATCCCCGCTGGGCTGGAGCAGCTGTGGCTTTGTCACCTTTGGAAATGAGGCCACCGGGTCACCGCGGACACTCGGCAGTGTCCCCGTGCCCGCTCTGGTCCCTGCCAGCCTTTATCCCCCGGGCTTTCAGCACCCCCGGGCTGCTCTGTCACTCCCTGCACCCCTCATTTCCCCTTCCCCTCTCCCGTGTGTTATTCCCAGATCCAGAGGAGGCTCCTGGCCACTTTTCAGGGGCGTGGTGGGGGAATTCTGCAGGTCCATCCCTGCAGACCCTCGGGAGATGCTGCTCTCCCCCGGTTCTTCATTAGGGACCCGCTAATTACCCCGCCTTTGTTCCCTGAAGCCGTTTCAGCGCTTTGTGCACACGGAGCTCAGTTCAGCTCCGCTGTTCCTGACAGGGATGCACTTTTCCCACTCGCACTTTTTCCTGTGGATCAGGAAAATTTGGTGCCTCTTCGTGACGGGGAGGAGAGAGGGATGGAACTTCCAGCCTTCAGCTGTGATCTGCAAAATTGTTTGTATTCAATCCCTCCCGCACGAGGGGGTTTAAGAGATCCTTACTGAGCTCCCCGCAGCCCTGGGTTTCAGAGAGGAGCATCTTCTCCCCTCCATAAATCCACCGGGGAAAATAAAAGGTGGGAAAAATAAGAAGATGGCACTGGGAGAGACCCAGACCTCTGTGGGGACATCACGGTTTTGGGAGCTCTGATGCCACAGTGGCATTGCCAGTACTGGGGAAGGCTCTGTCCCACATCTCCGTCCTCTCCAGGCCACCACGGCCCTGCCAAACCCAACCTGGCAAATCCCCCAAGCGTTTTGGGAGCTCCTCACACCACCAACACCACACCCATGGAGGAGAATTCCCTCTGCTCCGTGAATCCCCACGTGCTCCATGGGGTGTCTGTGCCCCATGGGTGCCTGAGTTCCCCAAACCCTGCACTGCCGGGTCCATGTACCCCAAACTCTGCCCTGTCGGGTCCCCACATCCCAAACCCTGCACTGCTGGATCCCTGCATCCCAAACCCTGCCCTGCTGGGTCCCTGCATCCCAAACCCTGCCCTGTCGGGTCCCTGCATCCCAAACCCTGCCCTGTCGGGTCCATGCATCCTAAACCCTGCCCCGCTGGGTCCCTGCACCCCAAACCCTGCCTCGTTGAGTCTCTTCTCCTCAAATACCACCTTGTTGAGTACCAACCCCCCAGCCCCTGCCTCCCTGGCCCCCAAATCCTGCCCTGCTCTTTCCTTGCACTCCAAAGTGCACAACCCCAACCTTGGGCAAGGGAGAGATTCTCAATGCCCACCCAACTAAATCATGCCAGCCCTGTGCTTAATTAAATCCGAGCCGAAATCATCCATCTGGGGATAATCCGAGGCCAGGTGGCTCCTTCAGCGAGGGAAAAAGATCTCGTTTTTCCCATCAGGTGTTTCTTGAGGCGCACAAGAGGTTCTTTAAATAGCGCAGCACAAGAGGCAGTTCTGGGGTGGGGTTGCTGAAGGTCGGCTCCGCACACGGATTCACGCCGGGACACCGCGGGCACGGCTATTTTTAGCTGCGTGGCTTTTAAAGACAACAAAACCCCATCCAGGAAAAACATCGCGGGGATATCGGGAAAAATAAACCGAGTCCAAATTCCCGGTCCTTGGGAGCATCCCTGAATCCTGCAGGGACCCGACCCCCCAGCCCTGGCTCACCGCAAATTTAGGGGAAGATCAGGGATTTCTCCCCAGAGCACGGGGTGTTGGCATTTCCTGACTCTTTAAACCAGAACCAGGGAGATCAGAGCATCCTCAGCGCACGGCTGGGTGCTGTGCCATTAATTAGTGCCTCAGCTCAATTAGCGGTGGGAAGGGCAGGCAATGGGGTTGGTTTGCACTCAGGGCAGGTGGGGACACGGCTGTCCCCGAGCCCAACCCCCCCAGAGCCTGGCCCGGCCCTCGGGGGCTGTTTTGGGCTTGGAGCATCCCCATGGGCTGGGCTCTGTCCCCGAGCTGTCCCTGTGAGCACCTTCCTGCTGTCACTCCCCTTGGAGCAGGCAAATCCAGGGGGGTGTTTCCCCCTCTGATCACCGCATTTTCATCCTCAAAAACCTTTCAAAGTGTCCCAGGGCCACGCAGGGGGTGTGGCAGTGCCTCCCCTGTGCCCTGCAGTGTGATGGGTGCTGCTGCCTCTGCTGCCCAGGCAGGAGGGACTGCCAGGAGAAATGACCCCAAATCAGGGGGTCTGGGCTACCAGGAGTGCCCTGGCAAGGGGTAAACCCTGTGGGGAGCAGGGCTGTGTCTGGGTAGGGCAATCTGCTCAGCAGGATCCATAAAGGAGAGTTTGTGCACAACAAAGCTGCTGGAAAACTCAGCCAGCCCATCCCACCCTGGGCTGCTCTGCACGGCTTTTGAGACAGCCCGAGTCGAGCTGGAGTGAGGGAAATGGGGAAAAGAAGCAGCCCGGCTTCTCCCAGCACTGAGGGAGAGGAGATGCCCCTGCAGCAGGGCTGGGGTGTGCAGCTGAGGAGAGCAGCAGCTCCAATCCATCGAGGATGCACAGGGAGAACTCCCTCAACATCTCCAGATCAGGCTGGGGATGGATGGGGTGAAACCCGAAGCAGGGGGATCCATCCATGGAATGGTTGGGTGGGGCTGCAGCAGCCTGGGACAGCCAAAGGTATCCCTGATGATCTTTAAGGTCCCTTCCAGAGCATTCCCTGACGATAATCAGTGCGGAGATGGAGGAGGGCTCTGTGGGCACCCAGAGTTTTGGGGATCCCTCGGAGCAGAGCCCTCCCAGCAGATTCACCAGCCCTGTTCTTCTTTTCAGTGCTGAGATAAAATTATCCAGAAGCAGCCGGCTCTCCAGGAGCTGTCACTCAGCATCCCGCAGCGTCTGCTGTTCTCGGGAATGTGACTAACAGGCAAACGGCTGAACACGCCCGGGGAAGGTGCAGGAAGAGTGAATATTTGCTTTCCTCCCTGGGGAGGAAAAAGAACCCAAAAAACAACTCCAGGAGCCACTTGGCAGCCTCAGGGAGCAGAAGACACGCGGCACAACTCGAGAGGGATGAGGGAGCCACCTCCCAGTCAGCCACGGCTCCTCCCAGCCCGGGATACTGGGAGCACTGGGAATGGGATCACCCAGATCCGGGAGTCCCGGGACAAAAAGTGCCCCCAAGCTCTTGTTTTTCCCTTCTCGTTCTCCCACCGCTCCCAGCTCCTCGGAGATGCTCCTGCTGCCGCTGCCTCCCTTTTGTCACCTCTCTGCTGTCACATCTCCTCCCCTGCTCCAGTTCCTGCCCCGCAGCCCAGGAGCGCATCTCGCTCCTTCCCGGAGTTATTTCGGACAGCTTGGAGCGATTTTGGAGATATTTTTAGGAGATAACGCGGCTGCCAGCTCTCCTGGGAACCCTCCTGCCCCCGAGTCACTGCTCTCGGAGCACTTGGCTCCAACTAGGTGGAAACAGCGTGGAGAAATTGGTTTTCCCAAATTCAGCAACCTCCTCCTGCTGCAAACTTTTATAAAACCAAAGCTTGGCTTTTCTGCTGGGACTGAGGTTCAAGAAATTCCATTTAAACCCGGGTTTAGGTTCAGTTTTAAACCATCCATGAGAAACCAGGGGGAAAAAAATGTGTTAAATTTCCATTCATTTCTTCACTTTACTACTCCCTAGGGGTGAATTAATGAAAATAATTCTATTCTGCTCTGTCTGCTGGCTTCAGACATCCCTTAATTCCCCTTCCTGATCCTCACCAAGCCACATTTGTCCCCACATCTCCCCTGAGCACCTGGCAGGAGGCTCTGGAAGGAGATGAGCACCCTCAGCACCCTGGAGGTGTCAGGGCTGTCCCTCCACCCCCATCAGCAGCAGGACCCAGCTCTGTTTGGCTCTTCTGTGCTGAAATGATGGCAGAGAATTCTAAAGGAATCAACTGGATTTTTTCCAGACTCATGGCCTTTTGCTTGGAGAAATATTGTGACTCAAAATCTGAAAATGAACAGTTTAACGTTCAAAAAAAGAAAAAAAATGAAAATAAGAGGACTTGGGGAGAATGGCCAAGAAAAACCCTTTTCCCTGATCACCCCCATGTGCTGCCTCCTCCACTTCCCTGGGAATTTGCTGAGGAGGAGGTGAGGGTGGGAGAAAAATGACCTGGAACAGTTTCCAAATGGAGCAAAATACTGAAGTGTTTTACCTCAGCTTGTCCAGGTGATGGGAAAGGGAGGATTTTACAGGTGTGGGTTGGACCTCCATGGGACTCACCACCCAGGGATTCTGTGGGATGCAGGGATGGAATTTCCCACCTGCCCCAGTCCCCACGAGCTGCAAGGACACTGCTGTGCAGCTGATGCTTCCAAAACACCCAGAGAATTTCAAATCATCCAAAAGAATTAACAGACCCAAAGTGGGGGGGATGCAAAGGAGCCCAAACAGAGAGGTCAGAGCAGGTCTGAAATCTGAGTTGGAATCAGCATGAGATTCCTGGCCAAACATATTTTCCTGCTGGCTTTAAAAGGGGTTTATCCCACAAACATCTCTGAGATACCAACCCTGTGGTGCCAAGTGCCTCTGGACAGAGCAGGGCCTGAAACAGATGGGATTTGCCTTCCTTTGGGGCATCCATCCCATCCCCATCCCCATCCCATCCCCTCAGCACTTCCCTGCTTTTCCACTGCCTGGCACTGATTTGCTGGAGTAGTTGTGGCTGCTCCTCAGAGAAGGAAACAAAAGCACTTCAGTGCTAATTAGGGCACTTCATCACCACCAAACTCAGCTCCTGCTGAACTCCACCTGTGATTTCATGGACACACAGAGTTCAGCTGGCCTCAGTCTCCCATGGGCTGGCAGCAGGCTCAGTGCAGTTCTTGGTGGCTTGTCCCTTCCAATTCAGGCCTTAAATCCAAGTAAATCTCTCTTTTCTGCATCATAATTCTTCACACAACACCTTCTGCTAAAGCAGCTCGCTCCAGTTAAAAACCACCTGGAAAATAAAATGAACTCAGGCAGATCTGGGGTGTTCCTGACTCCAAACACAGCTCCCAACCCCATCCTTGCCCTTCCCCTGCCCTCACACTGCCTGGGACTTGGAAATCACCAGGGAAAACCCAGCTGGGACTAGCTGAATATTTTTAATTGATTTTACACGAGCTGAAGTGTTGCAACCACTGCAATGTTTTGTATTTGTGTTTGTTATTTGTATTTAGAAGCTTTTAAACCAACTGGCAACCACTAAATGTGCTCATTATTAGCAACTCAAATATTGAACAGGCTGCTGCTACTGCTGTGTAATTAATTCATCCTTCCCTTCCCAGCTTTCCCTCTCCTGTGGGTGCAGAAACATCCCCCACACTCCAGCAGATCCCAACAAGCACCAGCAGGGAGGGAAGGGACCTAAAGGATCATCCCAATCCACCCTTGCCATGCAGGGACACTTTCCACCACCCCAGGCTGCTCCAAGCCCCATCCAGCCTGGCCTTGGACACTTCAGGGATCCAGGGACAGCCACAGCTGCTCTGGGCACCCTGTGCCAGGGCCTCTCCACCCTCACAGGCAACAATTCCTGCCCAAAATCCCATCTAAACTGCCCCAGTGTCACTTTGAGGCCATTAATTCTGACACAAACCATGTGTACAGGTCACAGCCTTTCCCTTTGCAGCTCTGCAGAACAAAAGGACAGGGTGACCCTGGCACCACCCCAGTGGCACTGCCTCATTTCCAACCTCCCCTACCCTGAGCTCTCCCTCCCAGACATCTCATCCCACCACAAAAATTCCAGGCCTGGCTTTGCAGGAGCAGGAGGGAAGCAGAGCAGAAGCAGCCCCGAGGTTCATTAGTGCAGTGAGAGCAAACAGCAGCAGGACTTTACATGTTGGGAATTAATTACATTTCAGGGATTGTTTCCTTTTGCAAAATGCCCACAATGGGAAGGTCTCACTTATCTCAGGGGCCTTTGTCAGTCCCTTTTCCTTGCTGAAACAATCCCATGGGATTTGTTTTAAATGTCTCCTAAACTGAGCTGGCACAGGAACTTCACAAGCTCCTGTGGCAACCAGAACATGCTGAGCACAAGCAGCAGGTCAGAGAGCACCTCTGTGCTGCAGAGCCTCTGCACAAACACTGCAGGAGCCGTGGAATCTGAACCAAAATATTTCACAGAGCAATAATAACCATGGGATGGTCTCCACCCTCGCTCCAGCAGAGGTTCTGGAGCTGACCAAGCCAGCTCCCAAATGCCCTAGTGGCACTCTAAGCTCAAACCATTTTGCTTCCAGCCCTTCTAGATTTGGTTGTTTTCTCCCAATTTCCAGGGAATGCTCTTCCTGCAAGTCCAACTCATGTTCAGCAGAGTTAAAATTAGCTGAATTTATTTATTTCTTGCTAAGGTGTGACCCAATGTGGTTTTACAGAGTAGCTGCCATCTTCCAATCTCCCTTGCTCCTCCTGCATTGTACTCCCATAAATTCCCACTCCCAGGAGCACAACTGATCCCATTTTCCCTGTGCAAAGGTGAACTGCAGTGAACACAAAGAAATGAAAACCTGTCCTGCAATGAACCCTAACAGCTCCAAGCACAGGCTCCTGTTTTTGCTTTTAAATGTCTCTGTTCCAAATCAGTCAGATGGTATTTGCAACAAAGTCTTAGGGAGCTCAACACAGAGGGGGGAAGAGGGAGAAGAAATCCCAGGGACAGGAGCAGCAGAGCTCCAGGGGTGATGGAGGGACAGAGACCCTGGGTGACCTCTCCTTGCTGTACCAGCACAGCACTCACAGTCTCTGACACTGAATTATTAAATTCTCCTGCTCTGCCCCATTTCTGCACAGGTCACAGGGATGCAGACACAGCAGGATCAGATCCTCAGCCAGCCAGCAGGGTGGGAGAAGTTAAGGAGTGAAATCCAAGGAAAAGCCTCTGGGCACTCTGTGGGTTTGATCATAACAACCTTTATTGGAGACAGGTGGGGTCATTTATTATACAGAAGTAACATCACACCATTCTCTTCCCATTTAATTCCTTTTAGTCTCCTTATAAATCTGTAGCAAAAGTGCACTTTGAACAGTTTTTAATCTATAGTATATATCTTTCAATATTATCTCTCAGTCAGGTATTTCATTTGTAAAAAGGTATCACCAGATATACAAAATACATGTCTAGTGTACTACATTACTTTTTGTATTTACTGTTTAGATTATTTTTAACTCAGTGCTCTCTTTTTTTTTTTCATTTTTTGCAAGACTCAGTGATGACAGTCTTCTGGTGGCATCACCAGGAGAGGACTCACAGCTTGTGTGTGGAGAAGGGGAGAAGACTCTTAGCCAGGAACAATTGTCACACAACAGGAACAAGATGACAAGAACATTTGCTGCTCTGTTGAATGTGTCTCTTAAAATGACAGTACTCTGTATAATAAAAAAGAATTACAAAACCCAATGTCCATATTTTATCCTCTGGAAGAGATGTGCCAGGAGAATGGAAGCTGTACCCAGCTGGAATACAATGGCAATGGTTCATTTGCATTTTGAAGGCAGGAGTTAATTGCTCAACATCACCTTTGTGGTCATGAGAGGAAGGAACAGACACAGGCAGCACGAGGAACTGGGAGATGTTGCTTTCCTGAGGACAGAGTTTTGGTAAAATATTGAATATCCTGCACAAGCCACAGAATTGCATAAGTTAAAGATCCTCAAGAACAACAAGCACAGGGGACAGATGAGGGGCTGTGCTGGGGACAGCCACACTGAGGACACACAGCTCAGGGACCCAGCAGAACACTCACTGCCACTGGGAGGCTGGAGCCAGCTGTCACAGGCTTTGGCACAGCAACAGGATTTCTCCAAAAGAAACTTGCACAAGATTTTCTGAGATTTCTCACCAACTTCCTTAGTCCTTTCTTCCTAGTTATCCTTGAGATTAGAATATTTAAACACATAACAGATAATTGCTTCATTTCAGTCTTCAACAGACCAAGAATTTCCCCTGGGAAGCAAGGCCTAGAGAGGTAAAACAATCAGAAGCATTTTAAGAGGTGTTTTGATTCCCAGATGGAGACAAACATCACCAGCAATGACTGCAACACTGACCAGGTAATGGCTGCTGGGTTGGCTGGTTTTCCTTCTCACCTTCATTACCCTGAAGACTCAGAACTCCTGGATTAGATCCCTAAAAACCCCTTCCCTCAGTTACCCCTTCCCAGTTAGTGCTGTTTCTGTGGATTAGCATAGATTCAAAATGCAACTTGCATCAGATTGCTTGGAATTGAGTGAAATGTGGAACAGATCCTGCTTCAGAATGAGGGCACTTTTGGTTTATGCAACAGCTCCAAGAAAGGCTGGAATTCCCAACTTTTCTACAGCAGAGATGGTCTTTGACAGGTCAGGGCTGCTCTGCTCCCCTGGAACCTGCAGCAAAGGGGCCTGGAGGCAAAACTGCTGCTTGCAAAGCAAAATGCACAGCAGGAGAGGCTGGGTGTGCAGACAGTTCTCTGCCTTCTGCAGGAGAAACACAACAGCACAGAGTACAAAAAGAAGCAGTGCTGTCAGTGCTCTCTAAACCCAGGAGATGCAGAATGGGGAGGTTTACAATGCTGCAGAGAGAGGGGTTTGTCTGCTTTTTCTTTATAAAAATTACAGACTTGACATTTCCAATATGTCTTAGCTTTGTACTGCTTCTCAAGTCTGAGTCACCAAAAATATCCAGCAACCAGCTGCTGCTCATATCCTAAAATATGCCTTCAGCTGACACTGAATATTGAAATCATTCTGCTAAAATACAGAAAAATGATGGCAGAAACCAAGGTATAGCCTCAGGCCAACTTCAATGGTAAAAATCCTACAATGCTACTTTGAAATCTCTTCTTGAGTTCATGAACAAATAAGCAGCCGGGTTTCAAGTAGAGGTAACACAGATTTTGGAAGATAGCACTTAAAAAAAAAAAAAAAAAAAAAAAAAAAAAAAAAAAAAGGCCCAGAAAGGAAACTGGAACAAAAGCTCTTCTTGTTAGGGCAGTTCAGCACTAATCCTCCAACAGGGGCAGGGGGGAGCTCTCTCCTCCCCCTGCACCTGGCCTGGTCCTGCAGCAGCACCGAGGAACTGCACAAACTCTGCTGGCACAAACGGGTTCCACTCGGGCAAAGCTTGATCCCTTTTTCCTTGTGTCCATGTTCTGGCTCAGTCCCTGGACTGGTAGAAGAGGATATATCCAGATTCAGAGTTTTTGGAAATGTCTGATGTTAACCCATAGAATTCTTCAATAGCCTGGGCGTCAATTTTCTGAAAATGAAGGGAAGTTTTAATTAGCTGCAATCACCACCACCCCAAAAGCCTTTTCCCAGACAAAGCATTATTCCCAGCTCTTGGAGGTGATCTGGAAAGCCAAGCAGTGTTGACACAATGACACTTCATCATTCAATCCAACAAAACATTTTTTCCCCACTTAATAACTCCTGGACTATTGAAAAAACCAGGAGATCAGAGTGAAATAATAAACTTCTCAGAAGGGGTGCAGTCCTAAGCTGGATCCATGAAAATGTATCCTTAAAGGACTACAGGACATTTTTATATTTGCTTTTCTCCCACTGGTGGTGCCTTGCTTGAATATTTTATAATTAAATTATTTTATAACTGAAAAAAATAAAAGCAGTCATTAATCAGGCAAGAAGGTTTTTGTACAGCTGCAATTACACGTTGTGCAGATTGAAAATTCAGCTAAAATACCTCCAGATTTCCAAGTTATTGTGACCCTTTTAAGGAGAAAAGTGCTGCAAGTGCTTCATGAGTTCTGTGGGTCTCATTAATGATGATCTTTGGTCATAAGACAGCTTTCCTACCAAAGTCTTCTGGAACATTACCACAGGGTTAAGAAAATGATGATTTGCTGTACTAATAGAATTAAAATCTGCTATGTGCACAAAAGCTGCTTTGCTCTCACAGTGCAAGCAGCAACTGGAGGGAATTTTAAAGGGTTTTTAGAGATTCCTGATGTCCTGATCCAGATCCTGAGCACAACTGGCCTCCCATCAGTGAGCTGGATCCTGCAGCCCAGAAACTGGAATCAAACATTCCATTTAATACCTGCAGGACTCTGGATCCACAGAAATGAGGAGCTGAGGAGCCTCAAGTTTCCCTTGATTCCCAAGGAATACAGCCGAGGAAGTAAAGAAATGTTCCAAACACAAGAAGCTCTGCCCTGCTCAGGAGGAGCAGAGACCAACCTGTGATTGCACCTTCCAAGAAAGGGACCCTGCTCTGCCTCCAGCAGAGCTCCTGAGCTGCAGAACCCATTTGGAGAATGTGAAATCTCTGCTCCTTGAGAGATTTTGGCATCTCCAGCAGCTCAGCAGCGCTGGCTGCTCACTCCCCAACAGCAGAGAGTTGGGAGCAGCCTTTTCCCAGCACAAGAATTATACAGGAGTTTTCAGAAGATGCATCAACTGCAGAAATTCTCTCTTGAAGAGTTTTGTTAAACACCTTCTCTTAAAAAAATAGAGGGGGGAAAAAATCCCCCCAAACAGATATTTTATCTTTTCTCCATTCAAGGAGTGAGGGGAAGCTGAAATCTCCTGCTGAGGCTGGTGCATTTTCACACCATTTATTAACAGAACGTTACTACAGGCTGCTAGAGGCACATTTAACAGAAATAGAGTGAAAGAACACTCCTCAGCTCCTGCAATATATTTAGCAGACAAGTCCAACATGTTTTATTTTAAGTGCCAACTCACTTGCCATGCAATCAAGCCTATTTCCACTACTCATTCTGAATGCAACTCAAACATTTGATCCACATTAATTCATGCCTCAGATATTTTTAGTTTCAGCACAGCAAAACTGACTTCCTTCTTTAATTTCCCTATGCACAGAAAACAGAGTGGAACTGAAAGGGGATTCTATGGATTTTATTCTTCCCATTCTTACTGACCAGATAATAGCTTAACCAGTGGATGGTTGGTACAACTTCTAGGATTCTGCAGCCTCACCTGGCATTAAAAATGATGTTTCTTATGAACTGAGATCAACCATCCTTCACTCATTTCCAGACATCAATTCTGGCTCTCCAAACCAAAGCCAATTCTGGAATGCCACTGCCAGCACTCAAATCTCTGAGGTATTTTTTATGCAAAGCCATTGTGTGCCTCCCTCAGTGTGGAGAGCTGCAGGGATGGATGTTCCAGGTAAACTCTGGCACTGGGATGCATCCCTGGCTGCTCTGCTGACAAATGTCACATTGAAATCAGCTTTCTCAATCCATTTTGCTTGGCTCAGGATCCCCCTTGGACTGATTTGCCCCCTGGATTTGCTGCAGGATGTTTGGGGATCATCAATCTCCAAATGAATTGAGTTGGTCCTCCCATGAAATCCTAACAGACAAATGAATCTGCCTTCCCCACTGCTGACATTTAGTGGGTAATGAGGACAAACTCCTTCCCATTTTCAGTGTGGAGGTCTAAATGCATATCACTTACAAAAATGCAATGAAGCTTTTTGTATTTCAGGGGGAAAAATCTTTTTCCTGGGCTTTCAGCTGCAGTATCTGTGAACAAAAGCTTTGCACTCACCTTTTCAAGCCTGTTTTGTTAGGTGGCCACACCTAGAATGTAAACCCTCCAAAGAATTTGGGTTTTACAGCATTTGAAATAAATTCTATTAAAAAAAAGATGAACTTGAAAAAAAAAGGCAAGCCAAAATTAAAAATAGAAAGGCAACATGAAGGAAAAAAAAAGTGAGGTTTTTTTTTTCCAGAAGAGAGGAACTACCTGACAGCTCCTTGGATTCACTGCCCAATAACAGCACACATTTAAAAGCCATTTTTGGCTCATCTATAAAAGTGTCAACACTGTTTGCAGATAACCAGAAATTTGGTTTTGCCCTAAAAATGAAGATACAACATAAAAATGACTGACAGAAAACACATACAGAGTAAGAGGATGGTTATTTCACATCTTTCAAAATGTGAACTTCATCTCCTGGATGGAAAACACAGAATACTTGCATTTTAAAATACTGAAGTGAACACTATTTCCAAATTAGGTGACACAATTCTGTTCTGAAACAGAGGAAAATGACCCCAAAAATATAAAAATGGGAGAAAGGGAACTTTTGACAGGCACACACACTGGGAAGCCACCCCTGATGCTCAAAGCTAAGCAAAGATTGAAAAAAAAAATAAAAATGGGGAATGTGCTACATTTTTATTTCAACACAAGCATGGATTTTGCTATTTAGACACTTAATCAGGCCTTGGCCATGGGATCTCCAAAACAAACAAAGAATTTTCATCCTTACAAAAAGCAGCTCTGCTGTGCCATTTGATATTTGCTAAATAATTCTGTGAAATCCAAGGATATATTGTGGATATCAGCCTTTACAGATAAATTGGCAGAAAAGGAATAAAAAAATTGCTGGAGCTGCTTCAAAATCATCACTAAAAAGAACTTTTTTCTACAATTTAAGTGAAGCAATGAAATGCAAGTTGGGAATGGAAAGGAGCCTGAAAATGGGCTGAAATGAGAGTTTTGGGTGGTTTTTTGTTCCTTACCCACCTCCACAATGTCATCATCAAACAGTAGCCAGAAGCCATGGCTCTTCACAATGGTGATATAGTGCCCTCGGTTTGGGCCGCTGCAAAAAAAGGGTTCAGTTTTGAAATAAAGGAATTTATCAAGAATTAATTACATTTATTGATTTATTTAGCCCTGAAAATGTAGTATCCAGGAGTCACTTCCATCCCCAGGATCACCTCTGACTGTCTCAGCTTTTCCCTGCTGAGGTTTTTAGATTTGTGCCAAATTGCTTCAATTAAAATTTGTGTTTGAGAATAGAAAATATTCAAAATGCAACATCACAAATATTAGATATCATCATTCAGAGATTTCAAAAACCAAAATTAAAACTATTTCCATCTCTGTTATTTCATATCATCATAGATTTTAAAAACCAAAATTAAAAATATTTCAATCTGTAATTTCATATCATCATTCACAGATTTTAAAAACCAAAATTATAAATATTTCCATCTCTGTTTTGTTGCTTTGACCACTGTGAAGTTCGGAATGAAATATTTTTATTTCCCAGTAGGAATTCCTTTAGTTCTCAGTGTGCTTTAAGCTGTGAGAGCACTTCCCACTTTTCTGGTGGAATGGAATTCCTTTGTCGAGGGCAATTAAATAAAAACTAAATTTAAACTTCATTTACATTTTAAACTGAACTAAAACCTATGTGCAAAATGTTTCAAACAAGTTCTGATAACTCAAAATACTGAGAAAATCTTGTTTATCTCAAGCCTTTGGGAAGTTCCCAGGAAAAATTGGGAGCAGGTGAGTTACAGAAATACCAAAATCTCCACATAGGATAAAAGTCTAGAGAAAAAAAAAGGAAAACCATTTAATAATCTGAATTATTAATCACCATTATCCAAACTTTAAGTGTAGGCACAGGCATGGCAAATAAAAATTACACAAGAAAATGCATTGCATGAGATCCAAAAACGATAAAAATGGAATAAAAACTGTAACTGCACCACAAGAAAAATCTTCTAGAATGAAGTTTATTTATATTAAATCTATGCATTATTAGCATTTTTCTCATCACAAAGATATTCCAAAACATTTATGTGCTGTAATAACTGATTCATTTAAAACTCACACTTCCTGAATGCAGTCAAAAATATTTTTCCCTTTCCATGAGGGTTTTTTTTCCTAAAATACTTAAAAGTTTTTTTCCTCTTTGCTTTTAAAAGCAGAATTGAAGCTGCTAAAACTAAAACTGAATGAAGAAAAGAAGAATATTTTAAAAACCCAGCAGTGCACAGTTTATTCCACATGATGGCACCAGCTTCTAAAGAAACTTCAAGGGTTTAGGCAGCAGCAAGATGAAAATCAGAATTTAATTCTATTTTAGTAGGTATTTTCCAAGATTTCTTTTTTTTCCATTCAGATATGCTGGAAAGCAGGGTTAGGGATGGGGGGAGTTTTATTCTTTTGGGGTTTTTTAATGATTGTTGTTTGTTAGAGCTCAAAGAAAGAACTTTGAAAAAAAGTGATGTGCTGAGAACACAAAATGACAAATCTCAGTCTGTAAAGTAAAATTGAAAATAGTAAAAATGTAAAATTTAAAAAGCAAAAATATCAAATTGAAAATAGTAAAACTGTGGAATTTTAAATAGTAAAAATGTCAAATTGAAACAGTAAAAATGTAAAATTGAAAATAGTAAAAAACCTTGTAAAAAAGACAGTTTTCTGTTAAAAAAATCAGAATTCTTCCAGCTAACCAGCTCTGCCAGTGCTCCTGCCTTGCCCAGCAGTGCCATAACCCATCCCAGGGATGAGAAATCCCTTGCAAACCCCAAGGAAGGGCAGGGCAGGGTAGAGGTACCTGCCACAGTGAACCACCACGGCCACCAGGTCGTACATCCTGTCGGGGTTGGTGGCATCCCCCGAGGTGTTGAAGAGCCGCAGCTCCAGCGGGAACACCACCCTGTAGGACAGCTTGGTGTAACGGTGCAGCTGGTCCATGTACTTGAACCTCTTCAAGTGCAGAGCCAGGATCATGGGCAGCTTCTTCACCCTCATTCTGGAGCACAGAAATGGGGGAATAAAGGGTGAGGGTTAGTGAATCACCCCAAAGAATGATTTGGTCGAGAATGGTTTTGTTACGAGGAAGCGTCGTAAAAATAAAAAATATTGGGAGGATTTTTGAAATGCTGCTTTTTTTTTTCTTAGAATAGGCAATATGACTGTGCCTACAATCAGCCCTACAATCATTGCTACTACAGTCATCCCTACAGGAATTCCCACAACCATTCCCACAACCATTCCTACAGTAATTCCTACAATCATTGCTGCTAGTCATCCCTAGAGTCATTCCTACAACCATTCCCTACAGTAATTCCTACAATCATTCCTACAACCATTCCCACAATCAACCCACAACCATTCCAACAACAACAACAATTATTATTATTATTATTTAACTGGTATCTGAATGCAGGACAACATCAATTTTTCACCCATCAACAGGAGTAAATCTGTGTTGCTGTTCTGGCTGTGAGGTATAAAATCAGATTGTTTTGTCCCAGACAAAGCAGATGGGATGTTTTGCAGTGGGTTTAAGGTGATTAATGCTAACTGGGGAAAATGGGGATGTCTGTTAAGAGCAGATAGAAACTCTTCTGGGGGAAATACAGAATGAATCTCCTCATGATGAGGTTGCCATGAAGTGACTTATCTCTCCATTACCAACCACAGACCTACAGAACCTTATTTTTTCTTTTCCCTGAATTCACTGGGTGTGTTGGCCCAGAAATTTTAAGAGAACATCTCCCTGAGCCTGAATATTTGGCCCTTACCTCTTCTGTGCCTCCTGCTTGCTGCGGCACTGCTCACAATAATATTTGTATTCGCTGCATAGAGTTTCAGTGTTACTAAATCCCCTGTGGAAATCAGAGAGTGGTGTAAGCAGGGATATTCCAAAACCCCAAACAACACACAGAAGATGAAATTCCTTTCATTTATTGTGCTCCCAGACCTGTTTGATGTGTATTTGTCTCATTCCTGGCATGCACATCAATGTTCAGCTGGAAAAATCTGGAATTTACACTATTAACTGTTTTCTGGCTAGGAAAGATAATAAACACTGAGTTTTGTTTCCCTCATTAGCCATTCCATGTTGTCTTTAGTGGCAGAAATTAAATGTTCACATCTACAGCCATTAAGTAGCAAAGTCTGGATGATCCTTCAGCTCCCAGCAATTACAGACCCATTACCAGCTATTAAATAGCCAGATGCTGGATGCAAATTAAATATCCAAGCAGCTGATAAGCCTTGGATCCAGCAGACACATGGAGCAAATGTCTGTCAGGAAAAACCAAAGTGACTCTAAACATCAGGGCCAGACAACTGAAATTTAATAAGAAATGAAAATAATTAAGGATTTATTGTGAAACCAAACACTGCATGTTTATTTTTGATAAAGCCACACTGTGTGATGTAACAAATTCAAATCCCCATAAAAGAAAGAGAAAATCTTAGCTACCACTAGTATTTATTAACTCCTAAAACCCACTAAGAAAGCTTCCAAAACTCACAATATTTTACCACAGCCTACAGCTGTTACACCAGGGAAAAATGAATCCAGGCTCTTTCCTTCTGACCAGGTATTTTTCCCATTCCCAAAGAATTCTGCTTACCTTAGACAATGTGTAATTGATGTATTTTGTTCCACATCAACCGAGAGGTCCAGAAAGTCCTCATCTTTGCTACTAACCTTGAAAATAAAAATAAATAATAAGAGATATTTGGTAACAATTTAGGGTTGGCAGGTTTCTTTTAACCATCTCTGGAATGGTGCAATGTGATTAAAAATCAATGTACGTGCACACAAAGAGGTCTTTGCTTGAGGTGAACTAAAAGTGATTAATCTGATGTGGTGTTAAAATCTGAAGTGGAGCATTTAAAAAAAAAAAAAGCAACAACAACAAAATAAAAGCAAAAACCCATGGAAAAAAGCACAAAACCCCAAACCCTTTCTCATGAAACATCTCTCCCTCTTGAGACTTTGAGGCACATCTGATTATTTCACTGGCAAACCCAGATTTAACCACCCAGAGCTCTCACTGGAGAGGTTTTAACCACATTCCATTTTCTCTGCAGCTTTGTGCTGCATTTCAGGGTGTAACAGTCCAAGGCAGAAACAGGCAGATGGCTCCTCAATTAAATGGGTTAGCAGGGAGGAAAACCATCTTTCCATTTGTGGAACAGTCACATTTAATTGCAAAAACCTTGAGACAGAATCCTATTAATGTCATTTTTTAGAGCTTCTCCTCACCACATAGCCATAACTTTACATTTTAAATGTCAAGAACAGTCTTGTCTTTTCTGTTGTAATCACTTCTTGGGTTTTTTATTTCTCTCCCCATCTGGGTTTTCTTTTTTTTAAGCACTATTAAATCAGAGCACATGACTAACTACAGATCCCTGGTCTGAAGGTGGTGTGGTTCCAATTCTAGACTTCATGCCACTTTTTTTGCTCTCAAATAGAGTGGCCAAGGACCAGCACCAAGCACACAATTCCAGTTCAAGCAACTCAGCTCATCCCAGAGTTAAATTAAGAGCAACCCTCATGTAGAAACACAACATAAACTCTCAATCACTGACACAGGGAATAACATGGAGACAAAAAGGCAGCTTGGATCAGCCAGGTGCAGCTGCCTGGATGGAAACAGGGAGGAGGAACAGGGAAAACACTGGGCTTTTTCTGGGCAACATACCTTAATGAGCACTGGTTTGAACATAGAATCCTAAAATAGGCTATGCTCCATATTTTAATAGAGACAGTGCAATTTCATCTAGCCTAATGAATGAAAAAGGGTGCTCAGTGTTAGGGGAAGCAATCCAGAAGCTGGGAGAGAGCTAAAGAGGTGTGGTTTGGGGGTGCACGTACAGCCTCACAGTTAAGACATCTGGTTTCATTGGTTAGTGTTCCTTGGAAGATTTCATGGACCCACGTCAGATCGGGCTTGTCTCCTTCTTCACTCTCAATGCTGCCATTCTGGAGCTTCCCATTCTGCTTCTCCTGCTTTTTCTCCTCTTGCAGTAAGTCAGCAATAGTGTTCAGTAGGTAGTTTAGGAATTCGTGTGCATCCTGCTGCATGTAATTATCAAATAATTCTGCAAAGGAAGAGAGGGAGGAAATGAGCAACTACAGAGCCCTCCCAACACCAGCTCACTGGGGGGTTTTCTCTCCTCTCCCCTGTTACACAGCTCTGCTGAGTTTGGGCAGAATTGCAATTTGTGGTTCTCTCAATGGTTATCTTCAGGTTGCAAGAAACAAACAGCTGAAAAATACCATTCAGGAAATATAGCTTGGCCATTTCTCAGAACTGGAGAAAACCATGATTGGTTTGGGGTTTTTTGTAGGTTTTTTTTCTTATTTTCTTTGGAGAGGGAGAGAAATAAATTCAGATGTGTTGGCTTGGGCCACTGGGTCATGAAGTCCAGCAGCAAGGGGCAAAAATCCCCTGCTGGAAGTCTGGTATCTTTTCAAGTTCAAGCTGAGAGGATAAATCAACAGCCAGAACTTTTCCTCACCAAACAGCCCTGGGAAATAAGCACCAGTTCTGATCCTAAGGAATTTATCCACCACAAATGCAAGAGAACAGGCTATGAGTGGCTGGGTCTCCTGTGAGAGCTCATGAGAGCCTGGAGCAATGACCTGGAGTGTGGAATATCTGGACATGTCCAAAACCATCCAGAAACACAGACACTGAGCTAAGGACAAGCTCACAGGACAAGCAGGGAGGTGCTGAACTTCACACCACAAAAATCTTCAAGAAACCTCTTAAAACCCCACAATTTAAACACCAAAAGAAGCCAGAATTTAACATTTTACACCCTCAAAAACGCATTAAAAACCCCATTGATTCATTTACCATTTTCTTTCCTCAAGCGGGAAATGAATTTCTTGGGTGGGATGACTCCCACCTTCTTCTTTTGTGTGGCAATACTGTTGAAGAGATCAGAGAGGCAGGTCAGGAGGCTTTCCTTCTTTCGAGGCTGCACCTTGTATGCCAAAACTTTTTCCCGAAATGGCCGGCAAAAATAAAGTGCCTGTAAGACTGAGTTGCAGTAGCAGGTATTGCCGAACTGGTCAAAAAAAAAAAAACAGAACAGAAGGAAAACAAAGGGCTTTGGATTAGGGCTGTCAAAAAGGAGTGACAGGAAGAGAGTTCATTAAGAAAGTCACACAGTGAAACTGGAGGTGTCACTTGGCAGAGTTCATTTACTGGGGAAGGGTGGTGGGAAGGGGAAATGCTGGTGGGAATGGGGAAATGCTGGTGGGAATGGGGGAAATGCTGGTTGGATTTGGGAGGGAAATGCTGGTTGGATTTGGGGGAAATGCTGGTGGGAATGAGGAAATGCTGGTGGGGATGGGGGGGAAATGCTGGTTGGATTTGGGGGAAATGCTGGTTGGATTTGGGGGAATGCTGGTTGGATTTGGGGGAAATGCTGGTTGGATTTGGGGGAAATGCTGGTTGGATTTGGGGGGGAAATGCTGGATGGATTTGGGGGAAATGCTGGATGGATTTGGGGGAAATGCTGGTGGGAATGAGGAAATGCTGGCGGGGATGGGGGGGAAATGCTGGTTGGATTTGGGGGAAATGCTGGTTGGATTTGGGGGAAATGCTGGTTGGATTTGGGGGAAATGCTGGTTGGATTTGGGGGAAATGCTGGTTGGATTTGGGGGAAATGCTGGTTGGATTTGGGGGGGAAATGCTGGATGGATTTGGGGGAAATGCTGGATGGATTTGGGGGAAAGGCTGGTTGGATTTGGGGAAATGCTGGATGGATTTGGGGGAAATGCTGGATGGATTTGGGGGGGAAATGCTGGTTGGATTTGGGGAAATGCTGGATGGATTTGGGGGAAATGCTGGATGGATTTGGGGAAATGCTGGTTGGATTTGGGGGAAGGCTGAGCCTTGTGACAGCAAGGGAAGGGAGAGGACACAACACTCACAGGGTACTGGGAATACACACAAAAATAATAAAGCATTCAGCAAAGAATCAAAATGTGTGGAGACACAACACCACTCATCATCCTGAGAGGGGAGAGCCTGCTGGGGGGAGGTACCAAGGACACTAATAAATAAATAAATAATGCTTTTCACAGAATATTTTAACTTGGAAGGGACTCCCAACCACACAGGGATCAAACCCACAGCCCTGGCATTATCAGCACCCTCCTCTGACCACCTGAGCCAATCCCAGTGGCAGAAGGTGTTATAAATTCCTAATAAAATCAGTATTTCCTGTTCATCATGGAATGCTTTGAGCAGCACATGATGCAGGGCCATGCACAGAGCAGCTGGTTTGCATCTGGCCTGTGTGGAGGCAGTGCCAGGGCACAGATAAGGCCTTGCAGGGGCTGAGCAAGGAGGGACAGCAGATATCAGCTTATCACCCACAACAACATAGCAGGGCTTCAGAGCTGCTGCTCTGCCATTTACTGTGCTATTTGTGAGACAAATTCTGCAGTTGTCAGTCCCCAGATATTCTGGTAATGAGGTTCTGCACCCCAAGGGCAACATATTTTAAATAAACCAAAAAAGCATAAAAGTCTGTCTACAGAGCAGGCTGGTTTTAAGTGATGCACTGAGACAAGGCCACTGTTCACCCAAATTTGGTGTGATTACTGCAGCAGAATGGTTTCAAGCTAAAAATCACTTTGACTTGAACAGAAAATGAACAGCTTAGCTCATACAGCTCAAAAGGTCACAGATTATAGCTGCAGTAACATTGATTTACACCATATGCAAACAACAGGGAATAACAGTTAAAACTTCTTGACACAAGGAAAATAAATATGGAAACTAAACAAACACATGAATTAGGAGAGAGAATCACTCACATGCTTGTTAGTGACCTAGAAAAACAAAGAAACATCATGCTAAATAAATCTGCACACAACACAAAATAGGCATCCTAAGTCTGAAGGTTTATTTGAAGATAGGAGCTTCTTAAAATGAAAATTGAGATGAAATTCTGGAATTGTTCCATCCCTCTTGGGCTTTAGTAAACACAAACTATTTTATAGTTTATTCTGCAGTGGCTTTAGGCACAGTTTAACAGAGTCAGGTTGATTTAGCTCACTGATCCAAAAATTAAATAATTATTCAACCCAAAGTTTTGGCCTCCATTGCCACGAGTTCAGCACCTGATTGTATTTGCAGTGCAAGCACACATTTAACAGCATTGATGCTGAAGCCATGAAACTGCCCTCTTTAAAATGCTCCAATTAATTCCAAATCATGAAAGAACCAGAAGTAACTTCAGAAAAAACACAGCAGAACAGTGGTGTGAAAACACCACCCTCGAGAAAGAAATGAAGCAAGAAATGAAGCACAACAGTGCTAGTCATGTTTTGTCCTTCAAAACCCAGAATGGATGGGGTTCTAACAATTCTGGTTATTTTTAGGATGCTGTTTTTCCTCCTCACACCATTCAGTGCTCTGCTATTTCTGTTACAATTCCATTTTTGCCATTATGGTGCAAACCTCAGCAGCTTTGGAATGGCCACCAACAGCCTACTTATGGAACAGAATTGTGTGTGTTTGGATAGCAGGGTGGCTGAAATATAAACTGCTAAAAACCCACACAAAGTCAATTAATTGGGTCTCTAATGAGCTCAATAAATAGCATTTAGTTGGCCTTACTTGGTGTGTGAAGAGATGTTTCTAATAATTCTCATTTCTGTCACTTCTGCCCAAACTGCATTTTCCCATCATAAATAGGATGCCACAGAACCACTGCTGCTCTGAACAAACCAGCATCAACATCCTCTGCACAGTTAATGCAGCCAGCCCAGAGCCACACAAACTGCAAAAATTCAGCTTTTTGGGGGGTTCATGGCTACACCAGGCTGCCAAAAATCCACAAGGAGTATTACTACATGAGTAATCCACCCAGTCCATGTCATTCATCTCCTGCACAAAACTTCCACTCCTCCCACCAGAGGGGTGTTTTTAGAAAAGTAACACATTTTCATTTTAAAATGCAGCATCAGTGGAAAATCTTCTCTGCAACAGCACAGAACAATGGACACACTTTATTATTCCCAATTTTCCAGCTAAATATTAAAATCTTAGAATAAGAAATGCACTGGAGGAAGAAGAGTTTCTCCCAGACTTCACAAGAAATCCATTTATTTTTCTGTGTTTGAGATGAAATGTCTTGGTTAATAACCACACTGCAGGATGTGGTGTCTGTGCTCAGTCCCACTCTAAGTGAGAAGTTCTCAGAGAATCCTGTGAAGCTCCAAATTAGGATGTGAATTAAAACCAGCATTTTAAGCACAAAAAATGCACTTACATTGACCAAGCCAAAATAATGCTCATTCACAGGGAACTGCTCAGGACCAATCTCTTTCTCCAAAGCAGAGGCATTGGCGCCCTACAAAAAACAATGTTTATGTTAGAGAAAATACAAATTTCCAAAAAAATCCCAAAGCTGAGGAAATTATTTACTTCCACTGAAAATCAGTATTTTGTGTTTGCTGTGCTCTTCAGGATTAAATGCTTTATTATCCTAAATGTACCAAGGTTTTATTTAAAATCTCAACTCCATCAGCCAAAATTAGTCACCTGATTTAACAGGAGGGTATTTTACATTTGAGTTTATTTGGAAATTACCACAATCAACTTTTCTCACTTAAAACACCAGGTTGGCCACAATGACCTAGAAACAGCAACTTAATTCAGTCAAGAATGCACTGTAACAACAAAAAAACTTATCCTGCATTTTTCTAACTTGATTTTGCAGAATACTATAGACAAGTGAAGTTTTTGATTACAAACCCCCAAAATGGAAATGAGAGTTTTGTCACATCTCAGATCACCTGGGAGTGCTTTGGCTTTGCCACCTTTAATTTCAGGCTGATGCATGAAGCTCACAGTGCATTTTGACATGTCCTTGAGTTTCCAGCAGTACAATGAGGATGGAATTTGCTGCTTTAGATACAACTGAAAAACATCTCAGCTCTGATTTGGCACATAAAGCAACAGCTAAAGCATTCCAGTGTTTTATTTTCAATTTTAACTTGGTCCACTTTATATTCAAAGTGGTTTCTTCATCTCTTTCCATTTTCAGTCCACTAACACCTTATGGATGGGAACATCCATATATAATAATATATATTTCACCTTCCCTCATTTCTCTCCCTGTTCTTTCATGTTTCTTGCTGATGCTCCAGCAATCCCGAGCTCCCCTGATGCAGAATCCAAACACTTTGGATTCCTAATTCTGTTTTAAATTCCCATCTCTAATGTTGTCCAAACAGAAATCCTTCTGCACAGGTGAGTCACCTTCAGACACCTCAGAAAAGCACTGAACCAAACATTACAGTCCAGCAAAACTCAATTAATTTATTCCCCTGAACGCTTTTTAATCACTGAGCAAACATTTCCATCATCTCCCTATTAATATAAACCACAAGTAGAGACTGTAAGGACAGGTCCATCCAGATTGTCTTTAACAGAGAAATAACTGAAAATTTCCTAAAAAAACCAGGAGAGAAACCAAGAAATAATCTGGTTTAACAGTTGTAGTTGGATGTCCCCCATCAGATTTACAGTGAGTTCCATTTCTCAGAACAGATAAAACCAGGCAGGCTCAGAACTGGGCACTCCAAACCCCACAAAACATTCCCAGGGTGCTGACAGATTTACAAGCAGAGCTCTGCTCAAGCAGCAATTACACACAACATTTCTGAGGCATCACTCCAGTTCAGACAGCTCCTTTCATTTGTTTCCTTGCAGTCATTCCCTGCTTCAAGGAGCTCTTTTTCCTCTAATATCTCCCCCCAAAAAACCCAAATCAAACCTAAAAAAAAAAAAAAAACCATTAGCAGGGAGGATTTGCTGACAGGAATCTCTCCAATTCCACTGCTCTGATCCACACTACCTTTGGGAAATGGTGTAATTGGAGGTGAGCATCAAAATTCCAGATTTTTCAGCATGGAAATCAGAACCAGCTCCTGCTGAGGTTGTTTTGCTTTTCCATGCTGCAAGTTTGGAGATTAGGAAAGCAGGATTTGGAAATCCTGTGAGTTTGTGAAAATCAGTTTTAATTTCTCTGCAGTTTCCCTGCCCCCTCCATGATCTCAAATATTTTATTATGGAAACACTGGAGAAAATCCCATTAAAGAAGGCACCGAACCTCACAGAACCAGGGAAACCTGAGAGCCCAAATGCTCCACTTGGGAAGCAACAGATGGAATAAATATCTGAACAAATAAATAAAACCATAAGAATTGTAATTTTTAATAAAACTATGCTATAAATAATTTAATAACCCACCATAAACCAGGATTGTCAACCAAGCCACCAACTTGTATCCATTTGACCTGACAGGTTACAGGTGAGTTTTTTTCCAAGAGTTTCCTTGCATTTATTGCCCAAACTTTATAAATTTGGGTAAATTAACTGCAGAGGCAGATTTAAAACTTAAGGTTTCCTTAATAAATTAGATTCTATTTAATGTATTATTTACAATTGAAGTTGCAGATGCCTCATCCCTGGAAGTGTTCAAGGCCAGGATGGAGCAGACTGGGATAGTGGAAATTATCCCTGCCCATGGAATGGGATCAGCTACAAGGTCTCCTCCAACCCAAATCATTCTGGGATTCTGTGATGATTCTAAAGTTTCTTGCCAGAAAATATTTTAAATTCATAAAATCATAAAAAACCCCAAAACAGGACTCAAAGCACTCATGGGAGGAATAAAAAAAATAAACCATGGATTAATCATAAATAGTTCTGAAGATGCAAACTTGCAAATTAAACAGTGAAAAACCTCCAGGAAATGCAATGCCCAGCATTCCATGGCAAAATAACTCCCCTGAGGAAGCCCAGCTGATTGCCATGGAGCCAGTGCCCAGCAGAACTGCGCTGAACAGGGATCCAGGGGAAAATTCACTGCATGGTGAGGGCACCCCTCGGCTCAGTCACGTTTTGGGGTAAGGTCCAGAACTGCAGCCAAAGTCCAGCTCCTCCCAACCAGGGATCTTTGCAACTCAATTAACAATTGGCCAATTAACCCAGTGCAGATGAAATCTGCTCCAGCCTGAGCCATGCCCTGCTGCAATGAGGCTTTGTTGTCACACTGACACCTTTTCTCACCCCAGCTATAGGATTTTTCCATCTGCCACAGATCACAGGAATATTTCCCCACAAGAAACAATCCACACTTCATCATTTTGGGAATATAAAAGTCACTTCCTGTCTAGAATTAAAAATCTAGCTGAAGTGTCAAGTGTCTGTAATTATTTTATTATTTAGGGAATTAAGAAATGCACATTATTTGGGGTGAAACAGCCTAAGTGTTCTGCATCCACTTAAAACCACAAGAAAATCAAAAGTTTTGCTAAACTCTGTCACATATTGTGGGAGCAACAAGAAATGCATGAAAAAAATCCCTCACCCACAGCAACTGAGCTTGCTTGGCATAGAACAACTAAGCAAACACCAAAAACTGAAATCCAGCAGAATATAAAGATTAAAGCAGGAGATTAGAACTGACTTCTCCCTGCTAGGGCAAGGCAAATAAATGAACGTTTTAATAACCCCAGAAGTGCATCCTTGACTTCTGAGAGGTGCAAGGAAATGCCCTCAAGGAACTCTTCTGCTGCTCTGCTTCAGGACCATCAAACTCAGGAATAAACTCAGATTTACACAACACACAATTACTCCAGGAGGAAAACTTCCTCCTCATTTAACTGCATGGTAATAATGATTTACTTACATAATGAGATGGGAATTTAGTGCTTTCATAGAGGTGGGGGAGGCACAACAGGAGTTTCAGCACTTCTAAGCAGGATTTTCAATTTTCTGGAAATTCAAGAATTGACTGGGACTTCAAGTGTTGTCTCAGAGCTCCCCTTTTCTGTTCACACCCCCCTCACAGAACTGGCTGTGCTTCCACACTTCTGGAATTATCAGCCAAACAGGAAAATGAAAAACTGCCTGGTCCATCTCAAGTATCACCACCTTAGCAGGGATATACACAGCTAAAAATGGCCAAGAAAAACCCCAAAACACAACAATAAAATATCCCCTGTCATAGCTGCATTTTACTTTGTGCATATCAGCTAATTAAAAGAAGGGTCTATCCAAGAATACCCTTAAAAAAATTGAATACACCAAATATTAAAGTGTCAAACAACAGCACAGGGAATTGTTATTATTCAAGTTTCCCTCAGTTTTTCATACCAACACAGGGAGGGATATCACACCAATATCTTGATTTCAATTTGTAAGAAGAGTGAGGATGTGGCACTCAGTGCTCTGGGCTGGGGATTGTCAGGTTGGACTCCTTGACCCTGGAGGTATTTTCCAACTTAAATGATTCTGGGGTTCTATTCCATGCTCAGAGCTGGGTATGACATAGAGAAAACAGCATAGGGGTAAACTAATATTTACCCAGAGAACACCCAAGGAGAGTTTTGTTGAATTTTGTAAAGAAAAGGGATGTGAAAAGAGCAGTTTCAACCCCCTCACCTGAGGGAGCTGTCGAACCAAACCATACTGGTCCCACAGTATTCCTGACATTTTAACTGAATAACCCATCAAAACCAGAAGAGAGATCTATCAACTCTTCCAGCTTGTAAGCTCTGAGTGGTTTTTGCTCAGTAGAGAAGTCTTAAAGATTTATTTCCAGTTCAATGCACCTTGCAAGTGGAATAAATAGCAGCACACTTCTGTTTCTTAGCCAGTGGTAACTCACACAGAAGGATAATTAGGTATTATTGGCTCTTTCTAGCAAAAAAAAAAATCATCTATTCCTGCAAAGAAAATTAGTATTTTGCATAACCTAACTTTAATTGATTTTTGATTTCAGAAACTAGAAATGTATCAAGTTTCCAGGTGACCTTTATCTGGATTTGTAATTATTATTACAGACAAAAGGTTCATAGGGTGGAATCAGAGGAGTGCTCAGTTTTCTCTGTATTATATTTAATTAGCTTTATGATACAAATTTTAATTAGGCTCTGAGTTGAAGAGTTTTGGTGAAGCTGTGGATGAATAAAAGCTGGGAGTGATTAGGAACAACCCCACAGCTCAGAAGAGGAGAATTCCACATTTCCAGCATCCTCCTGGCTCCTGCTTCAAGTTCCAACCTCTTCCCTTTTTAGCAAAATGAGTTTTACAAAGTTTCAGTGAAATCCTGATCGACCTCAAACCTTGGCTGAGAATTAGTGGGTTGTTACTACAGACTACCCAAATTTTTACCCTGAACTAACATTTTCTCACTTGGCTGGAATCAACTTTTCCATTCCCAAATATCTCTTTCTGCAGAGGTAACCCTGCACATGTGAGGATGGATAGAAAAGCAGAAAAAAGGATGTGAGGAGACATTCTGAGCATGGAGCAGCTGCAGAGAAAAAAAGAAAAAAATACCAAAATGAGCACAACTCTGGGTCAGGATCCTCACTGTTATTCTGAGCTCTTGTCAAAATAATCAGGTCAATGCTGTGCTGCTGCTCAGCAGTGAGCACTGGAGCTGGAAAATGAGGGGAAAACCCCCAAAGCAGGGAAAGAGTCACAGAGGGGAGATCCCAGTGTCTGAGAGCTCACAGCATTCACCTCTGACAGGTTCTGAGGGGCTCTAATCACACAGGTTTGAACTGTCAGTGATTCAGAACCCTCCCATAACCAGCACCAGCTCCATAGAATGACAAAAAATATTCCAGATTTCTTTGGTGGCACTGACAGACACAGAAATTCAGAAACAATTGGCAAACAAATGCTTCATGAGGTTTTAATGTATGGTTTTTAATAGGGGTGAAGCAGCTGCTTTAAGTACAAGGGAATTAACTAAAATGGTGAAGTCCTTCTAATATTTTCAAAACTACAGCTACAAACTTAAGTTTGGTCTTTTTTCAATATTGATCCTGCCAAAATCTACAAGAAATAATTTAATTTTTGTTAATTAAAGTTTGCTGTGCTTATTTTGGGCACTCCACTACTTTAGATGGACACAGATAAATATACACACCCCAAAAAATGTTCCATTTACAGTTCATTAGTGGACAGTGGCAGATTGTCAGAAGAGAACTTTTAAAATCTGGATGTTTCTCCCAAAATTTCAGAAGAATTTCTATCTGTTCACTGTATCCTGTTGAAACTGTAGTTCTCTGTTTGCCTCCACCCTTCAGCTGCTTTAGGCCTGTCTAAAACACACCCAAGATTAATTAATTAATTCCATTAGCTCACTTTTACAATTTAAAGCCCTCTCCATACTGCCCATGCAAATGGGAAAATTCAGCCTTTCTTTAAAGATAATTACTATTATTTTAGCTCAGTACACAATATTAATTTCCACATCACCTGATTTTATGCATTTCTCTCTTTGCAATGAATCTAATTCAGTTCAAATGAAGGAATTAAAGGCTCAGGGTATCTCTAAGCTTTCACTGCAGCTGGATGCACACCCAGGAGTAAAAACCTGATGAAATAAAATCCCTGAGGATATTCTGCCTTGGACTCCACACCATCCTAACTCCTGGACTGGAACTGCTTCCCACTGAGCACCTGCCTGCAAAACACATTTCCCTTAAAGAAACACAAAAAAGGGAAAATACCTGCAGGATTTCAGTATCCAGAACATGCCTGGTGCACAAGCCTTGCTCTCTAATTACTCATTTGGCTTTTTCCTTCTAGCAAACGAGAGTAGGAGCAGATTTAGCCTTTAAAGCAAGCTGGGAAGCAGCTTTCAGGTTGTGCAGAAAGGCTCCAAGGGACATCAGTGCAGCACTCCAGATTAGAGGAGCTGCTTAAACCCACTGCTGAGTTGTTTTAAGAGTGAATAAACAAATCAAAACAAAAAAGGGGGAAAAAAAAGAACAAGTAGGCTAAGCCAGAGCTACTTAAAACCTTCCAGGAAAGAAATCTGCATGAGCTGATGCAGAAGTCTGCCTGCACTTGCTGTATTTGCTGAGATAATAATTCCAGCTCCAGGACTATTAAAATTACACTGGGGGAAGTGGAAATGGAGCAGATTGGGGCTGCAAGTTTACAGAACACATTGTCATGGTTTTCTAAACACAGATTAGATGTTGCTTTGCCCATCCTTTAAAACTCCTTGGCTGTGGAGCACTGGAGTCAGATAAAAGGAGTTGTCAGCTCAGGGTTTGAAAGGATCCCTTTTCATGGATCTGGGAAGGCTGTCAGCGTTCCAGGCATAACAAATTACTGTCAATTGAGCCTTGGGTTGCAGCACTTTGCCTGCATAAGCACTCCAAACAAACTGCTAATCCTGAAGGGAGCAGTGTCACAGACTGTCCGAGCTCCACGCTTCCCAATGCCACGGAATGTTCTTCCTGGAAAGGCTGTGCCCATTTCCAGCAGGGAGGAGAGCTCCCAGAGCGCTGCCATGCCACCCAGAGAAACTCCAGAGTGCCCCATTTCTGAGTGACTTTACTCCTGTGGAGCCTTAACTGGAGTGGTCTGAAATCAATGAATGCAGGGTGCTCTGTAACCCCTCCAAGCACGTGTTTGTTCCACCAGGAGCAGGTCCTGCAAGGTCCCCAGGATCCACACCCCCAAAGGCAAAGCAGGGCCACACTCCTGGGAAACCTCTCCTTTTATGTTCTTCCAGTGAGAGCAAAGCTGGGTTCCAGTGCAAAGGACATGGGGAAAGGAGGCTGGAGAGAGGGCAGGGAATACAGAACCACTGCTTAGTGCTGGCCTTTGTCAAAAGGCAGGAAAACAGAACCACTGCTCAGTGCTTACCTTTGTCAGCAGTTCATTCCCCCTCAGCCACTGCCTCCCACATCACCACTATTCCCAGTTCATCCCAGTCCATCCCAGCCACTGCTTCTCACATCACCACTGCTCCAGTTCATCCCAGTCTCCTCAGCCACTGCCTCCCACATCACCACTATTCCCAGTTCATCCCAGTCCATCCCAGCGTCCTCAGTTACTGCCTCCCACATCACCACTGCTCCAAATCCATCCCAGTTCATTTAAAGCCCAGCCACTGCCTCCCACATCACCACTGCTCCAGTTCAACCCAGTCCATCTCAGTCACTGCCTCCCACACCACTGCTCCAGTTCATCCCAGTCCATCCCAGCCTCTTCAGCCCTGCCTCCCACATCACCACAGCTCCCAGTCCATCCCCCTGATTTCTCCACCCACAAGACTCCTCCTGACCCAGTAACACACACAGGAGTGGAGGCTCTGCCAGGACAGCTCTGGGGGATCCTGCCGCTCTCTGGGCCTCGAGGAGAACAAACACAAACAAACAGCTCCCAGCTGTGCAAGGCCCAGTGTTTAGCAGCATTGTTCTTTTGTGAGCTGGTAGAGATTTTATCAGGAGCCTCACACATCAAACAGTGCAGAGACAATGCTGTGGACAGTGAGGAAGTGGATGCTGAGGGAAGGTGAAGATTTAGAAATAGGTTTATATTTCATTTAGAACTTAGGACTTTGTAACTTAGGACATTACACAGGCACAGAGCAGTAAAATTCAGCTGTGGGACCAATGGATCTGAATGGGCCAATATATTCACAGCTCAGTCTGTGAGAGGTTAAGTGAATAAATCATGGGAGAGTTTAGGTTGGAAGGGACCTTAGAGCTGATCCCCTGCCATGGCAGGGACACCTTCCACCATCCCACACTGCTCCAACCTCATCAAACCTGGCCTTGGACACTCCCATGGATCCAGGGGCAGCCACAGCTGCTCTGGGCACTCCTGATGGAAAAAAATCCTTCCTTTCTAGTCTAAATGAACCCACTTTTAGTTTAAGGGCATTTCCTCTTGCCTTTTCATAACAAAGTTTATCCCCATCTGTTTTACAAGCCCACTTTAAGTATCCACTATAAGAGGAGCTGAAAATATAAAATACAACATAGAAACAAACCATAACGATCCAGTGCTGCCCTTTATTTTGGCAGCAAGTGCAGGAATCCCCCAAACTGACATCTGCTGGAGCAAGCACTGAAAGCCATTTCTGTTTTAATAGCAATGAGCCAGCAAGTGATGTGCATGTAAACAGATGAATCCAAGGCAATAAAACCCTGATTAAAGAACCAAACAACAGAGATTTAATCACATAGAGCACATCTTGAACAAGCTACACTCTCTTATTTTAGCATCTTTCCCCAGGTATTCACACTTCATTTTTAAATGGCAGCAGCTCTGAAGTAGAAGTGCTCTAATACAATCAGATATTTTGGATAAATGAACCATGGAGTGCCCAGTTTTCTCAACTCCATGGCACAACACAGCTGGGATCCCTCATTTTCCTGAGGACAATTGAAGCATGAAATTTTAAAAGTTTATAGACAATGAAAGCAGACACCAGAACAGCACAAAAGCTCATTTCTGTGTTCAGGACTCCTGTAAAATCCTAAAGCTTGTTCCAAGGAACTTTGTGTGTGGTCCACCTGAACTGCAGCCTGGCTTTGCTTCCAGCCCCAAACTGTCAGAAGCCCCAAATCTGCAGCAATAAACACCCATCACAAATAAACACAAATCACACTCAGCATTAAACCAGAATACAAACAACAAAAAAAAACCTTCAAGTGATCTCCTCCCTGCTTGCCAAAGGGTTATGTATTTCTTTTCCCACTAAAACAATTATTCTGAGTTATTCTCAGGCTGGGTTTTAAATGCAAAGATGAATATTTTGTTTCTTTCAGCTTAACAAGTCAGTCAAGAAGCAGAGCACTGCAGGAGACAGAAATCTGCTTAATCAGCTCTAATTCCACCCTCCCTTCTTCCAGTGATAAAAATAAATGCTATAAATGTTAATTCTCTGATAAAGCCAAACCAAAGTCCTACAGCTACAGGTGACAGCAGGGAGGTGACATTACACACCAGGGACACCACAGCCCTGCTTGAGCTGCCCAGTGTAAATTATTCAGATGGCAAATGGAAATGTGGGACTTACAAATGCTGCAGCCACCTCCCCTCCAGCACTGAAGGCAATAATTATGTCCTGATTCAGAGGATGTAACACCACCCCCAATTTGTAGCCTGGACTGGAGCTCTTCAGGCATACCCTACTGGTTTAACAAACAATTAGACATTAATTTAGAGGAAGTGGCTCTAATTACTTGCAAAGTAACAATATTCTGCTCACAGTTTATTACAGACAAGCTGCCAGAGAGGAAAATCCCAGCTCTGGGCTTTGTACCTTGCTCCATTCTCAAGTTCTGGTCTCCTTTTCCTAAAGTTCTGTCAATTCAACAAAATCCTCAAGTTCTGACTCAGAAATTCAGTTCTACAACTGTCTCAGAGCACAGAAAACACACCTTGGCTCAGAGGATGCAGTCAGACCCAGGGAATTCTGCTCTCCCCAGCCAAGAGAGGATTCCCACCTGTTCACCCCATACCCACAGATCCCCCTTTAAACACTTCTGAAACAACAATTATAGGTTTTTAATTCAAAATACCCCAGCAGAGCTCTCTGTTTCCATCCCTGTTACCATTTCACTCAATCCTGGAGCTGCCTGCAAACAGAAGGAAAAAACCCCAAAGCCCACAGCACAGGGAAGGGCTGGGACACAAAAAAAAACCCAAAAAACTTTTTTGGGACACAAAACTGGTGCCAGGGAAGCAGAGTTGGGGCAGCAGCTCCTGGCCATGGCTGTGTTTGCCATGTGGTGTCAGCAGCCTCTCCAAGCAATGAATCACATCCACATGAACAATCCCTGCTCCCAGTCCTGGCCAGGCTGGAGCTGCCACACAAATGTGATGAAATCCTGGAAAAGGGAGGAGGAAATGGCACCAGCCTGAGGCACAGCAGAGCTGATCCACGCTGAAACACGGGGAAGTTATTTTAGGGAGGGGGAGATGATTCAAGTTCAACCTCATTAACTGGCTGCTAATGAGTTCAGGCTCAGAGTCTGATTTTTAAAGAGATATTGGAGAGGAATGGAATGGCTGAGAAGCAAAGGAACAGCAGTCCCTGTGATGCTGAGAGGTCTGACAATGTCACAAACCTGGGTTTCACTTTTCCAGCCTGGAGCACTGATGATGAGTGGAAATGTTGGTAAAAAATGCATATTTTACTAAAAAAATGTCAAGTTCTGTACAATCACTACAGATTAGCATAATCCTGAAGAAAGCAGTTCCCAAAGGGACTTTGTGTTTGTATTTCAGTGCTTTTTTAAAGAAGGCTCAGGTTTTTCACAAACCTTTATGACAAACCAAAGAGTATTTGTACTTGCTGGACATGCAAATAAATTGATCCAGTTTTAAAATACAGCACCCAGAGCTTAATTTCCAGAGCTAGATGAGGGAATAAATGTTAATATTGACAAGAAGTTTAGCCAAGCTACACCTGCACCTAAAACACTGATGCTGACAGACTCCACAGCATTTGATTAAACAATTAATTAAGAAATTTGGAAGTTTCATACAATTATTTAGTGCTACCAGCACTGCTCTACAATTTCTGCACAGAACTGAAACAGCAAATTCCCCACTTGAAACACACTGGGGAGAATGTGTCGCCCCAGAGCTGCAACACAGAAAAGTTTATTGGAAAAAAACACCCCCAGAACTTCAGGAGTGGGAGGCTACAAGCACCTGCCCAGCTTCCATCCACCATCCCAACCAAAATCCAGGCAAGCACAGGAGCAAAAATGCAAAAATCCCAGTGGAATGTGCTCAGGTCTGGCTGCACAGTCCCAGGGAAATGCTCTGCCCTCCATCTGCCCTCTCAGTCAGCTGCTCTCAGGAATGCATCCAAAATATTCCATGGATTGAGTCAATCCTTTGCCTCTGGGGTGCAGAACTCCACAGCAGAGCTGTGACTCACCTCCTATGGCCTTAGTCTCACCTGTGTCTGTGATGGGCAATTAAAAAATACAAATCATGTAGGAAAAAAAAAACATTTAGTGAGATTAGGGAAGGATAAAGTCCTGGGAAGTCTTCTCCCAAAGACTTCCAGTGAGGTCTCAATGGGCAGGGATTTGAAAAGAAAAGATTAATGTCTCTTGTCAGGGGTGTGAAACTGCAAATACCCAGTTTGTACTGGGTTCAGTTCTGCTGGGCCTGGAGTTAAACTGGGAGTCAGCACCTGCATGGAAAAGTAAGAAAACCTTTTTCCACAGAGATGAAAAGAGAGCCAGTGAATCGGTGAGCAACAGCCCCTCCTGAGACTGCAGAAAAGAGATGGAAACCTGCCCTTGGAGCAATGAAAATGCGGGATTATAGAAACCAAACTGCTCCACGTGGGCACCCCCAGCCTGATCCTCTGATGGATTTGGGAATTCCAGCCCCTGGAGCTCAGAAACTCCTCCCAGAAGGTCCTCTGTACAGTTTTTGGTGTTTCACCGGGGCTGCGATATTCCACTGTGAGTCAGCTGTGCTTCGGCGCCAGCCCAACCACTTGCTGGGCTCTATTTACACAGCAGCGTAACTTCATTTAAAATTCTGCATAATCATGCAATTACCAGCCTGCCTCTTCCCTGGCAGCACGGACGGTCCCTGGTACACGCATGCACGTGGAGCGATTGCAGAGCTTTGATAAACGAGTAGAACGAGCTTTAAAACGAACTCAGTTATCACAACAACCGACTACAACCCGGACACAAGGCCAATTAATGCTCGATAATTCCTTTCCCCTCCGAAAGGCAGCACCCACCAGCCCGAAACACATTTCAGGGCACAGGCGGCAGCAGACACACCCACCGGGAGCGCCGAGTTCGCGTTTCTGCCGAGCCTCCAACACCTTTCCCAGCGGGATTTCAGCCCGATTATCCCAAATCCCTGGGAGTCCCGGCCAGGCTGGCCCCAGCGCTCAGCCCGGCCGCGGCTCCCCGCGCTCCCCTCGCCCTTCCCCGGCACAGCCGCTCCGGCCCGGCCCCCTCAGACAGCCGGTGCCGCCGGCGGGGCCTCCCGCACCGCCGGGTCTGAGCCACTTCTGCTGCTCGCACGGCGCGCCCTCCCCGCCGCTCAGCGCGGGGCACGAGGCCGGCAGCCCCTCAGGAGCGGCCGTGCGGGGCCGGGCGGCCGCCAGAGCTCTCACCATGGTACAGACGGCGGCGAGTCTCCGCACCGTCACCAGCGCCTCCATCCGCCCCCGGCCGCCGCCATCTTGGGCCGCGACTGACAGCGCCAGCTGCGCACCCGCTAACCGGCCCGGCCTGTGCGCCGCGAAAAGGGCTCCGCCCGCGCCGCGCAAACACCGTTCCTGTGCATTCTCGGTCCGGGGGGAATGGGAGGGGGATCGGGATGGGAACGGAAATGGGATGGGAATGGGATTGGGATGGAAATGGGATGGGGAACGGGTTTGGAACAGGAACGGGATGGGAAAGGGACTGAGATGGGAGCAGGATGGGGATGGGAACGGGACTGGGATGAGATCAGGATCGGGACCAGGACTGGGACCAGGATCGGGAACGGGATGGGATCGGGAACGGGATTGGAACAGGATCAGGATGGGAAAGGGACTGGGATGAGAATGGGATTAGGATTGGGATGGGAACAGGATGAGGATGGGGAACAGGGTGCCCAGAGAAGCTGTGGCTGTCCCTGGAATTCTGACAGTGTCCAAGGCCAGGTTGGACATTGGGGTTGGAGCAGCCTGGAATGGTGGAAGGTGTCCCTTCCATGGCAGGGGTGGCACTGGGTGGGATTTAAGGTCCCTCCAACCCTTAACATTCTGTGAGTCTGATTCCATGATCCTTGTGGCCCCTTCCCACTCAGGATATTCAGGGAGGAGCCTGGTGGCCCTGCTGGGATGGGCACTGCCAGGGACACTGGTGACACTGGAGGAAGGCACCATCCCCACTGGGCTGGGAACTGGGGGATGTCACCAAAACCCCACCAAAGGACACTACGGCCACCCCAGAGCACCAAAACCCCTCAGAGGTGCCCGATGGAATTCTGTGATTCCCCAGACTCCTTCCAGTGGTTGTGGGCACCCACCACCAGGATCTTGTGGTAGATGGAGCAGTGGTGCTGTCCCACACCACACATCCCTGCTCCAGGGGTGACAAAAAGGCTTTTGGGAGCTCTGTGCTGTGAATGACAGCAGTGTCCATTGTAAATCCAGTGAGAGAAGGAGTGGGAAACGTTCCTGAGACACCACAGAGCTCATCCTGCAGTGCACACTGAGAGCAAACACATCTCAGAATAAACAGCCCTTGGGAAACAGCAGGGAATGGGCAGAAATTCGGGATGGGGCTGATCCTGATCCGGAGCTGTGTCCAGTCCCTCCTCATTACCCAGAGCTGCTGGTGAGGGCACTGGGAGCTCCCTGCTCACAATCCCAGCAGTGCCAGGGCTGTCTCCACACTCCAGCCCTGACCTTGTGGGAATATCTGTGGGGAAGAGAGGACGGTTCAGTTTCCAAAGCAGAAACTTTTTTATGAGGCCAAGATGTTTCCATTCTATTTGAGCTGCTCGCCTGCAGCGATGTTCTCGTACCCATGTTGGACTTCCCACGTCATCTACTACAGGCTCCCCAGGGACAGGCTTCAGGAACACAAAAACCCCAATCTTACAAAATATCCCAAAAGTGAAAAGGGCCACGTGCTCCTTATAGGGCTGCCATGAATGGCAGTGCTTTAAAATTGGGGACAGGAAATGCAGAAGTTGTGGAATCTGTACAGTGTTTGACCAGAATGAAGTGTGTGTTTAAATGTTCATCTCTCCTACATCCCAAAATAGAATCAAAAATGATTTATCACAGCTGCTGCAGCAGCATCTGAGGACATTTCCTTGCCCTGTGCCCTCAGAATCAGAACAACTTGGTGCTGAGTAGAATTGCAGGATTAAAATCGTGGTCTTGTCCCCAAATGTCTTCAGAGGTCACTGCTGGAGCACAGAGATGCACTTTGAATCCATTCAGACTCAGCAAGGTGGAATTCTGAGTACACAGAGCAAGGCTGGATCCTCGAGCACACCACACCCATTTCTGCTCCTTTCTTATCTCCTCCTCTTTGCCTTTCCCAGCTTGGAGGTATTCAGTTACTGGGAGCAGAAAGGTGCTTCAGAAACAATTTTTGTTGAGTGCAGTGTGAGAAGTGACCTTTGGGGCCCAAGTTTGCAACAAAGGGGCAGAGAGAGCTGCAGGGATCAATTCTTGTTTCTTGGAGTCAATTCAGGGGTCTCTGCATGAACCACCAGCCACAATCTTTGTCTCAGCATCTGCCACAGCCCCTGGTATTTCTCCACAGCCACATTTCCCATTTCTGCTCTGAAAAGAGCCCTGTTCCTCCTTCCAAGTCCCCCTAACATCAATATATTCATGATGTACCAGAGGCAAATGGAATGGTTACAAATCAACTTCTGCAGAACTAGGCAGAAAGAGAAACTTTTCCCAATGGTTTCCAGTCCATGCTGGGATCTTAGCAAGGCCTCTACAGCTCTGCTCATCTCCTTGCTCCTTTTGTTCAGTGCATGAGGAATAATTACAACCAGTTTTAAAGCACTCTGACATTGTCCTGTGACAGGCACTATGGTCATGGCAAATATTTTTATTTTTAGCAAGCTTCGTCTCTGAAGATGTGTAGGAGGGCCAACAACAATATAAATAGAAAATCTTCTAACAAACAGAGCCAAAAGAAACATAGACCAGTAAATAAATCTGTAAAAAATTTGGTGTGGAAATAACAATCTGTGTGCACCATGCAAAGGCACAGATCTTTGCATGAGCAACCCAAGGGGTGGTAAAGTAAAACCTCCAGAACCATCCAAATGTTCCCAAAGTCACTCTTAGTTTTGCAAACATTCCCCCTCTAATTTAAGCTATTGTTTTTCCAAGAGAATTTGAATTTAAAACATGGGTTTCTTAGCTAAATATAAGTCCATTGTGCACAAACAATGAATATCTGCTTTAAAAACAATTGTTATTCCACATGCCAAGGGTTATACAATCTCAGAGTGTGAATCCTTCTTCATGGCTTCTCTCCATGAAAAGGCTGCTCTGGCAATCTAGAAGATCAGATAAGGGCCATGTTAGAAAACCTCTGAGTTTGATTCTGTATTTTACTTGAATCCTGTCAGAATCAAAGCCTCAAAGTCAAGAGGAGGGGGGAGCTTGAGAGTAGATTGAAAACTCTGGAAGAATGCACTGCTTTTTTATTTGTACTCTAAGCCCTTCTCTCTGCACAGAGATTCCTGCATGGGGTGGAACAAGCTTTGGGGAGAAGCACAAGAAATTCATATTGAACCATATTAGCAAAGGAACTTGAACTCCACTGCTCTGCTTCCAACATGCAGCCTAAAACTGCTTTCACATTTGTTTTAAGCAACCAGAAGCCCTCAGAGCTGCCAAAAGCAGCAGTTCAACATTTCCTGCAGCACTGCTGTCTCATTGCTGCCCCCACACATCCCCTGTCCCGTGGCAGCAGCAGATCCAGCCCTGCAAGCAATGGAACAGCTTCCCTGTCCCTCCTCACGCAGCAGCTGCTCCATGCCCATGCTGGGACTCCTGATTTTCGACTGCCACATCCAAGCTCAGCATCATTTGAGCACAGTTTGCATTCTTTCTGTCTGCTTCACATTCATCCAGACCAAAGCTCACCCTCCATGTGCCTCTGAGTCCCTTCTGTGTTCCTCAGCACCACATTTGGTTACTCAAAACGATTTTAACTTTTATTTTTTTCCAGTTGAATGTGCCTCCCTCTTGGAGCTGTTTTCTTCTAGGAATGTCTTTGCTCATATAGAATATTCTTCATGGTCTTTCTGAACTTATCTGGCTTTTTTTCCTGGGCTGGAGCTCTTCTGGCCACCTAGGAGCTGACAGATCTATGACTGTTTGGTTTTGGAGGAGGACTATTGTGATGAATGTTTTTATATTACTCACTAACATATGCTTTTAATAGCAAATGGTAACAAAGGTTCCAGCACTCTGAGAGGCAGACAGTGACTTAGTGCTGCTAACTGATCCCAAATTTATCACTGTCCAGCTCAATAACACGTTTCAAAGTCCTGCACTGATAATTGACCACAAGATTTTGAGCTTTTTTTCCTGTTCCTCCTGTCATTTTGCCTCTTCTTACAAAACTTGTGGGGGATTAAAGCACCCCAGTAATGAAATTTCCTGGAAAATATATATAATTTCTTTTAGTGTTTGGGGTTTTGCAAAAATCTGGAAGCAAATTGACACTGGAAGATTTGCAAACCATTCCCACTGGAGCCATATCCCAGAAGACACAGGATCCAGCAGCTCTCTCCCAGTTCCATGAGCTGCATCAGCCTCCAGACATTTTTTCCTCCTCTTCATCAGCTGCCAAAGGAACAAAGCTGGGAGCTTGCAGAGCATCACTGCACAAATTCTGCTGCACAAGGAAGTTTTAGAGGGGAAACAGAGCCTTGGAAAAGTGACATGTCCATAAACCTTGGGATTCTTGTGCTGGTTTCCCTGCTGTGCCCCAGAGCTGGATTTCCCTCAGGCAGTGCAGCACGTCCTGGGTGATCTGGTGTGGAAACGGGGATGGGTGATCCAGAGCCCTGCCCTGATTTCCCATCCCCTGGGAAGCCACCCTGGCTCTGGACCCTGCTGGGGAGGCTCAGGTGTGTGCTGTGGGTCAGAGCAGATCCCTGAGAGCCCCTGGGCACACAGAGGCTTTTTGGGGGCTGCAGCCTCTCCAGAGTGAGCCAAGCCCAACTTCTGCCTGCAGAAAAACTGCATCCCAGGTCTGTGTGAGCTGAGGGGGATTTCCTTGCTCTCCATTCCCATCCATGTCTCCCACACAGCCTGACAGAGCCCATGTCCCAGCCTTGCCTCTGCTCCCTTCCAAGAAGTTTTCCAAAGAGAAGTGCTCCAACTGTGTTATTTTTTTTTCATTTCATTTACATCTGTTTCATATTATTTGCAGTTCTGCTTTATCTGGGTCACTCCCTCCCCAGTGTTCTTCCCTCCCTGTTATTCCAGAGAACTGAGAGCTGATTGTAGCCAGTGTTCAGTTCCAGGCTGTCATCCCACAGACCCTGCCAGCTGTCCTAAAACCCCACTCAGTTTTCCTAGAGAAGCCATTCCCTCTGAAAGACCTTCCTCAGCTTCCCAGGTCTGTCACCAGCCCAAAATTCACTTCCCCGTGTTTGGAGAGCCTGTAGTGTCCCACCCCAAGGCTGCCCTTCAGGACTCACAGCATAAAGCAGCGGATCAAATGTATCCCGGAGGATTCACGTGTCAGCTGGGATTTTGGAATATCCCACAGCTGCCTGAAAACTCCGGCTGGGGGATGGAAATGTGTTTGTAATCCCGAAGAGCAGGGTCCCATCAGCAGCTGGGCGGCACACAATGGCACAGGGAGAACAACAGAGCGTGGAGCTGGAGCCATTGAGAAGGCAAAGGGACTGGACAGGCAGAACGGGATTATTCAGAGCAGAATTAGAGCAGAGCACGGCGGGGCTGTGGCACTGGGAGCCGGTACAAAGCCCCAGTCCGGGTTGGAGCAGCCGGTAGAGCAGAGCACAGGGTGGATGTAGCACTGACAGCGCTCTGGTGCCGGTGCAAAGCCCCAGTGCGGGTTAGAGCAGCCGGCAGAGTAGAGCACGGGGGGGCTGTAGCGCTGAGCTCTCCTGTGCCGGTGCACCCCAAATCCGGGTTTGAGCAGCCGGTAGAGCAGAGCACGGGGGTGGATGTAGCTCTGAGCTCTCCCGTGCCGGTGCAAAGCCCCAAGGGAGGGTTTGAGCAGCCGGTAGAGCAGAGCACGGGGGAGGGTTTAGCGCTGGGAGCGCTCCGGTGGCGGTGCAAAGCCCCAATCCGGGTTTGAGCAGCCGGCAGAGCAGAGCACAGGGTTGATGTAGCTCTGAGCTCTCCCGTGCCGGTGCACCCCAAACCCGGGCTGGAGCCGCCGGCCGAGGGGCAGCGCGGATGGCTGAGCGGTGCTGGCTGCGGGCGCAGCTCGCTCCGGCCCGGCTGCAGGAATGTCCCGCTCCCCTCGTGATTGGCTGCGGGATGCTGGAGTCAGCTTTCACGGGGCTGATCAAAAACTTCCCTCGGCTCTCCCAAGGCTCTGTCTGAGCACAGGAATCGGCTGGAGGAGGCCGGGCGCTCTCACATTCCTCGGGAAAACTTCAGTGGGATGAGAGGGCTTTCCCAGCCCGGGCCAGGCGCTGCTCCTGCTTTTCTCCCGCAGATCGGCCTGAGCAGCCATCCCTTCTGGCATGCTTCTCATCCCTGAGGATACGATGTCTCAGTACTCCACCAACTTCCTGCTGCTGCCCATCCCGGAGTACCCCGTGCTGGACTGTGCGCCCACCAAAATCATCAAGCTGGTGGTGCTGGGAGGCAGCAGCGTGGGCAAGACAGGTAAGTGCCAGGTGTGTGCTCTGCTTCTTCTTGGCTGCCCAGACACACCCAGAACTGGGACTTTGTTACAGCTTAACTATTTCAATTTGCTTTTTGAGTATTTTTTTTAAAAGAAAAGGCACAGGAGAATTTGCGAGGCAGGTTTGCTGTGGGTGTGTGAGCAGCCAGCAGCGAGTTTTGTACTCACAAGTGCTCCTTCCTGGTCTTGTGCAAATTATCGAACTGTGGCTGAATTTCCACCCCCCAAAAGGTGGCTTTTATCCTCGTGCTGTAAATGTTTTATGCTCTGCAGACAAATCACAGCATACAAGATGTCCCTTTATTATTCTCCAAAGGAGAGGGGAAGAAAAGAGGGTGAAGGGAGCATTGGAATTGTTAAAAGCAGATTGATTTACTACATCTGTGGTTCCACAGGATTCAGCAAAATGTTTGATTGTTTTGGCTTTGAAGCAGCCACATCTTCATATTGTTTTAAAATACTTTGTTGAAGACTTTTTAAATAGTTTGTTGAAGCTGTATAGGTAATTTAAGGGTGCTAAAGGATGACCCAGTATCACTGTGAGGAAAGATTATTGCTTGAAATGAAATCTATTCTAAAATAATATTGCTTGCAGAATAAGACATTTTATTTACCTCTTAATTAAGTGGTTTTGCAAGTTACTAGGAGTCTACTGAGATCAAAGCACCACAGGAATATAAGTTACTGTTGCTACGATGGCATTTAAATATTTTATGCAGAAAAAGGAAAATGTTCTTATCAAAGAGTTTAAGAAAGCAGCTCAGGTTAAGGTGAATAAGAAGGCCCAGGGTGCTCCAGCATGACCCAAAGGTGCAGAGCACATGGAGTTTGTTTGCTGGCTGTGATTAGATATCACTAATGGGTTTTGTGAGCGGTTTTAAGGCTGCAAAGAACCATTCCATCCATCAGCCTCACTTCTTGCATGACATAAAATACTTAAATTTGGATTAGCTGCAGTTTACTGGCTTGTTAATTATTGCAGAGCAAAGGACAGATTGTTTAACCTGCAATCACAGGGAGCTGAGCTGTCACCCTGAATCTGAGGCTCATTTCCAACACAAGCTGTGAAAAACTCTGTGTTAGGCATCCCAGGCTGGCCCCAGATCTTTGTCTGGGAGTGCTGAGAGCTGAGAGCAGCACTTGCAGAATAACATGTGAGCAATCCAGAGATTAACTGGGTTTTGTGTGAGACTCCTTCCTGCAGGAGGATGAGCTGTGCCAAGGTGGAGCTGGGTTCTCATTAAGGACCCATCTTTTTGTCATTGTTTTGCAGCCCTGGTCGTGCGCTTCCTCACAAAGAGATTTATTGGGGACTACGAAGCCAACACTGGTGAGTTCTGCTCTCCCAGCAGCACTGCAGAGAGCTGGAAAAGAGATCCCCTCTGTTTTGTGCCTGGTGCACGTTACAGGGAAGCCAAGTGGTGTTAGATGTCCATAAGGTGCATATTTTCAGTTAATAGCCTCGAGCTATGAAAGCAATAAATCAAAGGCTCATTATTTATGATCCTTTCAGCTGGTTTTTTTTTTTTTCCCCAAGTTGATGGAAAAGGATCAGAGTAAAAGCTTTGCTTGGGGACATACCTCTACTGAAACACAGGCTCAAAGAACAAGCTGCACATCAACCAAACCATGGAAAACCAATGCTGCTCCCCCTGCAACCCCAGGGAAGGCAGAGGAATTCTGAGGGGTGGAAAAGGCAGTTCAGGACTTTTTCTGTGCATTCCCTTTGTTTCAGAGGCTATTATAACCAGGGAGACTTCAAAATTGAAGCCTTCTCTCCATAAGACAAGCAGAGCAACCATTCATTTCTTGTTGAATCCAGACAGTGTGTTCATGTGAGCTGTTTCAGGAAAACTCTGACTGATTTGGCCATTGTAGGATGGATCATGTGCCCCATGCTCACCCCTGCTGCACACCCCACACCTTGGCCACCTCACAGTTTTGGGGTGTATGTGGGCAGAATTCAGAAAATGCTTCACTTTGGAGATGCTCAGGATGAGGAGGGAGCAGCACAAGGCACCTTTGATCTGAGGAAATACAATCTGAAAGCTCCTCCTTCCTTCTCCCCCTCACTGACCCCGAGTAACCCCGATGGTTGGCTGCACTTTTGCTCCTTCTCTTGTGTCACCTCTTCCCTGGGAGCTTGTACATCAAGTGAGATCTGGGGGCTGTGCAGGGATTGCTGCCAGAGCCACATGCTTTTCCCATTAATCTCCCAGGTCCATGGCCATGCTGCAGAAGAAATGAATATTCCAGGCCCTTGGGGTCACCCAGCCCTGCTTCTCCTTGTGCCAGGCAATATTGGGCAGAGCAGGGCAGGGCCTGGCAGCATCTGCTCTTTGTTCTGCAGGGCATCATGGAATGGCAACAAGGGGCTGTCTGCTCCTGCTTCAGGGGTGCAGTGTCTTCTCATAAAACCACCTTTACAGCTTCAAATCAGGTCTGTTTTAAAATACAAACTAAATCCCACCAGGGCTGGATCCCCTCACAGTATTAAACCACACTATGAAATGTGGGATTCAGTGCTAAATTTCTTTGTGTTGAAAATGCTCTATGAGCTCAGACTCTTCCACTGGAATAAAAATACTTGTTTCCTTAAAACAAAGCAGATTTTCAGAAGTGAGGGCACTGCTGTCACTAGCTGGGCTCCCTGTTGATCTGAATTCCTGACTCTCCAGTGGGTGGATTTCTCCATGTTTGACATTGTTCTGCAGCCAGCAGTGACAATTGTATTGGGGAGAGACAGAAGGGCTGCATACAGCAGCTGTGGATTAGCATTTCTTCACATCCCCACGTGACTTGTGTTAAATTCCAAAGAAAAATGAGATTACATCAACCTCTGAAGCTGTCCTTGTCACAACCACTGAGAGTTCATAAGATCAAGACTTAAATTTTCATTGTTATTTAACTCAGCTGCAGTAACAAAATAAAGTTCAAGCCTGGGATAGGAGGGTTAGATCAGAGCTAGATCAGGCCTAGGTGGGTAGAACTGGCACTGGGCTGTGAATGTGTCCTCCAGATTAACCAAAGTCAGGTTTAAAGTGCCCAGTCTTTGGGGATTTCAACCAAATTCTGCTAAAATCACACAAACACCAAACAGCACATGGAGGATTTGTAGAGTCATTCACTCTGTGTCCTAAACTCTCCTTTTTTAAAAGGCATCCAGACAAATGCAGCAGGAAACACTCACACCTTTCACTGACCACGCCTGACTGTCTTCATTTGTGATTATAAAAAGTGAACTGCACTTACATTTAAAGTTAACAATGTGGACTGGAACCCTGAATGGGATTTATGTGCCCACTTTGAGGATGTGGCTCAGTCCTGAGGGGCCCTTTCCCAGTCCCCAGGCTGGCTGTACACTCAGGACATGTCCCTACACAACAAACACAGCCCCACTTTGCTGAGCAAACCCTCCAGGGCCACTCATTTTCTACAGGCAGCTCCACATCCTAAACCTCAAAACTCTGAATTTCAACAGTCCCATTTTACTTTTCCTTTCTAATTTTGGTCCCTGACTAATGATCTTCCTTCTCCCCCAGGTGCTTTGTATTCCAGGAAGTTCACCATAGATGGGGAGCAGATCTCTCTGCAGGTGCAGGATACTCCCTTTGTCTCACTGGAGGTAAAACAACTGCTCTGTGCTTTTCAACACACTTCTGTCTTATGTTTATTGCCAGCACTTCCATCTGTGATTAACTCTGCTTAGCAGCAGGAAAATACCTGGGCTCAAACCCAAGACTAATCAAGGTACCTGAAACTCCACCAAAATGAGCTCTTGAAGGTGTTAAATCAGGCTCCTTCAGGAGCAAGCCAAAATTAAACCAATTTTATTTCCAACACATTACTAAACAGCAGTAAAATCACAATCTGGTTCCCTCCTGCCAACAGCTTGTTTCATTTTCTGTCAAGTGGTTTCTGTCTCTGCATGGCAGAAAACTCACCTGCCCAGAGGCCCAGCTGGCTCAGCCTGGACCTTCCTCCACACCCAAAGTCTCTCAGATTTAGAGAAATGTTTCTTTTCAAGGGGCCAGGGCTCACAGCAGTTGTCATTTCCATCTGTGCTGCTTTACCCTGCTTTCCTTACTCTGGTTTGAAATGTAATTAGTTCCCTTTTTTAAGGTGTTAGCATTTATCACACTCCTTTTTCTAGCAGTGTTTTAGAGAGTTAGACTCAATTATATTAAAGACTTTTTGCAATCTTAATGATTTATGATTCTATTATATTCTGGATTTAATATTCTACCTCTTTCTAGAACCTTTCTAGAAATATTTTTCAAAATCCAAGCAGGATTTATGCTGTCACTTCTGGATAATCTCCTTCACATGTAGAACAAGAGGATGAAAATAGAAAGCAATAGAAAATGCAGTGACATTTGGGGTTACATGAATGGTGGAAATCTCATGAGTAAGAATTCATACAGAACAGCTGAGGTTTCATGATAAAATCAGCTATTCCCATTGCACCACCAAGCTTAAACTTCTGGGTGTGGCCTTAACCTCAGTCTAAACTGAGATTTGGCCAATATGGGCTGGGATGGGGACAGCACCCTCTCTCCTGGTGTGGCAGGAGCTGCCCTGGACAGGGGTAAAAAAAAAAGAAAAAGGGGTGCTTTTGTACCTGCACAGACCCACATGTGCATGTCTGTGCTGTAAATGCCAATTCCATCCCAAATTTACACAACAGGATAAGCAAAGCTCCTCAGTTCCCATTTCCTTCTCTGACTGGAGGGGGATTGAAGGAGAAACCTTTGCTGCAATCCCACCCTGCTGGGCTGGGGTGCACAGAACAGAGGGCAGGGGCTCTCATTTGCTCTGGACACTCAGAAGCAAACACAAAAGCTGCAGTGGAAGCTCTCCAAATATTCAAGTGGGATTTACCAGCACAAAGGGCTTTGCCAGCTTGTCCTGCAGAGATGAGCTGTGGGGGGAGATTGGGCACCACTGGGATTGCTGATAAACACTTCACAAAGGGAATCCCCTCTCCTGTGCCATGGAGAAAGGAGGGATTGCAATAATCCAGCTCCTTTTTCAGACCACTTGAATGTTATTTTCCTGTTTCAATTAATAATGCCCTTAATTAAGTCCAGTAACTCCAGAGCTGCACAAAATTAGTCAAGCCAATGGCTGAGGCTGCTTAGTCAGAAATTATTTTAAATTAGTTAGGAAAGAGTTGCATTTTCTTTGTCCCAGTTCAAGGCTTGTGCTGTTCCAAGATCTCCCCCAGGCACCTTTATCTCACCCTGTGTCTGTTTGCCTCAAATGATGCATCTGCAATAACTGAAGGGACTGTGACAGAGCAGGTTAAGACTGAGAAAAGGATGGATTTTTTATTAAAATCCTTCAGATTAAGACAGAGAAAAGGCTGGATTTTTTATTAAAATCCTTCAGGAAGAGAGTTTCCTGCACTTTGCAGGCTGAGCACAGTGTTTCAGGAGGAAATGATGTGGAAACCCTCAGGATTCAAGCCCCCAGAAATGTGGAAGTGTGAGAGAGAAACAGAAGCAGGTTTTGTTGGGTGTTTCTTTGCTGCTTGGCCTATACACTGCAAAGGCCTGTGTGTTTTAAAATCCATTCTGGAGGAGAGATTTCCATTTTAAAAACAGCCCATTAGCCTTTGATTTCCTGAATAAAGCATTCCACTTGGGATTATCCATCCATCCATCTCCCTGCTGGGTGGGCCTAGCTGGAGTGAGGGAGAATTTCTGCTGTTAGGGCTCTCTGAATGCCACCTTCTCCAAACCCATTTTCAATGCTTGCAAGTGCAATTAGTACCTTCTTTCTTTTTTTTTTTTCTTTTTTTTTTCTTTTTTTTTTTTTTTTTTTGCCATGAAAGGGTTTTGCTGGTGAAAAGAGGCTTCCAGGACATGGAGAGTGGCTAATTATCCCCAGATTGGCTACAGCCCAGACCCCAACAGTGCAAATTGCCCTTCTTCCCACAGGCTGCCCCAGCCTGGCTGGAGTTCACCCTCATTAACCTTTCCAACAGGGCTGAGAATCCTTCTTCCTTCTGTTCTGGGCTTTGGGGAGGAGTGATAAGAGCATCTGATAACCAATTTCACTGCTCACAGGATTTAGCTGGCAAGGGCAAAGAACCTCAAGGTGTTGCCAGTGCCTCTGAGGGCAATAATGAAATATTTACCAAGGGCACTTTGGAACTCCTGAGGAAAGTTTTAAGCCTAATTTACACTCTGACCCTTCAGAAATTCTGCTTCCTCCTCACAGAAGAGCTTGTCGTTCTTTTACTGTCTGATCTACCAGAAAAAAACTGATCAGTTTTACTCATTCTTTTCCCCCTCTGCTCTCTGAAATCAGGCTTTATAATTCTTATTTACGTCTAAATAAAAGTGGTCTGTTTGGGAAGAGTGCTGAGCACTAAATTCTGTTAGAATTAATGTGAATGGCAGATATGTATTCTATAGATTAATAGAAAATTGAATGTATCTTCTATTAGTCTTACTGAAGTTGAAAATTTCTTGGGTAGAATTTAGCAAGAAAAATAAATATTTGAGTTCTGTATTTGTGATGTTGAACTCCCCTTAAAATACACATTTTCTACCAGCTTCATGAAGAGCTGTACACAGAATAAGCTTGTTGGATATAAAAAAATTACAACATTGCAGGAATGTACTATTGACAGGAACTTTTCTAAGCAGTGTTTTGGCTTTTCTCTTCAACCAATTTGCTCTGACCCCTCTCCACTCCACGTTAGTGCTTTCCTGCAGTGTGGGATGGGAGAACCATGGAATCCGGGGGGTTGGAAAAGACCTCCAGGACTGACTGATCCCCACCTTGCACTGAGTGCCACATCCAGTCATTCCTTGAACACCCCCGGGGATGGGGACTCCAAACCTCCCTGGGCAGCCCCTTCTAAAGCCTGATCACCCTTTCCATGGTATCCAACCTAAACCTTCCCTGGTGCAGCTTGAGGCTGTTTCCTCTTGTCCTGTCACAGGGAGCAGAGCCTGGCCCACACCTGGCTCCTTTCAGGGAGCTTTAGGGAGTGACCAGGTCCTTCCAGAATCTCCTTTTCTCCAGTCTGGACAACCTAGTGCAGTGTTACCAACACTGGGAATTTCCCTGGTACACCCGGAGAGGTTTCTGGGAGTACAGGAACAAACATGACCACCCTTTCTGTGGAGAAACTTTGTAAATCCAACCTAAACCTCCCCTGGTGCAGCTTGAGGCTGCTTCCTCTTGTCCTGTCACAGGGAGCAGAGCCTGGCCCACACCTGGCTCCTTTCAGGGAGCTTTAGGGAGTGACCAGGTCCTTCCTGAATCTCATTTTCTCCAGGCTGGACAAACTGGCAGTGTGACCAACACTGGGAATTTCCCTGAGAGGTTTTTGGGAGTACATGAACAAACAGAGCAGTGCTCGAGTCCAGCTCTGTCTGGGGCTGTTTCCTGACATGCAAACCCTGTTGTTTTGCAGGATGACACGGACAGCATCTGCTGCCAGGAGCAGATAAACCGCTCGATCTACTGGGCCGACGGCTTCGTGTTTGTTTATTCCATCACGGACTACGAGAGCTTCCGCGTGCTGCGGCCTCTGCACCAGCACATCCGCAGGATCCACCCCAACGCCAACATCCCCCTGCTGCTCATGGCCAACAAGGGGGACCTGCTGAGGGCCAGGCAGGTGTCCTCCAAGGAAGGGCTGCAGCTGGCCACGGAGCTGGGCGGGACGTACAGCGAGGTGTCGGCGCGGGAGAACTGCGAGGGAGTGCACGAGGCGTTCCAGCAGCTGTGCCAGGAGCTGAGCAGGAGCAGCAGCAGCTGCAACGGGGAGAAGAGGAGAGGGCTGCACCTCGTGAGGCCCAAGTCACCCAACATGCAGGACCTGAAGAGGCGTTTGAAGCAGGCTCTGACTTCCAAAGGCAAATCTGCCACCACGCTTTGATGGGGTCGCTCGGGGTTTGTGTTGCAGAGCCCTGGGGATAAAGGCAGCACGTTGGGAAAAAGGGGCATCAATGCAGCCATGGGGTTGTGAGAGACTCCCAGGTTGTGTGAGAGATTCTTTCACATCTTTCTCCAAAAGCCCCTGCTCATTCAGCAAAGGAACTCCCAGAATCTGCTCTCTGGGGCAGGGATTTCAAAACTGTGGTTTAAAAAAAGAGATCATCCCGGATGATTTCATTTTTTTTTTAAAGGGGTGCACTCAAATAGCTTGGTGTTTGAAAGTGGGTTTTGTTGATGAGAATAATGAAATCCTACCCTTGGGAATGGTTGTGTTCCCAAACACAGGCAGGGAAGTACAGCAGGACATGAGGAGAGTGACAGGAGCTGTACGGAGCAAGGAAAACGGACCAGATCTGCTTCATTGCAAGACTGGAAAATAAATGAATTAATTCATTTAAATGAAGAACATAAATAGTGAAAAGTATGAATTGGAAGAAAGAATTCTGAGTAATGGGGAGAGATTTGTTCATATGCAAACTTCAGCCTTACAGTGTCTCTAAAGGGAGATTTTTTTAAAATCACTATTTTTTGAGATTATTTTTGTTTAAAAGCACAGTGACTGCTTCTGAAAGTGATTATTTGGGCAAAATACAAACTTGTGGCAGCATTTTGTAATCAGTTTCTCCATGGCATTTCTCATTTTTTCTGAAGGTTTCCTACATGGCAAAAGGGAAAAATAGATCAGAGTGGTTTAAAACCTGCCAAAAAATGGACTGCACTGATCAAGATCAAGGAGGTCACCTAAAAGTCTGAATTTTTTTAAGTTAGACTTCAAGTTCAAAATGCTTTTAAAGAAACAAAGTCTTCACATGAACCATATTTACATCATTAGATTGTCCAGGGTTTTTTTTTTTTAAGAAGAAAAGGTTTTATGATGCCTGAAATGTTTGGCTTGGGGAATTCTTGATTTTGTTGTTTGAGTTAAACCCAGGCTGCCCTGAGCAGCTCCCAGAGCATCCCAGCCTGTCAGGACCTATCCCAGCAGCAGAGTCTGCTTGTGCCCCAGCACATCCAAGGATTTGGGGCTGTATCCCAAAAAGTGATTTCTGGGAGCAATAAAACAGCACAGAGCTCCCAGCACTCTGTTCTCAGTGAGAGGGGAGGAAAGGGCTTGGGCCATGTCAGATTCCTGCACCAACCTCTCCTTCTAACACAGCAGATGAAGAATTCAAGGACCATGAAATGAAGTCAAGCTCAGTGATTTATACTCAGGGACACTGGAGGGAAACCCGAGTTTGATGGATATGGAAAACACTCCCAGCTGCAGTTTCATCTGGCAAGACTGAGCTAAATCAACCTTTTCCTCTTTAGGAGCAACAAAAATGGAAATAGAGTCTGATGAGTACTTGTATAGCTCAGGGCTTTAAAATGTACTTTGTATTTTTCATTTCCCTATATTAGACAGCTCTAGCCATGAGTTTATCACCTGGGTTTGCCTTATCTCCAGCTCACTTTCTGTTTTATTTATTGTTTTCCACAGCTGCTCATCTGAGAATGTCTTGTGTTCTCATTCATTTAGGAGTCTTTCATTCCCACAAATGCCCTGCACCTGGTTTAAAATTCAGTTTCAAGTGGTAGTAGGAGGGGAAAGGTTGGATCATGCAAAAAGGGACTCAAATCATATCAGGGAATTTTAACTTTGGCTTATGCTTAATTAATAAATGGGTGTTTGAGCAGTGTCAGTAATCATCCCAGGCACTTTGGTATTCGGAATTTCGATGTTTTAAATTAATAATAGCACAGCTCAAATATTGAATGTGAAGATTCAATAGCTCAAATATTGAATCTAGAGATTCAGTGGCTCAAATATTGAATCTAGAGATTCAACGGCTCAAATATTGAGTCTAAAGATTCAATAACAAGAAATAGAGCAGTTTGCAAGGCACACGGAATCTGAAGTATTTTTGTATTGGAAAAATGATCACCAATTTTGGACAGCAATTAACAATTTTGCCACTCCAGTACTGTGTAACAAGGGCTAGATTTGCTGAAGGCAATTTGCTGACATTGCTTTGAATTTGTGCTCCAGCTTGGTAGATTTGTTTGCAACTTCCTTCAGCTCAAATCCTTTCTGATTTGGGAAGAGATGTCACCAAAATTCAAACCTGTCAATGCTTTAGTTTCATTAGTGATGAATAAAAATGTGCAAGGTCTTCCCTTAATGGCTGCTTTATGTGTCACATATTTAAATATCCCTTGTTTACACTACAATCTATTGTTTTCCCTTCTTACAAACTGAGACACCCTGCTTTGGAAATATTCCTTATGCAAATAAGTATTCCCATATTCCTGTGGGGGAAAAAAAAAAAATCTACATTTTTGCTAGAGCCAAAAAATATTGAAACATTTAAGTCTTCTCTTAGGTACTAACATGTGGCAAACATTTATTCTGCTACAGAAACTTCAGTATTTCCTTTGTTCATTGACCAGGAATACAAATACTGGTTTTAAGCCAGGACTAACCATCTACAGAAGGCAATAAAGCTCAGGTTTGGGTTTTTTTGGGGTGCAGCAGATGAGCCCCAGGACACCTCCCTGTGCCCCAGAGGCAAGGCTGGATGGCAGCACGAAAAGCAGGGAGAAAAAAATGCTATAGAATTAAGTGCCTAAAAATAATCCTGTACGAGATCAAAGTTTAGTCATGTAGAACCTGATCCTGAATTAGAAACTTCAGGCTGCCAGGGGAAAACATGTATTCTACTGAGGGTTTAAAATTAACCCTCTAGAGAGAAAGTACTGCCATAGAGTCAGGAGGGAAGAGGAAAAATGAGGATTTGAGAGTGTGGGGTGATTTTTGGAGATCAAACAAAATTCTTCTCTCAGTTCTATTGATTTAGTTCAAATTAACTCCACTGGAATCAATACCAACAGCAGCAAGCTGCAGAATTCCTTCTTTTTAAATTTTTTTTCCCTCATCATTCTCCTGAGCATTTTAAATCTTTAAGCACCATCTGGTTTTCAAGATGGTTTTACAGCTGGGTTTACTTGGGCACAAAGCAGCTGAGTGATTTGCCCCAAGGTTACACAGCTGAGCAAGTACTTGAGAGGAACTCCAACCCTGTGTCCTTTGTAATTGATTCCCAACTCTCTCCAACAACTCACAGGCTGTACCCCTCCCTCAAGGTATGCACAAAGCACAGTGAGTTGTATGGCACAGGAATGTAATTAAAAGTTGGGAAAATCTCTTAAATCTCAGCTGTGTGAGGGACTGAGCAAAGTCTCAGTGCCAGGCTGGCACCTCACAATTACAGCAACACCAAGGCAGGCTTGGGAGTGACTGGAAATATTTGTTAATGGTTATTTCTGTGTTCCTGTCAGCTGCATTTCTCACACAGGTCCAGTGGTTCCCCATGGAGATGCAGTGTGATCTGGGAAAAAAGAAAATCAGGCTCTATTTTCAACTCTTCCTGTGACTTGCTTGATGATCTTGGCCAGATCTCTTAATCTGAATAACTCTGCCCATAGGTCACAGATACCCATCACACACTTCAGCATCCACAGAGAGAATCACCAAGGAGAAATCAAGGAATTGCTCCCATTTGCATAGGGATGGCTGAAATATTTACATCTGAACTCACATCTTGCTTCTGCATTCCTTTACAACTCTGTTGTTGTTTGTATCCCACATTTACACCTGGAGCAGAGGATAAAACCGGAAAATTCAGACCCTGATTTCAGGGAACAGCTCAGACAGAAATATTGGTATCCAGGGCACCTGGCTGTGCCCAGGATTTGTGTCAGGTGCACAAATGAAGAAGAAGGAATAATTTTCTGAGATACCAACAGAAAGTTGCTCTGTAGCAGCAAACAGTTGTCTGTTTTCCAAGGCAAGCTGGGTGGCTGCCAGCTGATTGTTACTGCTGGATTTCCCTCTGCCCACTGACAAAGTGGATTTGGGGTCAAAATCCCACTGCTGTGTTTGCAGAGCCAGCACATGGCCCTGAGGCAGCAGAACACTATGAAATACTTGCTAATATTTCATGTCCATGGATTCTCAGAGCTCTGCTGAGCTGTGCCTGTCTCCTCTGGGGCTCACACAGGAAAACCACGGAATTAAAGTTAAAATAGATCTCCAGCTTCACTTTAAAAGCTCAGAAGCAGGGACAATGGGGTAGAGAAGATGACCCAATCTATCACTAATGGAGACAAAGCAAGACTCTCCCTTTGATAATTTCTCACTGGCTCTGCCCTCCTTGCCCCTTTCCATTCATGCCTTTGTTCTCATTTAACTTAGCAAGCAAAAACTTCTGCAATTCTTCTTCCTTTGCCTTGGAAACATACTTTTGCTGGCTAGTTTAAAATTTATTTCCAAATATTTGAACTCCAAACTTTGGTTTATAACAAAAGAAGAGTGTCTACTTAGTCTTTTGACCTTATTTACCTAAAGCATTTTAAAGCACGGCTACAACTCTGTGCTTTGAATTCCTGCCACTTCTCCCCAAGAGCTTAGCCCGATATTTCCTCTCCTTGTTTTGTACTTAAAATGTTGGGCTTATTAATGTTGCAGAGTCATTGCTTACTTAAACCTGTTTAGTTCTTAAATTTTGCTGCTCTCCTCTGAAATCCCTTTGGTTTAATCAGACAGATTCTCTTCTCTAAGCAGCTGTGCAAGTGAAAAAGGAGCTCAGAACAGCTGGTGATTTTCTGCTCTGTCAGATTTTAGCCCATTATTGAAGGTTTTGGAATAAACAGGAGCATGGAAAATGATGCAGCAAACCCACTTCTCATCTCCCTTCATCTGTAGCTGGTGCAATAATTTTATCTGTCATGAAGTGGACAAAGTTCATCCTAGATGATAATGCTTTTTCCTACAGATGGAAAAACACCAAATATGAAGCAGAGAGCTGAGCTGATAGACTGTAAACCCTGGGATCCAATTCATTCAGGAGCTGTCACACCAATCCTCTCTTCTTTAGAAGATACATTTTTTACATTTTCCCTCTTATCCAAAAGGGTTTCAAGACAGAGCCTCTGCATCTCATCACAGAGACACTTCCATCCCCTCCAGCAGGTCAGGGGAAGCTCTGCACATTTTCCAGAGATGATGGGTGAAACTATACATGGCTGTGCTGTTATGAGGGATGATTGTGGAGACTGTTCCTAAGGATGTTTTTTTTCTCTCTGGGCAGTAATGCAGAACACTCACAATCAGCAACTGGTCATTTGGAAAATACATTAGGGGGGTTTTTGCTGAATCTGGAGACATTCTGTACCTTCTCTGCTGGTTAGAAAGCTCACCAGATAAGCAGAGGTTGGGTTTTTTCTGAGGTTGTCTTTGAACTCTCACAGAGAGAGTTGAATTATTTCACTTTTGATTGTGATCCAGGTTTCCAGATGCTTGCAGAGGCCACCACTCTTCACTGTTCTGCATTGTATTTCACTTCAAAACCCAATATTTTTCTATGCCATGATGAAAAAGCTGATTTGGAACATCACATTAATAATGTAACAGCCTATTCTCTTGATTCCCTCTTTTTGATGAAGGTCATGGCTTTGCACTTGCTGGGGACCTGAACTCAAACTCATGCTCTGTCAGTAAAGGTGTTTGCCCAGAGCAGCTGTGACTGCCCCTGGATCCCTGGCAGTATCCAAGGCCAGGTTGGACAGGGCTTGGAGCAACGTGGGATAGTGGGAGCAGGGCAGGGGGTGAGTCTGGATGGGATTTAAGGTCCTTTCCAACCCAAACCATTCCATGACTCTGGGTTTTGAATGAACAAGACTCTTCATCCTTTACCCAGCAGGGGAAGGCACATCCCTGAAGTTCTGTGACTGTCAGTAAAAAGCAGTGGGGTCAGGGAATAAAAAAGGAATCAAATCTTTAAATTACTCTCCAGTCTGCCTTTGATTTTCCATAAGGGACACTGACCCTCCCTCAAGCTCTGGGAATGGTGGTGGGCTGGATACAGAGGAAGTGATGGTGACAATTCTGCCTCGACAGTCTGTGTTCCAATCCCTCCAGCTGGGAATGGTGCCAGAGGTCAACATCTGTAGGAACCTCCCAAATGCCCAAAAAGGTTACTGGGAACTATCAGCTCTCTGAGGCTGAACCAAATTGTGTTTCTGTGAATTATACACTGGAGATGCTTTGCTGGAAAGGAAACCCAGAGTCCAGCATGGGAGATCCATTAGTGTTTCCCACTAGTGTTTCCCATTAATATTTCCCATTGGTGTTTCCCATTAATATTTCCCATTAGTATTTCCCATTAATATTTCCCATTAGTGTTTGCCATTAATATTTCCCATTAGTATTTCCCATGTTTCCCATTAATATTTCCCATTAGTGTTTCCCATGTTTCCCATTAATATTTCCCATTAGTGATTCCCACTGGTGTTTCCCATTAATATTTCCTATTAGTATTTCCCATAAGTGTTTCCCATTAGTATCTCCCACTAGTGTTTCCCATCCACATCCATTCAGAGCAGTGGTGAAAACCCCAGCTCCTCATCACCTTGCAGCCCACATGATTCCATCAGGGCCATGTCAAAGTCACTGTGCTCCTGAAGGACTGCTGTGGTGCTGCTGCTCCCTGGGCAAACACTGGGAATGGAGGGTTGGAGTTGCCATTCTCCTCCACCCTTTTATCTGCCAGGACCACCTATGAAGTGCAGAACCCGAGAGTTAGCACCAGATACCAAATATATCTGACAAGTGTTCATCAGTCTGTGCTGGAGAGCAGGAGCTGGCTCTCAGGAGAGGCCTAATCTGCCAAAAGAGCAGCTTTTAAAGCCCAGAATGCATATTTGTGTCAGGCCTCTCAAATGATACATTTTATATGTAAGCTCTGTTCTGTGGGAGTTATTTATTAGGCAGCTTTCAAGAAAGCAAGAAGTTTTGTTTCTAAATCCTGAGTGCTAATGGCTGAAAGTTCTCATTTTATCTATTTTTGTAGCTTTAATTTTAGCCATTTGCACTTCTGAACCTCCAACCGTGGAATGGAGTGAAACACATGGAGCCAGAGGTTCATCTCTTCATCCATTTGGAAATGCACATTTCCCTCACACTGCAAATATATTTCAGCACTGAAAGAATCAAAAGTCTTGAGTAAGGCTGAGAGTTTGCAAAGTCCAGACACTCCTGAATCCCAGTGCTTTGGCTTCTGGGAAGAGCCACTGGTAAGACAAGACATTTTAAAGGCATCAATGCTCATCACCCTCTTACACATGGTTTGCAAGGAGTTTGAAAGCCAAGGCATCTCAGGATGAGGGAAAAGGCTCTCAAAGGGTTAAATGCTTCCTGCCTTTAATCTAGAATCACGTAATGTGGAATGAATGTTTCAGCTCAAACTGTTTCCTCACTCTGACAGTTTCATGGTGTGAGGTCAAAGTGTGGGAGAGATGGGGAGAGCAGAGGGGGAGCATGGAGTGCTGAGCTGCTAAATCCAGAGAGACACATCCAGAGAAATAAAAAGGATGGATTCTCCAGCAGCCTTAACCCAGCTGGGATGCTGTGGTGGAGCCATGGGCAAATGTGTGGGACTTTAAGGATTTCCTGCTCTGGGCTCCCTCTGTGTCTCCCTCGTGCTCCTGCTCAGCTCCAGGCACGGTTCCCACGCCGCGCTGTAAAACACACCTCGAGTTTCTCACACTGCTCTGCCCAGACACAAAGTGCAGCTCCAGTCCTTCCTGCACCCTCCACATGCAGGAGATGGGATTCCTTTGGGATTCCTTTAGGATTCCTTTGGGGGTACTGCTGGCTATGTTTATTTTCCTTTCCTGTGGGGATCTTTTCCTATTTAACCAACTCTGTTCTGTGCACCAAAGAGCTCCACCCAGTGCAGAAAGCTTCAATTTAAAGCAGATTTCAAATTAGTTTGGTTTTTTGGACCAACCATCACTCCTTACACCACTTCTTACACACCTGGTTTGATTTCATTTGCAGGTCCTCCTACAAGGACAGAACACTCAGTCATGGCTGTCTCCATGTCAAAATACATTTCTACAGATCAGTGTATCACATTTGTCTTTTTCCTTGTAGTTTTCACCTCCTCTGCCAGGGGCAAAACTTCTCATTTGGGGGATTACTGAATTTTTTGCCCATCAACATAAACTTCTGATCACTGATACAAGGATTGAGAGAAAAAAAACCCATAAACAATTACACAAACAATTAAATTCACCACATGCCCTCTCTCTTAAGCCAAGCACAACAGTCTGGATCTCCCTGGTTTCACCCTGGGTTACTCAGCCCACCCCAAATCCTTGTTTTTCTTCTTTAAAGATATCTGAGCAAGGGCACCACGTGCTCCTTTGTGGGGCTGATGTTTTGGCATGTGATGGGGTGTGACAGGAACGTGGTCTCCCGCAGGGGTCACCTCTGCAGCCCCTGGCTGGCACATCAGTGCAGTGACCCCACAGTTTATGCCCCAAACACTCCTCCCAAGAGCAAAGATAAGGACATCCCCCTCCCCAACCCACGGCAGGAACACAGAGACATTTGGTAGATCAACCCACTGCTGAGAATAGTAAATTCTGCATCTTCCCACCAAATGATAACAAATGTCTGAAGGGAATCAGCTGACAAATCCTCTTGCTCAACACCCCTCGTCCCTAAGCTGCATGAAAAAAACAAACTCCTTTCATGGCAGGAAATCCTCAGGCCAGTTTGTCACCAGGATTCAGACAGATTTAAATAACAGAGCTGCTAACAGTGGATTTTGAGTGGTGAATGATACAGCCAGGAAAGCTGGACAGTGAGCATTTCTGTGGGCTGAGAGGTACAAATCCTATTTTTAAGGCGGACGTGGCTTCTAATGCTTTCAGGATAAAGATGCAGGAGGATTCTAGAACTCTTTTTAGGAGTGATTCAGGAAAAGGTCAAACTCCTGCCCACAGCTCCAAACATTCTATTTCTAAAATGGGCCACATAAAAATTCCCTAGGCCAAACCACCAGTTTTCAGCATCCAGCTGCAGCCTTTGAACAGAACTGGAAGATCCTCATTTATATCTCTTTTTTAGTGCTTCTCTGTGTGATTTGGAATGTCCTTTATGGGGCACTAGCAGTTTCTCTGATCCCATATCTTCACATTCCCTGTCTGTTGGGCATGTTTTGGTGCAGTGTAATCCAAGGGGCTGGGAGCACTGCAGAGTGCTTGTCCCACCCCTGTGCTTCGGTTCCATTCAAATTAAAATGATTTTTCTTTCCTTTGCTAAGTGTTTTGAGACCTATTGATCAAAACCCCTGTGTGCAAGCCAGGTGTCAGAGTGTTTTCAATATTCAATTGCTGCTCCCTTGTGCAGGAGGAGAGCTGATGGTTTGTTATTAATAGAGCAGGAAGTGGGGATTAAACTTTGCTCTCTAATTACAAACAAAAGCTACAAGAGCTCTGTAGCTTCTGGATAAACCTAGGAATGAGCAACTGTTTCTAAGGCAAGTGAATCCCAGAAGTAGAAACCCAGACTGATGTCTCCCAGGGAGTTGAATTAAAACAGAGTTGGCTTGGCAGGCTGCCTCCTCTTCACCTTGTGAATATTCTCCAAGGGAGGGATCTGGAATATAACTGCTCTGACGCAGGGTTTCCTGTTGCAAATGCTCTCTGCAGCCTGGGAGTTTTTTTTTAATATGTGCCTAAGCCACATTTTCAAGTGGTGTAAATTGCCATAGCATCATCAGAGTTTTGGGGATCAAAAGAAATCCAGCTGTTGGTTTTTGTTAGCTGAGGGTTTAACCCAGACTGAAAATCATCCCTAGCAAAAGCCATCTCTGAGGCCAGGGAGGCAGTTCCACATCTGCAGGTGAAGCAGGGCACCCTTGTGCCAAAGCCCTGAGCTGTGCAGGGTAGCCTTGGAATCTTCTGAGAGTCTCCATGAAACCACATGGAAAAAGTCTCAGAGCTGTGTAAACAAAACCCTGCCTGTTAAGTGGCCTCTCTGATTTGCTTTAAACTCCTCATGCATATTTTGCATTCACTTTCCAGGAATAGCCCAGTGAGATTCACCCTGGCCCAAGAATTCCTGGCAACTGGGATTGATGCCTTTGGGATATCCAATTCCCTTTTGTGAAGCACCAGATGGCTCCAAGGGATGTGGGAGCCCTGATCCACCTGTGGGGCTATCACATGACAAATCTGATATTGCAACAACAGCCAAATGGATTATTTATAGGTTCCTATAGGTTCTATATGATGCAGAAGGACGTGGGGTCCTGCTGGTGCATCCAGGGAGTGCAGCCACGCCAGGCCCAGCACAGCTCCGTTAGCAGAGAGCTGCATTCTACTTAACAATCCCGACTGCAAAATGCTAACACAGCCCTGCTGCTCCCAGTTTGGGAGCTGGTTTGGTCAGAATTCACACCATTGTGTGATGTGGCCGTGCCCTTGGAGCTGCACAGCTGGGAATTTGTTCTGGAAAGGCTGCACACTCACCCGCCCGCCACAGCAACAATGCAATGGGATTTTTCTCTAAGTGCTCATAATTAACAAAGCACAACCCATGTAATCATCCAGCCCTGCTCAACATCAATGGAAAAATACACAGACAAAGAATTACCTCCCTGCTGCTTTTGAATGGCACAATAAAGTAAATAATCTGACCACAAGAATTCAGGGAGCAAAACAAAGCCTGAATCCATCAGCAGCAGCATCCCCCTGCCTTTAAAGCTCTAGCAGTGTTTAAAAGATGTTCTCTGCACACTTGCTGTGCTGTGAGTTGGAGATGTGGCAGTGTCCTGGGAACATCCCAGCTCACCAAACATCTTCATTTATTACAGCATCAGTGATGGCAGGAGCTGTGCCTGTCCAGAAATCCAGGTCTCAGAAAGAGCTCTCACATAAAAATAAACAGGACTCTCTTGGGCTCTTAGCAGGGTGTAAAAGCAACTGAGGAGATACTGATGAAACCAGTCATGGAAAATTTGGGTCATACTATTTAAATTCAGTTTTCTGGTTATGTTCCTTCTTTGGTGTGTCTCCCTCCCTCTGCTGTTTCTGATGCTGGAAGCAGCTACAAAAACACCAAGATTTCTGAGTGCTTTTCTGATTCTTCACACCAAATTTACCTCTCAGTGTTGCAGTGAGTCCAGATGCTCCAAGAAGAGATCATCACTACCTGTGAAGAAAAGAGCAGGAAATAAAATTAACTATAAGAGCCACTTGGCCCAGTCCACTATGTGAGTTTCATGACATTCAAAAATTTTAAAAACATAGGTTTAGTACCATCATATTTCAAGCAATTATTAAGCAAAAAACCTCAATCAACCAAACAAAAAAAGCCCACTTTGCCATTGCCAACCCATTTTTCTGTTAATACTTCTGTGTGCATGAGATTTCTCACTTGATTTCAGTGGATCAGCTTCTTTAATAAATTTTGCCTTGAAATTCCACGCTCTTTTAAGAAAGATAATTTAACCTGACTTCTAAGAAGGAGAAAAAAGGAACTTGAACATTGTCTGGTGCTACAGCTGTGCTTCCCAGATCACTGATGGTTTCCAAGGCCATGAGAAAAGATCTGCAGCTGCCCTGCAGATCAACAATGTCTTTTGCAATCTTTCAGCTGAAAATGCTGGGCAGGTGCATGGCTGTCCTTTCTTTCTGGCTAAAAGCAGTCTATAACCCCACAAATGTGAGAATTGGGAGTCTAGGCTGGGTCAGGCTTTAAAGAAAGGATAACAGCAAGTTAGTTTTGCATTCTATTAAGTCAATTAGAATGTAAGGTATTATTCTTGGTTCTTCATTTGTACCTCATCTCTGTAGCATCCTCACTACATTTTCCATTTTCTGTGTCACTGAGCACTCAGGTTTATGTTGTGCCACTTGTGAGGGACAGAACCAGACTTTAGGGCTAACATTTTCCACTACCAAAGTCCCAAACTATGTGCTGTGACTGCTCCCACTCAGGCATCCAAACAAGCATCTGGGGATGGAATGGAAGGGAATGGCAGCTCACCAGATATCCATGGGTGTGTAATTGATCCATGTGGGTCAGGGCAGAATTTGGCAAAATGTCAGCTGGGACATCATAGTTAAACCACAGAAAACAAGGCTTGCTGTAGGAATTTTGCTCTAGATAGGAAACTATTTAAAAATAAATGATAATAGAATGGGACTGAGCTGGTATTGGCCAGTTACTTGAATTGCTGAAGGATCAGATTTGCAACCAATCTTGTAAAATATTTTTCTGCAGGACTGTCAGAACATGTGAGTGAAACTTGCTGATGCTGTAAAGCTGCAAGGCACCATTAATACACAGTGCCCTACAGGAAGAATGGCATTCCTCTGGAGAACTGGATCATGGTAATGGGATGCAAGAACAAATGCCTTGGGACTGAGAACAAGAATTTCTCCTCTGATCAGTCAGAAGCAACACAGGAAAAGAAAGGCCAGAGTGTATTACAGCACATGTATGGATGTCATTGTGCTGCAGCTCTGAAACAGGAAATGGAATCTGAGGGCAAAATAATTAGAGCAGAGCTGGGGGTGGGAGTGACACGGCCAGGGCTCCCTGAGACCTTCCCTGGTCCTGCCCCAGCCCTGGCCACCCATACTCAGTGTGGGACAGGAGAAACTGGGAGCAGGAAACCTGTCCCACCACAGGAGGCTGAAGCTGTGATTGCATTTTTTACCTGTGACATCCAAAGAGCCTGGAGAGGGTTTACATCCATGTGAGATAGCACATGGAAACAGGAGCTCAGGTGGGATTGGATTTTTGGGAGTAGAGCCCCACTGCAACCTCCACCTGCTTGTTCTGCCCCAGAGGCTGCTCCTCTCCCTCCTGCTGACACAAACATCCTGCAGCCAACCTGGCAAGGCAGACAGAAACCTGATCCACCCAAAAAACAATGCAGCAGCAATACCAAGGTTGTTTTTCTAGATCCAGTCTCCAGACAGTCAAGCAGCCTGGGCTTCTTTGAAATCTGAGATTGGCTCAGTCGATGGTGATTTGGGAATCACGGCCAAGTCACATTTCCATTGTAGGGAGAGGCTTTCCCAAAGGTGCCCTCTTTGGGTGTGGAATGTGTGCCCAGAAGGAACAAAGCTGCTTGCTACACACCCCTTGGAGTGCTGAAGACAAATTTGATAGCTAAGGAACCACGCTGAGCAGGAATTACTGAGGAGAGTGGCCTTGGATTCTCAGCGCTGTGGGAATTAGAAGCTGGCTCCATCCATGGCAGCAGGTGAAGTTCCAAGAAGCAGGAGCATGATTTGGGTGCTTGTCACAAGCGCTGGGGCCCCAGTGACTGCAAACCTGCAATGACACCTACTGGTAGCCAGGATGTTCCTGCTTCCAAACTCAGCCTGCTTGCTTCCAAACCGAAGGGATTTATTTCACATCCTGGCTTTCCAGCACCAAGGTTCCTCACAGTGGTGCAGGAGGCTGGGATCTGCTTAGCCACATTTTCAAACCACTCATTTTCAATTTCTGTCTCCTGCTCTGAACTGAAAAATCCATGTTGGAGTCGTCAGTGAGTGCCCAGTGTGGGCACTGGGAGTCCAGTGCTCCTCTCCATCATCTCAGGCAGCTGTGGATGGCATGGACATCTCCTGCACCACTCCCGTGTTTCCACACTAATGCTTCTGTTATCCTACTGGGCAGGAGTTACCCACAAACTTCCTCCTTAGCACAGCTGCTCCCTGAAAGCCTTGGAAGGTGACCCTCTTTATCTGCAGCTGTCACAGATAACACCCAGACCCTGAACTGAAGCAAGCACCACCTCCATAAAATACTCCTAATGCAGACAGCAATGGAAAACAAGGGTGCTTAATCTTACACTGGGAAGTCTCAGAGCCAGGGATAATATTTCTCTCAAATCTCTCTTTTTTCCCCCACCTTAAGATGAAGACTTTGACCAAATCTGTGGAGGACTGAGCACTTCAGGGGAAGGCAGGAGACGTGGCCAGACTGTGCAAAGTCTCAGTGCTCAGCTCAGACTCACTGGGCTTGCTCATTTTGAAGATATAAAGTGGAAAGAAAGGGAGTGGGGAGGGGGGAGCCATCTCTTTGGAAGCTGGATGGGTTTTAACCTGTGTCATGTCAGTCTGCTGGAGCACTGCCAGAATGATTTCTGCTTGGACAGGCTGCCATAAATTACAGGAGAAATCCAAGCAAATTAATTAGACTCAGAAATCCCAGTTGAGAGTTCTTTCCTGAATTCCTCAGATTTGTCCCAAATTTTAAATTGTCTCCTTTGTCTTTTTCTAACATATTTCTGGGTGACACTACAACCATGTATAAATAATGAAAGTTTCCCAAATTACTCCTAAGACTGTAACACTTGAAATTATTCATTTGCATGAAAGAAAACCCAGGGTGAGAATGTTCTGTATTTATTAATAGGTAAAGAGTTGGACAGAAGGATTATCTGCTGGCACTCCTGAAGAACACACAGCCCAGATTAATGTCAGTACCTCTGGATCTCTCCAGAGCACACATAAATATATCTGAGGCCCAGAAGTTTTCCAACTTCTCTCTACAACTGGGAGAAGTGAGCACTTGAAGGGCACACTTTGTCTATCCTGGACATCTGGAAATATCTCAGCCAGGGTGAGATGAATTGTGCCTCAGAGAGGAACCTATTTTTCCCTTATTTGGACACACCATATATATCAACCTTACACAATAGATATAAAACCTTGTCTAAAAGATCCTGTAAGGAGAGTCTGGACAACTCTCTGGTGTGACAAATATTTAGTGTGGAGAGATGAGCTCTGCCCTCATGTTACAGGAGAGATTTTCTTGTCTCAGCCTTTGCTGTACATTGCATGAATTTCTACTGCAAAGACCTAAAGAGAGGCCCTGCTAGTTCCTTTTATGAAGAGATTACAGGATTTTTTGTTAAACTTTCAGCTGAAATAGGTTTGATATGATCTCATTAGCCCACATATTTTAATGCTGACCATTACCTCTTTGAAAAATTCAAGTGGGACAAAAGACACCCACAAGACCTAGGCAGCCAAAGCTCCAGTGGTACAAAACCTCTGAGCCAAGGCTGTACCAAGGAGCTGGCACAGGTGAGGGGTACAACTGCATCACATTTGTCTTGTTTTTCTATCAAATCTCCCCATGGTTCAGAGTCTCTCTTGTTTGAGACACCAGAAGCAAAATGAGCTGAGGTGAGATTTCCTACAGTAGGAAATTTGATTAAATGCATTAAATGTTTCTGGGAGCTGTGTAACCAGTCACTGAGGGGCAATTCCTGCCCAGCACAGAAAACCATCACTGCAGAGCAGCATTTGGGCTCTTAATTTGGGCATAAGGAGCATTTTGCACATCCCAAACTTTCTGTGCTAAAATAACATGTAGAACACTCTCTTTCCTTATGTGCCTGCAGGAAACAATTCAGCTTCCAAATGGGCTGGTTTGCCATGGCTGTAACAGACAGAGCTAATGCAGTATTTACTTAATCTGTCAATTCTTGAAATCTTCCTTTAATGAGAGCTAGATACAGCCTGTTCCTGAAATTCATTTATTTATACTACTCGGCGTCCTCACTGATAGAATCAAATGAAAACTCTGACTGCAAAAATGTTTTTCCTCCTGCATTTAGAGCTCATGGCATTCCACAGCACTTTGAGGCCAAAGTCTGCGACTTAAGAGAACCAGTTCTTTGGCAGGAATCACTTCTTGTGAAACTATTTTTGGCCCAGAACAACAAGACTTATGTAGCTCCCCACAGTTCCCTATCACCAAAATACCACAGGCTGTTGTGGAATGAAAAGGAGTCATGGGGCCGAGCCAATGTCCTTTGGATCACTGGAAATCCGAGAGGCTGAGCCAATTTAAGATTGTGTTGTATGAAAAGATGGATTTCCTTTTTTCCCCAAATCACATCACCATCAATACTTGTCCAGCCAGGTGTTTCTCTGAGGATCAGGTCCTGGAGCACCTGAGTGGAGGTGCCCAGCTCCCATTTCTGTGGCTGTCTGGGATAACCAGGAGATGGAAATCTCCTGAATTTATCTCATGAGTCTCACACATACACAGAGTCTGCAGGGGAAATGAGGGTGGTTTTTATTGCATAATTCCCTGGAATGTGGCAGACACCTCCAAAGGAACTCTCTAAAAAGTCTGCTCAGAGCATCCTGTGACAGCAAACCAGGAGAGGTGGGAATTGATTCTGGAGAAGCTGAGAGTGCTTGGCTTCCCTCAAACAGTGCAGCACATTCCCCCAGCCCTCCCCAGGGATTGTTTTTTCCCCCCTCAAGCCCCAATCCTGAGCATTGTCCTTGAGCTGTGGGCAGAGGGGTGCTGTCTCTGGATGGTGCCATACACAGGGATATAATTCCTGGTATTCTCAGGGTATAAGACATGACACAGAAAAACTAACATGCAAAAATGTCTTTTCCTCCCCCTTTGGAATTATTTCTACCTCTGCAAAGAGGAGGGAAAGAGATGAAATTTCACCTACAGAGCATTTTAACATTTTACAGCGTTTAGCAATGAAAGCAGCAACAGAAAATTTGGGGAAATAGAACCAAAGCTGCTGGATGCCAGTGTGCAATTAATCCCCTTTCATTTGCTACTTCAGATTTTATTAATATAACAGAAGGGAAAAAATGGATGAGGGCTGAATCAAACACTTCACGCCAAGAAGAGTCAGGATTTCTTTTCTAAAATCTTCTTATTTTCTAGCATACAATAAAAACCAAATGTCTCCATCAGGATTAGGCCATAAGCCACCCACAAAAACCAAGCATTGCCAAATATAAACTGTCCCAATTCTGTTTTTTTTTTTTCCTGTCAGCAAACAAAACACCACCAGCTTGTTTACACAGAGCAGTAACCAGCCTTGCAATTAAGTAAGGCAAAAATTCAACAGCTGATTTGCAGGATTTTCCGTGCAAATGGAGCATTTATCAGGGCAGCAGAAAGGTGGGAATGGCCAGGTCTCTCACCTGGTTAAATTGTGTAAAGAGGAACCACAACAAAAGAGCAAGGCAGGGTGAAAGGCCAAGCATTCCCATTTTCCTCTGGGAAGTTATGAGCACGAGTTAGGAACTGTGAGTCACTGCAGAGTGTGGGTGCAGCACGCAGGTAATGATCACCATTGCTTTCAGGGAGAGCTTTTCTAAACCCATAAATACCTCTATTAAAAAGTTGACTCCTTCCTCAGCACAGAACTCCATGGAATTGATCCTGCTCAGCCCCTGGGCAAGGCCCAGTGGCTTCTTCTCTTTTTAAGCTGCTGAAGAATTGGTTTTATTCTGCCTCAGAATGCATCAAACACAGGGGTGCTGTTCATGTGACAGGAATGAGGGTTAAAATCCTGGAAAACTGCTCTAAAATCCCATTTGACACCAAGGAAACTGGATACTCCATCAAGGGTAGATCAGCCAACAAGGGAAGCGACAGCTCAGGGTTGGAGTCTCTGTTTTTGAACATCTCCAAACATGAGAATTTAGGATTTAGTTTATCACAGGTTTAAACTGCAAGCTGAGATCTGAGCATATTTTTCATTTACATTTGGACTTTTACAGAGTTTTACATTCAGGTCAGATGCTGGATTAGAAGTGTTTCAATTCTTTCCAGCCATCTTGTCAGAAATCCTCACTTCTGGGTTTTTGTTCTGTGTATTTTTATCTAATGACACAGAGCAAGACTTTGTGGATCAGCATATTAAGGGTTTATTGCTATTTTTTGGAGAGATGCTTGTTCACCCAATTTTAAAAAAAATTCAGTAAATCAGCATGATGTGAAGAACATTTCAGTTTCAAAGGATGAGATCATGCAACCTTAACTTTTCTGTCTGTTATTTACAGTGGGTAGGCAGAATTCTCACAGTTGTGCTTTTCAACAACCTTCATATATTTAGTCAGAAATCTCTGTTTCTGGAAGCTTTCTGTGTTGTCATGGAAATTATCACCACATCCCTAAGACTAGGATAGCAATTTTATGACAAATTACAGGAGATAGAAGAGAATATTTTGTCATAAGACAATACTCAGAAGGAAAAGAAATCACACAATGTTTTTGGGCCCTAAAAAGGCATCCAATTAAAGATGAGTCTTTAATCTCTGCCCATGCTTTATAATCAGTCAAGTACAAAATCTACCAATCTGTAGGAGGTAATTTTTTACAGGATTCAATGCAATCCCCCTAGATCATCCAGGGAAGATTGGCCAGGACATCTCATGCTGCTCCCAACCTTTTTTCCCTAAGCATCAGACCCCAAAATTTAAGAACAAACCACACCAGAACATAACATTCTCAGAAAGATTTCTGATCTTTTAAATCTGAGTCTTGCAGACTTTTTCTGTTATAGACACCCTGTGCAATTACCAGAGTTTGGTTTCAAAATCCAAACCTTTGAAAATTACTCCTACATAAAAATCACCCAACAGTGATTTTCAACAACAGAGGAAACTCTTCCCAGGTAAGGAAAGGGATATGAAAAATAATTTTAGCTGAAAAGAAAAGATACTTTTCTCCTATTGCTGCACTCTAAGCTCTGCAGAGATGTCCCAGGAATCTGGGAAGCAAAGAAGGAGGATCCTATAGAACCCAGCTTTGCCTTCACCAGGCCTAGAGAGGTGAAAACAAAAGGCTGATTACAGGAAGATTAAAGCCCAGATAAAAAAGAATCCAGCTCATGCTGAAACTTCAACCCTGCTGCCTTTGCTGGTTACCTGGAGTCACTGGCTAGGACACTAAAGAATGAAAAATTCCTGCTGCTTTCCATTTAGGGCATAGCTAATTGATCTACAAACAGAAATAGCAGCTGCCTAAACCCCCAAATACCTAAAATTATTCATGTAAACAGAATTAATACTTTTCATATTTTTAAAGTGAAAACAAGGGGGAAAATAAGCTTAAATAAAAGTCAAGAAATGTTTTCATCTTTCTTTTTTTTTTCAGAGATGTCATTGATCATTTTTGTTTTCAAGCAGTTTTTAAAATTAATTTTAGGTGTTTTTTTTTTTTAAATGCAAGTAGCACAACACAGAGGTACATGGAATCAAAGTAAGGATATTTCAACCTGTTGCTGGCTGCATAAGGCCAGAGCACAAATTTGTGCTAGAAGGAAGAAACTGCCTGGATAGGGAACTCCCCATCCCTGGAGAGATTTAAAAGATGTGTAAATGTGGCACCTGGGACATGGGTTAGTGGTGGCCTTGGCAGTGCTGGACTCGATGATCTTAAGGGTCTTTTCCAACCTCAATTATTCTGTGATTCTATGTCCGAGCTGTTTTTAGTCCAGTTCCTGGAAAATCTATAAAAAGACTCGATGAATCAGAGCCTGGATTTAACAAAGCTCTTAGTAATGAATAGAAAATATTTTTATTGGGTTTTTTCCCCCTAATATTGATATTCAAAACTGCAACTCACTTCAAGAATTTGGAATTTCGAAATTTTATCTTCCTTGATACTTTCTAATTGAAATAAGCACCCTCTTTCACCTAGAAAAGATTTTTCACATTAAAGGAGATTTGGCAAAGTGGGGCGGTCCTGAAATAAGCCCCAACAAATCCCAGGTGCTTTGAGTTTCAGCTTTAACACGATCTTGAGCGCCCAAGCAGCAATTCCAGCACCGACCAGGAGAGAGCAGGCACAGACAAGGGTTTGAGGATGCAGCCAAAGCCGCAGTGAGCTCCTGGTTTAAGTGCTAAAGCTGAGAGAAGGAGAAGGATGATTTTAGGCTATTATTTAATGGTGTGTGGATATGATTGCAGGTCTCCAAATGGCTGAAATTGCAGCTGACATTGTTCTCTGCCAAGGGACAAAATCTCCTCCTTAAAAAATAAATCAAATCCCTGATTTTCTTCCTGGCAGACAATAACTTATTTCAGTCCAATCATTGATTTCAAAATAATAAAGAAACTTCCATGCCTGAAAACCACACAGAGAAATGCTTCAGTACAGACCCAGGGCTGCTCCACTGGGATTGGGATGGCTTTGGGAATTTGGGTGGTTCAAACTCCTTTGGGGTCAGGATGGAGACTGGAATGGTTAAAGGAGCAGGGAAAGACAAACAAGCCTCAAAGGCACAACACACCCCCTGGACCTGATAGCATCCTCCAGTCACTTCAAAAGAGCCCAGGTCTGTTTGATATTCCCTTTTCCTCCTTGAATTTGGAAACATGTAAACAGGGAGAGCTGGGCCAGCAGCTTTGAGCTGAGGGCAGGAGCTGCAGAGGGAAGTGGGAGGGGAGCTGGCCTGGCCTGGCTGTGTCAGAGGGAAGGGCTCTGTGCTGCTGGCTCCTGCACATCAAACATAACATACAGCCCTTGGACAATATATGGTTTTATACATTTGGGAATTTCCTGACCTGGCACATGATTACTTTCTTGTGCCAGAGCTCCTTTGCTTGCTGTCAGGGTTTTATTGCAATTCCTGAGAGCTGTCCAGCTTCTCTGGATGACCTCACTCCTGGAATTTGCTGTGCACATGTAGTCCTCAGCCTTCAGAATAAGGAGAACACTTTAAAAAGCCACAGGAGAAAAACCAAAACCTGTAACCCTAAAGGATACAAATCCAGGAAGAAAGCAAAAATAGCCCAGTGTTTATTTTTAGGTTAGTGAGAATTTTATGAACCATCTCATAGCTGGATGTCTGACTCACGATACTTAAAAGCTTGAGGATGTCAAACCTATAATTATTTACTACTGGAAAATCAAAGAGAAACAGTGATTTTCATAAACCTCAAGCTTCAGAACAGAAGCCAATCTCTGCTTGCACCAAGAGCCTCTTTTTGAAGCAGGTTATTTTAGAAAGGCTCTTTATGAAAATTCCTCTAAAACATCCTGTCCTGACATCTGCTGGAGAGGGCAAATGAATAAATGAACCACTGGTCAGATGGGTCAGCACTTCCCCAAGCAGTGAGGTGCCTGCTGACCAAAATCTGTGCTCAGCAAAACATGGGAATAACTCCTCAAGGCTCACTGAAACCACCCTGAGGTGTCACCACTTTTGTTGCTACTCTGTTAGAAAATAAGAGGGAAAACCCCACTTCGCCTGACCTGTGAGTTCTGTGAGCTGATATTTCCACTCAAAGCCCTTCACCAAGAGGAATTTCTCATCATCTCTCTCCACAGCCCTCACTGAGATTCCCAGCCTGCTTCCAAAGCTCCACAGAACTTTTCCAACTGTTCTTTGCCAAACAAATTCCTGCTGCCCTTTCACTTGTACCAATCAGATCCCACCTTTTTCTTTCCTCCTTAAAACTGGGGTCACTTTGCCATTGCAGAGTTGGGCTTTTCATTCCCATCAAAACTACTCCAAGGACCAAAAAGCTACAGAAGAAGAAGCATCTTTGAATAGCGAAGTTTTTCCCTCCCCTGAAGTGTGGAAATTCAGGTGGGATGAGCTTCCAGCAGCACTTGTGCAAACAGGGCCAAGCAGGACAGGAACAAGAGATCTAAAGGCTGCTGTCTGTGTGCTCTCAGCTGCTTTGCTTTGCTTTACCAAAGCATGACATGAAAAGGAAGCTCCCAGTTGAAAGGTCGTGTGGGGCTGCAGCTGGCTCTGAAAGGCTCCCCAGGAAAAGCCTTCCCAGTGAGTGAGTGCCTGGGTGGGGACGGCCCGTGCACAGCAGCTTTTGTTCCGCGTTTGTCTGAATGCCTTTGGAAGCCTCTGCCATGGAGAGGCGAGCTTTCCTCCTCCTCTGCTCCTTCCTTCTCCCACTTTCATGTTTTGTACTTCAGAGCCGGGCTGTTCTGCTGGCCAGGGTCAGCACAAGGTCATGACTTGTGACAGGAGGTTAATGTAGCTGTTAAGTAACGACGTGAGTCTTTTCAATGGCATGAATATTCCACCCCACCCTCTCGCAGACTCACACACGCTCGCTGTGTCTCGCTGGATGCTCGGGGATGGCGGGGAGGTCGTGGCAGGCTCTTGGACACCGTGCCATGCACTCACAGATATTTCAATTGCCACTCACCCAGCGACGTGAGGTATTTAATACGTGGATTTCATTCCTTGAAGGATTTCCGGTCATTTCAAGAAGTTGGGCAAATATTGTGACTGCCTTTTGATAGCTGGAAATGATAAATATTGAGTGTGTTGTTGACACTACATTGTGTGCAAGGACAGGACACAAATCTCTAAATTTCCTGGAAGTTTGCCATATTCATTTAGTTTAAGGGGGGGTCTGCAGATCTTACAGAACCTGCCAACAAACCCATGACAAAATTACTTTAAAAAAATTTAAAAAGTTGTATCATTTTCAACACAAATACTCAGGGAATAGCTTAGGTGATCTGGGTGAGACTTTTGGGGATGGAGATGCAAAAATCATGGAGCTGTATTTCAAGATTGAAGTTCTGAAGTCAAAGCATTTTGGTGTGAGTGTTGTTTTGGGGAGGATGAAGAGGAAGAGGAAGGATTTAGAAAGTGCTAAGCCAAGAAACACTAAACCTCTTTCCACCCTCATCTGACAAATCCTTAATGAATGCATTATTGGACCAAAACAATAACAGGTATTTCCCAGTTTTCTGTCCTTCAGATGAGCACACTCCCTGTAGTTTGCAGTTATCCAGCATAACTTAGGGTGGGATACTGGATGAGATATTGATATCCTATCATGGTATGAGGTTTGATAACCTCATATGAGTGTGAGAGGGCCAATAGTTACGGCTGCAGAACAGAAATCCCACTGTCTGCTTTGCTAATGACAGCTCTGTCTGTGTCTCTGAATTCTGAAAGGGGTCTCGTTTACCTCCCTCCCTTAATCTGATGGGAACCTTTTGATCTCAGCTGGATCTGGCCCCTCAGTTTACAAAGCACAGATAAAGCCTCCTGAAAACAAATCATTCCAATCAGAAGACCCTAGAAAAGAAGCCAAGTGATCTCAAGTCAAAAATCTACAAGCTCGTCAAGATTTTGCATCCAAGAAAGAAGAGGCTGAGGTGAGCTCTGCTTGTGCCTGACTTCAAATATGAATCAGAGCAGCAAAGCAAAGCCAGCTGCACAACTTCCCTCCTGGAAAGAGAAAATCCAAATCTGTTCGTTTAACAGACTTCTCGATCTGCAGTGATCACAAGTTTCAGACTTGCAAGCTCTTAGAGCTGTGTTGGCTTTGTAAAGCACCAGGTATTTCCCAGCTACTTTTCACAGGGTGACAGAGCTATCAGGGAAAGAGAGCAGATCCCATTTCTCCAGAAAAGCAGCTGTCAAAGCATTTTGAAATGGATATTTTGACAGAAATTGGAATACAATGGAATTTTGGGTTGCAGTGTAAACTGCAAAGCTGTGATTAATAATTCATAGCCAATACCAACATAGAAACACAGACATTCCAAAGTGAATTCCTCTTGATGCAACACCTCTGGAAGGTGCTGCCCCACGAAGTGCTGTCTCACAAGGTGACACATCCAAGCAGGGCCGTGCCAGTCACCAGAGCTCGCAGGTGTCAAGGCCAGGAGAGGAAACCCAGCTGTGTTGTTTTCCTCCTCGGCTCAGCTGTTACCCAATTGATGGGTGCGGTGCTGGAGCTGTGGAATGAGTCTCAAAGGACTGACACCTACCGAGCACGGCCTCGCTTTTGTTTCAGACCTCCAAAGGATTATTTGAAGTAAACATAGAAAATAAATACAATCATTGATTATTTTCTGTGTGATTTTGTTGTGCCCTCTGTGTTGCTTGTTCAGTCACAGCTTTGATGTTCTGGGTGGGTCTGATGCTGTTACAGAACCAGGTTTTCTTTAGACACTTGTCACTGAAGAAGGTGAAAAAGCAACAGCCGTGGTTTTCTGTGCCTTTCCATCAATGCACAGCAGCTGCCCCGTTATAAAACATCCCTACAAACATCTGTGAGCGGCCCCAGAGCAGGCAGGTGGTTCCTCTGTGCCAGAGATGGGCAGAGAGCAGAGTTAAACACAGCAGGACAATGAGGGGCCCGAGGGAACGGGGGCTTTTCTTTCCTAAAAATCTGCTGGAGCGTTTGGGAGAGGCAATGCTCAGAAGCAGCCCTGGGGCAAACCACAGGCAGCACAATCTGTTCCTTCTTCTCCCCCAGGGGATTTCTAATCTTGATTTGCAGCTACTCCCTTCTCCCAGCTAAGCTCAATGTCCACTGAGTTCAAGACTCACCAAAGGACTCAGATCTCAGGATTTCCTCTCTGAATTCCAGCTAAGAGTGGCTGAACAGGGCCTGGATTCACCTCTAACCCAAACAAATTTTATTTCCCAGTCTCAGAAGAGCAGTTCTCCTCTGCTATTTACTTTTGTGGTTGAAAGGAAACCAAAACTCTTCTACCCCTTATATTTCTGTTATAGAAACTTCCTCTTACTCTTACTATTTATCTTTGATCACTGGAATGTGATCTGGAATCCCATCAGCATTCCATGTTTAAGGTATGGTATCAAGTGTATCAGCACTTAAAAACAAATCATGATATGTTTTGTCCAGGTGCTGATTGTGGAAAAAATATTTAACTCAAGGACCTGAAAGCCATGCAGGGAAAGAAATTATTTATAACATCACACTAGGATGAAAAAATATCAGATTTAGGTAGAACAGTTAAAGTTACTGAAATATAAAACTGCCTCTGAAGGGAAAAGTGTCAATGAATATGTGGAAGTAAGAGAACTGGGAAATGTGCTGTGAACTAACAGAAGCAGGCTGGAGAGCTGCGGGACAGAGTCCAGCACAAAACGTGCCAGCAGAGGGTACTCCTGCTTTACTCTGCTCTGCTCCCAAGGGAGGGACAGCCCCGGGGGACAGCAGGGCACCGTCAGGGACAAGCAAAGCCACCTCTGGGCTCTCCTGCCACTAAAGAGCTTCCTTAGTAACCGAGCAAGGGAAAGAATATAACTTTGAAATTGTTGCCAAACACAATGAGCCATAGTTTGTTTCCAAAAAGCTGCTCTTTAACCTTCAGGCTTCCAGGACAAGCAGAAGGTCACAACTACTACAAACAGCTGGATTAATGGAATTATCCTCATGGATTTTTTTATGCTTTGTAGCTAAAATATTACAGGTAAGGGAATAAAAGTCAAAGTGTAAGTAATATAATCAGTGTATGGGCTCATAGCAATGCAGATTGGAAAAAACCAGAATATTTACCTCCTATGCTTGTAGGTATTAACTGATTTGAAATAAAAATGAAAAAAAATGTAGGCATTAATTGATTTGAAAATAAATCCACAAATCTCTTTGCTGAAGCAGTGAAATCACTACAAAACCTGGGGTTTGAGCAGGGCTCATTGTCCATCAGATCCTGCTCCCACCACAGGGCTGAGCTCAGAGCAGCCAGGATATCCAGCAGCAAGCCCCAAACCCAACCATTCCTCAGGGAAAAGGGAAAGCAGGCACTGAAAATTTTTATTATAAAGGCAATTTGAGAGCAAAGAGCAGCAAGAAAGCTCATGCCTGAGCTACCACATGATCTATTCCTCTAAGATCAGTTTAAAATTTAGCTGCAGTGCTCAGGGTAACCTCATCTTAATTTGTTGTACTCTGACCACACACAGGAGGAGCTCGAGGGTTCTTTTCCACCTGAGCTCGGTGTCATCAGGGACAGGTTTTTGTCGTGCTCCTTTACTCACAGCCACACCTGCAGTGTTGTTGTTGTCAGGCAGAGAACACCCCTGTTTGCAGAGGTTCTGCTGAACTGCAAAGTCTGTGTTGGTGTCAGCATTTTTGTTTGTGCATGGACAACTAACTCTAATTAACACAGATTATTCCCCTTTCTTCATTTTATTATTGTTGTATTGGAACCAAACTTTGCTTTGGAATGCAACAATGTGATAGATTCACACTGCTCTGAGCCAAGATCCATGGAAGCAAGATCTCCATGCCAAGAAAAAGGAATTTCTTTGTGATGTACTTACAAAATAGCCTTTTCAGAAGTAACATTTCAGAAGCGATGTTTAATAATACAACATCGTGGAGTATCAAGTTGCCTTTCACCTTGCTTTGAACCCTAAATTAACTGCTACTGTAACATCACTACTGCGGCTCAGTCATATCAGGGATAAAAATAGCAGGCCTGGCTTGGACTTGGGGCCTTATCTGGCAAATTCTTCCCAAAATTCCACACAGGAGCCTTCCCCTCCCCAGCAGCAAATTAAATCACTTAGGAAGCTTCCTTCTCATAGAAAACAAGAGGAGTGCTGAGCTAATTTCCACCATTAGCAAAAGAATAAAGTCAAATTGAAGTAGATGTAAATAAGAATAAAAGCAGCTCCTTGGGTTCTATTAAACACATTCTTTGTTGTCCTGTAGTGACTACACTACAGTTTGTAAATCAGGAACATGAACTGGAAACTGGGAGTTTGTCAGCAGGCAGATCTGCACATTAATATTTGCAAAGTGCTTTTTGATGATTGGGAAAAAGATTCAGAAGGAGCAAGGATCATGAGTAAAGAAGACAAACTTGCCATTGGACTCATCAGCAGAGAACTGCCATGGCAGGTGAGGAATGCAGCTGGGCCAGAAAACAAAAGATGTCCTGGGACAAAAGATGTCCTGTGAGCTGCACAACCAAAATAAAGCATCTTCAGCCCCAGGAGGGAATTGCTGCATCTATGAGATGGAGTAGACAGTTGAAAATGTTGTTTGGGTAATTCATTTTTGGGGATATGTCTCAATCCCACAGCTGAAGAAGTTCTAAACTAGCTAAGCCCTGGTATGCAGATTAATAGTTTGGACATCACTCACTTAAGCAGGAATGTAGAATTTGTGGGTTTGGCCCTTTTGCTTGCTTGATTGGGTTTTTTTATATAATGATTTTGTATAATGATTTTAATATATAATGATCATTACTTTGACCATTGGCTTTTCTGAAAATATAGAAAGGATAACACCAGAAGTGAGGAGAAATTTCTGATCTTGAATGGATTTAATGTCAGATCACACACTGGGATAGAGCAGCTGGTATTCCCAGAGCAGCTGATTCCTGAACACCCTTCCTCTGAGGAGGACAAACTGTGTTCCTAAACACCCTTCCTCTGAGGAGGACAAAAGGTGTAGCTGTTGCATTTCTTCTGAATTCAGAGCTGGGCTCCACATTTCAGCCAAAAGGGGAAGTTGAAGTGGGCTATGAGCACAAGAGCAGATTTACTTTATGTACTTCAGTGAGTATTGTATCACAGATCTCTGTTCCATTTCACCCGACATCCCTGAGTTTTTACTAAAATTATTATTAATTTCTTGAGTACATTTCTTGTTTTACTGTGCAGTATGAGGAGAGTATTGGCTCTGTCCAGGTCCATCCTAGGAACACTTTGGTCAAAACACAAATGAAGGCTTTTCTGGTGAAGATCTATTTAAAATATCTGCAGTCCCAGACATATTCCATTCCTGAAAGCAACCCTCATACCAGATCCCTTCATTTTTCCTGTGAAACTATTTTTACTTCTTTCAGTATTTTGAAGAAATTACAAGTGTGGATGACTGGGCTGGAGGCAGACCTGCCTCATCCCAACCTCTTTTATTATGTTCAGACAGCAGAATCTTAACTTGAGCCAAGCGAATTATTCACAGGCCAACCCCACCTGACTTAGCAGCACATTTGCTAGCACTGCACGGAAGAGGTGTGTTTTTTTCTTATGCTAAGTCACCTCTGGAATGTATTTAACGAGCTCGTTCTTCCTAAGTCATGCATAGCTTCAGTTCAAGGCAGGCCACTAAAACTGGTCAGAACAGTCTCTGAGGGCTGCTCTGTGTTTCACAAGATGGGCTTGTAAAATACCCTCAAACAGTCTTGTGGACAAAAGCACAAAATCTTTGGTTTGGCAGATGGTGACTGGAATGTTCAGGGGGAGAACTGGCAGGATCACTGTTGGGATGTTCTGTGTCATGTGCAGCACCTTTGTTTTTAACTGGATTTAGCACCATGCCTTGCATCTGAATTCAGCTTAATGGGGAAGCACACGGGACTTTCATTACTGGAACGATCCATAATTATGGCCAGCAAACTCGTGTAATACAGCCATGAAAACCCTCAGAAAATCTGTGGCATCTGCTCCAGGATTCCAGGTGGCAACTCTTCAGGATTGCATTTCACCAGAAAAGACCCTGAAGGTTACAGAAGCAGGAAGGGTTTAATGACTGGCTCTGCCAAAACCCAGCTCCAAGTTGTGGCAGAACTGTGTTAAAGTATCTCTATGAAAGGTTTATTCTATTTTTACAGCTGTATTATTGTTGTGACACTTCAGATTTCTATTTTAGAGGTCACCTAGAAAAGCAGAAGTGATGTACAAGCACAAGGATTATGTAAAGTCCTACAGCTGGGGTTGCAGTGTCCTTTCCAAGCAATCTGGGACAGCAGCACTGAAGCTGTGGCTCCTTCTCACATCATCTCCAGTGGTGCTGCAGCAGGCAGAGGAAAAGCAGAGCTGCAGGTCACCTGGGATGGTGCAGATTTCCTGACTGGCAGCTCACAAAATGGAACCTCTGGATGTGGAAATGAACACCTTGGTCCGGGAATGTGAGAAATAACTCCTAGCAGAGCCCACAGTGGCATTTTCAGAGAAGTAATATTAATTACATAATTGTACTTGAAGCAGCTGTATTGCTTCTTTTTCTGAGCTCCTCTCAGTGCAGAATGAATTCTTGTGGATTAGCTTTTTAATAGATAATCCTATTTAGGGGGTATCTGTGCTGCAAGGCAGCCTTGGCTTCCCACCCATCCAGTCGGGAATGTTTATATTTAGCTATTTTCTGGAAACAGCTCCAGCTGCAGCACATAGCAATTATTTGGATAGATCTTGTTTTTCCTCAGGATATGTCTATTTTTTTTTTTTGGTGTAGACTGAACAGTCTTACTAGAAATATGTCATTTTGCCTGAGCAGAGTTCTGAAGAAAAGTGTGTTTAACTAGTATGGCTCCAGATCTGTGTTGGAGCTTGATGAGACTTGCAGCCATGCCACATTCCTTTGGGATGTATATTACTGTTATTAAAAATTGATCTGTAAATACCTAAGGTATTCCAGGGGAACATTAGTAACTGGAAACTCCAGGGAGAAAAGAAATGTCAAATTATCTCAGTACATTTTGCTTCTCTAACAAACATCTCAGCATTTCTGATATTGAGATGCTTCTTCACTCTGTTGGAGGATGGTGCTAAACACTATTCAATAAATGGACACTGAGCCTCTCCTGTTCCAGAAGTGAGTGAAAATCAGGCATCAAAGGAGTCATCTCTATGGAGATATTCTCTATATGCACATTAAAATTGCTCTGGCACCTGCTGTGCTGAAGGGCTTGCAGCAAGCTGTGGATGAAGAAGTGATGAGAGGAACCTGTCAGCTTTTATGAGTTTTAGGATCATTATCCTTTACCATTCTTTGCACAGCTGTCACAGTTCCTGGTCCCACTGCTGGTGGCTGGTTTGACACTCAGGATTTGCTGCAGTCGTTTCTTGAGCCCAGGTGTGGGCTGTAAATGTATGGCTGGGTGAAATACCACAAAAAAGAGACACCTTGAGAGATTCTGCTTCTCAAAATAGTTTGAAAGATGTTGTGGTGGCACGAACCAAGGGGATCTCTGGTTTAGTTTTCCAAGTGGAGGTGTCTTCAACACATTGTACAGCCAAGCAGCCCTTGCTGAAGCAGAAAACTGGAAGAAGCCTGGGCCAAGCATTATCCTCTGGCAGACAGCTCCAAATGGAAGGTGATCAGAACCTCAAACTCACACCCACCTATAAATGCATTTTGCATTTATTCTGGAGAGATAAAGGTGCTCTACTACCCTGAAGCTTCTCCAGGAATGCCACACTGTTCTCTGTATCCCATGGTCACTGCTGCTCTCCCAAAGCCTCGTGGCAGGGTTTGCCCCTCCAGGAGCAGTGCTGCAGATTTCCTGTGGCTCCTGCCTCTCCAGGAAGATCAGAGCCTCACTCAGGACCCCAAGGGGAAGTGTTTCCTGTCAGGGACAGGATAACACCCCTGACACACACAGCCCTTTCCTCTGGCCTGGCTGCCCAAGAAGCTCATAAACACAGACAGAAAACCAGGTTTGTTTTTAACCAGTTAGCAGAACAAAAGTGGCTGGAGGTCAAATTCTAAACCCTGCAGGAACACATTATTTACTACAGACTGTATCAGAGAGCAGCAGTAACTCCCAGGCACAAAACTCTATAGATAATATTCCTGAATTGCATCAAGTCTCCTCAGTACCTGTTATCAGTTTTAACTAAGAGAATAGTGATGTAATTACAGGCTATAAATTAAATTGAGCACCATACTTGCTATATAGAAATAATTGCTGGAAACTTGGTACCTTATCTCTTTTCTCCAAGGAATTAATAAGAGAGGGGAGTCAGGCTTTTGGGCTGAGCACCACAAAGATCAAGTCCACTCCTGTAAAATAATAAAGGAGAATTCAGTAGGACCTGAATTGGCCTAATGAAAAATTTTATTTCTTGCTACAGTATCTTTTTTAGTAGGTGAAGTGTTTCTGAACTCTCATTGAAAATACTGCAACAGAAGCATTATGATAAAAGGAAATCTGAGTTGGTTACAAAGCAGCTGTAGCTTTTCAACAGTATCATTTAAAAATTAAGGGACAGGCATAAACATTCACAACAGCAAACCCAGAAAGTGATTATCTCCATGTATGTTTTTTAGTCCTTATATTATCATATCTGCTCCACTGCAAAAAGCCAGATGGGTTTTTCCCCTCCTAAGAAAAGCCAGATGCCCTCTTTATATCTGCCAAGAGGCACTTTTCTGGAAGCAGGGAATCAGTCTGTTTACATCTAATGAAAACATCCTACAGATCCATCAAATAAAGCACTCCAATGTTGTTAATAACTGCCCACTGTTAACAAAACACCACGAGGAAAGAGAATGTGAAATAGTCTTAAATCATTACTAGCTCATACAAGATTCCTGTGTTTTATTTCTTAATAATCTCTTTGCTCCCATTTATAAACTCCAAACCCTGGGACTTTGGCTACTCCCTATAAAACACAGTATGCAATGCACAGGTAACTATAATTTGCAGCAAACATAACAAAATACTGCAAAACCAACAAAAATAAAGTTTAGCATCTGGCAGGATGAATCCAAACAAAAAGTTTGGGGCCTTGGGTTCACCAGAATGCCCTTGGTCCTCCTGCACACGTGCTTCCATCTTTCCACAAAAGGGAGATTCCAGGGCATTTAATCATAAATTCCTGGGATGACTCTCTCTCCTTGTTTGTGGGATTTGTTTTTTTCTTGTGTTTACATTCTTGTGTGTGGGTTGGGAATTTTGGTTTGTTTGTGATGAAACATCAAAGCTGAGTCCCAAATTAATACTGTGCACTTGTGTGTTCCCTGCACCATCCCACAAGAGGACAGCCACACACACAGTTACCAAGTTTTATGCAACTTTAATGGGATTAAACTAATCTACAAATCTTTGTGTGGTGAGTTTTTGCTTTCTCCTTCAGTTTTCCTGCTGTTATTTTTCCTATTATTTTGCTTATCGAATGCCTATTTTCAGATTAAAAAAAAAATCTTCTGAAATAAAAGAATTCGTAATCTGTAATCATGCAAGTTTATTCAGTTGAATTGAATGCCTATTTTCAGATTTAAAAAAAAAAATCTTCTGAAATAAAAGAATTAATAATCTGTAAACATGCAAGTTTGTTCAGTTGATATTTTTAATTCTGCTTGCCAGAAACCTGCATTTTAATCCAGACACATGCACTGCACAGGTGAGTGGACAATAATCTTTCCCACACTGTGGTTACTGTACAAATCACACAGAGGAAATTATCAGCAGTGAAAGCAGATAAAACTCCACCTGAGATTGCTGGGTTTTATGACAGGGAGTCTTTTCAGCTCTCAAAACCACACAGGAGTTCAGCAGAACTGCTAGTAAATAGAAACTCCTTGAGTCAAGCAGAATTTTGGTGTTTCCAAATCAATAGTGAAGACCAGAGTGTGGGGTTTGTGAGAGAGAGAAGGCACAGCTGAGTGAGAGTCTCACCAACATCAATTTAACCAAAGTCACCATTTGAGTGTTACTCCAGAAACTATTTCTGTCCCAAATATTGAGATGTTTTCCATGCAGAACACTCACATCTGAGCCTTCTCTTCAGGTTTACACAACACATTAACTGCCAGCACAACAATCCAGTGGAGCAATTAGTTTACACTCTGCAAACTGAATATTCAGCTGTGGTTTGGGATCCTTCTTCACCAGGATCAGTTTCATATTTAGCCACTTTGCTCTTCTGACTGCTTCCTTAGCATTTCTTGGGAACAATCTCATCCACCCATTCCACCTCTGAATTAAAAACTATATTGGGCAACTCTATCTGGCTTTAAAAATACATCCATATATTTTAAATGTGTTTATATATAGATTTCTAGAGATTTTTTTCACCTGGTTTGTTTTTCAGCTGGATCAGCGTCCTGATCTGGTTCACAGTGCAGAGTTAAGGGTTGGTGTGCCTTGTTTCCAGGGCAGGAACAGGAGCAGGTAGGAACCAGTAATACAGCAAAGACTTTGTGTCATCAAGCCAAGCCTTATTTAAGACGTGGCTGCTTTCGCCTGGGCTAAAAACCAAATTAATTTCAGTTCTTTCCATTTGTGTTAGCTCTGCAGAAGAGACCTGAGTCCTCTACGAGTCCATTTAGCAGCCATGACTCAGTGGGATTCCTTTATTACAAAACCCAACCAGAATTCCAGCACGCTTATACAATAAACTTTCACCAGATCTGAATGATGTATGGTCATGCTGTCCACTCAGAAACACCTGATAAAAATCTCCTGCGAGTGCTAACTTGGCAGAATTGCTCGTTTTGAAGATTTGCATCCATTTGAGATTTCCCTGGGGTTTGTCTCCCCAATTCCCCAAGTTCACCCACACATTTCCTGTCCTCACCCTGGAGCTGCACAAAAGAGGGAATGGTTCTGTGCTAAGGTTTAAACCTCTCCCCTTGGGAGTGCTCCAGCTCTACAGAGCTCAGCTTAAGCTTTGCCTGTTTACAGGCCAGGCTGTTCAGATTAAATGAGTTCTGGATTAAGGAGTTCAGGCTCAGCTGTGAGGTTGGGGTGCAGACCCAGTCTGACGTTTCTGCTCCAGATTCTGGTGCTTGTGGCTGAGTGGGCAATGCATTTCCAGATCTATTCCTAAAATATTTTTTGTTCACAGTGATCTGATGGATGCTACCCAGCCTCCTCAGCCTTGGTGCTTCAGAGGAAATCCTATCTGACATTTAATTTATCCTAACCAAAACTGATGGGTTTGCAGAGCTGGATCATAGCTCTCAGCTGAGCCCTACAAAAACACCTTACACTTCATGTCCTATGGAAACATGGATCTCATGTGGGCAAAGATGGATTGTTGGTGTGCCCCAATTCCATTAGATTTCCAACAATAATCTAAATAAAATAATGAAAGGGCCTTGCTGCTTTTTTAGTACATGGTGTACCTCCTACAGCCTCACCTGTGCAACACAAAGGTCCCTCACTCACTGCCAAGCACAGCCCACAGTCCCTCACTGGAAGACTTCAAAAGACAAAAACAGGAACAGAAGGAATTAATGAGGTAGCAAAGAATCAGAAAGGCTCCATAGGAAATTTGACACAAAATGGACAAACTGAATTAAAAAACTGATATAAAATCATAGAATGGCTTGGATTGGAAAGGGCCTTATACGTAATTTAGTTCCAGTCCCCAAATAAAAGATGGTCTCCTGTCTCATTTATTGAATATTATTGAAAAACACAGATCCCCAACCTTGTAAAAGCAGAGAAGGCGTTTTCAGGACATAAAAAGCACTTTTTTCTCCCTCTATTTATGCCTTTATCAGCAATTCTGGGATATCCTAAACGACCAAGTGCAGACAGGCGTGTGCTTGTTCCATCTACACTACATTACCTTTCAGTGTACAAAGGTTCCCTTCCTCCTCTGAGCTGCTGGTTTAAAGTTCTATTTTCTTTTCTTTATTGTCAGAACGTCATCTGCTTTATTACTTCATGACCCTCTTGTCTTGCAGCAGGAGCAATTCCAAGGCTGTGTGATGAACAAGAGAAAGAAATTAGAACCCACAAACTATGATGGGGTCAGTCTCTTCCTTTGGGAGGAATTCCAAGCTTGGACATAGTGCTATCACAGCTTGAAAACTTTTAAACCCCACGTGTGTGGTTTGTCATTTTGCTGGTTTGAAGCAGGAGAGTTCCCAGGAGCTGCATCAATAGGAGCACTGGATCCTGGACCTACTCAGAGTTTACAGAAACAACACAAATTTATAGAAATCAGCACACCCTTGTACACAGTGCCATCCTTTCCCTTGAGGGAAGCAGGAATCACCCCTGAGGGGAGCAGGAATGCTTTGAAGGGAAGAAGGATGCCCTGAGGGGAGCAGGAATTGCCCCTGAGGGGGATGGGAATGGATCTGAGGGGAGCAGGAATGCTTTGAAGGGAAGAAGGATGCCCTGAGGGGAACAAGGACACCCTGAGGGGAGCAGGAATTGCCCCTGTGCAGAGCAGGAATTGCCCCTGAGGGCAATAGGAATTTTCCCGAGGGCCATGGGAATTGCCGTGTGAAGGGAAGAAGAATTGACCTGAGGGAAACAGGGATGCCCCGAGGGGATGGGGATTGCCCTGAAGGCAGCGGGCATGCCCTGAGGGAAGGAGGAATGCTCTGAGGGGAGCAGGGGGATGCCCTGAGGGCAGCGGGCAGCCGGGGGCGGGATGCGCCCCGAGGCACCGGGGATGCCCTGAGGGGAGCGGGGATGCCCTGAGGGCTGCGGGCGGTCGAGGCTTGAGACGAGCCCCGAGGCACCGGGGATGTCCTGAGGGCAGCGGGCGGTCGAGGCCCGGGACGAGCCCCGAGGCACCGGGGATGCCCTGAGGGCAGCGGGCGGTCGAGGCCCGGGTCCCGCCCGGCCCCCGCGGCTCCTCTGGCGGGGCGGGCCGAGGCCGCCGGGTGAGCGCGGCCCGGGGAGGCGGCGGCGGCGGAGGAGGAGGAGGAGGCGGAGGCGGTGAGGGGAGGGGAGGGCAGGGCTGGGCCGAGCCGTGCCGGGCGGGCGGGCGAGTGACACCTGGGCGGCTGCGCTGCCTCCTCCTCCTCTCACGTAGGTTTCGACTTTCTTCCCCGCCCGGAAACTTGGTGGAGGCGCCGCGCTCGCCGCCGTCGCAGGCCGGGTCGGCGCCGGGCTTCCAGCGCCTCTTCCCTCCCCATCCCGGCGGCGAGCGAGCGCTTTCCCTTCCCCGGCGGCCGCAGGTGAGCGGGGACGGTGTGGGGGGAGCGAGGCGGTCCCGCCGGGACTGAGCGATATGGGAGTCCCTGAGGAGGCGCGGGGCTCCCGCCGGGCTGAGGTTCTGTGAGGGACTGGGGGTTCCGGACCGGCTGAGGCCGGGAGTCCATGAGGGGCTGGGGGGGTCCCACCGGAGCTGAAGGGACGCGGGGTCTCTGAGGGTCCCGCCGGGCTGAGGTCGGCTCCCCGAGGCTCCCGTTCTCCCAGCAGAGCCCTCCCCAGGGCTCCCGGCCGTGACCGCAGCCAATGTCCCTTATCAGCGACACGGGCAGCGCAGGTGAAGGCTGCTGGCCCTAGGGTTTAACTCTTCACAGCTCATGTCTGGGCAAGACCCACCAAACCCGGCGATTTTCTGCTTGTGGGGGTCGCAGGGAGGCTGCGGGACAAAAATGTCTTTGCTAGGAGACGGAGAGCGGCAAAGTCGGCGAGTTTGCTGGTAATTAATGCAGGGGGAAAAAAGCCTATAAATAGAAGTTGAGATAAACAAGGAAAGCACAGCAAGGACCTTTTGGAAATACCGTAAAGGTAAGAAGTACAGGTGATGATAAGGCTGAGTTTAACCCAAAGAGTAAGCATCTATCTGGAAAGATTTTTATTTAAGCAGGTTTTTTAATGAGGGGTGTGAAGCGGGGTGAGGCTGTGTGCTGCTGAAGGGGTGATCCTGCTCTGTTTGGCTGTGTGCACTTGTTATCTCTCGAATAATGTCAAAAGCAGCAGATCAGGCAGCAGGCAGCTGATGGCAGCGCAGGAGGTGGCAGGGACAGCGGGACTGCCCCTTTCGGTGGCACTGCAGGCTCAGTTTGCTTCAAGCCCCGCTTGAAACAGCACTTTCAACTCCTCCAGCAGTTTTTGGGACCTACTTCACCTCGGGAAAGTAAGAAATGCCAAATGAGTGCTTCCCTGCTGCTTACCAAGGCGAAAAAGTGTCATATTTAAACTTCTGCTCCAGTTTTTTAGCCAAGGCGAAAGGACCAGAACATAAAGTTTCCGTAGGAAAAAATTATTCCGGCTCAAGCACAGATGTAAGTGGTAGGAGAGGTCTCTGCTGTACAGAAGGTGTGTCACGGCAGGGGCACAGTGGAGATAATTGGCAGCCCAGCGAAGTTTCTGTCACTGTCACAGAACCCCCGAGTTGTCCTGTGTAATCCTGAAGCCCCTGGGGGCTCAAGCAGCCCGAGGTTTGGGTGGTGGGGAGGGCTGGAGCTCTCCAGGCAGCGCCAGTTGTGTGCTGTGCCTTTGAGGGACGGCGCTGACGTTTGTCCTTGATGCCGGAGCTCTTTTGGCAGCTCTCCAGTGAAGGGAGAGCAGATTGCACACATGGCTCCTTCCAAACAAAACTTCTTTCTCCGAAGTTGCACACTCCACGTCGTCTTTCACGATTTCCCTGAGCAGATGTAGTGTGTCTGCTGCTGAAAGGGCCTAAGGCAGTGGGAATATTTATTCCCTCTCCCACAGGGATTTGCTCCCTGGACCAGCTTATGGAGTCAGAACAGCACCAGTGCTTGTGCAGGACAAAACAAAGGGGTCATATGACTGGGGATGGGGCAGGGAAATGATAAATAGGAGGCCAACCTTCTCTGGGGATTCCTCAGTTGGAAAAGTCAGCTGTGCTGGAAATCCACACCTTCACTGTCCCTGTGCAAGTACTAGCATGAAGCTGGGTGCAGATGGGATTCATTTCAGTTATGGGGATACACTGGCACAAAACCCATGGGATGAACAGGAGAGCAGGATCTGTGGTGTGCAGCAAAAAGGAACATCTGTTGAATGACAAATTTCAAGCTTTTAACCAAATGATTACTGAGGAGGTGAGCAAGAGTTAAGAAAACAACCCAACCATATGGCTTGGGGAATGAGAGCTCCAAAAGGTGGAAGAAACAGCTCCAGAAGGGACCTGGCAGCTACATGAGCCCCCCCAAAAAACCCCCTGAGGTTTGAAGATTCCTGATGAATCAGGTTGAGATTGGTTCTGGATAAACTTAGTGCTCCCTGGATGGCGATTCCAGTAACTCCTAGAAATTTTAATTAATGGGTTTGTAAACTACAGTACTTCCCCAAATGTGGTTAATGAAAGAATTTACACATTTATGGGATTGTAGAGTCTTAGACTTCCATACCTAAAAGAATAAATATCACTGCATAATAAAATACTCCATAGCTTATGAAACACCCCTGCTGTATTTTCTTTCTCCTTGCCCTGCCACATATATCTTATTTTCTGCATTAAAATAAAAACTTCCTGCTGCAACAGCTCTATTGATTTCACTTTGAAAATGAAGCTGCATCATTTCATTCTGCTCGTGTGGATCTCCCCAGAGGAGTTGCAGCTGTTGCCTTACTCACAGGCCTGAATATGTTTTGCTGGTTCAATACAAAACCCTCTTGTTTGGCTTTTCCTTCTCAGTTTACTTTAGTGGTGCTGCTCATACAGTTGTTAGGAATTGCATTTGACAGTCCCTCATCAGTTTATAGTCCCTGATTTATAGCACATAAAACGTTGCTCTTGGCTTCAAAAATTTCTTGACATGAATGAAGTTTGAAAATATGAAAATATCCGGCAGTTTTTCTGATATTGCAGATAAGAAATTGCCCATGAGTCAGTATCTCACAAGCCATCTGAAGGGTTAGAGGGGATTTAGATGAATGAGCAGTAAGAATTAATGTGCTGGTCCAGGAAAAAGCACTTAAGGCTGGAAGGAGGGAAATGGAATAAAGCTGGATGAATTTGGAGAGACAATCAGCAGCTTACAAAGGCTTTTAAAAAAATTTAATATATATATATATTTATATAGTGGCCCCCTAAGTCTAGAGCTTCCCTGTTCAAATTTGTTTGGAGACTGCAGTGTTCCTTATTTGGAATATTCTGGAAGGGAAGCACTAGAAGGGATTAGGTGTTTTTTAAAAAGTGTTGTCTAACTTTGCCTACTCTTTGCCTCTACCTTAAATCACGCACGTTTTGCAAGCGGCTGCAGCAGAGTCTCTTTAAAGTTGATTTTCTGACAGTTGAAAAGGAGTTGAGATAAAACTTGCCCTGTTCCCCTGAGGGTTCAAGGGACTCACCTGTGCCATCAGCGTGGCTGTTGCTGAAAGCTCGGTAAATCGCGAGCAGCTCTATTTGTAAAGTTCTCAGACTTATCTGTGCTGGGGGGTTGATAACAGAGAAATTTTTCTCACCTAATAAACGCTATTGCAGATCTCTGAAATAACCGCAAATAACGGCGGCAGTGCCTGCCCTGGGAGCGCAGAGCTGAGGATTTCCTCTTGTGCGTGATCACAACTGATCGGGAACAAAAATTGCTGCGTGATTATTTCGGGGAGGATACATAAAAATAAACATAATGGCTCTCCTGGGCCTTTTAGTCCTCAGGCTGAAACCCAATTCCCTGTGAGAGCAACACCTGGGGCTGCTTTAATCCGAATCTCTGGGGATGAAAAGCGAGCAGAGAAAGGAAATTCCTCCCCTTCCCTCCCCGGGTCGTTCACGGCCGGCTCAGGAGGAATGTGGCTGCTGCACTGATTTGGGAACAGCTCAAGGACTTTGTTCTGTTGCTTCAGCTCCTTTAGCTGATGGGGCAGCCACTCCCATTTTAAAATTATTTTTAGAACAAGGGAAAATACAATTATCAATTCACCCATATTGCAAGTGCGTGCCCCGTATGGCAACATAACAATGGGTTTTAAAGTGCTGCTGCTGCCAGCTTGGACACAGCCTTAAATCGGGATAAGGTTTCAAAAGAAACACATCCCAAATACAAAATGCCTTTTGCATTTTGTTTCTCCCAGCTGTGAGGGCTGTTTGAAGGCAGGAAGATACACCAGGAGAAACTGGGTGAAAAGGCACCTTCAATTCCATGTGCAACTGTGTGAGCTCATGAACCATTAACACAGGTGTCTTAAACAGCAGAAAAAGTCTCAGGTCTTCTGAAAATGAGATATGATACTGTTCTGTCTGGCTCTAGGGGAAGGTAATCTTAATCCAGAGAGTTTGTTTTTTATTTTTTTGACTTCTGCTGTTTCATTATTTACTTAGGAGCTGTCACCTGTGGTGAAGGGCATTTCAGCTACTGGCTGCAGCAGCTCTGCCTACCCAGAGGCACTGGCAGAGTTTAAGTTCACTTCAAACTCAGCTGCAGCTGCCCTGGGGAGCCACAGTTTGAGAAGGTTTTGTTTAAATGAAGGTAACTTGTTTTCTTTCTTTCCTTCCCCTTTACCACAATCCGAGGGTGAGATGGAATGTAAAGGGGAATTACAGACTTAATGAGCTCTTAATTCAGCTTTTTTAGTGAGTGTGAACAAGCTTGGGCTGGAAAGTGCTTTGCATAAAAAGCCCTCTTAGCCCGTGGAAGGAAGTCTGAGCAGGGTGATGTGTCCTGCTGTCACCCTGCTGTCACCCATGGCATCGGGCACTGGAGCTGAAGGGAAAGAAGAGCCAGCCAGGGAAATTGTGCTGGTCCCCCTGCAATGACTCTCAGCCATCCTGCCTTGGGTTTATTTTGTGGAGCTGAGATTCCAAGTGCCAAACTCTTTAAACAGAACAGCATTAAAAAAATAGTGCTACTGAAACTGAGACTTGGACCAGGTAATGAGGAGTTCTGTGCTACTTTATCCTGCAGCAAAGCCTTAATCTGGTGTTTCTGATGTTAAAAACTGTGTCTGTTGATAGGAAATATTTCATCTCCAGGTGCAAAAGTGCTTTCATGCTGTTGGATTGCTTGTGGTAAAGTTTTGTAGAAAACAAGAGTTCCTTGTTTGTGTTTTAACAAACTCAGAAAATGAGTTATTTCATGCTTAAGGCTGAGAGTAGCCAAGATTAATTTCTTTTAACTGAAATTAATTTTAAAGTAGCACTTTGATAAAATGTGATAAAGATTAAAGCTCTGTAGGAGTTTCTCACAAGACAGCAAAGCTTAGAGCTACAGAAATACCTTTTGTCTCCCAAAAGCAAGAGTCTCTCTCTTCCCGCCTCCTCTCTTCTCACATTGCTTTGAAATATCTCAGATGTGACCACCCTGGTGAGGATATTCAAACACATCCACTTAAATAAAATACAGTGCAGTCTTAAATAAAATGCAGTCTGCTGCTCCCCCTGTACCCTTTGGAAGTGCTGTGCTGGAAAGCATTGCCTGTTTGTGAGCTGTGTGACAGATACAGATCTGGGATGGACAGTGCTGTGCAGGTTTGCTTTCATCTCTCTCTGGAAAGAAGGAATCTGGAGTTAGACATGCAGGGAGGAGGGAACAGCATCTGACACTCATTTATAGCCATTAGACACTCAGTCTTGATCCCATGCTCCCAGGAGCAAACACAGCTCGTTGGAAAGTGAGTGTGCTCCCAGATATTCAGATGAACCCAAATCTTAACATCACATCTCCTAATACCTCTTTGGTTTTGGGCTTTTTGAGTTGTGGGAGAAGCTTTGCTTATTAATTACTGATTAAATCCTTAAATAATAGCACTGGGCTCCTTCTTTCTTTGTAGAAAGCTTCTCCCACAAACATCAAACTGATTTTTAGGGATAGAGTTGCAGATAGCTGCCAAATTGAAAACGTAGGTGAGGGTGGAGGTGGGAGTATTTAATTTCCTGGAGAGATGATTATAGACACAATAGAAAAAAAAATAAAGACAACCCACCCTTGTGGTGGTAAAACTTCCATAGGAAAATTTGGATCAAATTCTGTGAAGAAGCAAATTGATTTAAGTGACTGAAGAATTCCTGCAGGCACAAAATGAGCAACTTGCATGTTTGTGTGGAATGTGGGGTAGAAAGGAGGGTGGATACAGTGGAAGCATCTTGCAAGGGTGAGAAAGCAGGAAGAAATACATCAATAAACCAGCTTTTTCTGCAGCACTTCAGTTTGATGGCATTCAATGCATCCATTTTTCTGAGCACTGTGTTAAAATAGTCACTGTAGGATCCCCTTTGGAAGTAGAGTGTAGGTGGAAAGCTTAAATCCTTAAAAAGGGGGGAGAGGAAATTTATTGGCTCTCATTGCCCAGATAATATTAACAGAAAGATAACAGCAGCACCTCCTGCTCTGCAGAAAGAACTGGGATTAATTTTTGAGATTACATTTGTTTAGCACTCTGGGTCCTGAGAGACAGTTCCTGTTCTGTGCAATCATTAACTGAGAGAGAAGCAAATGTTCTGAGCATATGGTAGTGAGAGAAAGAAATTATAGAAGTATTTCTTGAGTTTTCATGTCAGCTTTTCATTCTCCTCAAATTAAAAATGCTCACAATTTAAGCTGTTGATTGCTAGCAAGATTTTTAAATTGAGTATTACAGATCTTTCCCTGTGTTGAACTTTCAGATGTACTAACCAGACAGGGTTTTTATAAAAGTCTGGAGGATTTTTTATAAAAGTTTTATAAACCTGTCTGGAAATGAGTTATGTTAAAAATGGAAATCCATCAATGCTGCAGGGCTGATCCTGCAGAAGTTGCTCAGCAGAAAACTCCTTGGGATTGTCCTGCTCTACTCAGACCTTTCAGCTCATCTCTCAGGGTAGGGTTTCCTTAGATAAAACCCTTTTCTGGGCTAACAGGATAATGATTCTGATTATAATTAATGAAAGTACAATTGGCTTTCTGTTTTCTGGTGGAGAAAACAGATACTTGCCCAGAAGCTGAGGCAGATAAAACACCAAATTGTTTAACGAGCACAGGAACACCAGGGAGTTAAATACAACTTCTTTTCACATTGATGGTTAAAGAATGGGTATAAAAAATGATGGGGACAATGGAAATTTAAATTTCCATTTCTCTTGATATTGATTCCAGTAAAGCAGCTTTGATTCAGAGTTTCTGAGTTAAATTGTTCACACAAGTGCTGAGAAGTAACTCTTGGAGGTGGCTCATTAGAAATGCTGTGGCTTCAAGGCAAGCTCAATTAGTGAAAGGGTTGATGCTTATTTAGCTCTTTAAATGCACCATTTCCTGAGGATTTTTATATTCAGTGGCCTGATCTTCAGCCATATCAGAAAATAAAGATAATAGGAAATTGTATCAACACCTGAAACCATTCCTGGGTTTGGGGTGGTGTTTCTTTTGTAAAATTGACCTCCTTCAATTAATATTGTTTATAAAATTCCTCTGCTATTTCAACACTTTTCTGTGCCACTGCTGTAAACTAAGGACAGCTCAGAGATGGTTGTGAAATGCTGTGGTAACAGTATTAGTGTTCAGTCAGGACTGGAGTGCCTGTCCTATAAAACCTCATTTCATGAACCCTTCACAGTGATGAAATTCAGCAAAACCCCTCTGTAACAGGACACGTTTTCAATGACTTTTTCTGTCTCTGGAATGAAAAAAAATTGCCATTCTATGAAACACAAAACTGAGTGAAAACTGTTTGAAGAAAGTTTAGGAAAAGCTCTACCCCCTTTATTCTGTTTTATTTCTAGAGGATTGGGTGTGCTCCATCAGAATCCATCTGGAACTTGCTTTTAGGTTTGGTCAGAGCCCTGCTGGTGTGTGCCCTCAGCCATCTTCATCCAGATTGTGCTGGCTTGTTTTGTCCACCCCCAAAAAATTAATTAATTGTTTAGCCTTTGGTAGGAATGTTGCAATTCCAGTCTCCCAGGGAAATGTTGTTATAAATACAATAACTGACATAATTATTGCAGTGAAGTGTTACATGGCACAGACGTGGGGCACGTGCCCTGCAGTTCCCAAACCTGCTTTTATTTGGGTTTTCAGCCCAATATTTCTGTATCAACATGCCAATGCTAACCTACAGCTGCCCAAAAGCAGAAACCATGGCATTTCTAAAATATTTCCCACAGTACAACTCTTTTTTTTTTAATATTGAGAACCAATTATTTGTTGGGTTTTTTGAAAATTATTTCTTAACTTCAGCTGTTTGAGACATTCTCTAGTCACCCATATCCTCCAGGAAGAATTTTACACTTGTGTTTTGTGTCCTTGCTGCAGACTGGCTGCATGGTTCTGTGTTTTGCAATATGCAATGTGCTCTGCTTACTCACCATATTTGTGGTTTTAGAAATCAGTCAGTTAAAAGAACAGAATGATTTTGTTCTTTTTTGTTTGGGTTGTTCTTTTTCCCTGGAAGCTTCCTATGTGGTTTTAGCTGGGTCCCTTGAGATCCTCTTCAGAGCCATAACAAAGTGTTCAAGTCCCAGGAGCTGCTGCCTCTCTGGGTCTGTTTTAGCTCCTGGTGATGGAATTTCCCAGCTTTTAAATGGGAATAGCAGCAATGTTACCTCTCAAAGAAATGAAATTCAGGTAGATACATTATGGCCAAAATTTGCATCAAATGCAGGAATTGTGTGAGCAGACAGGCCCGGATTGAATGGAACTTCAATTTGTGCTCCACACTAACAGTGGCACAGTGAAATGCCTTAGAAGTTGTGCTTGGGAATGCTGCTGATAAGCTGGGGAGCTGGAATCTGCTCTGGGGGCAGCCAGGTAGCACAGGCACAGCTCCTGCTCAGTCACAGCACAAGTGGAGGCACAGGGCTGGGGAGATTTCTTAGATAATCACGTTTTTAAGAAGGCTTTTTTTTTTTTTTTTTTTGTTGGTGTGTGTGTGCAAGCTGTAGAAGTGAGTCATCAGTTCTGCTTCCAAGTCTGGGCTGCTGAGCAGGGAATGAGCAGTTTGGCCACCAGGAATGGTGCCCAGGGGTTCAGTGCTGCTGTGCTTCTTGGCAGACCCCTCCCAGAGCTATTAGCAGTGTTGGAGATGTGCAGGGGGGCAGATCTGTGGCTCTGGGCCCTGGCAGAGCTAAAACAAGAATAGGCAATGTGCTAATATTGTCAGGAATAGTCTTGCTTTGGCAGGAATACAGATTAGACTACCTGATAAGTCATCTTTAAAAAAAAAGTCTAGTCTTTGAGTGAGTGTTACAGTACCAGGAATCCTACTTTAAAAAAAGCCAACAGTGATTTTTTTTTTTAATACAGTAAAGGTAAAGGTGATCCCAAAGCAATCCTTATGAGATAAGAAAATAGGAATTATAAAGAGATTTTTGCTGGTTTCCTCCAATTCTTTGTTATGCATGGGGGTAGGGTGTGTTACTCTCAAAAAAATTCTTTATTATTTAGAATAATAAAGAAATTTCCAATATTCCAGAGGAATTTCTTGTATTACCCTTTCAGAAAAGCAGAGTCCATTAGAGCAGCACATGTGCATGTCAGGCTTTAACAATTCCATGCAGTCAGTGAGCTGTAACTGGGGACCAAGCTGGAGTGAAAAGCCACAGAGAGATTCCAGCACTTTGGAGAATGGCAGGGGCAGGGAAGGTGCCACCCTTTGCTGGAAGGAAGCTGGAGAGTGAGGAATGATGTTACAAAAAAAGCAGCACAGGGATGGAGGGGTTGATTGGGTTGGACTCTTTGTGGCTTTTGAGAGTGGCTCATTGAAGCTGAGGGGAGCTGGGACAGTGATGATGAAGCAGTGATTTTCTACACACTTCAACTGTGCCTTCTTGGGCTGCAGCAACATCAATGCTGGATGAGATTTTAGCAATTCTCCCCTTGCAGAAGCTCAGCTTTGAGTCCCTGAGCAAGGGAGGCTTGTTTGAGCCTGCTGCCCTCCCCGTGCTGCTCACTCAGCCCTGCCTTGCCCAAGGCTCTGGGCTGGGTTTCATCACGGAGGTGTCAGCCTTGGATTCCCTGCTGTCTGCAGGAGTGGCCTCCCTATTGATGGGACAGTGGTGCCAAAGTAAAATTCACCTTTAAATGAAATCTTCACCCCTTGTTTTCAAGGATCTAGAAGTGAGACAGCAAATCAGCTTGGAGCAGCAAAATTGTGGTGACATTTTTATCTTCCTCAAGTTGTTACTCAGAAATTACTCATCAATGGGATTCATCTTGTGTAACCTTTAAACACAGAGCACAGAATGAATTTGGTAAATAATCTGAAAAACCCCCCAATAAAAGCAGTTTATCAGCAAAATTACTGAGAGGTTTGTTTTTTTGCTGAGAAAGTGGATTTGTTTCATCACCTGCCAAAGTTTTATGCAAATAGTCCAACCCGAAGCACAAGTATTTCTGATCGGTGGTGTTTGCCTTGGAAGCTCCTTGTTCCATGAGCTGCTGGTGCTGAGCTGATTGATTAGAATTGGTGGGAGATGTTAAGTGATGGCCTGATGTTGAAATGTTCCTTTGGCACCTGTAAGATCACTGGAGATCAGCTGAAGGCTGGCAAGAAGTCCAAGAAGGCGAACAGGGCTGCCTGTTTGAGGTGAGCCCCAAACAGCAGGGGGGTTTCTGAGAGAGGGCATGGACATATCTGCTCTCATTTTCTTTGTTCTGGGGAGCACTGAGCCAGGCAGGAGTTAAGGAGGGAATGCAAACAGAAGAGTCAGGGATGTTCAGCCAGCCTGAGTGCTTCCCTCAAGGGGAAGATGCTTTCTTGGCACTGCAGCAGGGGAGAGAGGAGCAAACAACTCCTGTTGTACCCACCTGGAACCGTGACAGTGATGTTTTCATCTTGTGAAAAAGTTCCTATGGCTGGGTAAAATCCTGCCTGATTCTGTTGGTGATACATTCTCCCTTTAATTAAATAGCTGACTTACCTTGACAATTAATTGGAGTGATGTATGATTTTTATTAGAAGCCCATGAGTAATTTTTTCTTGCCGTTCCTGCTATCTTATTGTTCTTGTCTCCCCTCCTCCTGAGCTCTGCTGTGTGCCAGCTGTGTCCTCCAGGCACTGCTGCAGACCAGCGTTCCCTCCTGCTTGGGCTTTTACCTGTTCCAGATAAAGTCATTGTTTTCAGCTATTTTCCACATCATCTTTCAGAAATTTTCCATTTCATCACAGTTCTGCAATTTATGTTTTTTTGTTTTCAGAGTCTGGGATTCTCTACACCAATCACAAACTCCTCAAAACATCACCACAACCCTCCCACCATGTAATGCAGTTTGCTTCCTTCAATACCACATTTCCTACTTCATTAAAATAACTGCCAGGTTTAAAAAATCCTCCCTGCAGTCATCCCTGTGTCTGTAATCTGCTAGGAAACTCAACTGAATTTTATATTTAATTATAACAGGCAAGATTCAAAATGGATGTGACTGAAGATATTTCTGTTAAAATCAGAGCAGCAAGGACTCAGTTTGTTCTTACCCTGCTGTCCCTGCCTAAAGGAGCTGAGGCTCAATCCTCTCTCTAACCTTACAACAAATGATGTAGACTATTCTTTACATTTTTTCCACTTAGGAAGCTTTAGCCTTTTTATAGGAAATTTGTTTCCATGGGGGAACTTGGGCATGGATGAGTGGGGAACAATGCATTGTTTGTTAAAACAAATTTTTTTGAAGGGAGTGGGCTTGAAAGGAAGGAAATGTGGTTTAGATTTAAGTTTCTTTTGAAATTTCTTCCTCTTCTTCTGCCTCATCCTCCCCACCCCCCAAATACAAAACAAAAATCCTAACAACCAGAAGTCCCCAGATTGGCTTTTCACCACACACGTCTTTAAAAGATTTGGTGTGATCAGGAAGCCAGAGGAAGTTTAAAAATCACTGTCTTGTGTATCCTTCCTTTCCCTTCCCTCTCTAGCTTGTTCTACTTCAAGAACATGCAGTTTTTATCTCAGCTTTGCTCATCCCTGTGTTGGCCAAGGTTTATTTAGTCTGTTTGTGGTGTGTGTGTGAAGTTTAAGCCTCAGTTTATCCACGTGCTACATCCTCTGATCCCTGGGCTGTTCATTCACAGGGTGGTTCTGGAAGGAAGAGCCCTACAGGGACAGCTGGGGGTGCAGACTCTGGGGGAGGAAGCTCGAGGCAGGAACACAATTTAATTTTTAATTGCTGGATTTAAAGCAGGCAGTTGGCTGGAAATTTCTCTCTCCTTTTCCCTAGAGGTGTGTGGCAGAGCTGCTGTGTGACAATCTCCTCCCTGCTGCTGGCTGCCATGGCTGACCCCATCCCTGAGGACAGCGCGTCCCAAGTCCCCGAGCTGTGCTGTGAGTGTGGCCAGGCCCACCCGTTGCTGGACAATCACCTGTACAACTTCCAGGACGAGGTGGACGATGAGCTCATCTGCCACATCTGCCTGCAGCCCCTGCTGCAGCCCATGGACACGCCCTGTGGGCACACCTACTGCTTCAAGTGCCTTGAGAACTTCATGCAGGAGTACAACTTCTGTCCCATGGATCGCAAGAAGCTCTCCTTCCAGCAGTGCCACAAGTCCAGCCTGCTGGTGAGGAACCTGCTGGATAAGCTCCTTGTGCTGTGTCCTTTCAAGGCTGAGTGCCAGCAGACCATGCAGCGCTGTGAGCTGGAAGCTCACCTGCACAACAGGTGAATTCTCCTTTCCATCCTTAATGCCAGGGCTGCTCTCACCTGCACAACAGGTGAATTCCCCTTTCCATCCTTAGTGCCAGGGCTGTTGTGCTGAGCCATCCATTCTCAGAGCAGCCTCCCAAACTGGGCCAAGGTGGGACAGCAGAGATGCCAGGGTGAGGCTGCAGAGGTGGGTGGCTGAGGACACAGTAATTGTGTGTGTGCTCTGGAGGAGCAGGGTGAGCTGCTCACCTCAGGCCATCTGCAGGCTCTAAACCTGTCAAACACCCAGACATTGTGGGTCCTGAACTGGGGCAGCAGCTCTGCAGTTGTTACAAACAAAGCTTTTTCTTGTTTCCCTTGTGCAGAGAAGAAAGGCACAAAGTCAAGGCTCTGAAAGCAAGGGATTGTGCAGTGCTGCCAGTTTAATTGGTCCAATTAAGATGTGCAATACATAAGTCTGTGATTCAAATAGTGCAGGTCCCTCCAAGGAGCACATTATGCACTTGCTGAATCACCTACTTATAATTCCATTATCTTCCCTCATTCTTTTGCTGAGAAAGAGAAGCAAATGAAAATCACTATGTTTTTTCTGTTCCTCTTGTGTAGATGGAGACTTTTTGCTACTTCACTGCAGGTTGAGCTGTTGGCAGGCAGGACATTGTCACTTTAAAAGGAGTGCAGGTGACAGAGCTCTTGCTGTGGTGGTGCAGAACCCTTGTTCCTGCCTGGTTAATGATTTGCAGGGAAGGGAGCTAAGGGCAAGCCCTGCTGCAGGTGGAACAGACCTTCCTTGGCAGGGTGTATTTGTCATCAATGAGAAATGCCACAGGCTTGTTCCATTCAGCTGTGTTGTAGTTTTATTTTAAAAATAAGCCAGCTAGGGACCAGGTACACTTAAGATACCTTTGCAGCTCCAGCCAGGGATGTACCCTTGTGGTTTTTGCTTGTCTTCAGTCCCACAAACTGAGAGCTTCTGTTAGAGCAGGGGAAGGGATGGAAGGTGCTTGGGTGCCCCTTTCCCTTCAGTGAAAGTTGATGATCTCCTTTTTCTGGAAGCAGCCCTTTGTCCTGGCTGCTGGGGCTGGGGCTGGGGCTCACACCAGGGCTGGGCCTTCCTCTGCTCTGCAAATCTGCCCTGCTATCAGTAAACTGCTGTCACTCTGTAATCCCTCTGGCACAGCAGTTAGACACAGGGCAGGGAGGGAGGGAGCACCTCAAATGTTTACATTACAGACCTGCCTGGAAACTATATCATTCCCCTATGTATTCCACAGTTTGTATCTTTGTTGGGGACAGAGTATTCTAACATTCAAGGCTATTTCACCTAGGCTGTGGGTACAGTCAGACTCAAAAATAGGGAGAAAAAAAAAACAGATAAGAAAATTGCACTGGGATTTGGGTGTTTTCTTGTTTTAAATGAGATTAACTGATAGGAGAAGATTTAAGGCAATAAGGAGCACATAGTAACTTATTTTCTTGGGGGATTTCCCTGCCTTTTGCAAACTGAATTTGTGTTTTGGTATCTTAAGAGGGACATGAGCACAAGTGGATCATTCAGCTCCTGTCATGAAGTTCAGGGTTATTTTACTGCTTGGAGAATAAATGAGTAGAAATAAACCAGAGAAAGTAATACTGGGATGAGACTTGTTTAGCCAGAGTGTAAATAGTTCAGTTTACATTGAAAAGTGATTCTGATAAACACCCATTACTACTCATGTCTCTGAAAGTGATGTTTCTGCATTTATCACCTCCTCACCTGTCACCTTTTTTATAAATACTGTGATAAGAGAGCTGTTCTTCCTCACCCATTAGTGCTGAGACAGGCTGCTGATGGATCTGCATCCAGGGCACATTCTGTGTGTACAGTCACATCCCAGTTCTGGGATCCCTGTGGGGAGCAGTCAGTGGGATTAGGAATTAAACTGCTGCCATTCAGGTAGAGCCATCACCTGCAAGGACTGGGAGTGCACCAGGCCAGGGCCAGGTCTCATTCCACTACAGAAAATGCCCAATCTTCCTTGTGTGTAGCTCCTGTGTTAAAACAAAGCCTAATTCAAGGCTGAGCTTGAAACTTGAGCCACTTTGTTTGCATCAAGGTACTGTTCATAGTGATCTCCAAACGTCAGAGCTCAGTGTTTGCTTCTATTTAAGAAAGATTGTTTTCTTCATGGAGTGTTTGCCAGGTAAATGTTTAGCAAGGGAGACTCCTGTTTCTATTACGTTCTCCTTTTTCAAATAATTTGCTTAATAATTTTAAAAATAGTGAAATAACAAGCCTGCACTTAAGCTGATAGTTGTATAAGTAGCAACTGAAGGTCAAATAAGAATCAGTTTTATCATCTGAGAAATCAGCACTGCACTGGTGAGATCTGGAACCAACTTCTTCCCACAGAGCTTTCATGTGCTGGGTCACCTGCCCAGGCAGACACACTGACAGTCCCTGCCAATCTCTCTCCAGGTGTCCTGGGTTTAAGAAATACAAATCTGAGCTCCAGAGGAAAAAGAATCCCATTTCCAAAGGGAAGGAAGATCCTCCTGCCAAGGGGGAGGCCAACACGCCCAAGGATCCAGAGGTCCCAAGTGGTGGCTCCTCACTTGTGGCAGAAAGCTCTGGAGCTGCTGTGGTGTCACTGGGGACTGCAGAGCCTGGACTGGTTAATCCAGCCTTTGAGGAGACTGAAGAAGGTGAGAGTTTGGTACAGAAGTAGAACTATGTATTTACCTTTCATAATACACAAATGAGGCAATTATCTCAGAAAATTCAATTTTTAAGCACTGTCAGATACCCTTGATGCCACTCAGCCATTAGTGGCCAATCCTTGAGCAGAAGGGAGATGTATTCCTGTGCATCAGGGGTGCCAGAGTCTGCTCACAAGCACAAAACTGCACAAAACCATTTGGAGAAACTCTGTGGGATTGCAGTGAGTGTGTGCAGCATTCTGTGCAGAAACAAAGGCAGTCCCTGTCGATGTGAACGTGGAACACTTAAAGCCCTTGCAGAAGCCAGATAATTAGTAACTAGGAAGTGTTCCAGGTTCTTTTTCATCTTGTTAGGAAAGTTAAATATACAGTCAGTTTCCTGGAGTGGTCAGTACCTCCCTCCTGGTGTTTTTCTGGCATTAGTTAGGTTTTGGATTAACAAGCAGCTCTGAAAGCCTTGCAGATCCAATCACCATCTCCACTGCAGTGTAGCAGCTCTTGTCTCAGCTTGGTAGGAAACCTCAGTGCCTCGTCTCAAAGTTAGGCTCAGCTTCCACCCCCTGTGCCTGGGACAGAGGCAACTCCCAGGTCAGTTCAGCTCCCTGTTGGCTTTTTCCCAAAGCACTCCTGGAGCAGGTTTGGCATCCCTGGTGTGACATCTGCTCCTCACCCTGCTGAGTGTCCCTGTGCTGGGAGATCTCAGCCCACTTGCTACCAACAACTTTCATCTTCAAAGTGCAGCATTGCTTAATCTCCAGTGAAACAGCCAAACAGTCCTCCTGTTTTACAGGGGGGATGGGAAAAGGGGAGCAAAGGAAATTAGAGGAAGGAAGTTGCAGAGCAGTAATTACAGCTGGGTAGTCCCTTTCCCTCATGGGCATCATGGAAACTGGAATTTGTTATGTGCATGCTTCTAGCAGGCCAGCTGTCACAGGAGAAAAATAAATCTCTAAATATAGCCAAACCATACTGAATGCCTTTTAATAAACCCCAAGCAACAACAATAAAGAGTTTGAATTCAGCAAAAGCTAGGAGAAAATGGGAAGAATTCTGGGGAAACTCTAAAGAAACAGAGGAGTTTTAAGCTTTTTATGTGACCTTAGGTCTCCTGATAGCTGCTTTCCCTCCAGATGCTACATTGAACACAAACCTGCCAGGGGTTTGAATCTTGGGGTGCTGTGAAAAGGAAAAATCTATTAATGTGTTGCTTTTTCTCTTGAATTTCCACAAGCAGACCTTCCTCAGAGAACCAGTCTTGTGGCTGAAACCACCACCATCGAAATCCACCGGGAAGATCCGGAGGAAGAGCTGGGGATGAGGATAGTTGGGGGTAAGGACACCCCCCTGGGGAACATCGTTGTTCAGGAAGTGCTGAGGGACTCTGTGATTGCTGCTGATGGAAGAATTGCTCCTGGAGACCACATCCTTGAGGTAGGGAAACCCCCTGGTAGCCCCATTGCTTCCCTTGGCTGGAAGAGCTGGGCAATCTCTGCAGCTGGGGGCTTCAGAGCACTGCTCAGACCTCTGTGTCAGCAGCACTGTGTGTCTGCTGGGGCTCAGGAACACTTCTGGCATTCCTCCAGCCAGACTCATATTTCCCTTGCATCTCTGACAGCTTTTTGGAATTCAGGGTGTTTTGGATAAAGTGAAAGATTTCACACAGCAGCCCCATTTCTCTGCTCTAGTTAGGAAGTCTCTTAATTGCTCGCTCCACTGTGTTGCTTAAGCTGCATATTCTCTGTGGGCAGGTCCAGGGTGAGAGCTGCTGACTGGCAGTGAGTATCAGCTCCAAAATGTGAGCAATGCAGAGCTCCAGCCTGAGCCATGGCCAGGGCACTGCCCACTCTGGCAGGGCTGTGTGGCCCTGGTGACCGAGGTGACACCTTGTACACACAGTGACAACTGTTAGCACCTCCAGCAGTGGCAGCCCAAGCATCTGCCAAGCCATAAATCCTCATTGTCCCATGGGATTGGGCATCAGGAAGGGCTGGCAGCCCCCACACCAGTGACTGGTGAGATGTCCCAGTTGATTTCTCCATAGACCAATGGAGTGACTTCTGTTTTATCCAGCTGGGTTGTCCCTGTCTCAGTCTCAGCAAATAGGGCAGGTCCCACACTTAGGAGCTCTCTTAGCCTCCAAAACAACTGCACAGAACATTATGTGATAACGGGCAAAGCAAAACATTGCCTTCTCAGAATCACCCTGCTAAAACCATAATTAGATGGATGATTCCAGAAGCTTGTAGACTATGGAGATTTGGGTCTTCTCCAAGCCTGTACTGAATGCTGGAAATGAAGGAAAAGCAGATCTGCATTTACATGGCATGGAAGGAATGGCTGAACGTTTTTAGGGTTGTTAGTTGTGTGGGTTGTCCTGTCTTGTCCCTGTCCTCAGTTATTCACCAATTACAGTCTCATTCCATCAGCTTGCTTCATTCTTTTGTAGAAAACTTTCCTCCCTAACGTGCATCAGAGTCAGAGGTTGCACAGGGAGTTTTCCATCCTGGCCATGCCCCACACTGTGGACAGTGCCTAATTAATGTGGGCTCTGATTAGTGAGTGCTTTGTTTGTCTCTGTAGGTGAATGGCGTCAACATCAGCAGTGTGACTCACTGCCAGGCTGTCTCCTTCCTGCGCCACCCAGGCCCTGTTGTGCAGCTCATGGTGCTGCAGGAGAAGGGCTTTTCCAAGGCTGCCCAGCAGGAGTGCAGCTCCTCTGCCAGGGAGGTGATCCACGTCACCCTGGTCAAGAGAGACCGATCGGAGCCCTTGGGAATCAAACTGATCCGGAAGACTGACGAGGCAGGGATCTTCATTCTGGATCTCTTAGAGGGAGGCTTGGCGGCCAAGAATGGGAAGCTGAGTCGGAATGACAGAGTCCTGTCAATAAATGGCCAGGATTTGAGGCAAGGAACTCCTGAGGCTGCTGCTCAGATCATCCAGGTGAGTTCGGTCATGGAGAGGCTGACAGTGGCTGATGGCAGGGCTAACAGAGCACACCAGGGCAAGCTGCATTCCCCCAAATCTCTCTCATGGAAAGTGACTCCCCTCTGGATGTGTGGGAAGCACCACTTCCAAATGAAGATAAACACCAGGAGTGGGAATCCGTGGTGAGTCACCCCTGGCAGGTCTGAGGGGAAGCAGTGGCTCATGGCACAGAGTTCATGTGAGGAGATTGCATCTCCTGCGTGGTGTTTGCAGCCTCCCAGCCTTGCAGTGGGAATTTGGGATGCACTGTGTGGATTCATGCAGCAGTCAGGGAGGGATCAGGACAGCCTCTTTTGCTTCCAGCAGTCAGGCTGAAGGTGCTGACTGGGAGATGGGATGGGATGGGCTGGCAGCACAGAACAGATCCCTGTGCCCTGATTTGAAGCCCTTTCTCCCCATTTTACCTGTATTTGTGAAGAGAGACTGGAAAAAGACGTGGGGCACCTCAGGCTAAAAACATTCCCAGGTAAATGGGTAGAAGAGGGGTGGTCTTTCCCTGTGGAATGTGCTCCTGTTGCAGCATGCCAGACGTTTTGGTGGAAGGAGTGGGCAAGGAATTCTAGTTAAAGGATTAAGGATTGCTGCATGTGCAGCAGATATCTCACAGATCAATTTAAATTCTTTATCTCCCCAGGCGAGTGCCTCCAGCCTGTGTTTTTATCTACAGATCCTGACACAATGCACCTCATCCCATTCTGTTTATATCCCAGAAAGGATGTGAGGTCAGCAGGAGGGAGAGCCAGTTCTCCTCAGTTATCAGAGGAGAGCAGTGCCATGGGAGAAAGAGCAGAGTTCCAGCCCTGAGAGCCTTTTTCATGTTGTGCTTCCGTTCTGTGGCCTCTTAGCATTTGTTTGCATCCCACAAGTGCTGCTGCATTCCTGTTGCCATGTGCACACAACTCCTGTATGAGGAACTCTTTTGATCCCTCTGGAACCAGCAACCAAACTCTCAGAACTGGCTTTGTCAGGTTTGAGGGTTGGATCTCTTTGGAAGTGACATTTGTGTAAAACTGTGGCAGTTTTCCAAACATGATCTGTTCCTTTGAGGGCTAATTTAAATCTTTGCTTAAATGTAACTTAGAGTCCCTCTTCCAAGGCCAGGGAATTCACTCTGGTACCAAGGAAGCAGGGTCCTGTGGCAAGAAGTGAGAGCAGCAACTGCATTTCTGCCATCCAGGGCAGGAAATACCCCAGTGAGCACGTGGGCCTTCCCCCGGTGAGTCCCTCACAATAAGGTTCTGTCAGGTGATCTGAAGGAACAAACCCAAGGAGAGCAGCAGGAACAATGGGAGCACTTCCCCTGCAGCCCTGCCAAGGCCAGACATGCAGCTGGTGAAGTGCTTAACCAGAGCCACTGTGGGGAAAAAATGGATGGGAGATGGTGAACAATAGATGATCAAAGCTGGGAGGGAAGGAGCTTTAACAACTTCCCGTGCAATAAAAGCAGCCAGTGCTTGTCATGGTCACTGTGTGAGGAGCAGCCAGGCCTCCAGCTCTGCTCACTCTGTAGCACAACACAAGATGCTATTTTGGTTGTTTGTGCTGAAGTGCAGGAATTAATCATCCCTTTCCACTTCTCTTGTTTGGGATTGTGGGGGAGGGAGGCACGAGTGAAGCCTGCCTCTGCTCCTGTTCCTTCTGACTCATGTTTGCTAATTCCCTTTTTCTTTTTCCAATCACATTCCCTGGCTCATCACAAAAGACTTTGCATCACACTGAGGACCTGTTGGAGAACCTCTGTAGGAACTGATGCCAGCCCTTCTCTCTCCCCAAGGCAATGAGGCCTGTCCCTCATTTCTAACCCATCTTTTCTGTCTTTTTAATTTCCACTCCTTGTTGCTCTGGGCAGACCACGGAATCCAGAGTGAACTTTGTGATCCTGAGGCAGCCTGGGGTGCAGCTGGGGGAGCCACTGGAGGATGGCAGCACCTCCAACAGCAGCAGCAGCAGCAGCAGCAATGGGGGGAGCCCAGTGCACCACAGGAGACGACCAGACCAGAACCACTACAGAAGAAAATCCAACTACCAGAAGGTGGGACTGGGAAATGAGGCCAAGCTGCTGCTTATTGCTGGTTCAGTAAATGCCTTGTGTTGTTCTGTGATGGTGTTTTATCTCAGAAGGCTGATCAGCAGCTCCATTGCTGCTTGGGAAGGTTTGGGGCTTTGGGACTGAAGAACCATTTTGTCATCTATAGGGAAACATCACTATAAGGGAAAAAGGTCTTTCAAAATTTCTTCAGTGTTGATGCTGAGCTGGTGTTTAATCCTTTGTTGTCTGGAAAGTGCAATGAGAAATTTGCCATCCATGAGATTTTTTGGGATTTGCTTCTTGACATCCGTTAAGCCCCACACACTGAGGGTGTTGCAGTGACACCCAGCTGAGCTGATGTGGAGCCAGAGGCCTTCATGGCCCAGGAGGAGAATCCCCAGGTGGTCCCTTGGTGCTGCTGTGCCTGCAGTGTGGGTCTGCCACCCCTCAGTGGGGCACAACAAACAGCAGGAGCAAGGGGACAATCCCCAGTGTGCTGAACCCAGAGAAAATCTGTGTGTAGAACTTCCAGCTGAGTGCCCAGAGCTGCAGCTCCTCAGAATGGTGCTTCAGTGTCCCTGCAGCTCAGGGAGTTGCTGTCCCCTGAGTAGCATTTACACCCTGTTGTACAGCCTGTGCTCTAACCTGTGCCTTCCCTGCAACCTAAACTTTCAGGGAGAGCTTCATTGCTTGGCATGAGCAGCCTTGAGATGAGCTCACAGCTTGTTCCTCAGTGCAAAATCCCCCTCCTCAGAGGGAGCATCTCCCTGCAGCAAATGGCTTTGGGATCATTACAACAGCACTGATGGCTCACCTGAGAAATGCTGCTCTGTATTCCCACCCACAGCAAGGACATGGGAAGCTGATTTTGCCCTCCAGCAATGTTGCTGGAATGCTCTGGATGAAGGAGACAAATGTTGTTGTCCTCCAGAGCTGGGCTTCTGTTAAATGCATTAATGAAGCTGCATTTTGTGCTGTCATTGCTTTGTAGGATTTGCCTCAGGGATATGTAAGTCATGAGAAGACAGTTGCAATAAAAAAGGAGCCAAAGGAATCTTTGGGAATCACAATTGGAGGTGGAAGGGATAACAAAAACAAGCTCCCTATCTATGTGACAAGTGTGCAGCCCATTGGATGCCTCTTCAGGGATGGCAGAATCAAGAGAGGTAAGGGAGGCTCTCAGACCCTTTATCCTTTGGGAACTGTGGGGTATTTTCCATGGAACTGGACTTGGAACTGAAGAGAGGCTGGAAACACCTTGAGGCTGAAATGGGCCCCACACCCAAGGGTCTGTAACAATCCCACTTTATTTCATCAACAGGGGATGTACTTCTGAGCATCAATGGCATTGATTTGACTCATCTGAACTATTATGAAGCTGTCTCAGCACTGAAATCCAATGCAGCTTCCCACTCAGTCACCCTGAAAGCCTTGGAAATCCTCTCCCTGAACTCCCCAGAGGCATCCCTGGACATCAGAGAGCAGGGGTTCAGCTGGTCTCCCCTCTGGATCACGTGGCTTGGATTGCCCAGGTGTGTTTGTCAGGAACTGCTTGGAGAGCTCTTAATTACAGGGTTGACTTTCACTCAAACACTAGAAATTAATTACTTTGTTGATGAACTTGGAAGCATTGCTGGTATTCCTGTTCAGCTGAAAGGCAGTGGAAAGCCTCATTCCAATGAGATCATAGAATGATGAGTACATAAGGAACTTGCAGTTTTTCTGGAGTGACCCATCATTCCACACTCCTGTTGGACAGTAACCATGCTTTAGAAGCTCTGAAACCCCCCTTTTAAAAGAGAAATAGTCAATGTTAGATACAGTCCTTGCTAAAGTACTGACTGAAATTTCTCTGAGGCTCTTTCTGCATCCCCTAACACAAGCCAAGAAGACACCTGGGCTGTCTGGGAGTTTCTATTTCTAATCTGATCATCTCACTTAGGGGCAGACATTCTTTCAAGCTAACTCTTCTTGGCTGTTGTAACTGTGTCATCTTCAGCACGAAGCAGAGATGATTCTGCACAGTTGAGTTTTCCAAAGCTTTGCAGCACAGGCTTAGGCCAGGTTTTAACCTGGTTAAGTTCCAAGAGAAGCTTGAATTTCCCTTTCCTTTCTGGAGAGGTGAACCTCAGGCTCCCTCCCTTTAGCAGTTACATCAAACCCTGTGAAATGCAGGGTCTGTTGGCATCCCAGCTGCCTGCAGGAGCATCTGCAGGTGGGACATAAAGCCAGACCTGCTGGGGGAAGCCTGGATCATTTACAGCCTTCTTCCTTGAGACACCTAAAGAAGCAGCACTCACAAAGCCTCTGTTGTGCTACTTAGCAGCCTGTAAATGCTCAACAAAGCAGCCCAAGGAAAGCTTTTGTGTCTCCTGTGCTTGGCCTGTGCTCAGCACCTCCTCCCATCTCCCTCTGCTGCCCCAGGAACTGGCCTGGCTGCTCCAGGCAGCTCTGGTGTGAGCTGGCTCTGGCTGCACCTGGAGAGCCCAAACCTGGGCACAAACCCTCACATGGTGTTTGTTCCTTGTGCTGCTGCTGCAGTGAACTTCAGCAAGGCAAAACCTGCCTGGGCTTCTCTTCTTCCTCTCCCACTTTTTCTGGCTCACAGGTGACTTGCAGCTTCTGCTGCAGGGACTGGAGTCTTCTCTGCTCCTCCTGGATCTCCTGCCTTCATTTCAGGGTGTGCTGGCACTCCCTCCATTTAATGCATTGCTGGAACTTCCTTTGCTGCTGGTAGTGATGTTCCCCCTTCATTTGTCTCCTGAAGTGATGCCAGGTGCCCTTTCTGCTCTTCACTTCTTTTTTCTGAATTCTGGCCTTGGGATGTCTGCAGTTCTAGCTATGAGGGTTGGTAGGAGGCACACAGCAAGGTTATTCTACTTTGGGATCTGACAGAATCCTCCTCCTGTTTCCAGCCCTAAGAGCTGTAATTCCTGTGCTTCCTCACTCCTTTCCCATCTTGGAGCCACTGGTGTCACCCACGGAATCTGTGTTGTCACCTGGGCTTGCTCAGGTCCCACTGGTCACCCACAGAACCTGTGTTTGTCACCTGGGCATGCTCTGGTGCCTCTGGTCACCCACAGAGCCTGTGTTTGTCACCTGGGCATGCTCTGGTGTCTCTGGTCACCCACAGAATCTGTTTGTCACCTGGGCATGCTCAGGTGCCTCTGGCACTTCAGGCTGGCTCAGGGAGCTGCAGCTGCAGTGAGATCCCAGTGCCCTCACCTGCTGTGCTGTGGTTCTCATTGCAGACAGTTCCTGACCCACCCGAGCTGGGTTTCCTTTGCACAGGACCCAACTCTCGGTGCTGCAGGGCAATGTCCATTGTGACAGACCCTGTGTGCACCACACTGGCACACAGAACTCCCCAAAGGGCCCAAACTGGAGCCAGCACCAGCTGTTCTGCTCCTTTTGGCTGCCCTGGCCTCACTGTTGGAATGTCCTGCAGGCTGAAAACTCAAAGCTAACTGCATGTGCACTTTTGGGTTTGTTCAGCTTTTTTTTTTCCTCAGTTATTCCCTCTGCTCCAGCAGAAATATCCCTTTCTTTTTAGAGCAATGTATTTCTTTGTAGTTTGAACCCAGACTTGATGCTGAAAGGTGTGAAGTGAGTGCTCAGGGCTTTTTGACCCTTGCAACACTTGAGCCCACAGTGTTTCATTCAGGCCTCTTGTATCTGTGATTCCTGTTTCTGTCAAAGAGAAACTTTGATTTCTTCCTAGCACTGTGTTAAATCCAGGCACTGACAGTATAAAATACCATCTGAAAAGCTGCTTTGGACTGGGCCCATGTTCTAATCCAACACACCCTGAATCTAGAAGTTCACAGATTGATTTATCTTTTCTCTCTGAAACCTCTGCCTCTTGAAAACACGGTGCACTGTGTGGCTTGTGACATTCCAAGTCCTTGCTGGGATTTATCTAACTCCAGTCTCACTCTTCCCACAAGAACCAAGTGGAGCTCCCAGTCCTGGCCCCACTGCAGCTGCAAACTCCACCAGGGACCAGGAACTGCCAGCTCAGCAGCGTGCTTGGCACCATAAAACTGCACCTCGACCTTCCCTCAACTCCCAAATTCTTTTCCCACAGTCATTTTTGATCGTAGTAAATTAAAGTTTCTCTTCCTAGAAACCTTTTTTAATGTGGAAAACGGATTCCTAGCAAGCAGCCCTTTCCAGCTCCTGGAGAATGTGCCTGATGTTTTTATTTATGTTCTGTGCTGACTAGCCCTTGCCACTGTTGCTCTTGGGGCTGTTTATTAGCAGAGCTGCCACAAGCCATGGCTCAGAGCTGTGTTTTTTGTGTGGTACCTGTGGAAAGAAACCATGGAGGAATCAGTAAGCTCGAGCTGGGTTTCCTGGTGTTTATGTGTGAAAAACTCCTACAAAAGTAAATTACAGTTTCAAAGCAGATAATTGGATCTTTCTCCTGGTGAGAAGTTAACTAGCAAAGCTTTTGAAATCTGAAACTCTTCTGCAAACTGCTCAAGCAAAGCCCTTGAGGCAAAAACGTTTATTAGGAAAAGTTTAGCTGCTGGAATAGCTCAGCAGGGTGATGATGAGCAGCAGCTTCACAGCTCCAGTGCCAGGATGTAACCTGAGCTGGAGCCGGACTGGGAGCCAGGGCACACAGAGCTCCAGCCACACCTCCTGTGTGACACCTCCTGTGTGACACCTCCTGTGTGACACCTCCTGTGTGACACCTCCTGTGTGACACCTCCTGTGTCACCTCAGGGCTTCAGGGGCTCTGTGCCACAGCTCGGGCAGCTCCATCTCACAGTGCCCAGGCTCCCTGAGGAGACAGGGACTGCATCCAGAACTGAGTATCACAACTGGACCTCCTGGATCCTGCAGCAACCCTGCCCTGCTCTGACCTGGCAGCTGTTGAAAGCTTTTCTTGTTCCCAATGCAGTGCACAGAGGGGATAAAACCCCTCTGCTCTCATTAACTGCATCACTGTTAATTTGGGTTTGTCACTAGGTGCTCATTACCAGAATTTATGAAGTTTTTCAGGAGTCTTGCAGGTCCCAAACCCCTTTAGAGCCAGGGGATTTCCTCTTAGCTCTTAACTCAATACTCAGAAAAGATTTCTAAAGGACTGGCATCATCCCATTTGGGAGTTAATCCTCTGACATGCCTTGCAAAGGGGTGTCTCAAATACTAAAACAGAGGAAAATGAGGTTGTTCATAGCTGTGCTTTCCATGAAGGAAAAGATAAATTCCTGGTCAGGCAATTTTTCTCCTAACTTCTCTGTTTTTGACACAGCTACCTTCACTTCTGCCAAGATATTGTCCTTAGTAAAGGAAACCTAGAGAGTTGGGGTTTCAGCATCGTGGGAGGCTTTGAGGAGAGCAAAGGAAACCAACCCTTCTTCATCAAAACCATCGTGCCTGGGACTCCGGCATTCCGCGACAGGAAACTCAAGTAGGTGTGAGGTACCCGGGGAATCACCACCACCACCAGGGCTGCGGGTTTTCCAACACTCTGACCCTTGGAAGGAGCTCAGCTCCGAGTTAATGACTCCTCTTGCACTCATTTGAGAGTTAATGCTGTTGCCAAACTTGTAACAAAGTAAGCCCTGCGTTAAGTGGTGTTTTGGTTTCTCCATAAAGGTGAAACGAAAAGGAATTTACAGCCCTTTAAAACCTAACTGTGAAGGGTTTAATTGAATAATTAGGTAAAAGTAGAAGGGGGATGTTTGAGATGAATCTTGCAGGTTCCAGAGTATAAAAGCTCTTGGATTAAGTAACCCAAAAGCCTTTCTGTGCAGGAGCTCTAACTCAGCCTTTGCTGATGTGGTTGTTGGTGAGAGTGGAGTGCTGAGCTGGCTCCTGGGCACCAAGGGCTGCCACAGCCACAGGGAGGGGACCCAGCTGGGTGCAGGGAGCTGGGCTTTGCTCCCAGGGCTGAGGTGGGAGCACTGGGCTCAGCTGGGCTCCTGTGAGTGCTGGGACAGGGCTGTGGGGGGCTCAGGTCCCTCGCACCCCTCAGTGCCTGGAGCTGCAGGACTCACCTGGGGCATCAGTGCAAGTCCTGCCCTGCTGCCTGACCCTCACTGCTGCCACCCAGCAGCAGCAGTGTTCTCCCCTTCCCTTCCCCTCTGCCTCAAGGGAACAAGTTCTTCCAAGGAGTTGTTGATGCTTGGGCTCAGGGTGGGCTCAGGGTGAATCATGAAGCCAGTCCTGACTGGAGCCTGTCTTTGGGCAGGTGTGGAGATGAAATCGTGGCAGTGAACGGAGTGCCAGCCATAGGAATGAGCAACTCAGAATTAATCCCAATGCTGAAGGAGCAGAGGAACAAAGTGACCCTGACTGTGGTGTCCTGGCCAGGCAGCCTCGTGTGACAGCCCCAGCAAACCCCAACACCTGCAGGTATCCAAGAGCAGCTGGGCCACACCTGCCAGGGAAACAGGGACTGCTCCACTGCTGCTCCTGGTGCACTGCCATGGAAGACTCCTCGCTTCCTTTTGGAAAACATCTTGCCAACAAATCTGGATGCTGAATTCAAAGTAAGGGTTAATCCAGCAGCTGTTGGAGCTTCCCAGGCTCGTTAAAGCTCCTGAGGATTGGTGGTGCACAGAAAGCTCATCCCAGTGTTTCTCCACAACCTGCCCTGCAGGCTGCTGAGGCCTGTCCTGATTTGAGGCTCTGCTTTCCACTGAGTATTTCAATGGGTTAAAACAGAGGCTTTTACAAGCAGCTGCTAAAATCTGTCAGGATGGGGACCCCGTTTAGGCACTGTTACCTATCAGGATTTCCCAGAGCTCATTTTTAGGTGTCAGTAACCCCAGGAATGTGTTCATCCTTTAAAACCCCAGGGTATCTCAGAGCTGTTACCTGTGTGAGGGTCCTGTCACAAACCCCAAGTTAGGATCCTGCAACTCCACTGAGTTATTGCAAAGGGACAATTTCAACAGCCTGAAGAACCACTCTCAAAGCTAGCAGCAGGAGGGGTTTCATTGAAATACCATGTTACAAAATGTGACTTTACCTAAGGTCAAGGGCAAGGTTCACTTCTTGCACACAAGTTTCCCTGGTTTTAGGATTGATAAAATCAGCTTTTTGCCCAGAAGGAAGGTGAGGAAGGGAATGGGCTGAGATCAGACACTCCTGGCCCAGCCTGATGCCTGTTTTATTTTCATGTTTCCAGTGAGGAGGGGCAGAGTTCAGGCAGGAGCACCTGTACTGCCAGGTGAGATTTCTCCTGCAGTTTCTGTTCATGTCCCTCTTGCAGCTGGAGCAAAATATCAGCTCTTGGGATCAGGGGAAGCTCAAAGGATCCTTGGCTGCAGGAAAAGTCACCTCCAGAAGGAGACTGTGCCCAGCCTGGCTTCAGTTCAAACCCACTGTGCAGTTAAAATTTAGAATTCAAGAACTGAAGCCCAGGCAGGGTGTTTGACCTCTGACACTGTGAAAGTTCCTACTTGCAAAACTCCACCTGAATCAATTCCCTTTTTTAGCAGCTTCATGAGCAGTAGAAATGATGGGATTTTCTCAAACCAGGTTGCACTGTGAGATCTTTCCTCCTGTGCTGCCTCTGCTGCACCTTTTGCAGGACCAGCTTAGTGAGAATGCAAAGAGTCTGTCCCTGTCCCAGTGCTGCCTCGAATGAATGTTTTAATTCCTGGCTGGCTTCTCCTGGGCTGGCACTTTGGCATTTGCTGTCCCTGGGCCTTGTTTACACACAGTGACTTCACCTCCTGCACTGGGAGCTGCAGCAGGGACAGCAGGGCCTGTCCCAGAGCCCAGGACAGCAGGAACCTCGGATCCATCCTCCCAGCAGCCTTGGCTGGGCTGAGGAACACATCTGGGGACTCTGACAGCACAGCCCCTGGGCTCCAGGGCTGCTTTTCCTGTTGTTCTGCTGAATGCTGAGAGCAAAATCATCCACAAGGGAAAACTCATCATTGACCTCGCTGGGACACAAACATGAAGCAATTTTTTATCTCTTTCCAATCAATGTGCAGAATCTGTGCCTGGAACAGTAAATATTGATGTGGACACAGAGGGTGATTCCCAGTGCCTGCCCCAAACGTGGGGAAAGGGCAGGAGGGAAGAGCTGTGCAGCTGCTGGGCTGGCAGTGGAGGGAGGAGGAGGAGGCTGCAGAACCATTTTTACTCCATCTCCTTTCAAGGTGCCTTCAACTTCACCAAAATGTCCTCATAATTTAAAGTTTGTTTCCAAAATCAGCTTGTTAATAGACGTTGAATTTGTTTTGATGCCTTTATAAATTATTGTAATATTGCTGAAAAACATGCATGAGAGGTGTGTGGTCTTCATCTCTTTTCTTTCCAGCCCCCAGAACAGGTCACCTCAGCAGGACTGCTCCAAGAAGTGACCCTGTGGCAGCAAACGGTGGAATTGTCTTTGCTTCTCCCTGGCTGGGAAAAAATCCCACTAAAAACAACATTAAACTCACATCCCACAGCAGTAAACCTGCAGCAGCTTCCTGATGCAAGCACAGATTATTTCCAACACCCCACCTTTACATTCCCTGAGAGTAAAGGCAAACAGTTTATCTCTATTTAATGAAAAGAAACTCAAACTATTTACCTTAAATTCCCAGCTGCTCCTGGCCCCAAAAGCCTTCACATTAGTGAAGGTCTCCTGTACCTCAGCACATTGAAATAACAGAGGAGGAGATGCAGCCCTGACTGAATCCCTGGCTGGATTCCCTATTCCCAGTCCCGCAGCACACCCCAGGGCTTGGTGGGATGCAGACTGGGTGTGACCATCATTCATTAATCATTAATCATTAATTGTGTCACTCCAACAGTGCAGGACTCAGGAGTGGCTGTGGAACAGCCCTGGCCACCCCTGGAGAAGCACCAGGGACACCTGAGCATGCAGAGCTGGGAGGAAATGCCTTAGCTGGGTGCAAAATTCCAGAGCCTGAGGCAGGAAGAGCCAAGCTCAGAGGGGCTGGGGGCACTGCCCAGGCTGGACAGAACCATCAGATCTCAGCACTAAATGCAGGCTCTGAGGGAGGGGGGCACCTCTGCCCTGTGTGCTGCCACTGAGCACAGACCAAGCACTCCTGAATCCTCCTCACCACTCTGGTCTGGATTTCTCCTGGGACACAGCAAGTTCTCCCCCATTCTCCTAACAGCTTTTTTTGCCAGCTGAAAGCCCTGCCCTGAGCAGGAGCTGCCAGGAGGATTCCCTTGTTCCTTGCACACCCAGTGCCAGGAGCTGGGATGCTGCAGCTTGCAGAGCTGCCCAGGGGGCAGTGAGTGATATTCCCAAATGTGGGCTCCAGCGAGGCTGCAGAGGCAGGAACAGCCTGCAGCCTGTCCCAGCTAACCCTGCCTCAGTGCACACACATTCCCCAGGAGCTCCAGCACATCAAAAAACTCCATGAAAACCAAAACCCAGCAGAAGTCCCCTGGGCTCTCCAGTTCCAAACCCATCACTGCACTGGCACAATGTTGAATCCAAACCAAAGGGTTCTCTTGGCGCAGGTTGGACACTTCCCAGCACACTCAAAACTTCCAAGTTTTCAATACCAAAAAATACAGAACATTTCAGAACCATATTATTTTGGGACAAATATTTCAGACAGTTTTAAATAACAAGTCAAAGGAAAATGAGACATTGGCAGACTCACATGAATAGAAGGGCAGGATCCCAAGGACCAGACAAAAACCCCTCAAAATTATTTTCCACCCAAAAACATCTCTGTTGCCCCTTCCCCAACCAATACTAAGTCCAAAGAAACTCTGGAATTTGACTAAATTTATTTTGGGATCTAAGGGAAAGGAATGCATTGGACAGGAGTGTTGGTGATACCCAAATAGAAATGCCAACCCCATGAGGGCAAACTGCTAACTGGGACTTGGTGTTCTCTACTGCACTCTAGGTTATTCAGTCAACTCTTCGTAAAAAAAGGAAATAAAATAGTTAAGCCAAAAGGAATTAAAGAGAAATTCATGCTCTTGCTATGGATCTTCACTGATTCCCCACACAGAGGTGGCAACATGACAGAACTACCTTTGCAATGGATAAAAAAGCCAGGTTTGGAGTCTCTGCACACGCTGTGTGAATACGCCTCAGCAGCTTCTGGAAGTTGTCCCATCCAGGCAGGCCCTGTGCCCACCTGGAGCAGATCCTGCAGCTCCTCCTCACACTACCCAGCTGGCCACGGAGAAACTAGAAGCTGCTTTTGTAGCTATAAAGAAATTTATTTGGGGATGAGACTTTTTAACTACTGGACACCAGACTCTAAGCTGCTCCTGGATCTAAGTCACGCTGTTCTTTGGACAATAAATTTCAAGTTGCGTTACTGTCCTAGTTTCTCAAAAAGGAATGATGAGACAAAAAGAACCAAGAACTATGACCTAATTGCATTAGTTTCAGCTGAAGCCATCTTCCATCAGAAACCATAGGATCTGATACACCAAAGTTCTCCCTAGGGATGTGGAATGAGTAGAGTAGCTCAGTGCTTTGTAACTAGTAACAGCTGTATTGTCTTGTATCAAAACCAAACAAAAAAAGGAAGTTTAAGGGCACGCGCAGCCTCGGCTCCCGAAGCACTGCCTCGGCTGTGCCACGGCTCGCCCAGTCAGCCTCTTCCCTTGGAAAAAAGTAAAAAGAACAATAAAAAAAAATCACCCCCCAAGCCAAACATCACCAAAGCCACGCTGGCTACAGAGGAGTGAGCTCCTGCTGGGGGCTGCCTCACTCCTTGGTGTCCTGCTCCTCGCCCTCCTGGGCACCGTCCTCGCTCGCCTCCTTCTCCTCCTTGCTGCGCTTGTTCTTTTTTGTGCTTGTGGCGCCGGTGGCTCTCGCCCTCCTCGCTCTCGTGCTGCTTCCTGCGAGGGGACACAGGGGACAAAGTGACATCAGGCACAGCCCTGCCACAGCAGGGACCAGTGATGGGCACAGGGGCATCTTTGATCCCCACCCACGGGAGCCACCGCGGCAGCGCTGAGGGCAACGGCGGGGATGTCTGGGGTTTGTCAGCACTGCCACACTCTGCCAATGTCACACACTGCCAACTGTCACACACTGCCATTGTCACACTGCCACTGCCACACTGCCACACTCTGCCATTGTCACACTGCCACTGCCACACACTGCCACATTCTGCCAATGTCACACACTGCCAATGTCACACACTGCCACTGCCACACTGCTACATTCTGCCAATGTCACACACTGCCACTGTCACACACTGCCACTGTCACACTGCCACACTCTGCCAATGTCACATGCTGCCAATGTCACACACTGCCACTGCCACACTTTGCCAATGTCACACAGTCACACACTGCCACACTCTGCCAGTGTCACACACTGTCACACACTGTCACAGTCACACGTTGTCACACAGTGCCACTGCCACACTCTGCCACTGCCACACATTGTCACACACTGCCACTGTCACACACTGCCACACTCTGCAACTGCCACACACTGCCATTGCCACACATTGTCACACACTGTTACACACTGCCACCATCATACTGCCACACTCTGCCACTGTCACAGCCACTCCTGGCAGTGTCCACAGGCAACACCTGCTGTTCTTCCACTCCTGAGCCAGCTGCCAACAATTTCTGACACAGCACCGAGGAGAGGAGGAGGAGGAGGAGGAGAAGGAGTCCTAAAACTCAAGCGGTGCTTGAAACCTTCACTGCCCTGGGTGTGCTGGGGAATCCTGGGCCTGGGGGGAATCCCTGGGCTAGGGGCAGCAAAGGGAGCAGTGGAGCAGAGAAATGGGGTCCCCATGGGAAGGCAGATCCTGTTTCTGCTTCTGCTGACTCACACCTGACCCTGGCTCTTCCCTGCCTTCATGCTTTAGAACTCCTTTATCTCACCAGCTTCCACGTGTGGGTGGATAAGTGGGGACGGTTGCCCCAGGACTTCTGTGATGTGGGAGCAGTCCCAGGCAGAAGAGGCCTGAGCAGGCCCTGCATGCCCTGAGCCTGTGCCCTGCAGCTAACACAGCCCCAGGAGCAGCTCTGCCTCCCCCAGGAAAAGGGGGGCAGCTCTGCTTGCTCCTCAGAGGAGATTTTCTGCCGCTTCTCTCACAGGTTCAAACCAAGGTGAGCTGTCAGGACCAGCCCAGAGTGCAGAACAAGCAGATAAATTTATCCTGGGATAAACTGTGGACTGTGCAGCACAGCTCCATGAGCAGGGACAGCATAGGTGCACAGACCAATTCTTAGCACAGCTGGAATTCCAGTTTAGCAGCAGACACAGAACTGGCTGAAACCTGGCTGAAAAGCTCTGGCTTCAAGTAATTTTCTGTCTGGTTTAATAAATGGTTTCACAGTCATTAAAGGCAAAAAAATAAAAAGGGGAAAAATAAAAGGTTGCTGCCTGTCCACAAAACACCTTCAGCCACCTCGTGGCCCATGTGTCAGTGGCTGATGCTGGGACAATGTCCCTGTCCTTTAATACTGGAAGCAGCGTCAGTGATTTCCTGCACACTGCTCAGTTTGCAGGAAGCTGGAAATGAAACCCTTTCATGTGCAGATGCCTCAAACAGGCTCAAACCTCAGTGTGCCTCAAGCAGGCAATCCCAGAATGGTTTGGCTTGGAGGGGACCACGGGCCTGGGTTCCTACAGTGAGGTATCTACTCCAAGGTTTTAATTCTGAGCAGAGGAAGCTGAGAAATAACCCTAAAGCCAGTGATTTGTTTGTCTGATACCAGCTCAGCTGTATTCAATTTCTGTTATGGTCTTAGTATTTCTTCCTATCATTTTGCTTCCAACCCTTCAGCAGTCTGTCCTTCCTTGAAAACTTACTCATCTCCTTAAGGATAAAAACTGCCTTTTCCCTCCAGTCACTACATAGGAGTTTTTCTGATACCAGTTTCAAAATAAGGGTAGCTACCTACAGAGCTGACAGGAATTTCACCTAAAGAAGGAAGCTGAAGCATCAGGAAAAAAGACCAAGAACAAGTCATTAATGGGGTGTGAAGTGACACAGGACTTGAGCACAGGACCTGCCTCAGCACAGAAAGCAGAGCTGCCTCTTAGCTGGGGACTGCTCTTCCAGGAAGACCAACTTAAAAATCCAGTTTCTGCACAAAAGCTTGATTTCAGGACATGCTGCTCTGCCCCAGAAGTTTCACCCTGGTACTATCAGGCTTTGGCAAGAGCTCTGCTTCCTCCTGCTCAATTTCCTGAGTGCAGGCAGAAGGAAATTCTTCACAGAGTGACTGGGCCATGGTTTAGCTGAGGTGTAGGGAATGAGTTGGACTTGATGATCTTGAAACCTGGGTGATTCTGTGAATTCTGTGAAGAGAGGAACTCTGCTGGGAGGCTGAGTCCCAGCTCAATCTCTCCTGAGTGGGAACTCAACCCCTATGGTTCCTCCCACCTCAGGTTCTAGGACAGAGGGAGCTGGAACGGGCAGGCTGATCGAGAACACGGAATTCCCTGAGCACTGACTGACCTGCAGGAGGGTTTGTGTTTGCTGCGCCTCAGAATACCACCCAGCACCCACTGACCCGCGGGAGGGTTTGTGTTTGCTGCTGTCAACCCACTGACCTGTGGAGGATTTGTGTTTGCTGCTGTCACCCACTGACCTGCGGGAGGATTTGTGTTTGCTGCTGTCGTCCTTGTCGCGGGTGGCGCCGCTCGCGGTGCCGCTCCTCGCGCTCGCGGCTGCGGTCGCGGCTGCGCCGATAATCGCGCTCGAAGTCGTAGCTGCGCTCGCGGCTGTAGTAGCGGTACCGCTCGTCGTCACTGTGGGGACAGGGGACAGTGGGCACAGGGACCTGAGCCACCTGGGCAGGGCTGCTGCCACTGTCACAGCAACACCTGGCACCTCTCAATGCCTGTGACAGGAACTCAGCTCCACACGCTGCTCTCATCGCTGCTGGGCTTTCCCTCAGCACACACACCCCCAGAAAACCTCTCAGCCTTTGTTTCTTCTCTGTTTTCTTCCCCACAAGCTCAAAACCTCAAACTGTGAGCACAGTTTCTGTCTGCTACTCTCTGTACCTGCTCAAAGCACCTCATTCAATCCCCACGAGTGGCAGGGTTGTACCCCAAACTGAGACACGTCCCACACTCCCCTCTACACCCTGCACACACATTCCCCAGGACCTCAAGCACATCAAAAAAAACTCCATGAAGACCAAAACCCTCTGGCAGTGCCAAACCCATCACTGCACTGGCACAATGTTGAACCCAAACCAAACCAAAGGGCTCTCCTGGCACTTCCCAGCACACTCAAACTTCCAAGCTTTTCAATACCAAAAAATACAGAACATTTCAGAACCATATTATTTTGGGACAAATATTTCAGACAGTTTTAAATAACAAGTCAAAGGAAAATGAGACATTGGTGGGTTCACATGAATAGAAAGGCAGGATCCTGACAAACCAAAACCCCTCAAAATTATTTTCCCTGTTCTTCCCACCCAGAAACATCTCTAAACACCCCTGGTGAACTCCTGAAAGCCAAAATCTGAAGGGTTAACAAGTCCCTCTGTGGGAACAATACTCAGACTTGGGAGAAAGGAAGTCAGAAACATTGTTCTGACACTCCTGGAAACAAGCTGGACAAATAAATGTCCAGGATCAATGAGCTGGGAGTGCTCCAAGAGGCCGCTTGTCCTGCTTTGACCTGCACCAGGGTGCTCCCAACACCACCCAGAAATGGCAGCAATGTGCTCAGGAGTGCTGATCCCAGCCCTTGGCTCCAGCATGGACCAGGAAGTGGGGGAGTCTGAGTCCTTCCAATTTTAGCAAGTTTGTCTTCTATTTCTCATTCCTCCCCCCACATCCACAGTGCCACAAGAGCTTATAAAGGAAAAATAAATAAATTAGGAGCACAGTGCCCTGTTTGCTCCCTCCCTGGGCTGGGAAGCTCCCTGGCAGGAAGCACCCTGTGCCAGGAATGCACATTCTGATCATGTTTTGAATGATTATTGGCATTTCTGAGCCTGGAGCCTGCAAAAACACCGAGGCTTGCTGCTGACTGAACACCAAAGGGATGGGGTTGGGAAGGCTCAGCAGCCCAGCCTCCACCTTAGATCAACAAAGGGAGGCTCCAAAACCTCCTGTCCTTTCCCGAGTGCTGCCAGCCAGGGCCACAGCAGCTCCCACCAAGGTGGTCTCTGTAGTCCTGCTCCCATTTCCTGGCTGACTCCCAGGGAATGGCACTCCCAGCCCCACAGGAGACTGGAGGAGAGCAGGCTGTTTGTCCTTTGATCTGACAGTGACATTTAGGAGACAAGAAGCAGCAGCTCCCTGCAGCCAGTGCTTCACACCGAGCTGTGAAACACTGAATAAACACAGAGGGGCTATTTCATTGACTGGCCTCGTGGGAGAGCAAGAGGAACTGGTTCTGCTGGATTTAAACAAAAAAGCCCAGACCCAGAGACAGGAAATCAGCAGTGACACAGCCCCTGCTCTGTGCTGTAGTTATTGATCCAAAAGGAGCTCTTCCCCAGACATTCCAGAGAATTCAGCTGGTGTCCTCTATCACCCAAGCTTGGCCAGACCCCCCCAGGAGTCCCATGGGCGAGCAGGGAGCAGCAGGGCAGCACTCACTTGTTGTATTCACTGGTGGTGGGGGTGCGGTCGCGGTCACGCTCGCGCTCCCTGTCCCGCTCGCGGTCGCGGTCCCGCTCCCTGTCCCGCCTGGAGCCCGAGTACTCCCAGTGGCTGCTGCTGGAGCTGCTCGTGCCCTTGTCCACCGTGGTCACCCAGGGCGTGTGGGATGTGGAGATGGGGGGGTAGCTGATGAAACCTGAATCTGCAGCCAGAGAGCAGAACCCTCTGTCAGCCAGAGCATGCCCAGCATCCCCTCTGCAGCTCCCCTTCCAAAAATCCCCTCTGGCAGCAGAGCTGGATCCAAGGGGACAATGGCCCAGCTCCCTGCTGCCCTCCCCTTCACTTCCAGCAGTTTGCTAAGAACAGGAAACACTTTTCTCAGAGGAAGGCATGAGAGCAGGCATTTACAGGCAGCACTGCACAGTCTCTATCAGCCCTGGTCCCACCTCCCACCAGGTACATTCTGATCTAGGGTAGCACCTGGGAAGGCCAGAGCCACCAGCATTTCCCTGGCAGAGGTGGTCAGCTGGAACACAGAGGTTGTATCCCAAAGCAGTGCCACATCTGGCAGCACTCCTCTCCTTGGGAAGGGATGGCACTGCCACTCCTCCAATCCTGCCCTGCAGGGCTCCCTGAGCTTCCACTGCTCAGCACACTCAGGAGCAGCCACTCCCAGCTGGGCACTACAGGACTGGGAGAGGACTGGGGATGCACCAGGGAAGGGAATCTGCTGAAATGCTGGCACTGCCTCTCCATCACAAAACCTCAGGAGATGGAGCCTGTAGGCAAGGGAGAGGGTGAAGCAGGGGAGGAGGGATTCAAAAGCTCCAGGAGGAGTTGTGGATGGTTGTGCTAATCCCTGAGGGTGGGGAAAAGGGAGAGAATGTAATTGAGGGTGAGCACATGTGTGTGCAAACAGGCAGGAGAACACTGCTGAGACACTGGGGAAGCTTCTCTGGGCTTCTCTGAGCCTCAGTACTGCAGCACCACACCTGCACAACACCCAGTGCACCAAACCCAGCCTGTGCTCCTGCCTGGGATTGTCTGGGACGCAGCAAGACCCTGGAGCTGGAGCAGCCGTGATGTGTGTCAGCCCCAGAAAGGCCTGGGCTGCCAAGAACCAGGGAACAGAGAGAGCAGCAGTTGGATGTGTCCTGCTGGTGCTCACCTGCAGAGTTGTAGCCAAAGGGAGGTGGCTGCCTGTTGTTGTAGCTGGCTGGCTGCCTTTGGGAGAGAAAAGGGGGTGAGTTACTGACATCAGGGACCCCCACAGCTCTGGCTGTGCTGCAGCTCCACCCTGTTTTTACTGGAGGTTTGTGGAGCATTCCTATGGGAACCCCACTACCAGAAATGCTCAAGGGTTTTGCCACAGCTTCCAAATCTGCCATGACCACACTGCTTGCCCTGGGAAAGCACCAGTGCTCACAAACTACCTGGGGCACCTCCAGAGAAAGCATCTGCAGTAACAAATCCTGCCATCAACTCCTCTAGGCTTACCTAGATTTTATTGGCTCCTTCCTGTGCCTTGAATATGACAAATCCAGGTGAATGCACAGAGGATTCCTGACAGACTCTGCCCTCATCCCCCACCCCACCCCAAGACCAGACCATGCACCCCCAGCACTGATTTTGGAGCTGTTCTCCTCCTCCCTCCTCCAGGGGAGCTGCTCCCATGGTGTGATCTTACCCAGGTGTGCTCTTACCCATCCAAGGTTGGGATGAGGAGAGCTGGTGGTGGTGCCAGAGGGGGTGGGAACAACCCTAGACACAGAAGGGCAAATCAGCACCAAGATCTTGCAGCTTCACAAGTGTTGTTCACAGTTAAAAACCATTAAAGCATCTTTTTACTCTAAACAAGGCCCTGTTTAAAATGGAATAATTTTCCTTCAGGGTAGGATCTCCTCCCCAAATTCATACTCCTAAAGCTCTGTTAGTTTGTGTAGGGATATGGGAAGAAAAACAAAGCAAAAACTACTTATATCTTGGCTTATAAATACTGAGCATAAGATTCATCAAGGAGTAACAATTAACTCTTACAGCCCCATGGAGGAAAAGTGGTTCTTGAGATGCAGACATGTTGCATTCTGATCAGAATATAACAACCAAGTTATTCTGACCTACAAATTTATGTCAGAAGAGAAGATAAATAACTCAGGTTCAATGCTCAATTGGAGTTTATCTCAAATTAACTGTGCTCTAAACTGCTGCCATCCTATTCATGTCACTTATTTCCAAATGCTCTGAAATCTGTGTGATCAAATTGCTGCTGTTATTAAGAACAAGGTAACACCTACCTGGAATTGGACCTGGAGGTGGCAGGCCTGTGGAAATAAGCAGGGAAAACAAGTGAGGACAACAGGGAAATCATGGCCTCTCTGCACTTCAGGACTCCCTGTACCTAAGCTAAACCTCAAAGCACAATTTTGAATAAATCTCTCATCTCTGGAGCAAACAGAGCAGCAGAAAAATTGGTGCTACTAAGTGGGAATTAGCATATAAATGATATAATTTTCCCAAATGATGATCTCTTTACCCTTATAATTTAAAGTGTTGCTGTTCCCTTACACTGAGGAACTCCTTTTCTGAGTGTGAACACACAAACAATGGATTCAGAACAACTGGAGGAGCTGGAGAGGAGAACCTGCTGCAGGTTCCACTCCAGTGTGTTCATCTTGATTTTGCAAGCATTTTAATGCAAGGCAGTAGGAAAAGCTACCATGGAGAAGTTACCAGGGAAAAGAACCTGTGAGAGCTGCAGTGAATCCTCCCTCAGGCAGGAGTCAGTGCATGGAGTGCTCCTGGTGCCTTCTCCAGAGCCTGGCTGCTCTCCAGGACCAGGAGAAGCCCAGAGTGTGCCCCTCACTTCAGCCAGAAGCAACAGTTCTCAGCTTCTTGCAGAGAAACAGGAACCTGCTTCTTGACTTTTATCAAACGGATCAGTAGCACTGGAAGGCTCCCTCAGGGAAACAAGGCTCTGAGGTTTCTTTTCAAGCCATTTTGAAGCATTCAGGGGCAAATATGAAACAGGCTGATGGAGACTGAACAAAGCCTGGCCAGGGTAAGGATCTGTTCCCTGATTGCTCACCCCTCCCACAGCACTGAACCTCCACACCTTTGGTTTGCTCCAAGCCCGGTACATCCCAACCCCCACTGCACACGTACCTGGAGGATGCAGGGGAGGAGGAACAGAAGTCACAGGAGGAGGAGGGTGCAGGAAGTGAGGAGGAGGAGGCCCGGCGAGCGGGGGAGGCGGAGGCCCTGCCGGTGGAGCGAAGGGCTGCTGCTGAGGAGGCTGCTGGGGCTGGGAGGGCTGCTGGGGCTGCTGAGGGGGCTGGGGCTTACTGCCATGGTCTCCCAGCACCTTAGGGGGAACAGGAATGAGAAAAGAGTGTTTTAATGCCTTTGCTCCTGCAGCAGGGCCCTCACAGGGCTGGCAGCATCACAACAGGACTGTGGTCATGGCTGAAGAGTGATCAAAATGCAGAAGCACCACAGTGAGCTGAAGTGTAGCTGGCAGTGCTTGTGAGGGGGAGGAACAGCAAACAACCCTTTCCCAGCAAATTCTGTCTCTTAGGCAAACTCTTCTTGTTGGCAAGATCTGGAAAACTGACTACTAAAAAAATAAATGGACCACACAACCAATGAAAAAAAACCTGAGGGATTTGGCCCAGGAAGGGGAAGGTTCCATGTTTAGGTTTTTCTGGCAAGTTAGCAGTGCTGGCAGGAGGAAGGTGGTTAAGAAAAGGGGGTTTGGCAGATGGTCTCAGACCCTGCAGCTTCCTGTCTAGAAATCAGCCAGAACATTACGGTCACATACTGGGCAGGCAAGCCCAGAACTGACACCAGCTTTTAACTCAGGCTTTCACTTCTTACAAGAAATCCAGTAACACAGGCCCAGGTTCAGTCTGAGGTGTGAGCTGCATCAACTGCTTTGAGACTAAATGCTACTTTAAACTACAGAGCAGCACCAGCCCCACGTAAAAACCCTCACTACAGATTTGAAGAGTCCAACCCCACAGTGGAAGGGAAGGGAATAATCCATGGAACAGATTCCCAGCTACACACTCCCAGCTTTGGGAGAGCTGGTGATGAAAGAACTCAGGGCCTTTACATTCCAAATGGAAGATTGGCCTTTAAAGGACAAATCTGGCTTTCATCAAGACCAAGCTTTTAACCCAGAAACTGAGCCTGCAGAAGGGAATGATCCATGCACACACCTCACACAGGGTCCATGTTTTACCTGCTGCTCTGCAGGTCTGAACTGGGAGGTCAGGAACACACAGACTTTTGCCCAGGGCTCACCAGAAGTGCAGTGAAAGCAGCAATTTGTGAAGGCAGCACAGAGCTTTACCTGGATGGGGTTTTCCTCCGAGGCGTGTTTATCCCGACGTCTCCCCTCCACCCTGCGGATCGTGCCTGCCTGGCCCCCGATCACATCAATGGTCCCACCCAGCTTCCTGGTACAAAGCACAGGCATCTTGTCAGGCTCACAAGCACCAAAGGAACAATTTTCCCTGCTGTCAGCAGATTTCTTTCATGCTTTCTTTCCCACCTGGGAAACATCTCTCAAACTGGTAGGAGAAGCCGAGGAGAAGCCCATTTGCATTCCTAAGGATTTCTCTCTGAGCAGGGGTGAGTTTGTGCTCTCTGAGCACCCAGAGTGATCCAAAGAACCACCACGAATAGGTGTAAAAACAGGGATTACACACCAGGACAGAAATGTCCCCAAAGTGCTCAAATCCAACAGACTGAGCAGAGCTTTAATGCTCATCCTTGAAGCAGAGTTGGTTCCCAGACAAGGGGTAAAGTTGGGATGCAGGGCTGCTTTCTGCAAGGCAGGTGTGCAAAAGCTGTTTTGTGAATGAAGCAACAGAAACACCCTGACCCCAAAGCTCTGGCTTGTTTGGTGTGTTCTTCTGAAGCTTTTGATAAAACCCCATTGATCTGCTAAGGGCCAAGTGGTTTCCCAGCAGAGGCTGCCCCTCAGAATGACTCAGTTGTTTTACCACACGTCCAGCAGCGTCGCACACAGGCTCAGGAACCAACAGCTCCTCTTATCCTCTGCCAAACTCGTAATCCACTTCCACTTGAGGAGGCAAAGATTAACATCGTGGGAGTAGGAATAAGCCAAGCAAGCACAAGCAATGTTAGCAGTGTGAGCCCTCAAAGCTGAGGTGTTTGCCTGGCTCCTTCCACTCCCAGAGATGTGTCCCATCAGCTGGGATCCAGGATTCCCTCCCTGCACCAAGGAGGGACAAAGGGCAGGCAGGGCTTGCACTGCTGGAGGTGACACTGAGTGAGTGACCACAGCAGCTTCCTGCCAAGCTTAAAAGCTTCTCTTTGAGGCTTGAGGAGACTCAGATGTGGCCCAGGTGCCCCCATGAAAAACATGCTCCTCTCTTACCTGTTGGGAGGAGGCCCAGCCTTCATTCGTCCTCCACCAGAGCCAAGAAGTCTGTTTTGAACTCTGTTTTGATGATGTTGTTTTCCACTTCTTTTTCAGCATTTCCTGTTCTTCCCTGCTGGACCTATGGAAGGTAATAGATAACACACAGTGTTGTGCCCTTCTTTCAACTGAATGGAGCAGCAGACATTGACCCTCAGCAAAAGAAAAGGAACAATCACAGCAACCTATTCTTCAGTCAAGGCACAGCCATTTCTGTCAGCCAGTGGCCATTCCAGCCTCAGCCTGCTGTCCCTGTCTCCCATCAAAAGTCCTGTTATGAGCTTATTAAACTCCTATTATTCTCCATGGAGTCACTAAGTCAAAACTGGACTGAGCAATACCTGCTGTACTGACAATCTGGCTGAAGTTCTGAAGGCCACCATGGACTCCTGCAAGTCTGCAAACACAGAAGGCAGCCACACCACTGCAGCAGCACCAGCAGTGAGCAAAACAAGCCTGGGGACCCAGCTCCCCTCCCTGCACCTCTCTCATCCAGAGGGTTTTCCAAGCAGACACCCCTACAAGTCAATTGGAAATACACTGCAGTCTTGTTGCTGTAGTGATTCAAACCTGCCAGGCTGATGAACTATTCCTTCCTCACAGAAAAGATTTTCAACAGATCTTGAATCTTTTAAGGATTAATTTCTGCACTTCTCCTTGCTGAGAGGACACAGAACAGCTCAGAACTGAGCTATCTCCTGCTCTTACACCTCATCTCTGTGACTACAAACACAATCCCAGTTTTCCTGGGGGCAGGAGCAGGAGTCACACATCACCCACCGTGATCTTGTTCTCAGTGCTGATGGGAGGAGCAGGGTCCAGCCCAGCTGGAGCAGCCGCTGCTTTTCACAATAAGCTTTCCATGTTTCTTCATTGAATCCATAATTAAAGTAATCAGAAAGATCAGCACCTGGCAGAGGGAGCAGGAGTTAACACACAGGTTCTGCACACTTGCATTCTCAAGTAACTGCTTACAAAAAGGGTTAAGGCAACAAAAGTTTTCCAGAGAGCCCAGCTTGTGCTTTCCCTTGTTTCCCAAGTTTGCATACCAAACAGAAAGCTGTGGGTGCCACAGAGGAGACAGTGGCTGCACCTTGGGTGGGAAAGGGACATGGCCTGAGCAGCAGTCGGACCCCTGGGGGACAGCAGTGGGGACACACAGCACAGCAGTGGGACACACACTGAACACACAGCACAGCAGTGGGACACACACTGACACACAGCACAGGCAGTGGGGACACACAGCACAGGCAGTGGGGACACACACTGGGACACACAGCACAGCAGTGGGGACACAGCACAGCAACTCCACAGCCCTTGGGAGCTCCCTGCAATCATTATCCACCAGGCTGATTTTTTCAGGCTGGTTTCTTCCAGCTGTCCACATGAGCAGAGTGCTGGGCACAGCACAGGAGTGACAGTTCCAGCCCCCACCACAAAAATGGGGTGGAGCCACAGAACCTTTTTCCTGGCAGAACTAAGCCCACGCATTCCCCTGCTGACCATCAGTGCCTTTGCTGTTTTGAGAGGAGATTCTGGGGCTCGCCCATTTTGTGAAAGGCAGCAAGGTTTTTATTGATTGCACCCTGGACTACACAAGTAATTACAGTTCATCACAATCCTAATTAGCCATCCCAGCGTTATCTCCCACTGCCAGGCTCCTGTGCAATGTGCTAATTCAGCACGAGCACTTGTGAATAAGAGGGTGACCACAAACTGCTTGCCAAGAAAGCAGAGATGCAGAGGGGCAATCCCAGCTGCAGGAATTCCAGGAGCTCCCCTCCCACCTCCCAGCACTACAAAGCAACTCCTGCCCAGCTGAGGTGTCCCTCAAACATCCCCCACACACAGATATTTCTACACAGACCAATCCAAAACAAAGAGCTGCGACAAGGGGCAAGCAGAACTCTGCCCAAGCTGAGCTTGGTTTAACTGTGAGGTCTAAGCAGTGAGGTTTATCTCCTGGGCTGGCCACTCTTTGTGCTGCACCACTCAAACATGCAAACTGCATCCACACAGACTCAGCAACACAACATTTACATGTGGATTTTATCAGCCTCCATTTCAGACCTCTATCAGCTCTTCCACACAGGATTTCTCCCTCCACTTCCCTCACTCAGACATACCAAGCTGCTGAACAATTAACTGTAAAGGATATCAACTTGAAAGGCTGTTGAGTAATGAGCTACTTGCTATCTAAAATAAACTTACAGACCACACAGCTCTGCAGAAATCTTCCCTCTATTGCATTCCAACACTGTTTTAGGGCAGCTGGCTCTATTTTGGTCCAGGGATGTCAGCATGGCCACAACCATGTCCATGCTTTATCTTTGAACTTCACTGTATCCTTTCTAACTCATTTTCTTCCCATTCCCCTCTGTCTCACTTGGCACTCAAGGAGAAATCCCTGCAGAAGAAAAAGCTTCTGTTCCATTCTGCCTGCACCATCTGCAGGGTGCTTCAGTGCTGGTTTGACACCTGGACATGCCCATGGAGCTTTCAGCACTGGAGTGCCCTTGATGTGGGCAAGAGATACCCAGACCACAGCACAGGCAACCTCAGGAAAGCTCTACTTACTCAGCACAGCAATATTGCTGAAAGATAAATAAAATACAGGGGCTGGCAGGGAGAAAAATGGTGGCTGAGAAAAGGCAAGTGGACTTTTTGTTTCAGTTGACATTTAATCACAGCACATTTTATGAGAGTAGCACAGCAAAAATCTGGATGTCTAGTTCCTTCAATTACTTTTGTATCAGAAGAAAACAGCAGTTGATTTGTAGCATCCTACAGCTGTAAGGGGAGAAATCTCCCTCCTACAAATAAGTGTGGGCAGCCCCAGGACCCAAATGAGGAGGGACCACAGGACAACTCTGGGCATGGCCTGGGGACACAGAACAAGCTCCTGCACAGGAAGAGGAAAACAAATAACACCCAAATCCTGACCCCACTCAGCTGCCTTTAAGGCCAAGCATTATTGGATTGGTATCAGTGCAATGTTCTCAGGAAGCAGGGAATTAATAAAATAGACCATTTAAAAAAAATAGCTGCTCCCTTTAGGGAAGTTCAATTACTAGAATAAATGCAACCCAATTTTACATAGAGCATAGCTTGCTCAATCAGTAAATGCCATTGATTGTCTAGCCAGGCAGCAGAGGCTGAGCAACACACATTGTTCCAGCTTCCCTGTTCCCTGGCAACAATAAATGGACAGAAATTACATGTGAAATAAGAGACACAAGTAGAACTGCAGAAAATATTTACCACAAGGAACTGTGAGGCCTCACCTGGCTTCCTCCACGGTTTTGTCTTCAAATGAATCCAAATCCACTTCTATCACAGGCAATCCATTTATATTCCCTGCAGCATCCAAGTCAATACCTTTGGGCTGCAGCTTGGCTTTGGGAGAGAGGGACTGTTACAACTTTTAATGCAATGCCTTTAATCCACTCATTTGCTCAGCAAATTATTCCAGTAAAAAACAAAGCACTGCAGTGAATTAATCACCGGCTTTACAGCACGCAGGTAACCACAGTCAGCTTTTTAATAAAAAGGACTCCAGTCACTCCACAAACAAACAGGGTGTGCAGCACCTGCAGCTGAACAGCAGAGAAGCAAATTCAACCCAGATTGGTACTGCAGACAGAGTAAATCATTAGGACATGCATGAAATTTACCCCAAATGGAAATAAAATTTAATAATTTTTCTCCCCAGGCAAAGTATTTCTTTTCCCCTCCCAAGACAGACACATTTTGTCATAATAAGAGACTTTTTCAGGATCAGTCTTTAGTGGACTAAGAGGAGCCTGCAGAAATCTGTCAGGTACAGAATGTACAAGGGGAATTTGTTCTTATTTTCTCAATCAGAAGATAATTTGTTTGGATAAAGCAATTAGCGGAAGGGAGCAGATGAAGCCCGTGAAAGGACAGTCTCACATATGTGGAAGGACAGAATCCAAGACTCAATCTACAGGAGAAACTGAACTGAATGGTGGGGAAAATTTCAGCAGCCCAATAAGCACAGCTGATACTCAAGGTCAGATTTTGTTTCTTTTAGAATTTTACTCTGCAAGTAGCCCAGGGCACTGAGTTCCAGGGCTGCAATGCTCAGGCCCAGTGCAACAATGTATTTTAGAAATATTCTGTCTTTTATTATAAAGTATCAATCAACACATTTTTTTCCTAGTTGAAATAGAATTATAATCACCTTGCTCAGTGATGGGTAATTAAATCATTGCATCCTGCCCCTCAGACTGTGCTGGGAGCACTGATTTTTAAGAAATGCACTTCTTACTCCTGGTTTACACTAATTCTGTATCCTTTTAAACAGAGCAAAATTTGCAGCTGCTGCAGCTGTCAGTGCCAGGTAGGTGAAATACTGCAAAGGTGAAGGATAAAAATAACAGCAATACCTGAAGCTGATGCTCCATAGCCTCTACCCGTTTTTAAGTTTAGATTCATAGGAGTTCCCCTATTGGAAAAGAATCACTATGTTGGCATTTGAACAAATGACTTGGCTAAAGATTCTCATGCAAAATATATTCAAGCCCTGACACCCTTCAGGAGATGCTTTATTTCACCTGGGTTTGCTATTCAGAGTCATCCATCAGAGTGAAACCACCTCAACAACAAGAGAAGGAAATTATCCATAAAGTGGAAAAATTAGAATATGCAGCAAAGCACAGGTAAGTGGCTTGTGTAAGAGGAAGGCTGCTAGCAGCAAGCAAAAGTGCTGTCTTACTATTTTTATTCAATGCACATTAGGCAGAGCTGTAAAAAATATAATTTCCTGCTTCTCAAATCCAGCCTCGCCATTTCTGAGCCACAGAAAATCAGACAGCTGGAAATTAGTAAATTCACAGCTTATGTAAATTCTTAGCAATACAGATTTTGCTTCTGGAAGTTTTCACAGATGGGTTAAGCAGAACTTCCCACCTTTGATTCTGCCCAGGAATTAGTAAGTTAATTTTCCAGCAGCAGCCCCACAGATCACCATTCCCATTTTCCAGACAGATTCTCCCAACAAGCACTTGCAGGGCAGAGCTGCCCATCAGCTCCTGAGCCCACTGTGGTGTTCTGGCCGCTGGTGCCAGGAGCCAGAGCAGCTCTCAGCTCATCCCTTTCCATTCCAGCATGCTGGGACCCCTCAGCAAAGCCCCACACCCAGCAGTACCCACATGTAGGACGGCGCTCCCGTCTTGATGTTGCCAATCGTGACCTTCACGTCGTCGTCATCGCTGTCACTGTCACTGTCATCCTCATCATCCTCACCACTGGGAAGGGCCTGCAACAGCACAGGCACACAGGAGCTATCAGTGCACACAACTGATAGTTCTCCAGCACAGCCAAATCTCTGGAAGCTTCCTGAACAGCCTTCAACAACAACAGGCAGCTGCCCACAGAGAAACTCCTGTGTCCTTTGAAGATTTGGCCCTACCTGAAATTTGGGGCAATAGTTGTGAACCTGGGGAAGGTTTAGCTTAGTTCTAACAATTTCACCACATCCCTCAGTTCCTCTGCCCCACTCTTCTGCAGAGTTGGGGCTTTTCTGACACACCTCCTTCACCAGGGCCATGGTCAAAGTACACAACCACAAGTGAAAACCACCAAAATACATTTTCACCAGGCTTCACCTAAGAACCTCAAGGTAAATAATCCCTCACCACAACTTCTGTGGTAGGGAGCTGCTGAGGAGTTTGGTTTGGCTGATTTAGCACAATCAGCCCTCACATCACTTCACTTTACAGATTTGACTCCAGTGCAACCCCAGCGCTGGGCACAAAGGAACAGACAAAGAAATATTCCAGATCTGCAGCAAGTGCAGTTTTGTGAGAAGCATGAGCTGAATTAACACCTCACCCTGCAGGAGGAAGGTGTCCCTCACCTTCCCTCCTTTTCCACAGCACATGGGTCTGTCACAGAACCGTCTGATGTGGAAGAACAGTGGCAGAAAAACCCATCAAAGAACCCAGGAGAGGAGGGTGGGGAGAAGCAACCTTCCTCTCCCTCCTCTGTCAGCACTGCTTTGGGAATGGCTGGCAGTACATCCAACACTGCACATACAGAGTGTTAGGCAGCACCAGGATTTTCAGAGTCCCTGTTTGTCCCCAGGAGTGCTGGGAAGCACAGAAATGCCCACGTACGTGCTGGGACATCTCCCTGTCCTCGTTGTTGACGGGCCGGCTCTCCTGGGGGGCATCCTGCAGAGGGTGAGCAGATTCTGTGTGTCTGGAGAAGGGGACAGAGAAAACAAAGTGACCATGACACAGGAGAGAAAACGGACAAGCCCAGCCTAGAGGGTCACCTACAACCGGTTCTAAAGCCTTTTCCCAGGTGGCTTTCACACAATGCTTTATTCTTGTTGTATGTTTGTTCTGCTGGCATTTGCTCAACTACCTGACAAAAAAATCCATTCTCCTGGCTTGGTTTTGCTTTTGCTGGGAAGAATCAGTTTCACACATCCAGAGAGCACCTGACAGCACTCAACAGCTCAGTGGCAGCTGGCTCTGCTTGGATTTGGCACAATCACAACTGATAAGAATAAGACCATAATAAGCAAAATTTCACCTCCTCCTTTAGGATGCTAATAATTACACATGCATTTAGTCAGCAGCAAAGGCATCTGTCCCAGAGAAATTAAGGAAAAGGTGATTTTAGTGTTTCTACAAATAGTTTACAGTAAGTAGTTAAAATTCCAAAAGGAAAAGTCAGATAATTATGCACCCATTCTTCTCACTCATTACAAATCAGACCTGATGAAACAATGGTCAGGTTTGGATTCACCTCCAGTTTAAAGAGTTTGTACAAATGTTAACATTGTTTATTGCACCGGCCAAGTGAAAGTGGAATTGATGTAAACATGCTAGAAAAGATTGTGCCAGGTGTTACAGAACTGAAATACAGAGAGCTCATTTGTCTCTAATGTCATAGGTAAAACTTTGCAGGACTTCAAAATAATTCTGAGTTTTTTCAACAGAGACAATCAGAACTGCCCAGGCCAAGGAAACCCAATTCTCCACCGGTGCTTTGTGGAGACGTTGCTATTAATTTAAAAATCCCATGTCAGACAACAAACATCCACAGGATTGTCTTCAAAAACACCTTACAGAATCCAAACACTGGTCAGGTCAAAGCCACCTCAGACTGAGACACCACCCAAGAAAGGCAAAACAACACAACCCAACAGCGACTGAGCGTAAAACAAAGAACAATCTGAGCATAACTGAAGCCCCACTTTGGGAAAGTCCCATATGCAAAGAACCACATCAGGCTGAGATCAAAAAGAGGGCTGAAGGTTGGGCAGCTGACCAAGCACAGGCCCCATGGGTGCCAAGTTCCTGATGTGACACCTGCACACAGTTCCAGGTGTAAAAGGCAGCCCAGATGGCAGAGGGAAAATCAGCCTCCAGTATTTCCATGCTGCAGACACAGGCTGTGATGTGAGGACCAAAGCGTGGATTACTGGAGAAAATCTCTCTGATGGATCCAAAACCTTTTTGCCTAATCCAAGCATTGACCTCCACCCCTGAATCTCCTCAGAACTCTGAGATGACTGTGTTCAGGAAGAGTGACAAGTGTTACCTTCAGCTGCAAGTCACATGAAGCACCTGTGGGTGTGCATTAAAATGTATGAATTGGAGGTTATGGTGACACTCAGGAACCAGGAGCTTTTCCCTAACCTCTCTGACAGATCCTCAGCAACATCTGGACACAGAAAAACATGACACAGAGATTTCACTGCCCCAGAATGCCAACACAATCCTGGGCACTGCTGACAGCCCAGCATCCTGCTGGCATCTAACATATCCCTCAGGCTTGGGAATGTCAGTGATGCTGCATCCCAAACTCTGCAGATTTCTGCTTCCTGGCTGGGGACAAACACTCCACACAAGCCAGCAGCGCATCCCTGGAGCTGCAGCTGCTGACAGCAGAGCAAACAAAGAGTCATTTTTCTTAAAACACCCCACAGCTCTTCATTTAGGTACATTCTCATTGTGCAACAAAGAAATATGGGGGAAAAAAGTAAAAAGCAGGGGGAAATGAGAGCCAGTATGGCCACTAATATTCTTCCTTCCTGCATTTTGCAGTTATTGGAGACAGTTGCTGGAAATTCAGATTTTTAGTCCTGCTTGTAAAATAAAATTACATTCAGATGAATGTGACAAGGAGTAGCAGATTTATGTAAAGCAGCTGTAAATTTCTGTCTAAAAGCTGTTCCTCCTCACAGAGCTCATTTGATGTTTTTAGGTAACAATTCACCATGTTTTTTACTACTTGTTTATTTGAACAAGTTTTCATATTCCTTAAGCCCAGAAGTAGGACAGTGCCTGTAACAACCTCAACATTCTAGACACTGAACCTACAATGACAATAAACACTAAACCGAACTTTGGAAGGGGCTGAACACACACAAGCCCTGTGAAAACCAAACCTTTTGAAAAATGTTACATTTAAAATGGCAAACAGGTAATCCTGTGCTGAGACCAAGCTCTGCTGGTGCAAAACACAGAGCTACAAATAGAGAGGAAATAAATCCCAGGACATACAATCCCTTCCACACACAGAAAGCCAAACTCATTATTGGTTTTACCTCCAAGTCTTACCCACACCACTTGAGAGATCTCACAAAATGTGCTAGTTTGAGCATCTCAAGATTTTAACCCAAGCTCAAGGTTTTTCCCTTTCCCAGACTAAAGCACAGCCAGGCCAGCACAAAGCCAATCCTCACTGAGGGTATCATTTTACCCAGGGAATTAAACTGGAAAATAGATCTGGTTTGAAACTAAATACTGAGAGAAAAAAAATGCTAAAAGTTAGCTCTAAATCAAACCAGTTCACTCATCCAGTTCAGCTTCCACATCCATAAATGCCTACCACCCCCAGCTGGGATGATCCCATGGGATGGGGAAAGGACAGGCTGCTGTTCCTGGCAGCAGCACTGCTCCAAAGCATTCACAGAGTTCTGCTCAACAAGGCTCAATCTTCACACCATGTATTGTTATCATGAATAAACAGCCTCAGGACTCACCCAGAAATTGGTCCATCTTCTTGCTTACCAGTGGTGTCATCTGCAAAAACAACAGTAAGAACAAAGGAATTATTCAAGTGAAAGGAAAAAAGCTAAATTCAAGCACTAAAGGCATCACAGGTACAGAAATACCTAGTGGTGCCAAGGCACTATAACCCCAACACCATCTCTTCAACAAAGTTCAACTAGATACGGAACAACTAAAAAAACCCCAACTCAACAAACATCACCCATCTGCAGAGGTGATGTCTCACACCAAACCAAATACAAAATATACATGTTAAGTCTCAGAGATGAGAGACAACAATCAAACAGGAACTGAAGTCACCTATGAAGGTCTTTATATAGAATTTTAACACGTCTGGCAAGAAGAAATATAAAGCATTCATGTGGAAAGCCTATGGGGAGGACAAAGACGTTTCAATAAAATCCTGTGCTTTATGCCGGCCACATCCCGGCCCCGTTAGCTCAGGGGTTCACACGGTTTGGGTGATAAGCGAACTGAAACTATTAACAAAGCATCGCGTTAACCTCCGTGCATCAGTTACTGATAAAAGGACAATAACACACCGCCACCCGCCCTGCAGAGCCGCTGGAGCGCTCCTGAGGGAGGCCGGGGGCGGCTGCCAGGGGGGCACAGGCCGGTGTCTGAGGGGGCCCATGGAGCGATGCCCGTGTGTCTGAGGGGGCCCATGGAGCGATGCCCGTGTCTCTGAGGGGGCCCATGGAGCGATGCCCGTGTCTCTGAGGGGGCCCATGGAGAGATGCCCGTGTCTCTAGGGGGGCCCATGGAGAGATGCCCGTGTCTCTAGGGGGGCCCATGGAGCGATGCCCGTGTCTCTAGGGGGGCCCATGGAGCGATGCCCCGTGCCTATGAGGGGGCCCATGGAGGGATGCCCGTGTCTCTGAGGGGGCCCATGGAGCGATGCCCGTGTCTCTGAGGGGGCCATGGAGCGATGCCCGTGCCTATGAGGGGGCCCATGGAGGGATGCCCGTGTCTCTGAGGGGGCCCATGGAGGGATGCCCGTGTCTCTGAGGGGGGCCCATGGAGGGATGCCCGTGTCTCTGAGGGGGCCCATGGAGGGATGCCCGTGTCTCTGAGGGGGCCCATGGAGGGATGCCCGTGTCTCTGAGGGGGCCCATGCAGGGATGCAGGTCCCTCCGTCCCTCCCTCCCGCGGGGCCGCCCCCAGTCCCGCACGGCCCCGCAGCCGGGGGCGGCCCTGAGGCGGGGCCGGGCCCGCTGCCGGCCGGGGCCCCGCGCTGCCCCCGCGGCCGGCGGTACCTACCCCCGTACAGCCAGTGCTCCTCGTCCTCCTCCGCCTCCAGCGGCGCCGCGCCCGTCACGGCGCCGGCGGCCGGCGGCTCCAGCTCGGTGGCCATGGCGGCCGCGGGGCTGCGGGGAGCGGCGGCGGGAGGAGGAGGAGGAGGAGCGGCGGCCCCGCTCGGCTCCCGCCGGGCCCGGGCGCGGCGCTCGGGCGGGGGTTCGGCGGCCGCGCTACGGCGCCGCCATTGCTCCTTCTATGGCGGGAGGGGGGGGGCGAGACCCCCGGCGTGGGCGCGCAGGGCCCCAGAGCCGCCCGCGCTGTCCCGCCGGGCCCTAACGCCGCCCGACGAGCGCCCCGCAGGGCCCTAGCGCCGCCGGCCTCGCAGAGCCCCGCAGCCGCGCTCACGGCGCCTGAAGCCGGGCCCTAACGCCGCGCTCGGAGCCCGCCGGGCCCCGGTGCCGCTCGCCCGCCAAACCCGCCCCGCCAAGCCCGCGCGCATGCGCCGCAGGGGGAGCGCGGCCCTGCCCGCCGCCTCTCCCGTAAAGCGGAATTCTCACCTTTCCGGGATCCTCAGCTTTCCGGGATTTTCACCTCTCGGCCTCTCTCCGCAGTCTCGCCAGGCTGACGCGCCGCGCAGAAGAGCCCGAGCGGGCGAAGAGCGAGAGGAGTCCCGCAGCAGTGCCGCGCTGGGAAGGTTCAGCAGCTCCGTGTCACTGCTCCCAGCAGCTGGGGACATGTTCGGGACCGGCTGGGCGGGGTTGGCACCTGCCAGGTCCGGCTGTGCGGCTCCTCGGTGGATGCTGAATGTCACAGCCTGGAGATGCAGCGCCTGAGGCTCCTTCTGCAGCTCCATCTGGAGCTCCTGTTTGTAGCATCACCCTCTCCTCTCTTCCAGAACCCTCAACTCCATCAGTGCCACACGGAAATTCAGAGCAAGTTGATTTTCAGCTCACAAAAACTATAGAGGGTCCTGAAGCAAGTTACCTGTTCCATGCACTAAGCAGTGCCAGAAAAATCCCGGGTTATAATGTTGCCTCTCTCCACCCTGTGGTTCCAGTGTGGCTGAGGTCCGTGTGCCCTGCTGGACCCTACACTGGGAATGCTGAATGAATACTCACCAGAAGAACTGGACATCCAAACATCACCAGGAGCTGATGAGATCCCTGGTGATACTCATGGATCCAGGTTAACTCTCCAGAGGTGGGAAAGTGCTGCTCATCAACAAGCCTCAACAGTGGCTTTTCATTTACAACAAAACCCAGGATTCCTTTTGACTTTTGCCGCTCTATTCAGACACTTCACTGTCAAAAAAGTCCAAGGAGATCCCTGTAGAAACTGTCTGGAGAACCAGTAGTTTTCAATTATTCCTCTAGGCTTTCACGCCATATAATCTACAGTAAATACAGATCAGTCATCACCTTTTGATTAATATTTGCTTTTTAATTTCAAATTCTTATTAGTCTAAGAGCTACTGTAATTCCTCTTTCCAATTTTATTACCTATCCCATGGGACCAGCACTGTTGTTAAGAAGTTTCTTCTCTAGCCAAATTCTCAGGTTATATTTGTTATCACTGAATACAAATATACAAACCTATTTCCTACACAAGTTTTAATTTACTGCTCAAGAAAGACTACTATAGATCATAGGGTTTACATAAAGAATGTGAAATAAAATGTGAATATATTGAAAGGATCATTCTCCAAACACATTCAGTGATCAGGGAAAATGTAGAATTCAGCAGTTTAGCCCAGACCCAACTCTGCTGTTTGCATGTTTATAAAATAAAGAGATGTAAATCAACCAAGTCCAGGTAGATTTGATCTCCCAGATATACCAAAACAAGGAAATTCCTGATTCAGTCAGATGTAGAAATAATAGAAATATTTAAAGCAGGTCAGGGACTAAGTAAGTAAAAAGGCATTTAGAAAATCATAGGTAAAATTCAGGCATCAATCTGGGAACTAATCTTTTTAGTAAACTCATTTGTGTTAATTTTGCAGATTGAATCAGCCTGTGGCAAACACTTTTTACAGGAAGAGCGGGAACACAAATACAAGGAGAATTGGAGGACTAGGAGGACACAGTAATGGAAATATTGAGAGATTCACCAGTACAAAGTGTCAGATGCTGAGTCTGGACTGATAATGAGACTGTCTGGAGGGAACTTGTATAAACTACAAGTGGCTGAAGAGAAATAGCCTCAGATTTATCACAGAACAGCTATGGATCAGAAATACAATACAGCCACTAAGGAGACAAATGTGACCCTTTAGATTTAATAGATCACATTCTTGTCACACAAGAGAGGGAACTATCAACACTGAAATAAATACAGGCCTTGGCCATGAGCCACTAACTGGAATATTGTTCCTGGTCACTCCTCTTCAAGGAAAATTAATTCAAATAAATGCAAGCAGGATGAACAGAAACAGACTTTGCTTTTGAGAGAAGGCTAACATTTAATTTGGTCTAAGAAATGAAGGGTTTAAGTCTTTCCAAGCTCCAGTAGAAAAATAAACTCAGCTAGAACAGTTCAAGTGCTGGCAGACACGGCATTATAAATACACTGGCAGACAGCACAGCAGAGCTGCTCTACCAACAGGTCTGAGACTGCCTTCCAATAGAGTCAGGGCCAAATCCCAAATATCCTTAACACAGGCCTGTGCTGCTAAGTCTGGGCAATTACATCTCCTGAAGGCCCTGAGGGGATTGACTCCTGACTCAGCCCCTCATCCCCGTTCTGGCTGAACATGCCAGGAACATTCCCTGCCAACATCCAGGATCAGCTCCGTGCTCCAGGCGGCCCCGCCGCTCCTGGGTTTGCCCAGAACTACTTCCAACAAAAACACTGCACGTGCCCCTGTCAGGAATGTCAGCTTTTCCCCCAGGGATGAGCCAAAGGCTTTAGTCTGAAGTCCTGCTTTCACAGCTCCAAAGCCAGGCTGGTCACACACACAAAGGGCTGCCTTGTGCTGGGCACAAACCCCTCTGGAAGGCAGGGATCTGTTCACCCTCACGCTGTCCCTGCTCGGGCTGGCTCCCTGTGAGCTGGGAGAAAACCTCTGCTTTTGGAGAGGAATGCTGCAGGGAGAGATTCCTTCAGGAAGTCCTTACAAGGGAGGGTCTGTGAGCCACCAACCAAACGATAGAATTGTTAAGGCTGCAAAGACTTTGGAGATCCCCAAGTGCAGCCATCAGCCAGCAGCAGCACCGTGGTCACCACTAAACCACATCCTCCAGGGCCACACCCACACATTTTCAACACCTGCAGGGATGGGGACTCCAGCACTGTCCTGGCAGGAGGGTGGACAATCAGAAAATCAGACAGGATGGGCATTCTGCAGTTTTCATCTTTGGAAATCCCTCCTAAGCTTTCCAAGTCTTGTTCTCTGAACCAGCCAAGGGGATGTCTCAGACAAACCCCAGCACTGCTGCCATCCCACTAAAACACCTCTGCAGGGAAAGACGCAGAAAATTTCAAATTTTTTTACCCATAAACACATTGCACTATTCAAGGTTTTCATCTTTGAATTTAATTAAAGAAAAATGTCTCAAAGTGATGAAGCATGTCTGACTTCCAGCTTCTTTCAATGGCACAAGCCAGTGCAGTAAATTGTAGAAAGCAAGCTCAGTTAGAATTTTATTTTCATTTAAAATAAAAAATAGAGAGAAAACTCTCCAGATGTGAGGTCCTGTTAAAAAAGTGGCTGTTCACTTGTAAACAGAATAAAAGTGTTAAGAACACAGTTTCATACAGCTTAAACAAAACCACTTTTCAGAAGCAATACAAGTATGTTACAACACTGTAAGAACACCAAAAGCAGAAAACAAAAGAATGGCAGAAGAATCACATAACATTGCTTACTAAAGTGATAAATAATTGATGGTGAATGTTAATAGCTTGACATTTTTATTGCTCCAATGGTAGTGTGTTGACAAGAAAATGTAATAAACCGTGAGTGGGACAATAATAAATATCAATTTATGGTTTAGCATATGGAGTTTTGTACCTATCAAGGAAAGCATAGGAACTTTTTTTTTTTGTATTTATCAAAACCACACCAATTTAATAAATTTTTTTCCTGTTTTAAAGTCACCTATTTAGAACTGAACTCACACTCCCTAGACTTGGGTGTGCATGTTGGAACAGTTTTGTGTTCCTCCTCTGGGAAAACACCTTTGCAGGAGCAGGTGGGGAATCACTAAGGAGAGCTTTGATGCTCTGCCAGAGCTCTGCACTCCTTCAGCACTCTGCAGACACAAAACTTTCTAGAGATAACCCCAAAGATTTCCTGGATAAAATCTAGAAACAAAATTAGTGTCAACATGTTGATGTGAAGAAATAAACACTGATTTGGTAGACAGCAGCTGCTTTTAAAAATCTGCTGCAAACTCCCACTCCTGAGAGGGACCAGTTCCCTTTTCTCCTTCTCTCCCAAAGGTTGGAACCAGCCAAGGCACTTTCTCCACACTTCCACTCACTCTGCTGACATTATTCTGACAGATATCCTCCATGAACACCTCACCAACTCATGCTGATCATTTACTGTCAAAAATGAGATTTCCAATCTCAGGACACAGGATTACCTGTGGTGTTTTTGTATTAAAGGAGAGCCCAAGCAAAAAGAACCTGTGTACAGAGCTCACAGCAGTGCTGCCAGCTGCCTTCACCTTTCTGTGAGCTATGAATCCTGTGTCTTTCACATGCAAATATAATACTGCTGCTGGTTTTGCATTTTAATGCAAATTTATCTACTTATTAAAACATGGAGCTTAGTGTAAATGACAGGTTTGGCTCTGGTTCTTTACCAGTTGCTTTATGGCCACATAATTAAATGTCAATTAAAACACAAAGACAAGAACCATTCATGGTTTGAAGACTGCACAATTAATAATTAGGACAAATTAAAATGTATAGGATTTATGTAAACTTTACAAATTAATCTTATGTGCTTAAGTGTTCAAGGCCAGTTTGGATGGAACTCTGAGCAACCTGGGCTAGTGGAAGGAGGGGGTGGAATGACAGGAGCTTTGGGGTCCCTTCAACCCAACCATTTGTGGTTCCATGGCAAGTGCCTGTTCTCCCACTTGGAAAGTACAGGGAGAAAACGGAATCACTGAAGAAGAAAATCAGAACCTGCTGAGATTTCTTGAGTTTTTTTACACAACAAAGTTCTGGCAGAACAGTAAGAAACCTCCATTGTGCTGTTAATTACTGCAGAAACTCATTTGTCAGGGAAACCCAAGGAAAGAATTGGGTGTGCCATTTCAGTTTTGGTTTGCTCTGCCTTTTTCTGCCATTATTTTCTCTGCTTCCAGTTAACACTCATCCCCAAAAAAACAGAAATAAATTGGAGACAACACTTTGCTTGGTTCTGCAAAGGAAATCTGATTGCAAGGTGTAGCTAATGATAATTTCAAACAACACAGGAGGTTTTTATTCATGTTACAAATGCAATTACACATTTAGTTGTCACCAGTCAAACAAAGTTTCTGCATGAAATGTGCAGATTTCAGACTCTGAACCATCAGTCTGGGACTGGAAACAGCACAAACTCCCTTTCAGTAACAACTTGCATAAAACTGGCCTTCTGTAAACACTGTGTACAAGGAATCTGACCTACTACAGGTATTAGAATGCAATGGTCTTACAAATACTGTATTTGAATAGCATATTGCAAACTGCAGAGATGCAAATACATTCAGAGGAAACCCCCAAGCCACCCTGAAACTAAAAAGTAACTTGGGTGATGTTGCAGGGAGTCAAGATGCTGCAAAGAAATGCTTGGACACTGATAATGAAATGCACCACAACTTGCAGATGCTCAGTTATCTGCCTGGCTGTGTTATTTCTAGTTAGGAAAGGCAGGGAACTTGCAACAATTTCCATTTGCTTTCTTTTATCGAGTGCTCTTGCTTAGGTCAGCCATTAGAGGAAGTTTTTCTACAATGACTTCCCTTCCTGAGATCAGGCAAACAGGGAAGAATCCAAAATAATACTGAATTCCACAATTCCTGGCTCTCCAGACACTGCCTGACTGCCAAAACATATTCAATTGCTGCACTTCCTCCCCTCACAGCATGTTTTGAAACTCCACTTTGACTGAGATAAAACCCATTTCCACTGGAAGGGACTTCATGCCACTGGGCTGTGAAAAGCTGAAGTACAAGCACACCACAATAACAAAGGTGCTACTTCAGCTTGGATTTGGCTGGTCCTAATTTTTCTCCTTTGTAACAAAGATCTCTGCTTCGAGCTTAATCTTTCCTGACTTAAAACAAAATAGAACTTAACATCCACATATCCCTCACTTCAAAAGAGACTTTAGGGTATTTTGTTAACAGCAGCTGCCACCTACCCCACAAACACAGCTTTTGCAGAGGTGAAGATTTCAGCTTTGTATTTCAGGTGCTGCAAACACCACCTGCAATACTTTTCCAAATAAAGACAGAAATGCTATGCATTTTTCATCCATTTACTAAACAAAGTGCAACTGAGCCCTACACATCTGACATATGTACAAACTCTTTATGGCTTTCCCATAAAACCAGTGTGGGTGGGGCTGTACAATCCCAGGGGAAGGAGCACATGGAACAGATGCTGGGGGACTGTTGGCAATAGAATAAGAGCTATAATACATTCTGTAAACCTTGGCATACCACACTTTACATTATGCAAAGAGTCAATATTTACAAATCCATAGTGGGTAAACTAATGAACCCCCCTAAATGTAAATGATGATTTTGCAAAGTGCAGGACAAAACCAGTGCTGTTGATTGCAAGTCCTATGCAAGCAGGTTCTACTAAAATCATTACTACTGGAGTTTACCTGGACATTCCTACTGAGGGTTTCTAGGATTGCAACATTTAGGATGAAATAGAGGATGACACAGCTTTAGGATGGACAGCAAAGAGAGAAATTAATAAGGCAGCATGCTCAGAACAAGTTTAAGCAGCACTGATGTTAAGATCCCTAGTGGCAACTCTATCAGTTATTGGTAATGTTAAAAATTCAGAGTGCAACACAGAAGCCTCGTTGAACATAAAAAATGTGCAAATTGTTCTCTTCTTAACAAAAGAAAGTAACAGCAAGGAAGATTTCTACTGAAGAACATTTTTAAGTCACAGCAAAGTAGACCATCTTCTTTCCAAAATCATCTACAAGGCACTAAGGGTAGAAAATGACAGGTAACATGAAAGACCAATGTTGTTCCTCAGTCAGGTCGAAATATGGGGTATTTTGGTAAGAACTCTATTAATATTACCTGTTGAAGAAGGGAAAAAGACAAGAACTGAAGACAGCAACCAAAAAGTTCAAAGTTTCAGCACAATTTCCATGAACAACAGCTAATTCATAAGATTAAATATATCTGAGATAGTCTGTGAGGAGGGAATGTTCCCCAGGGTAACAAAGCAGAGATTCCAGTCATTCTGAAACAGAGGGATTTGGGTGCTTGGCTTTTTTTGGGGTGGATCTCTCCCTAATCCTACACAATCCTCCATGTTAAAGTGGATAGGGGAGTGGTAGAGCCACAGAAATATTTGAAATTTTGCTTTTCTACAAGGTCTGTCTTGTTTAAAACCATGTGAAATTTTGAGCTGGCAAAAAAAACCAAAACCACCAAAACAAGCCAAAAACAAACCCACAAAAAGTCCAACCAAAAAACCACATTACTATAAAGAATCAATATTTCTGCACAATTCTTTGAATCAAAGGAATGATGGAAAAGGTGGGTAAGGGTTAAGGAACTATGGACTGTGCTGGTGTGGGAATCACTCCAACACAGAAAGTCCCAGTGGATCTCCCTCATTCCAAATTACAAACCACACTGCACATCTGTCTGGGAGATCTTTTTGTACAGGGCCATTAAGTGAAGGATTTTCTCTTATTTATTCATAGTTCTGTTGAACAGCAATAATAACAAGCAATACTCACATATTCCATCATATTGCTAGTTTCACATTTCCTTTTACTCAGCTTCCAGTGCAAACCAAGCTAAGGAAATAATTAACAAAGGATTAGCATTGTCTGGTAATGCCACAAGCATTAGCAATCCTGAATTATCAGGATCTATTATTTAGGATCAGTATAAAGTATGGAATTATGATAAGACTGTAAAATCCTTCATTGCCAATATTCTTAAAGCTGAAAAAAACTGAAGTTAAAATTTCTTACCTTATGATATAGTCTGTTGTTTTCCCATTCTAATAACTTCTGAATTGATCTTCTAGTCTAGAAAGGAAGTCACAAGTGTATCAGGAATGGTTCAGTAGCCAGCCTCATCCAGAAGGATCTCACTGCTGCATTTCTGGCTAAGGTTAATTTATAGTAAGTTATGTTTTATAAAAGCAGAATGAAGCAAAGAAGAAATAAATGGAAATCTTATCACTTTAACCCCCTACTCCCCCCTTTTTTCAAAAAAGGAAACACTAGTGGGTTTTTTGTTAACTTAGAATCACTGGAAAAAAAATCTGAGATGAAGCCCAACTTAAGCCTGCAGCTTTTCCAGAGTTCATTTAGTTAGTAAGGGATCCTTTGAATTTGGTGCTTTTACCTCCCAGAGCCAACAAAACAGAGTCTCCCAAATTCTCCTGGCCAAATCCTGTACTTATTGCAGTTGTTCTGCTGAAAACACTGATTTCCATACATTTCATTTCCAGATTTTGCTAATGGAATTGTGATCTGGATCTTGAACAAAACCCTCACCACCAAACTCCAGTTCACAAATTATTTCCAGCTCTTGGCTATCAAATGTGTCCTTCATATTCTGTTCTTTCCACGACTGTGGAGAGGAGATGATTTCTCAAGTTTCAGTGATTTTGAAGGTCACAAAAAGACAGCTCTGATGACCCTGCATGGTATACATTTAATTTTAGTCACTGCATGATAGTTATCACCCTCACACCCCCACAGAAGTGCCATCATTTTCCCTACTTGCTGCATGTTCTCTGTAGCCTCAACAATTTAATATAATTAATACTACACCACCACATGGGCATTTATTCAGATTTTTCACTGCTACAGTGACTTTAAAAGTGCAAATACTCCTTTTGTACCTCTCAGGCATAAACCTCTGCAATAATTACATTTATAAAGGCAGTTAAAATGAACTAAAACAAATTCCTGTAGATTTTCTGTGATGCATCTTCAGTGATGAGCGCTCCAACAAGTTAACACATTAATGCACTTCCTAAATATTTACTGCTGTGATAAATCAATTCCAAATGTAAACCACAGAGGTAATTGAGATCATATTTACCTGGTAGTACTGAAGTGCTTTTCAAAATTATTACTTTGGACCTGATTACAGGAGTGGTCAATTCTGTGTTGGGGGGGGAAGTTTTTAGAAAATAAATTTGTACTTGTTCTTAACAGAAAAAGCACAGTAAATTATGGAAAATAAACCACAGCACTGAAATGTTATGGTTTCTATTGCAGATTAAAAAGGTGATTTTTAAATTTTAAAAATTTTTTTTTGGGGTGTGAAGAGGAAAAATGATTTTTCATTCTAAACTCTACCATTCGTTAAAGGTCATGAGGTTCAGTGCTGCAGTCAATTCTTATACCTTGAGAAATCCTGGAAATTTAGGGTGTAATATATTCCATCCTGTTTGAACTGAGATGAGATCAGCTATTCTTAAAACTATTGAGTAAATTGGTGTAATTTCAAATTTTTTTTATTATCTAAGTGAAAACCAGAATAACCTTTTTGCATGTGAGGCCAAACCAGGGTTTTAAAACTGGGAAGATATTATGAAAAGTTATTTAATCCTAGCAGTAATTTTAAAAATCCATAGAATAAGATGAAACATGGACTCACTCTTTTGTTAAGACAGACCACAGGCCACAGGCTGCAGCCCAGAGTGCAGCAGCAGCACAGGCAGCCACAGAGCAGCCACTTCACATTGACAGGGAGGTTCTTCCTCAGGCAGGCGTTCACTCGGCTGATGCTGGTCTTGAATTCCTCAGGGGCCACCTGCAACACAAGGGCTCAACTTCAGGGAGAGCCAGCACAGGTGTATGTTCTCAGAAATTGCCTCTACAGGTTAAAATGAAACAGAGAATTACACAATCTTCTAAAGCACTGGTCACTCAGCATGAAAAGTCATTTTCCTGCAAGAAATTAATTTCTGGTGTGTGCGCTGCACAAACCTGAATTAAAAAGCCACATCTTTCAGATGAACAGCCTCATCCATATTTATTGCACCAGTAATTAATCAATGGGCCTGGAAACACAGTGAGCCCAGACAAAATCAGAATTGGGACACAGCTGGGCAATACATGCACTGGCTACAGTGAGCAGAAACATAGAACTGTGACAGATCCCTGCTTTCCAAGGGAGCTTTGCAGTAAAAACAGGTATCACAGAAAGGGAGAGTATTGTCCAAATGAATGTCACACCAATCCAAGCCTACACTGTGTGGGTGAAGGCTCTGTTCACAAAGAACTTCCTGAAGTGGCCCACAATGAAGCCACAACTTCCCTTGTGGCTGCTTCCTAAAATAGGGAAGCCCAGAAGGAAATACATGGGATTGTATTTAAGGCAGAGCAATGCACCTTGGACGGGGTTAGGAATAAAGCCTACTTCTCCAAAACTAGCTTTTTGAAATTAAGGAATAAGTATTTTACACCTGCATTGTCACTGCAGTCACAGTGGAACCCCCACTTTGCATCAGAAAGATCTCTTCTCCAATAACTGCATTTCTCACCTACTCACATACCCCAAATCCCTCCTCTCCCTACAGAATCCATCTGATAAGTCAAACATGGATTTGAGTGATTCCAAGATGACACTCTTGATTCTAGCACAATCCAGCATTAAATACACAAAGCAGAATAAATCAGAACCAACAAGAGACTTGAGCAGGCAGGCACAACTCAAAACAATTTAAATTTAGTATTTCCTGCCTTCTTGCCACGTTGATGCAAATCCCCAGAGTGAGTCTGTGCACAAAGCTGTGCCACTGCTGCACAACCCCCAAGCAAGCCCAGCTCTGCTCATCTGACTCTGCAAACAAGGGCAGCAACACCAACAAAAGTTCATTTCATGACAAAGATCCCTTTCAGCAGGGGCAAAGCCACGGGGCAGGAAATGGAGAGGACCTGATGCTGCTCCTCTGCCCATTGAGCTGAATTCTTTAAAGCTTGCAGGGAAGGGAGTAAATAAATCCAACATCTGTTTCCTGGCCATTCAGCCCACCAGGCACTACAGAGGCAGGGGGCAGCTGGGCTTGCACACAAGCCAGGCCTACAGTTAATAACATGAGAAGATCATTTAAGTGTGATTATTTAAAAGCAAGAATTAATAAATACATAGAAAGGAATTATTTTGCTTGTTTTGTTTTACATCTACAAATGGAGCAACTAAAAAAAATTGTTTGCTTTACAAGAGACACCCTAGTTTAGGAAAAAATAAAAAAGAAAATGGTCAAAGAAACCCCCTGAGATCCTTTGTACTGAGACATCTGCAATGAAAAAATTCCATTGTAATGTGGCAAACTGTCCTGTACTTGCATGTCTCTGGAACAAGGTTTTATGGATTTCTTTGCCAGTGCCAGATCTTGTTTAGGGATATAACAAATAGCAGATGCACATGAGCAAAACCATTTCATCTTCAACGTGGGAGAGTGTTTTGTAGGAAAGAACATCTGGGTGGTGGTTTGCAGGAACCTCAGGCAGCTGCTGCACTCACTGCCTCAAAGTAAACTGAGATTCTACATTAATTGGCATTCTCAACTCCTAAGGAAGTTTCCATGGGCCTCATATTCAGATATTTACAAATGGCACTTCCTGTGATAAATCTTAGAATTTTACATTCTGTTTATGTGAAATATAAAAATAAATAGTTTTTTTTCCCTAGAACCCATTTATAGTTTTGTATGAGATTCCCAAAGAAAAGACAATGTTTCCTTTTCCTGCAGACACAAAGTTTACTGGACCTTGACAACAACACAGCCTAAGCTCCAAATCCAGCTGAACAAACCTGCCAAAGACAAAGGAACAGCACAGCCCAGAATTCAGTTTAACAAGAATAACCCTTATCAGTGGTAACATCCAACACCAAGAGAACTCAACCACATTCTCAGATCACAGCTGGCAGAAAAATCTGGGACCTAAAAAGAAAGCACAGGGAGATTCCCTGTTCCTGTGATAATTTTTAGGGAGTCACTATTCACATCAGGATAACATGTTCCTACATTTTAAGATGAAAGTTGAAGTACTCTCCTTCCTGCACAACAAATGGCTAAAACAGAAACCAACTGTGGATGCCACTAAACAAAAAAATAAAATTCCATTTCAGGAATTTTGGGCTGATATTTACCTTAATATAATATTATGAAAGCACCACTACCTGCTAACTCATCAGAAATTACTTAAGATGCTTTTGACTAACCCAAACTATTGGATTGTTTCTACTTGTTTCCATTCTGAAATGGAATCACAACAAATATTTCTGTCACTAATGACACATGTTCATCTGAAACTAAAGGAACTGGAGACCAAGATAAGCCTCATGTTGCGATAAACAGAAGAAATCACAATTAAGTTGCTCAGTTTACAGCTCAGTGACAGTTAAGCATTGTTACACAGTGATTAAGAACAAAATTCCTGTAAATAATTAATCTAATAAAGAAATGGCATCCAAATGAAAGTCACCACAGAACTGTTGATTTTCTCCCACAGTTTTAATTCTTGCAGGTACAGCTTTTGAAAGGTGTGTGTGAAGGGGCTGATGTATTTCAAACAAACAATTAACAGCTCCTCCTGCACTAAGACAGCTCCCTAAGAAATCCTAGTTTGGAGTAATTCTGGAAATCTCTTGGAGAGTTTGTGTCTGGCTCTTGAAAAGGACGAGATAAGCACTTTGCTCCTGGCTGTGCTGTACACCTTGGGAAGTGACATTAGCTCCTTTTAGGAGGGGAAAAAACAAAAAAACATAAAAGGAAAGGAGGGGGTGCCATAATATTTTACAACAGGATGCAGAGGATCTCCAAACACAGGAAGGGAGCCAGTAAGGCCCAGCAGGCCTGATCTTCCTCCTTCAATCACCATGATCAGCAGCCCTATCAATCACAGGCACCACAATGCCCAGCCCTCTTTATGGCCCACACTGCCCTGCACTGCACACTCCTCTCTGGGCTGGACCCCTTTTGTTTCAAGATCAGAGCAGGAAATTCCACTTTTCCCCTTAAGGATCACTGCCTCCATCATTTTCTGGTCACCTGGAGCAGTGTGTGCTACTGTGCTCCATATCACAGAGAATATTTTGTTAAAAGCTTGTTTAAGAGAATTAATAATCCTGTAAACCTGTAGCACACACAATTTAAATTTAACCACCATTCCCATTTAGGCCAAGGTCCAATTACATTATTAAAAGTTAAATATTGCCTCTGTATTAAGTGCAGTAAAATCTTTTCTCATAATGTTCCATTAGAAAGAAGTCTGGCTCAGGATTTACAAACCAGGTGAGTTTATGTCTCATCCTGCAAGACAAATATTAATCCAGCAGAATTAGCCAGGCCAAACATCTGACATACCTGGGATTTTCCTCTCCTTTATTATTTTATTGTCTGTGCTTTACCCTCAAATGTACACATTCACCTCTCCCAGGGAAAGCAACAAATTAAGTCTCAATTAAACACTGAAGATGTAATTACAAGCATGTAGCTCTAGGCTAACCTACAGCTATGCAGTCTCTGTAAAAACTGGGAAAAAGGGGGAAGGAGGAGGGGGATTCCACATTTCAGAAAATCAGGTTTGCTGCCACCATTATGTGAATGGGCAAACTGAGGCAGGAAACTTAAGTAAATTACTAACACAAGAATGTGGCATAAATCCCAAAGGTTTGTGCTTCTGGGAGAAAGGTGTAGCTACAGAGTTTTCTCTAATTAGGATTTTCATCCTGCTTTAAAAACCTACACCTTTTACATCTGTATTTATTCTAAAGAAAACCAGTACCACTGAGAACTCCAAGTCCATCTAGTGGCTTCACCTCCTACACTCCATTAGCAGATGGGATTTATTATTAATATCAATTCACAGGGGACAGCAAAGCCATTAAACTTAATGTTACACAGGCAATATGAATAAACTATGACATTGTCTTACAGTAGCTGAGGACTAATGCAAGTTCAGAGTAAACATTTTCATCCCAACTTGTAAATATAAACAGTCACTGTTATTCATAAATTTTGATTTCATAAAAAGCAAAAAAATTACATTTTAACAACAGAGGATCTTAAAGTGGGGTCTCAGCTGACTATGAGACTGATTATTGTGAATTATTTAACAGGGTATTTGAAGAAAAACTTCCTGGAAAAAATGACTGAATTTACATTTTCAATAGAGATTAAGATGATTGACTGCCTCAAGCAGAGGAAGAAGCAGATCCTTTATTTCTGGCAATTGACAAAAGTATTAAAAAACCAGAAGACCCACAACTGTGGTTTTTAATGTCTTTCATGGCAGCGTGTGGCAGGCAGGAAGAAAAATGTGTTTACTATCTGGTTTGATTGGTGCTCTCCCCTGACAAAAGGGAATTCATTTCCTTGCTCAGAAAACCCCTCAAACCCACAAGGTAACAGAATATCAGGATTCTCAACAGAGGAGCATCCCCAATCCAGCAAATCCCTGTCCATGGCACCTCTGCAGCACTGATTAAGTGTGGGTTCTGTGGCTAAATGCCAACAGAAGAACTTCCCCTTTCCTTTCTTTGCTAAATTAAGTCCAAGCACTCAAGTGAACTTTAAATTAAGCTTTTGTTCACTGTCTATTTAACAACAGGAGGACAATCAAGTGGAAAATGTGACAGCCATTGATGCTGGCATTAAAAAGTGGAGACCTGGTTGAAGGTTTGTTTTTTTAATAACCCAATTATATTTTAGAGAGACAGAAAGAGATGGAATTATAGAATTAAATTTAGTTTTAATATTTCTGGCCTGGGATTTCCTACAGGCTTATTTATAATAAACCACAATTTGAATAAAAGAACATAAAATAGTTCTTTTCCAAAATGTATTGTGGCTGTTCAGGTATCAGAAAGAGCTTCCCAGAAAAGAATAAGCCTCAGACAAGGTGGTGAAATGCAAAATGTTGTCAGCAGCCCTCTCACTAGAATCAGTAGGATTTGTCTTTCTGAGCTCAGTGAGAGCTAAACCAAGGGCAGGACTCCCAGGCTGATTTTCAGCACCCCAAAACTCCAAGCAGAATCTGCTTTCCAGGGGTCCTGCTGTCAGAACAGCTGGACAACCTCAACACAAGGATTTTATTCATGGTGTGAAAATGCAGGAGGAGAAAGCCCAGATGGATCTGGCAGAAGCAGGAGCAACCATCCAGCTGTGCTTAGTGGATTGTTGCCATGACTCAACCTCTGCAAGGGGCTGCAGAGGGAGTGGAGCTCTATGGGATGACATGAGACAAAGTAGAAAGAGCCAAATAAATGTTTTTCTTCCCAAATTCTGGAAAAGATACAAAAACAAAGCACTAGAGAGTAAAACAGCAGGAAGAAAAAAATTCAAGAGAAGAAGAATTAAGCAATTTTAAAAAATTACAAAAAGAATTTAAAACTAAGAATTTAGGGAAGATTGAATTAATAGCTACAAATTACAGTTTCTTACACTTGCATTAAGTAAGATGACAGGACTCCAGAGAAAGTAAGAGACTTGCCACCACTAATTTTTAGAATTAACTACTAATTAACACTAAACAGTATTTGTGAAAATGTACTAAAAACCTGCTTAATTTGTACATTTAACACTTATGCTTTGCTCTGTAAAGCTTCAGATAAAACAGATTCACTTCCAGAGATTTGTCTAAACCAACTCAAGGCTCATCAGGCATACCTAAAAGATAGGTTTGGTACTTGTACTGATTCAATTCACCCAGGAGGGAGCACAAACTCCAGGTTTTTAAAAAGCAAGGTGAAGTGAGTGCTGTTTCAGGTCTGCATGGAAACAGTCAGATCCATGGTGAGCTCTGCTGTGTTTGGAATGTCAATAATGATAACAATCACTGCAAATCCTTCTTGTTTCCAGCTCCACTCAGGGGCTGGGCAGTGAGCAGCTGGGTCACACAGGCCACAGGGGACAGATTTGAGTGGGTTCATGCTCAGGGACCCAACACAGAAAGCACGGGATGCACTGGCTCTTCCCATTGAAAAGAACAGTGTAATCTCACACTTACCTTCCCTGTCAGAACAGAAGGAAATTCTGTATCAAACTTGTTGCTCAAGCCAAACCTTGAAAACAAAAGAGACAAACAAAATATATTCCACCTAACTTATTTTGTTTCCCTTAATAAAAAAATGCAGTAAGAGTTTTTACTTTAAAAAGAAACCACTATTAATTTCTTTTGCCCTTCCAATTTGCGTTATTTTGCTTTTGACCTAAGTTAATACAAGGTTTCATGTACCACTCATTTCCAGACGCAAACACAGCTTGGTGCCTTCTTCAGTACCTCCAGAAGTGCAAAAATTCTTTTCCAATTGGATAGCAGCAAGTTTCAATCTTTGATTTCTGTAAGAAAAAACTCTCCAGCTATGAAATCCCAGGTTCAACAGTCCTTTTGTTTTCTTACACATGCAATTGTTCCACATGCAACAGATGAAGTTTGTTTTAAGGAACCCATTCATCATTATCTTAGAAATTTATAACCATGTGGTTTTAAAAGCTTACTTTGTGCTGAATTAAGGTGCCTCATGCAAAATGTGTAAGAGCTTACACAAAGGACAGTTTTACAACAACTGTGAACTTCAACAAAATGAAGTTTTGGGTACCACAGTGACTACTCTTCACTGAAGTGTTCTGGGGTTTGAGCAAAAGGTTTTCATTATAACCAGAGAAAACTCTAGGGAGCTAGATTTGGCTTGTAAACCTGTTAGCTTTTATTCCAAAACTCCTGAACCTTTAAAATTCAGTAATTTAACAAAATACAGCAGTAGCTGGCCCTCAGCTACAATCTGTATGTTTGCTGAAAGTTAAATATCTTGTACATCAAGTTAGCTCTGCTAAACTATCTCCTGAGGGTCTGTGTTCAAAAAAATCAAAATACCTGAAACAATCACTGCAAAAAGAAGAGCACAAATACATTTGGTATTGCAGGAATTACTGAAGAAAGAAATTTTGCTTTGAGCCAAACTGACACCTGCTATACTCCAAACTGGCCCCTTGTACCAATACCAGTATTGCTGAAATATCACAGAATTGTGCAATGCTTTGGGTTGGAAAGGACCTGAAAGGTTCCAACACCTTCCCCTGGACATCAGTGCCCATCATGGTACCACACACACTCTGTGTAATAACCCAGATACCCAAAAGTAACAATGGAAATTGTTCAGAAGTTACAAAAAATCAAATAAATCTTAAAGAAGAGAGAGGCAGAACAGAAGAACTTGGCTCTAGAAATCCAGTAACTGAAAATTTGGCAACACTGGTGAAGTTCAATCCAGTCCTCCAATGAATAATTTAAGTTAGAACCTCTTGTAAAGAACAATAGTTGTGTAAAACATTTAAAAAACCCCAAACAGTAAAACCAGTAAGATTTTAGGCAAGCACAAAGGTTACTAACACAGCACATTTCCATTCTCTTTGTAATCTGGCAAGTCAGCCTCCACATTTTGTACCTTTTCTTTTTAAGCTGAAATCTTCCAGGTTTTGTAATGTTATATATTTAGTTTTAAGGAAGCTTGGAGAGCTATGAAGTAGTCTTTTCAGTCTCAAAAAAAAAAAAAAAGACTAAAATTATAAAGTGCATTCACAAGCTTGCTTTGAGGAACACAGACTTTTCTGTGCATCAGCAATGGAACAACCTGAAATGATCACAAAGTGGGAGCAATCAGACAACACAATAAAAAAACTACTGGAAAACTCAAGAATTATTTACTCTCCACATAAAACAGACCAATTCCACTAAATCATGCCAAAGGTCCATCTTGTCCACAACACTGATTCTTACAGTGGCAGGGAGTAGAAGCTTAGGACACAGCAGAAAAAAAGAAAAAAAAGAAGAAAAAGAAAAAAAAGAGCAAACATGTACCAGCTGCTCCTCAGAACCCTCCTCTGACCTTCAACAATTCAGAGTTCAAACACTTCCTAAGCCACAGGTAGTGTCTTTTATCTCACTGATCACATACACTCATTAAAATTCCCACTGCACCCCAATTTCCATAAAGAACAAGATAAAGCAGTGCTTTGTGATTAATAAATCTGATTAGGAATGCAAGATCACAATATGTTTGGGGTTAAATTTCAAAGCTGATGTCATGAATCATATTAAAACCCCCAAATTTTTATTAGTTGCCAAATCACTCCCTTCAGTTGCAGCACATCCAGGAAACCTGAATTACAGAAAGACATCTCACACTGACACCTGTGAGTGGCTAAAGAATTTAACTTTATATTTTAACTATACTTGAAATAGGATATTTAGTCAGAATCACTGATGGCCTTTAGCACCGTTTTACAAACTATTCTGTGATTATTTACTACAGGGTTTAGAAACATTCAACTCCTGTTAGATGGAGCAGAGGGCTGACTCAATGATCAAATAAAATAAAAATATTGAAGCAAGATGTTACATAGTTTATAGGTAATGTTGTAAAAGTACTGAAGTGTTATTAAAATCTTTCATGCAAAGAAGTTAAAATCTCAAGTCTTGATCAAGAGGTAATTAACTTAATTAGACTTCCTACAACACACTAGTGATCTAGCATGAGCAGGCCTATGAAATCTTCTAAAATTCATTTTTTTAATTAAAAATCACTGTATCATCAATTGCAGTAGCTGTCCTTTCAGTCATTTAAAACAGCAGTTGGTGGTGATTTATTTCTGGGCCAGTTCTGTGACTCCTCAGTGCAAGCTGCCCAAAGTGTAACATTTAGAAATTCAGATCAGTCACCCACGTCCTTTGGTTGCACTTTTCTCACTGCATGACAAGTACCTCTAAAAGCCAGGCACTGTTTCCTAGAGGCTGCAACAGAACTAGGATGACCTCACTTGCCAGTTCTGGCCCTCTTTCCCTGTTTTCATGGGTGGCATCAGGCAAATCCCATCACCTCATTTTCCTCCTTCTGTAGAGTGGCGAGAACACAACTTGTCCTAAGGAGCTATAATAGAGAAATGCAGAAATCCCTCAGGAAAGGCTGAAAGGAACATCTTGAAGCACCAGTTGCAAACCTCACCTGCAACAGGTACCACAACATAACATTTATTAATCCACAAAGCAAGAGCTCAGGTTTTCTGTCCCCAGAACTGAAACAGGATGATTTTGGAAACACATCTTGAAGAGAAATATTTACAGGTGCTTTGACTTTCTATTTTGACTTTCACCTCCCCTCATTCTCATTTCTCCCACTCCTGTATTTATAGATAGTAATCAGCCTTACTAGACTGCACAAGTTAAACCTGTTTAGTGAAGCTCTCCAACCCCCTTCGAGCACAGCTTTCCCCACACCTAATCCAGGTTATGTTTAACCTCTGTGCAAGAGTGGAGCTCAGATCCCACTGCTCTTCATGAGCTATCAGCTGAGCTTTGGCCAGCATTAGATGGTAAAGATGACATTCCTCAAGCCCTGAGCTGAAATCTCTTTGAACATTTTAACATTTTCCAGTTCAGAACATTTTCCTGTGAAGCCAACAGAGCTATCCAAGAATCCATACCCACGGACAATGTTTTGGAAAATGAAGTTTTTGGTAACGAGTGGAAGGTTGAGGTCATTTGCTATTTTAAATATGTGGAAGGTGGAACAATACCAGATAATAATCAAATGTTCTCTCAACTGGCTCTTCCCTCCCTTCCCCTGCTGATGAAAATAAACTTTGCATCAGCACCTGGACTGTGGGTCCCTGGGGCACTCCTACAGGAAACAGGATAGAACCAAGAGGTAACTTCTAGCCAGAACCAGGGGGTTTGCAGACTTCAGCAGGAAGCTGGACACTAATGGCAAAAATATGTTTAATAGTTATTTCATTACCTCATTACATCCATCCACATGGACTTAATGACATGGAAAAATTATAGCAGATAAATACAACCTTATAACCAGGTTACAGTTTGGTTACTGCTCTGTTTTTGGAAGTTATTGCCTTTGCTTTGCCAGGCATGACTCAGTCTTCACTACAAATGTCTGTGTGGAGATACTTGGATACACCAAGCAGAGTCACACTGACTATGGGAGAAACAGCAAACAAGGTGTTTATAACTCATCAAAATGGGACTGCAGAAGAAAAGGCATTTAGTAGGACCCAGTAATTTAGCTGTGCTAAAATTCAAGAGCTTTCAAAAACAATAAATGTGACAGAATTTTTTCAAAGAATCCTGGATAAGATGAACATTGATTTTGCCAACCATTTTCACACACATCCTCTCTGACTAAAATAAAACAAATACACTTCACATGGTCACTCTTAGCACGCACAGACATAGAAGGTGAAGTGGGAAAAGCAAGATTCTGCTAAATACCCTCAGAAAACTCTTGGAGTTTATATTTAGTACTGCTGGATACTGCAGAAGAGTTACTCTGTTAGAGTGAGCAGCTCACTGACAAGGTCATAAGAATAAAAAGAATAAAAAGAAACTAACACTGTTAGTTGGGAGTTTCATAAGAGAACTGGACACAAAATACTGAAGCAGATGACTCTGGAATTTGAGAATTATCCCCTCTATACACCAAAGTATTCAAGAAGGCCAGTGTCAGTTGAGGAACAGGAGACATCTGAAACAAAAATCCAAGGAAAACAATGGCTTCATAAAGAGAGCTGGTTTTCTTTTTAAAATAATGTCTGACTTGTCAGGACAGACATTTTCATGAGCAGAACTCCAGACAGGTTCAGAAAACAAACCCAGGTTTTCCTGGATGACAGCTCTCCCTTCAGTAACTGGAGCAGGCTGCTTCTGCAGCCAACTGATTTCAAAAGCAGCAGCATCTGTGTGATCAAAAAGTGACAGAGCTCCAACACACAAACTCGTTGGGAAGCAAACCAGTTCCCATTTAATAGAAGGTTAAGATTATGGGCTCCAGTAGCCAGGGTTTACTTGCATTTTATTGGAAACATCCAATAACTGTTTTTATCAGTATGAGGAGATTTAAAAATACACATGAGCTAATAAAAGCTGCCTCCTACCATGCAGGTAGGTCCTGTTACAGGAAGAAAGCTGAGAGGGGTGGGAGAAAGGGAAAATAAGCTGGATGAGGATTCAGCTCAGGTGGTTACAAGGGCACATAGCTAGCTAAGGATTTCCACCTCACTGACAAGAGTGCTTTTTTTTGATGTAGCCATCACTAGGTTCTTGGAGATGCTCCTCCCCATCCCAGAAAGATGCTGGAGCCAAGAAGGAACTGCAAGTAACACCACTAACACACAAAAAGCATCACAGAAGGCAAAGCAGATGAGTATGTAATGGTTTTTTCCAGTTCAGCACTTCAGGTAACTCCTAAGATGGGTACTTGGTATTCTGAGCATCTTGCTTGTGTTCCACCTCTCCTTTAGCCAGGCCAGCAGCTATTTGGGATGAGGACACAAAGAAATTCCATCTGCACGAGCAAATGCACTTCGGTGCAGCACAGCAACTCCCCACTGGCACCAGCTCAATGCAACCCTGCTCCAGGCTTCCATGAGGACACAGGATCAGATCCAACACCGCTTCCCATGGGATGGGAGAGCCTTCCCCACCCCGTGCTTTTGCTGCAGGGAGTTAGCTCACACTGCACCTATCTACGGAGAGAAATGTGAGTTTTATGCAATCCAAAGACAGAGCCAAAGCAACACAAGCTTGGTGGGTCTCTGCAATACATAAATTTCAATACGTCCCTGCCGGTCATGAAAATTAATGTGACAACCAACAACTTGATAAGGATGCACTCAGTTCTATTAATTCTTCAGCTTGCTGGAGCAGGAATACTAAGAAAATCCCTACGAGTAAACATTACATATAAGGAAACACAGCTTGCTCGTCTTCTGTTCAACTGTTTAAATGAGCAGCAAACATTCTGGCTCACGCTGTGTTCCAGTGATAAAAACACTCAATCTAAACCAAACTCACAACTAAGTTTGGAGCAGATAAAGTACAGCACAGGCAGGAGCCTCCTCTGCAGTGCAGTGTGGGGGCTCCCTGGCTCAGCTGTGGCACACAAGGGTCACGGCGAGATGGTCTGGACAGGCTGTTCGTCCTCGCATCGCGCGGACTTTGCTTTTTATCTACCAAATTGTTTGGATAAAGAGGAGCAACCAGGGAGGGCTGCCAGGGCTGCGCTGCAGCCTCTGCACCCAACAGCCAACTCCGGCTGCTCATTCACGGCTGGGGTTCCCTCGAGCTACCGGAAAATGCCCACGCTGAAGGCAGCGCTCCCCTCACAGAGCAGGGCAGGGGGGCGCAGGGCTGGGGCCGACAGGACCGGGGCACGGTGCTCCCGCTGCCCTCACCCCTCCCGGTGCTCCCGCCCGGCTCCACCGCCCCGCCACACCGGCCCCTCACGCTGCCCCCGCTCCTTCCTTACACGGTGATGTGCCCGGCGCCCCGTACCGCTACGGGATCGGGCGCGTCGCGGGGCCGGGGCAGCTCCTGGCTCCGCACCACGGGCTCAGGCTCATCCTGCTCCTCCTCGTCGTCCTCCTCCAGCTCGTAGATCGTGTCGAAGTCCGCCATATTGGGCAGCAGGACGCTCATCGCCGGCCCTCCCGCCGCGCCTGCGCAGCGCGCGCCGGGGGCGGGGCCGCGCCGCGGCCACGGCGGCGGGAGGGCGGCGCGCAGGCGCAGCGCGGCTGGGTGGGGCTGTGGCGGCTCTGAGGGGAGCTCGGTACCGAACTCCCGGTGTGGCGGATGGCGCCGGACTGTCCGGGTCACCCCCTGCCCGGGCTGCCGCTCAGGTGCGCTCGCCCCGCTCCTAGGCGGCGAGTAACGAGCCGGCACGGGGAGCTGCTGAGAGAAGTTAGCGTTGGTGGTTATAGCGAAGCCGGGATAACCCCGTTGAACTCTTGTTTCCAGAGACTCGCTCTGTGTACAAGGAGGCGGAATAGCCCTGCTGCCGTTAGCGTTGATAACAACCCCGAGCTCCCTTCCTGCCGCCCCCGCCTCAGGTGCGCGAGGGTCACGAGCCGGCGCGAGCGGCTCCTGGGGGAAGTTTTAATCTGCCGGTTACAGCGGGGAAAAAAAGTCACTGGATTTTAATTTGCGTTAAAAAAACCAACCACAAATAATAATCACCTCAAAACCCTTGGCGAATATCTGTACTACTATTAGCGCATTTATGGTTCCCCCTCGCGCCTCCCTCAGGTGCGCGAGGGTCGCGAGCGGCTCCTGAGGGAGTTTTAATTTACAGGGAAGCCGGGAAAAAAAGAACTGACTGGATTTTAATTTGCTTTTAAAAAATAATTTTAAAAAACCCAACAAAAAGTCACATCTAAACTTCCGGCGTACAAAGGACCTGACTATCCGTACCACTGTTACCGCGTTTATAACAAACCCCCCCACCCGCGCCTCCCTCAGGTGCGTGAGGGTCGCGAGCGGCTCCTGAGGGAAGGCGGGGCAGGTGCTGATCCTCCTTTATTTTAACCTCTTTTCCAGGTACGTTTTTGTGACAGTTTTAATAAAAACAGCCGAGTAGCGTTTCTGCCCTTCCCCTCTTGTTTTTGCCCGCTGTGTCGCTCCCCGTGGTACCTGAGGCGAAGATAGGGGAGGGCGGGGGTTGTGGAGTTTTCCCGGAGTTTGGGGATTTGTTGGTGGGTTTGGAAAGTGAGTTTTGTGGGTAATGGGGTGGTGAGAGGGAAAACTCACACAGAAATAGCAAAAATGGGAAAACATTCTCAGAATACTTCAGGGAATGCCCCCATCAGCACACAGGTGTAAGCTATTATTGAAGTAATAGCACTTAATTACTCACCTACTGCAAATGGAAAATAATCCAAAAACTATTGGTGTTTGTAGTTGCAATAGAAGAATTGAAAACAAAATTATGAGGGGGGTGTTGGTCCTTTTTAGTATTATCACAGCTCCTATAAAGTGTTGGCTCTGGTATGTGTCCGAATCAGAATTCCTGACCTGCAGGTACTCTAAAGAATGAGCTCACCTCCTCCTGCATGAGGTAAAAACGCGTCTCCATCCCTGTCTGTTGTTTCCAGGAAAATACTTACCTCATAAATCATCTTTATTGTTTTTCAGGAGTTTGTAGACTGCTGCAAAATGCAGATGACTTGACAGTGAAAATTTTGTTGCCTCTGAAAATAACACTTGATGAGCTACAGTTTTATTAGTGCTGCGTGCTCTTACTTCAGCACATTATCCATCTCATGTGGAGCTGCAGGTAAATCACACTCTAAGCTAGAGAAAAAAAAATAAGAGGCAAATTGTGATAGAGTGAAATTTTATTCTATTTTTGTCCAAGTACTTTTTTCTTATTTAGTGTTGAATGTTGCAGTAAATTGTGGAGAAGGTAATTGACCAAATCTGAAGACACATCCTGTTTAGAAACATGATAAAAAAAGAAAAAATTATTCTATATTAAGGGTCTGATTTTTTTTTCTACTCATCTTTATATGGATTCCTAACCAATGGGAAGAAAGTATTGGAACAGCTGAAATAAAGTTATATAGAGGGCTGTTAATAAGTTACTGGTCTTTATTTTACTCTCAGTTAAATTCTGGATGTTTGCTTTAACTGGTGTGAAAACCAGAAAGGTGAGTGCTGTAACTGAGAGCCCTGGAAGAAATGATAGCTCTGATGCTGTGCATTTACATTATGGGTTTAATATTCAGTTGAGATGGTCTTGGTTCATGGCTGCTTTGGGGAAAGGTCACAACAATGATTTGTATTGAAAGGGGACTTAAAGCCATGGGCAGGGACGCTTTCCACTCTCCCAGGGTGTTCCAAGCCCTGTCCAGCCTTGCCTTGGACACTTCCAGGGCTTGCATGTGTTCAGTGTTTTTCCAATAAAAATATCTTGAAAGTTTCACAAGGATGAAAGAGCAAGGGACAAGCAGAATGTGTGCTGGAAAGTGAAATAAATCCCATGGACCTGTCTGCAAGGATGTGCAGCTGTGACATTCAGTATGACAATGGTGACACTCAGGGCAAAGTGTGGCAAACAGGAACACATTCTGCACTCGTGTTTAATTGAAAAACCTCCATTTAATGCATCCTGGGTTTTGATTTAATAAACAAGCCAATGTTACAGACATTTAAATGGATGTTGTGCCACAAGGACACATGTGATGGCATTAAGGCATGAGCTCCAAGGCAGGTGGTGCAATACTTTGCTGAATTGAGTGTAAAATGAAGCATAACTTACTGTGTGACCTCTTTGTAATGAGGGTCTGAGGTGTTAACAAACCAAAAATAGAGTGTTTTTAATTGGAAAAGGTATTTTGCTATAACAGCTTCATATTTAACATTTTGTACTTTTAAATTGAAGTCAAAGTTCAGCTGAAGTTTCAGTAGACTGTTTTTTTTTTTAATGTGTATGTGTTCTCTCCCATAGGAACAATGACTATGGGTAAAAATAGACTATTTTAGGAAAAAAGCACCTTTTGTGTCCCATGTCTGTATTTAAAGAATGCCTGTTTAGTATTGAGTCTGAGAAGTAAATACTAGAGGGAATTTTTTCAGCATGACATCAAACTTTATGGCTTCACAGGAAGAAATAGTAGCTGCATTTTCAGTACTTCTTTAGGATGCTGTTTATTGGATGAAACTATTATGCCATAAAACCAGAAAGATTTGTGGAAGGATGATGGTCTCTGGTGATGTTTATCCACATAAATCACTTCTTTCTTGGAGTGAGAAGTGTACTTATGTAGAGCATGAAACACAAAGAGCAGAAAAGCCAGGAGTTAAACCAAACCACCATATTAAATAAAGGCACTATTGGGAGAACATGGAAAGGGAATGTTAATGTGGGCCTGGGAGATTCTGAGTTTTCTTCCAGTGTCCTTTTTTTTCTGTTTATTCCACACAAATCACCACCACACAGGCATTCTTCAGGAGGAAGAATATACAGCAAGTGATGCCAGGTTGGCTGCCAAAATTCCCTCCCAGACAGGAAGAGGTTGTTGGATAATGGGAATATGCTCTTGGGGTTTGGAGAATGTGTTGGACAAACCCTCATGCTTCTTAATCAACTAATGCAAACTTCTCCCAAGGTGATTTGCATCTCACTGCAGGTTCCCATTGCTTTGTTCAGGAGTAGAAATGTGGAGCTCATTAGGCAAATGTGGATATGTTCATTTGTTAAGAAAGGCAAGTCAAGAGTTGTGTGTGAGGTTCACTGAAACTGATTTTGTGATACAAGTGTTTTGTAATGTCTGGGAGGGTTTTGGCTTTGTGCAGGGGTCTGCAGCTCTGTGCTGCCTATACTGAAAATGATGTAGATCAATTTTCAAAAATAATCTAAGTTTCAAGAGGTTGTCAAGTTTCTAATGCAGGGTTTTTTTTTTCACCACGATGACTACTACAAACAGCCAGTTAGGGGTTTAAATTATGTTGTCTTTGTAAACTGATCCTGCAAATATCTTATAATGAGGTACTTTCCCATTTCTAGTCTAAGCTATCTGTAATTAAGGGTCCAGCTGTATTTTTCTTTCTTTCCCCCCACTAATCAATATTTAGAAGTTAATTAATAAAGCAAATTCACCATGGTGCTTCACTGAGTGTGAGCAGGAGCAGTTTGTGCCAGAGCCCTTCCTGATGAAATATCTCTGGGCATGGGACTGAGGAGGGCAGCTCTGCCAAAGCTTTGGCACCTCCCAGGATTCTGATAAGAATTGAGGTGATTCAGATTAATGTCAGAAGGGATTTGCTGGCTGCTGGAATTACACAGTTGTGTGATGCAGAGATTTCTTCTGATATCAGCATGGTGTTAGAGGGGCTCACTGCCTTGCAGACTGGAACCACCAGTCAATCAGCTGAATTCAGTGTCATGATTTTCTATTTACACACAGTAAAAAACAGGAAACTTGGAGAGCTGGGGGAAGAGACCCACTGAGTGCAAAGTGTGGCATTTGATTTATTATTATTATTTTAACTGCTTAACAGTGCTAAGGGAGAGCCTAACTAAAGTCTCTGGAGAAGTCTTCAAAGGAAGAAAGATAAATACTGAAAAATGTTATTTATAGCCTTTAGTGTTTCATCCTTGTAAATACAGATTGAAATACAGGGGCTGATCACATCTGCTGAAGTTTCTCCTTCACAGAAGCAATGCTGAAGAGTCAAACACAGCTGCCCAGAAATGGTGGAATGCAAAGACTTGGTGTCTCCATCCAAGTGCACATCCTGATCTTGTGTTCCCATGGGTGGGCTTCTGTCAACCTGGCCTGGAGTCCTTAATGAGCCTCTGAAATGTTCTAGCACAGAGTGCTCAGTTTATATTTTGGTTTGGGGTGATGTTTCCTGGCTCATGGCGTAGCTGCAGTCTGATAAAGTGTCTGAGGCCTGTGAGAGGCAGGGTAAGGATTTTTTTTGAGCTTTTTGCCATTTTCCCTCTCTCTGGCTTTGCAGCCTCCTGAGCTGATACTCTGACTGCAGTTACTCCTTGATGGAATTTACTAAAACATATCCTGATCAGTCTAAAAGAGTTTAATATTTTTTTCCTTAGATTACTTTGAGAAACAGCTGTGCCACTGCACTGAGGCTGAAAGGGATGTTGTGATCCATATTGGGGATAGTCATGCACAGCAACAGATAAGGGGAATAACTTCTTACTTAACTGCAGTCAGAGAAGTTAATCTGATCCACTCTGAAGGCTTAGAGATCATTATCTCGTGGATGAAAGAGACTGTCCCCTAAATATGTATTAACATATGCTTGGGATACATTTAAAACACATCTGATGGATAAAATTCGGGATAAAGATCATGAAAAAGAAAACCAGTTTTTATTGACAAGACTGATATGAAACATGCCAGAGGAGGTGCTTTGTATCCCATTCCAACTCTAAAAACATCTGAAATGGGCTCCCTTAGAGTGATTCCTTTGTCAGCTGTGTTCTGAGTGCAGTCAGCGGCTTCAGTGGCTCCTCTGAGCAGTTTGTCAGGAGCTTGGTTAGAATCTGCAAGATGATGACTTGAATATGTTGAATGTGAACCTGGTAAATAACTTTCATTTCAATTTTGTCCCAAATGAGGAAGGAAATCTGAAGCAATGCATTTCTAATACACAAATACAATGAATGGTGTGTTGTGTGTTATTGTATTTGCCATTTCTCCTTGTTGATATGAAAACTGATCAGAGAAAAAAAAATCTGAAAACTAGAAGTTTTCTCTGTCTCCATTTCTGTGCCACTGCTAAGCCTCACAAAAGCCTCTCCTGGTTTCCATAGAAATGGCCCTTCTGCTGATTTGAGGTAAAGGTTCACTTCCCTTTTTTCTTGCATATATAAAGTCTGAGTTTCCTGAGAGATTATTTTATCTTCTACATCCTTCATGTAGAGAAGGGCAATCCAGGTAGAGGGGCTGGTGGAACTGGGGGAACTTCCTCTCCCAAGGAAAAAATGCAGATTTATTTGACTGAAGAGCAGAGAAAAAAGGCATGTGTGTGTCACAGGTGCATTTCTGTGTCACATGTGCATTTCTGTGAATATGAACAGAAGCAGCTCTGTGTGTGCAGGTTCCACAACATGTTCTAGCTCCTAAAATGTCCCTATGATCCCACTGGAACATCAGTGAGTAAATCTAGGAGATCCTGAGTTAAAGCCATGCAGATGTAGTTTCAATTTCTCATCAGGCTGAGTTTTATAACTATTTACATACACAAGCTTTCTGTTTACAGTTGTTTACATTAGAATACACCCATTTGTTTGAGCCATATGATAGGAGATGACTAGAAAATATATTGGGGAACCACCCACAAAATGTTTACAGTGAGTAAGGTTTTAATCTGTGGTACAGGATTTCTTCCTAGTGTAGTTTGAGGCATTTATGGCTACAAAGATATCATTCAGAATTTAGTTCTGATGAGTGTTATTCTTGTAACTTCCAACAGAATTGCTTTCATGGAGTTACTCTAACAGAGTTATTTTCAAATAAACAGGGAATAGTGAGGCATATCCTCAAGTTTTTCTGGTGGTTTGGATCCAGATGATGAGAGCTTTGATGAGTTCTGTCCATGGTGTTCAGTCCATTATCAATGCTCATTGACACAAAGAAAAGCAGAATTTTTTCTGCTGTTTCTGAGAGCAAGAGTTTGATATTGCTGAAATAAGTGATGCATGATTTTCATAATGCTATTTTCTTTTTATGTTCTGCTTTTTTCCCTTTTTATTACCTTTGCTACCCTTGACATTTTCAGGAATATGAAATTTTCCCAATAGAGCTGTTCACTTGTATACCAGCAAAAAGGTCATATTAAGACATTCCAAAGAATAGTACTACTGAAGGGCTTGGGGATTTTTTTAGTGCTTTGGGTTTTCTTTCTGCTTTTTCCAGACTCATCACTTGTCTTTAAGATACCTTCTCACCTGCCAACACGGAGCAGTAATTAAAGCAAACCCCACTGCAATTGTGTCCTTAATTTGTGCTCTTTCAGGAGTGCCCATGCAGTGAACATCTCTTTTGTGATTGCTCAGCTGCAGGTGACAGCTTCAAAATACCCTCTCAGCTGCTTTGGGAGAGTTGTTGCCTTCAGCCCCAAGTAAGTGTCAGGGATGAAATCAGTGGCCTGGGACTGCTCCTGTTTCACTTCAAACGTTTAAAGATGTCAAGCAAATTCTTTATTTGCTTTTAGGTGCTTTGCTTGTAGTACCAGTTCTGTTTCCCTTCCATTTGTGCTCAGATTTTTGTACAACTATATGTGCAGTCCTAGAAGATTGAGGCAATACTTATCTCCCAAGTTATCTGGCATTTCCTAATGTATGTGAGAAATTGCTGCATTTCTTACAGTGGGACAAATCTTGGCAAGTTTGGTGTATTCTGTGTCTGTAACTATTGCTTGAATACAATTCCATAGGGCAGAGATGATCTGTGTTATTTAATTAAATGCAATATGTTGGCATAGCAATATTATTATGTCCCTTGAGCATTTAAAAGTGTTTTAAATGGTTTTGCTGTTTTCAAAAAGTAGCATTCTTTTCAGTCCATTTAAGTGTAAATATTTATTAACATCTACGGTTTCCTCTAATTATGTAAATGAAACAAACCAAACACACCCAGGTTCTTATATTTTCTGCAATAGGACTCTATTTTACAATCAGTTCTCTTAGTTTTCTGTGTATATGTATGATCAGACTAGAACTACCTGTACTGAATCTTCAGCTGCATCATTCTTTGTGTCAGTGTCTGAAGCAAATTACCTGCTAGCAAAGATACCAAGAGATGAATCTTAGCAGCACAAAGTCCCTGAGATTTTTGCAGTAATTAAAGTATTTTGGTTATAGGCTCAGATTTCCTGCTTAGAAATCAGCACCCTGAAGGCAGATAAATGAAAATGGTGCCTTGAAAAGTTGAATTTCCAAGGTGGGGGGTGGCAGTGGTGGCAAAATCCATTCTTGCTTTTTCTTTTTTTCTGTTTTGTATTTTTCCCCTCTGTTCATTCTGAAACTATGACTTGATGAATGTCATTAGGCTGTAATCCATTTATTCCATGTGGTGGTGGGAACAGAGAATTTGACAGTTCATTTGGACTGAGTGAACCAGAGTCACTCTGAGCTGAGCCCCCGCTGCCGTCAAACTGCGAGATTTTCTTCTTGATCATTTTTCTCTCTTTTGCTCGGCGATTCTGGAACCAGATTTTCACCTGGGGCATTAGAAATGATACCTGATTAATTCAAAGTGCTGCTCAATTTTTACAGTAATGATAGCAATGGAAATGTAGGTAAGTTCAAAAACACTATTTAAAAACCCCAAACCTGAAGCAAACAAACAAAAAGCCATGAGGAAGAAAGCCCCAAAGCTAAAACCAAACCAAATATAGTGAATTTGTATTTCACAAACCAAAATACTGAATTTGTGCTGTGGAAGGTTGTTGCATTATTCTGTATTAATTTTTGGCATAATAATCAATGAAAAATTGATTCTTTCTTGATTTCTTCTTGGCTGTAAAGTGAATGCACTGTGTTATATTTAGGAGCACAGAAGTCAATGAACTCATTGAGACTCAGAGGCCACAGAGTTCATAATTTCAGCTTTGCCAGTGTCATAATTCAGGAAGATGCAATTATGGATTAATTGTGAAGATTTCTTTATTATCTATATTACAGATTAATTCAAAGCCAACTAGTGAGGATTCTTTTTTTTCTTCATATATGTTATGAATTATTTTTGTGTATGCATACGTTCTTATGTATTTAAAAAAGTTTTGGTGTTTTTTATTACTGGAATATATATTTAAATATGTATTTTACAGATACATATGTACTGTTATATGTATAAATAGATATATCAGCATTACTAAAGACAATAAATTTCCCAGGTTCATTGTGCAGGTGAAAGGCTTGTTTAAGATCTACTCTAAGTATCTCTCTTTTCTTTGCTTATGTGAATGAAAGTGTGAATGGGGAGGAACTTCTGTTTGTGTTTTCCTTCTTGCTGTGTTCTTAATTCACAGAATTTATTACAGCCTTTAAGGTGTGTTGAACACAATACAATATAGGAAATTATACCCTTGCTTTGTATTAAAAATCTCAGTGTTTTATAATTATTTTTATTACCTTGCTGGTATTGGCATGAAGAAGCATTTAGCTTTGTCTGTCCTGTGGAAATGCAGATCAATTATGTATTTTGTGTACATTATACTTGAAGGAACTTTACCAAGTTAAAAATGGGGTGGCATTAGGAGCAGCAGCTCTGTAAAAGGAAACTGCTGATTTTCTGCAGGATTACTGGTGACTCCAGGCATGGCTGTGTTCTAAATCAGCCAGCTTGCATAACATTAAGGTGGAGGTTGCAAATCTCTCATAATTGCAGTTCTCTGAAAATTTTCCAGTGCAGCTCTGTCCTACTGTGTGACAAACTTCAGTCCATCCATGATAAACTTGGTTTTGTTGTTCCTGCCTGGGAGCACTCACAGTCTGTGCAGTGCACCCTCTGTGCTATTTGGGTCTGGACTGAACATCACTGCACTAAATATGTTCATAAAATCCAGTGCTTGAGCCTAAAATACCAGTGATTGTCTCTGCATTCCTACACTTCCAGCCTCCCTCTCTGTTCCATGCTCTTCCACAGACTGAGTGCAGAATCAGAGGAGGCCACTGAAAGAGGAACATTTTAAGAGACCTGAATGTGTATATTTAGAAAGAACAAGAGCTTGTAAAATTCTAAAAAAAAAAAGATCTCTGGTTTATATTTGCCTCGGGGCAATAATCTGGTTTTTAAATGAGATGACTAATTCAGTATCATCAAATCTGCCCTTCTCCTCCAGCTGTAGCAAAACCATTGCAATTCTGGAGGCTTGGATCCAGCAGTTATTATATCCAAACACTGCAGAGCTGTGCTTGGGAAAGGTGCTCTCCAACACCTTTTTTAGGGATTTTAGGGAATTTTCATCCTGAATTCCTCTACAGTCTGTATGAACACAGCTAATGTAGCTGTGCCCTGCTCAGGAGCCTAATCCAGGACAAAGATTAAATATGTACTAGACATGAGTGAATGCAGAGCTGCTTTCCATGGGAGCAGTGATCCAAGTATGCACTTAAACATTGCCTGGATGGATAGTCCTGGCTACACATATGTGAGGCAAAAAGAGATCCTGCCTTGAAAATCCAAGGCTATAAACCCCCCTGAATATGCTGAAATCTGAGGAAGAATGTGGCCTGGAAATTGTGGCAATATATTTGTAACAAAAATCCCCATGGATATCTCATTGGATTGAGTTTTAATTTTCCTGTCTTCCAGCTGAAATGTATCAAATGCTTTGGATTTTCTGCTGGCCATTATTTGGTGTGATTTCAAGAAGAAATGAAATGATGAATGTTGTAACTATTGGGACCATAGTTAAGATCCTGTTAAGCTGAAGTGTTTAAATTCCAGCTGGCTAGCAAGCTAGAAAGTGAGAATCACTACATGTTGAAGTATAAGTTAATTCCTGATGTTGGGTTCCATATAGCTGGAGGGCTCTGGCAGATGAGCCTGTGAATAACTGTGGGGCTGTGTAGTGGGTTCTGTGTGACAAATGCAGAGAGGCAGGAGGTGGCTGCTGTGTCCCCTGGCAGTGGCAGTGCCTGAGGGTGCTCTCTGTACCTGTCTTTCGGAGAGTCCCAGGTTTGCTGCCAGCTCTGACTTCCTCCTGATTGTGATGTATCTGTTGCAGTGAAATTCCTTCTCTAATTCCAGTCTCTGGTGATCTGTGTAAACAACCCGGTACTTTTCTTTTGTTCTTGTTTTACCTGGTGAGGAAAGGAAGATTATTCATATATTGAGTTGGATTTTCCATCTCAGACATTAATTAAACCACAGAATACTTGTATGGGATTGTTTGCGGTGGTGCAGAGCAGGAATAGGGGTGCAGGGTGAAGTAACAGAGTATTGGTTACCATAACTGTCTTTCCCTCTTTATTTCCCTCTCTCTATAAACATACATTTAAATGTGAAGATCTTAAGTGGTAAACACCCTGAAGCATCTTAAATAATTCACAGCAGTACATAATTGGTGCTGGCTGTATTAATCTCAAAGGGGTTTCATTTCAGTGCTCAGTGAAGTGACTTCTGTGTCTATGAGAACATAAATACCCAGGATTTCAAGACTGAGCTTCAGTCACAATTTGTGCAGTTGTACCATGGCCTAATTCTTTATCTGAGTTTCTGAAGATTGTTTCTTTAGCACAAAAGTATGTCCTACTAGGAAGGCTTTTCCTTTCTTGTGTGGCCATAGGATAAACTTAGAAGTTCAATAATAATTTATTTACTTTTTCAGAAAGGTCCAGTCTTGCAAGGTGCTGAGTGCCTGTAGGATATTCCTGAGATTACTCTGTGCTGGGCCTCCCTTTAGAGTTGGAGGTACTTGACAATTTGTAAGATGAGGCAATAAAATCTTGTAAAAAGATTTCAGGATCATCCTCTCTCTAATGTATAAAAGAAATATTCTTAGATATGTTGGATAAATGCTAGAGTGAATGTTTAGAATTATCTCTCATTTAATATAATTTTTCAGCAGTTCTTCATGTAATAATAATCCAGAGAGATCAGTTTTCAACTTATTTGTTCTCCTTTGCACTTTCAACAGCCAACTAGATAGTTTTCCTTTTTTCTTCTGATCTTCCCAGTTTTTTTTTGATGTGAGTTTTCTGGGACAAACTGTAGGACAAAGACTCCTTTAAAGTGGTTCCCTAAAATCCATTGAGGTGTTAAGATGAAGCACACGCCACACAAAGGAGCGACAAGGAGATCTTATCAAGAACCCCTTTCACATTCAGAAACACAAACCAATTGGTTTGGAATTTACAAGCCCTAAACAAATGTCAGACGCTTTCATCTTAGCAGAGGAAAAAGGGACAGAAATAGATGAAGGAATATTTTTTCCTCAGTTCTCTTTAATTTTGGACCGACACCGAGGACAGACTGGGATATTTTTATCTGAAGGTAGACATAGCTGAAATACACATAATTAGGGATATTTTCCCAAATCCTATGCCACTTCAACTTCCAGCACAGAAGATTTTGCTGCCTCAATTTGCAGGACTAAATCATCCAACTAAGTTTACTTTTTTCATAGTACAAATCGTTGGCTTTGAAATATTTGCCCTCAGTGCTAGTTCTAATGCTAACAATAGTATAGATATTCAGGTTCCTTGTAAACTGAGGGCTTAGAGGGAATCTTTGAAAACAAGTTAAAATTCAACAAGGTTATTCCGGCCTCACTATAATCAGCAAATATAACCATGATTTGAGGGGGTGGAGAAAAGGAGTAGTTTTCCCCATTCCCCTTGGTCATAAAATTCACAGAGTATTTCTTCTGAAGACAATAAAGCTGGGAGAAGGCCTCTTTATTTGCTGTGAAAATCATCACCCTTTCCGGCAATATAACTCCTGAAGAAAGGAGGGAGAAGGAAGAGACAAGAGTGCATATCAAAGCAAAGTGAAGTGTTAAAAGGGTCTGTTGCCTCAATATGACAGATAGGCCTCAAAACCTCAGACAATGTAGGCCAGTGGAAAATAGATGTCACAACTAATTTACAAAGCAAAATAAATTAGCATTAAAGCAGGGGCCTGCCCTTTTTTCCTGCTTTTCTGTTTTGCTTTCTGGCCATGTTTGTGCTGTTCTGTAATCAGAATTAATTGTACATCGCTGCTCGTTCAAACAAAGACATAAAATGTGTTGGCTATAGTTAAAAAAAATCCTGTGGCTGAGCTTGTAACATATGAAATCACCTTTTGTTTAGTCCTGTTAAAGCCCCTTCCCTTTCTGAGAAGGGACATTTCCAGATGAAGTTTCATATGAAGTTTTAAAACCTTTTCCTAGGCCCTTTAGATACCTTTTCAGTAAGTTTTACACTTTGAAGGTTCTCTTGCTGTCAGAGAATACACATCTTACCTTGATTAGAAAATAATTGGAAGTTCTGCTCCAGCATAACTGAAGTCAATGGCAGATTTTATCATAGATTTTCAGTAAAACCAGAATCAGGCTGTCAGGAATTCTTTAGATGTTCTTTTCCTCACTTGGAGGGCCTGACTGGGAAGGTCTCTTTACCAAGCCCACTTTCTATGTTTGTATTTTAAAAAATTTCTTATTGCCTTGTATATGTGCAATGTTTGTGTTTGAAATAAAACAAGGGTTGGTTCTGAATACACAGTTAGAGTCTTTTAGTCAGAGCATGTATAATTTCAAATCATGTCCTACCTGTTGAAAAGAAAGAGTATTTCTGTCTTTGTGATCTTGTTTCATCCTGAAGATTGACTTGATCAGGTAAAGTTTCATTTCACTTTACCTGCCGTTGATTCTTTTAATCAAATGCTAAATAAGAATATTGAATCACAATGTAGTGCATTTAATAGAGTCTAAACAGAGAGGAAACCACTCTCACTGACATCCCCTCACTCAAAATAATTCCCAGTGTCTTTAGGACAGTATTTCAGGAGGCGTCCTCATCTAATTAGGTGTGTTGTGGTTTGTGCTGCTCCGTTCTGCTCATGTACATTGATGTGTGTACACACTGGTGGAGTTCAGGATGTACAAGTGTTTATGCATAGAAATGCATTTGTAGAGTTTAGGGCTGTAATTCTGGGATTTTAAGGCAATAAACTTTATTAAGCAGTGATAACATCGAAGGAGATGAACCAGTAGCTATTTTGATAACCCAAATAATATTATGGCAATAAGGAGAAATAAGTGGTGCTTCAAAGAGGGATTATAATGGCATCAAGTCAGTTTTCTTCTAGAGAAAATATTGATAAGGTGCTACAGAGCAGTCACATGCATCATTTTAGCCTTGTAATTTATTTGAATTTTCTTCCATTTGTCACAAGTCTTTCTGTGTCAGAATTAAAATTTTCCATTTTTTAAAAAAATACCAATGCAAAGCCAGATCTCTTTGGTACTTTTCTTGTTTTGCACAGTTACATTTGTTCTTTACTCTCATGAGCTCTTTTTTTAAGGTGGGTTGATGCCTTGAGCTCACTTCTCTGAAGTCCTCACTGTTTTTACCACTTCAAAGGACCGGGTTCTAGGAATGCACGGCCTCAGGACATGCAGCTATCGATGGGCTCTGTTCCACCTGTCCCCAATGGTTCATAAAGTATTTCAGAATGTGTGTAAATTCTGCGTAAGCACTTTTCAAAATAGACATGAATTTAGGCCCAAAACTGTGTCTCTGAACTGCAAATATATTTTACAAATTTGGACAAGCACATGAGAAACCTTTCAGGCTCTTCCAAGACTGTTCAATAAGTGTAAAACAAGGATTTAGATTTTCAAGTGTGTTGAACTTTAAGAATGTCATTCTTCAAGAATGCCACACATTGAAAATTCAGTGCCAAGTGACACAGCCAGGGCTGCCTCATTGACATTCAGTAGTCTCAGCTGAATTTGATCTACACTCAAGTCTTGCATCACTTCTACACCTGGCAATCTCCAATGATGTTAATGAAGTTACTGGGATTTACATGAGTATACAGAAGGGGGGGAAAGCAGACTGAATCTGCCTGGCTTTGAAAGCCTTTGTAGAGGCTCCAAGTGGCAGGAGAGCATTGTGATATCCTAATGTTCACCAGGCATTTTATATTTAGTAACAGAGACAAAACAATGTGTGCCTGCTTTATAATTAAGAAACAATTACCAGGCTAATTTTGCTCCTGAGTAATAACCATTTGAAGGAGGATTGTCTGAAGCAGCAATGCAGATTTTCTGTGTCTTCTAAGATTGCTCCAGTTGAAATTGCTCTGCTTTCTCTCGAGCATTTCTTTGATGCTCCCTAACACACGCTTACTACTTTTAACCTTACCAACAGATTTAGCAAACCTTGCTACACCCAGTTTCCACCTTGGGAAAATAAATGGAAAGGTTCATCTGGCAGGCAGCTTGTGGTAAGGACAGGAACATCAGTGAGTGGCACTTACAGGAAAGAGATTTTTAATTGTGTAATTGTGGAAGCTGAAAGATTCTGGCGTGTAAGAAAAGTAAAACTGATGTGAAATTAAATGAAAAGAAAGCTTAACCAAGGAATTATGTGATCTGGAAACAAAATAGTCTATGCTGATTGTTTGAGTCAGATTGCTTCTCTAGGAATATTTGTGCTCACCTAATAAATCTGGGCAGAAAAATAGCAGGAAAATTGCAGAAAATTGCATAATTTCTGCAGTTAGATCAGAGCACATAGTTTTCCTTATAATTATTGAGGAGTCTGTAAGGTTTAAAAAGATCAACCTGATTCTATATTAATATTTCCCCTGCAGCACAAAATAACTGTTTCTGTCTGTAACTGTTAAATGTTGCTGCATTGCTCCATAATACTTCCATGATTATCATGTTTATCACACAAAAAGCTTTACAGAATATTCCAACAGGGAATCCTGGAGCTGAGCTCCAGCCATGTCTCACCACATCAGCCATTCCACTACAGCAACCACATCAAGCCTTTATGGGAGAAAGTGAAACTACCACAAATTTAGTTAAAACTGCATTAAACAGCAGTAGGTTAAATAAATGTCATAAATGACCCACCAACCTATGTGCTTCAAGTAAAGTTAATTATTTCTAAGCTCCATGCTAGCAGAAGATGCTTTCTGAGGTTGGAAGTTGAATTTGCACTCACCAGCAGTGTTGGTTTGCACCGTTTTCCTCATCCACTCATAAGAGCTGTGCCTTTGGCTGTTGGGAGAGATTTGCTGGGCATGAATTGTATCTACAGGAGGTAAGGGCGCAGCAGCAGCGGGGTGCAGGGAGCTGTAATCAGCAGAGCTGTAGGAGCCCTGGCCAGGGGACGAGCCATTGATGTGGGCAGCAGGCACGGCGCTGGAAGGGCCTGGGCCGTAGGCGCTCCAGTCCTCGCGCTGGGGGCCGTAGTGGGAGCCCCAGGCTGGGGCTGCCTGCCCGTGGGTGTCCAGGGCTGGCACAGGGTGGTATCCCATGTAGTCAGAGTAGGCTGGAGCAGACACGAAGTTTTGCACGGGCAGGTTGTTGCTGGTGGCCCTGGCAGATCCTGGGTACATGCTGGGCTCCTTCTCCAAGAGCGAGCTCACGTACATGGCTGTCCCAGATGGAAACGCGGCGTCACAACATCTTGTTCCTCAGTGTCTTCTTTTACTGCTCAAAAATATTTGTGTTTGGTTTTCTCTAATAATGCCACTCTGCTTGGAATCTTCTACTTCATCCTCTTTTATTATCAACTGTGTTACCAGGTGCTGGTGGTAATGGTTTACCAAGATCTTGTCTGACGTCAGCCCAACTGCCTGCCTCATAATTACATTTACATTCAAATGAAGGGCTGACCAACCCCACCTTGCTGCTGGTTCTGGGGCTTTCTCTTTCAGAGAACTTTTATCTGTCCTGTTATCCTGCCCTGATACTCAACAGCGATCCCAGTCCTGCGAGATGATGCAACAGTTGCTTGGATTTGTAACTTAAATGGTTAAATAAATACACCTTTTAAAAAGAAATTAGAGTGGTAACTATAATAGCAATATTTAACATTCTTCTTGTCAGGTATTATCAATCAACAAATAAATCTGTTGCTCTCTTAATTTTTCATATAATTAAAAATATCTCCTTTTTAGTCTTTAACAGGCACAGTCAATTTGAATAATTGTAATTCAAGAACTTCAAAATATAGAGCACCTTGTAAACAGCGTATCTTGAGTATAACCCTCTCAAAAAGTTCCTCTCGTTGATGTTTGTAAGAGGTTTTCTAGGATGGGAGAGTTTAAAGCTCTGGCTGTAAGACACACGTTCACTCTCTCCCTGTACAAAGTGATTTAAGAGATCCCTTCATCTGGTGGCTGTTGCAAACTGATAAATTTTAAAAAGCAGACAATAAATCTTCCTAACAAAGATGGTGCCAGAAGTACAAAGAAAATGACAGTAAAAAGTAGTGAAAAAAGTCTTTGATTGGGCCCAGGAATATTGTTGGCTTCTGTTTCAAGCCAAGCTTTATCTGCCTGAAAGGAGGCTGGTTCCTTCCTCTGAGGCTGCTGGCTATAGTCTGCTCCCCTTGGCAGCTTGGGCCAGGGAAATCAGCAGGGAGAGACATCTGGGTTGTTAAGTTTGTGGATCAGAAGTGCTCCGATGCTGCTCTGTGACACACGGGTACTCCCTGGGTCAATGTCTGTGTCCCTCTGAGAAAATTGATTCTGAAAGTGGCTTTAGATCCTGTTACTAACAGCTTGTTATTAACAGGAGAACTGAACCACACCCTCGGACTTTAGAATTGCCTCTCCGCCTTGTGTAGCTGCAATTTGTGGAGTGAATTTGCTGTATTTTTATTTTGGATGGGTTTCTTTGCAATGCGCTATTTGTAAGGGCCATGCTTGCAAAAGAGGTGCAAATTACAATGAGTTGTTTCCCTTTACGGAGGTGTGGGTTTTCATTCAGTATCCTTTGTATTTTGACACTGCTCGTATTCACACATCCCTTCTAATTCCAGCACTAAAGGATTCTAAGTGTGTACTTACAGACAGGAAAGATATTCCTCCTCTTTGGGACTGGCCTTTTTGGGGAAAGAATTTGTACTGAGAAGTGTAGCAAAATCTTTGTAATTAATTTTGGTATATTTACAGAATTCTGCATTAAGCATTGGGATCCTCAGAAGGTTGAGGCAAGTTGCATGGGATAGGGCATGGAAAAAAATGTGATCTTCTGTAATTGATGTACCCTTATAAAAACGACATTAAAAATAAGTGGAAAGAGACTTATTCCCTTTATCTCGAAAGATAAAGAATTGGAACACAAATTAAAGATGTTTCCTGTATCCTGGGACTGTTTGTGCTGTCTGTGGGCATTATTCCCCTGCACTGCTGAGCACTGTGCAGGGCTGTCAGTCACAGCAGAGCCATAGGAGGGGAAGGTTTTGGCTCCATTGACTGCATCTGCATCCACTGATGGGGTATCCCTGAACATTGGCAGCTCAGAGATTTCAGCTCAGCCCCATGTTTGACTTTCCCCAAGCACACCATTTTCACATCTCTGTGAGTGATGTAAGCTCATATTCTGCAGTAGATGATGGGAACATTTTTAATCCCTGGGCTTCCTCTTGCTTTATCGATGTCTCTGCACATACCCCCAACTATTTCAGTATCAATCCTATTTTTTGTATCTCAGAACATTATCCTTTATTCTCTGTTCTTCTTTTATCTTTTGTTTATGCTCCTCCTTTCCCTTTCTTGTTTTGCCTGTTCCATTATCTGAATTTTCTTCAGATCTATTTCGATTCTTTCCAGAACATAATTAGATCAAGATACTCCGATGGCAATTTGCTACACTGATTTGATATCAGCTAACAATAGTAAGCTTTGAATAAGGCATTTTGTTTAAAAAGATTTACATAGCAGGATAAGATTGCTGGGGTGGACTGCAGATTTTTAACACCAAAGTGAGAATAAGATAACTAAAATGGCAATGTTCAAATGATCTGCTCCCTGGGTCTGATCTCTCCTATTTTGTGTAACAGAACAGGGTGGAGATATCAAAAAGGAGCCGTCCCTTTGCATGTTGTCTTGTAGTTTGAGACTACCAAAACTTTGGGGTAACTGTTTGCTGAGAGCTCATTGACTGATAACCCCAGTCTGCCTTCCCAAGGATCATTTCATGGCCATGCTCAGCTCCTTCCTGCTCAGGCCCAGCATGTCAGCAGCTTCAGAGCCACTGAACCTTCAGTGCAGTAACATAAACTGCAGTTCCATGCACGTTTCTGGTGGGATGGCTTTCAGGGAATGCAAAAAAGAAGGGAAAAAGTGAACTACCATTGCCTTGGACTGTGTGGAGCATGGCAGTGGGTGGAGAAAGGGTTTGGTGTCCTGCCTGTGTACAGTGCTGGTGGAACATGGGCCCTCTCCAGACTCTGGGCTGGTGGGGAAGTGAAAACAGTTCTCAGGCAGTGGGCTGCCATGAAAATCCACAAATCTCAGCCAGGTGGAATCCTGTATTTGCACCATTTTCTGCAGTGGGTAATAAAGGCAGAACAGGCAGATCTGTGTGGCACCAGCAGCAACAGTGCTGTGCTCCTTGGCAGAATTCAGAGAGATGGATTGCCAGGAAAACTGAACTCCAAGGTTGTTTTTTTTCTTCACCTGTTCAAATGCCAGGTGCAATTTATCTACTAAAGCAGTGGCCACAGGAGTTATCTCAGTGGTTGTTAAAGTGAAGTTTTATGTGTGTTAAATGAAATGCACTTTAAAATCTTGGGGGAAGAAAAATTTCTAGTTTTCTAACAAGTGGCTGATGAAAAAGTGTCAATAATTACAAGTGTGGTGCTCACCATGGAACTCTGAAGGGTTTGTTTGTACAGGCAGTGGAGATGGTGCACTATTGTATATGAGCTGTTCTGGAGAGCAATTCCACCCCAGTAATAATAACATAATCACAATCGTGCAATTAAGTGTTTTAATGACAGCTATTAAAACTGCAATTTCAGGGCTACTGTTACTTTAAAACTTGTCTGTAGAATGATAACTTACATTAAAGGTGTTTACAACTCTGATAGTTTTTATTAGGAACCCTTACTCATAAAATTACTCTTCCTTTTATATGGAGATAAGAAGACAATAATCTGTCTGTCTTTGGAGCGTGAAAATGATGTGAAATCTCTTGTGTTGGAGAATCCAAAAGCAGGTGAGCTGAGTGTGCCCCTTTGTGGATCAGGTGATAGGAAGAGATGTTTGTTTTTCTGCCTCCAGATGACCACTCCAGTAACACTGCAGGCTTAGGAATGCTCCTTGCCCATACTCTTAGAGCTGCATGCTTGGAATTTCATGCTCAGGGCTTTGTTAGAGAACTCTGTATTGCTGATCGTTCTGATGCAGTTTTTTGGAGGTGCTACTGACCCTATATTCAAGCTGGGTTTGCATGCACATTCATTCCTCCTAAAATTCTTAGGCAGCTGTAGGAATCTTAAGGAAAGTTCAGTCAGGACATGGTTTGCTCTCAGCTGAGGGCAGTTCTTTGGGGAAAAACCCAACTGGTGATGAAGGAAGGCAGAGGGGTTTAAAAACCTTAAAACACAGCTAAAGAGGTGACTTTTGCTTTTACTGAAGCTTCAACAAACACAAAGCTTCTGAAAATTTTACTTCCCCTTTTTGATTGGGCTTTTTTAATATACAGGAACCTACTTAAGTCTCATTTTCAGGGCTTGAAATGCAAGCATGTGCACATGGCAGATGTGGCCCAGGCCAGAGAGCTGAAGGAGCAGTGCTGACTGAGCTGTTCTCACTTGCTGAACTGAATCTTCTGGGGAAAAGGAAGAAGGGGTATAGCACAATTTCAGCTCTGCCCTGTGTCCCTGATCCCTACTGGGGATTTGTTTTTCATAAGAGAGCAACAGAAGAAATAAAGATGCCAGCTGTATGTGAAGCCTTCCTCAGTGGTATTGGGTTTAATTTCATGCTCTGAAGTTTTGGTTGTTAACAAATGCTTTTGAAAAATGATGAAAAGTGGCTGGTAGAGAGCTGATTGTATTAATCCTTCTGTCTACCCCACTTCTGTTTTTCTAACTGCTAACTACTTACTTTAATTTCTAAAAGTTAAAATGTGTTTTACTACTATATTTCATGGACAAACTGCATCCCTTTTGCCAGGAAGAAATGGTCTGAAGCTAAAGGAGGGTCTTAGTATTCTGAAATCAAAATGATTTAACTTCTGCTTCAAAATCAATACTGGCAGAAATAAGAGCAATCCTTACTGCTCCACAAGCAGCCTGAATTCAGCAGGAGTTACAGAGCCCGTGTGTGACCCCAGGGTAAATCAATTCTTTAGCAGAACCATGAAAAAGAACAACAGATCCGCGATTGCCATTGATTTGTTTCCTTCCCGAGCAGTGCAGGGCTCGTGGCTACTGAGCTAACCCCTGCCGGCCGGGTGGGACTGTTGGGTGCTCCCTGGGAATCCTGCAGCCATTATTGGGGCTGGGGTTTCTTACACAGGAGCTAACAAAGGAATCGATTGCCTTCCCTGTGTGCCTGCCACCCCCGGATTTCTGGTGCTGGCAGCCTGGCATTTCTGCCCCACACTTTTAACTCTGGGATTATTGTCCATGTAAAGTCTCTCCTGCCTTAGAGGGACTCTGTTGTGGCTTAGATGGCCAAGAGCATCCAGGTGTATCTCAATTCTCTCCATTTATTGTGAGACATTTACCAACAGTTTTTTTTTTTTTTTAGAGAATTGAAAGAGTTTGTGCTCTCTGGGTATGAAAACAGCTGGCAAACATTTTCATCATAAAACCTGTGCCTATTTCTTTACCTGGAGAATTTTGCACAATATTGTGTCCAGCTAACACCCAGTGCCATCTGAAATGTGACTGTGAGTCGTTTTCAGGGATGTGGCATTTCAGTGCCCCTGGACTGCCCCAGAAAACCAAACAAAGGAGCTAAAGCAGAAATCTGCTTTTTCATTTTTATGGTGATATCCACAATTAATATACTTTTGAATTTCCTCCTTGGGTAGAAGGTGACACATATTTGATGCTCTCACCTATGTCCCTTAATGATTGCATAACCCCTAAGCAAAAATTGAAATATCATTTCAATTGTATATTTTACTTAACTGCAAGAAGATTTGGTAGAAGGTGCTGTTTGCTTGATTTTTTTTGTGCCATCTAGATCAGGGTTTAAAGTTTAGTGAATTCCTTGATAGTTCTTTTAATCACAATTAGGATTAAGGGCTTAGATATTCCTGTGATGTAGCCTAAGGTATGCTTTTCTTCTTCAAGGCACTTCCCTAACAACCAATCAATCTTCACAGGACTCTGCTTTAGTGTCCTGAGTTTTCAGATGTGATAAAAGTGATGAGTTATTTGATATACCCAAAGTCAGGAAGAAAGTGAGTATTAGCCTGAGGATGGCACCAGTATTTCATAACCCACAGTGCTGCACCCAAGTAATTTTAGCTGATTTGTCTGCAATTTTCTGCCTCTCTTATTTTTATTTGGACAGAGTGCAGCAAGTTAACAGCACTGCACAAGCTTCTTAGAGAAAAATCACTTCCTTTGGGGTTTGGTGGGCAACTGTTTAAAGGATTTAGAGCCCATTGGAAATACTTAACTGGAGAGATTGCTGAGAATTCTGACAAAAAAATCGAGCTACTTAAAACAGCCACTGGCATAACTAGAAGGTTAATAATCTCTAAGCTATTGCCCTGGTTTATAGATACTGCTTTTGGAGCAATAAATTTTAACCTTTGAACATGTGCTTCTGCAAATAAAATCCAGCCTTATTTTGTGTACTTAACAACTTCTGATTGGAAACACATAGCAACCTATAGCAAGCATGCTTTCAGCAAACTGGAGCAGAAATGAAGCAGATCTTCAAAGTGGTCACTTATCTTCCTCAATAACTCTTCTACATGTAAACAAGATAAACCAGGTCATTCTGCCAGATCCCACTCTCTTTGAATGATGTTTAAATAATTTTAAAGAGAAAGAAGTTGTGTTCAGACACATTTCTTAAAGTTCTTCCTTGAAGTATTTTTTCCTTTTAGAAATGCAAATGTGAAATTAAGCTGTGTCATGAAAATGTGACTAAAATAGGTAGCTGTGTACTTGATTCTGCAGAGCCCTGGGGCCAGGCTTCTGATCACTTAGCTAGAACTAGGTCTTAATTTTTTGTATATCAGTGCAAAAGACAAAGTTTCCCTCTGTATTCTTACCTTTTGAAAGTCTAAACCTGGATTTTTTTATTGTTTTTTCTCTAGTCTGCAAGCACAGTTCCATTTAATTGGCCGATGTGAGGATGCTTTTCCTGTTGAAGCTTTTTCCAGTCTCTGTTAAGTTAAATATTTATGTATATGTGAATAAAATCTCTAACATTTCCCTGTGCCAGCACAATGGCTGTGTTGTGTATTTCCAGTGAGTTCCTCTTTTGGGTAAATCCAATGGCTCTTTTTTGGCTGAGCAGTTTGGTTGCAGTGCTCAGTGATGAGGATGGGAAATCCCTTTTGTTCCCAAGACTTTCTGTTGCTGAACTTTGAGTTGCAGCTTGTTCCTCTCCCCTCTGTTACCTGTGCTGTTGGCAGCAAATGGAGCACTGGGACAGGAATGAGTGGGAATTTTACAGTGCACCTTCTCCATTTCATTGAACTCTTCCTTTGTTTAGCACTGTCCTTCTTGCAAACAAAATGATAAATCAATTTACAAAGTATTGAAAGCTGCCAGCTTCCTGAACCATCCTGCTCTTCCCATGCTCCTCTAATTTCTCTTTTACCATCACCCTTCTTTTAAATTTGATATTGCAACTCAAGAGCAGACTAACCATGAAAATCTGCAGGTTTGCTTGCTGCAGTAGCTGATACACATTGCAAAATGCTTATGAAAAAAGGCATTTATTTTAATGTTCTTTATATACAAAGTAATTTCACATCACCAACATTTTGATACTCTAATAGTACTATTTGTTATCATTAAAGAACAAACCCAAGAATGTAGTGCCTAAATGACTTAATGCTCCTTAGTCTTTTTTGCAACAGTGACAGAGAGATTTCAGGGGATACCTTGATGGAAATTACTGAGAATAGGCATCCTGAATTTCTAAACTGCTTTGGACAATGAGGATATAAATTCCCAAATCACTCACATGCTCTAAAAATTTTCCCTTTGCAGACAAAAGTTTTGCACATGCAATTGGAAATCATATTGGGGAAGTAAGTATCCAGATTATTCTTAAGTACTGATTACCTACTAAATTCTGCTCAGCATGGAAGGGATCAGCCCTTCAGGAATTGAGACCCACAGGAAAAATGCTGAGAGCTTTATTTTAAGTGAAGCATTTTGTTTGCATTTTCTTCTATTAATTTGGCTTCTCAAATTTTGTTAGTGTCACAATAACTCGTGAAACTCGACCGGATTTAAAATGAGTTGAATGCAATTATTTAATCTTTAATCCATGGACTCTGCTGTCTCATGTAATGCAGTCAGTTTTTGAAGCACTTATGCTTTTTAAAAAGGATTTCTGCCCCACTTTGCTCTTTCTTTTAGGATCCAAAATGAATCTGACATGAATTTTCTTTGTCCAAAAATGAACTTGGGCCAAGATTCACAATTCCAGAATGCTTTCAAAACATTTATAGTAAGATGGCAGAGTGCCTGTGTATAGCAGCGTATGTAGCATTGGAAATCGTACCTGTCAAACCCGCAAAAATTCCAAAAAGCTCATCCCTGACCTTTGCCCTTAACATGTAGTGAGTGCCAACCACCCAGCTCCAGGCTTTCCATCAAGTGGGTCAAAACACACCAGCCAGCTTTGCATTTCTCAAGATGCATGTGTAGCGTCCACGAGTGGGATCAGTTCATGGAAGCTGTGTGGAGATGAAAGGAGCAGCAATATTCTCTTTCCCTGGGGCCGAGGGACAGACACTCAGCAGTGCGGGATGGATTGCCTGGGGCAACTTTGGTGCTTTTTTTGTGTCTGCAGAGGAACGAGTGGCTGCTGGGCTCTCCCTCCTGTGCCTCCCCAGCTGCTCCCAGGCCGGAGGGCTCCTTGCCTGGTGGCCCAGGCATCCTCGTGCTGTGCTGCACACCTGCCAGGTGGCTCCTGCTTCACTGTCCTTGTGTGTGTGCCCCAGGCTGGGTCCCGCTGGGGTGCTGTAGTGCTCCGCTGCCGCTCCGTGGGCTCAGTGCCACCGTGGCTCCCCCGCAGCGTCACTGCGAGGCCACCACCTGCTGCAGGGTCCCTCCGTGCTGCAAACCGCTCATGGGGAGAGCAGCCGGGGGGGGCGGCGCTGGGAATAAAGAGCTGGCCATTTCCGAATGAGTCTGTGCCTCAGCAACTGGCATGGGGCTCACGGAGCCAGAGTCACTCTGCAGAGAGCCCAGGCTGCTGCCGTCAAAGTGAGTCATTTTCTTCTTCATTAATTTTCTCTCTTTGGCTCTGCGGTTCTGGAACCAGATTTTCACCTGCAGAGGAGCAGAGGAAAATTGTTTTCAGTTGCTACCAGACTGAATGTGGTCCTTTGTGTAGTCACAGAATCATAGGGAAAATCAGTGGCACGAGGACCACTGAGAAACAGAGACAACAGAGCAGTTTGCTTGTTTTTCATACAGGTAATCGTTCCTATCTAGTGATAAAATATGTTTTAACAGCTTGACAAAAAGTGAATCTTGTTGTTAGTTCAGTTATTTCTTTATGGAATCAGCTTTGATTTATTCGATTTTTGGAAACAAAATCTAACAGAACAGAATCTCCTGTGCCCTAGTGATTGCCAAAATTTTGCAAGAGTATTGTTGCATTGAAAACTGAATGCCCTAGTCAGGGCAAGCCAAGATCTGCTACTGAGGCACAGAAGCTTTCCTGATTGGATAGTGCATGTTAATTAATGAGTTCCAGTGTAGAAACCAGTGGAAATTCACTTCTGAGCAGAATTTCACCAGCAATACACAATATTAATTCAGAATATTGTCTTAGCAGTGCCTGAATAGCTGAGTGCCTTCTACTTCATTTGTAGATGGAGCCAGAATCTGCTGCTGCTTCCCAATCCAGTGCCACCAGTGTCCCTGCCCTGCCACAGCCACCCAGCCACCTTTGGCAAGGAATGAAGGTGGATCTTGATCGGGGTGGGACAAGTGAGGACATGAGCTGCAGGTGAGTAATAGTCAGCTGAAAAGACTGCAGCTAAAATACTGAGCTACCTCATTCAGGTTTGTTGTGTCTCCTTGTTCAGACAGCAAAAGAAACACTTCTGTCACCATTTTCTATAACCCAAAGGAAAAAAAAAATCAATATTTTGCTGAGAAATATTGGTCTGTTCAGTTATTTTCTGATAGAAACTAGAAAGGGAAAGAGAATAATGGTTGGAAAGGAGGTAAAACATTGAGAGGTGATAACACCTGTGACTACCAGGTTGTGTTTTAAAAGAAAATCACTGGTGAAAGCCAACAAAACATTATAAGAGCTCTCAGTAACAGTCTCAGGGTGCTTCTCCTATTCCATTTTACAGCTGAAAGATTCAAATACATGCAAAACCTGTGTAAATTTAAACCAGGTCTCTTAAGTTCCAGGCTGCCATCTGAGATATTTGGCAGTTCCTTTTGTTGTCTTAGTTCTGGAATGTCATTTCAGCACCAAATTATGTTCCATTAAACCAGTCTCAAGCCCTCTCAGATCTCGTGCATTCTGACTGTGCAGAGATAATCCAGTTTTTCTCATACATTTGCCAAAATGTATGAAACGATGAAAGAGTCTAAAAACGAAACCAACCTTTCAGAATTACCTCTGGCTTCAGTGTTCTTACCTGCCTGTGCATTGAGGTTTTTATTCTGCTTTTTATTATTAAACTGGGGAAGCAGATCTGCAGAGAGAAATTAGTAGGCACTTGAGGATCATGTGCCAATTATCAAATAAATCCAAGTAAGAGCAGATCTGTAATGTCAGACTAAAAGCTGTCAGGGCCAGTTGCATCTGTCTGACTTATTTTTTACCTACTCCTCTCCTTCCTTTCCATATTCTTTTTTCCATGCAATCATTCTTCCCCTGAGATCTGATTTTCTCTCTTCTTTCTCATCCTCATCATCTCCTTTATTTCTGTATCTTTCCTATGTTAACAGTGCTTCATCTTGCCTTTCTTTTCTTAATTAGATATTGCATCTTTCCTTCCTTGTCTGAACGATTGTTCTTTGTCCTTTTGAGATATTCCTTCCAGGGAATTTTGGATTTTGGCAGAGGCAGAAAAAAAGCTTTTCCAGAAAATCAATTCAGGTTTTAGGTGATGTGCAGAGGAATTTGTTATAGTTCAGTTGTGCTCATATGATGGAATTGTTTAATTTGTACAAAAGGCTGGTGGTGGGAGTCTGTCAGGTACTTTTTACTTAATCTTACATTTTAAAAATACACTTCAGAGATGTAGGTTGTATGAACTGGAATTCATTTTGTTCTTGATGATGATGATGTATTGATTATGATGAAGAAGAACAGATATTGCAAAAGCTGTTGCCAAGTTTCCCCAATAGATTCAAAGAAATGGATCACATATTTTTGTTTCACTTCTTCAAATACATTCATCAGGAATTATCACTGAGTTAGGACATTTCAAGTAAGTATCACTGGTTGTTTACAGAAGCAGGGTTGTAATATTGAAATTCAGAATAATTAAGTCAAATTATGAAATTTTTAACAGCCAGCAAAAAAGACACATAGTGAATTTCTTATACCTGGCTGAAACAATTTTAATTTTCAACAATTCAATCCTGGCATTCAGCAGCAGATTGAGGAATGTTTGCTTCTCCATTTCTGTAATCTCAGTATGTGCTGTGTGAGCCAGGTTCAAGTTGGATGGACAGTGCTACAGCTCAGCAGAGCCCATAGAACAATAGTGAATCAGGCCTAATCAGGGATTGTGTTTTGATTTATCTGCTGGGAACAGAAGTGGAATTTGGAGGGGAGGAAATGGGGCAGGAGAAAGGAGTAGCACATATGTAGGAAATCTTTAACAAAAGATACAATGCAGCCAAGGAAACAAAACCCTTCAAGTGTCCTGAACACACTTGAGCTCATCACTTCCATTTCCACTAATCCCAACCTTGTTGGATTGGTTATGGAATTCCCACTGACTTCAGCAGAACCAGGGCTTCTGCTTTAGAAAGTACAGCATGAAATTCTCCCTGCTACCACTGCCCAGAGAGAAATTCATTCAGGGTTTTGGTGATGTGGTTTAACTTGTGTTTCTCAGAATGGGTAAAAGTTGGTGTTTGCATTTCCTGGGTTATTGCACAGCTCTAGTTCAGGTTCTGCTGCAAAGGGACCCCAGTGTTTGGTGACTCGAGGCATTAACATTTCTGTGCTCTTTACCATACACTCATCTCCTCAGCAGCAATCAGCAATTCAAAGGAAAGCCTGGGTGGGTGATCCATACTCTACCTGTCTCTCGGAAAGTCTTAGGTTTGCAGCAAGTTCAGACTTCCTCCTGATTGTAATGTATCTGTTGTAATGAAACTCCTTCTCTAATTCTAATCTCTGATGATCTGTGTAAACCACTCGGTACTTCTCTCTCGTTCTTGTTTTACCTGTTTTGAAAGAAGAACACATTGCTTCAAGCTAGAATTTTTTCACTTCAGTAACACAAAATATCTGGCTTTACATTTGAAAATATCTGGGGGGATTTTAGGCCTGATTCTCTATGCACTTACCCAGAGTAACTCCCTTAACTCAGTCTTGATTTACAACACAAGAGGTTCATACCATCAGATATTAGGTTTGCTCCTTAGTAAATAGATAATAAACTGCTCCTCGTGTTCTTTATCACCCCTGTGTTATCATTTGGGAAGAGAAGGCATTCCTGGTAAGAATGAGGAGCCAGGAAACCTGGGTTCTGTTCCCAGCTCTGCTGCAAGCTTCCTGCCTGGTGTTGAATTGCTCTTGTCTCTGTCCCTAGAGCTGACACTCTTACCTGCCTCAGAGAAAACTGTGAAAGACGTTTTACTCCACAGAAAACACTGAGAGCTTCCAAAGTTCCTCACTTTTTGTTGCTAGAAAAATTCCTACAACACTGTGATTGTTACTGCAATTTGGAGGTTGTGTTTTCCCGTCAAGTCTGGCACAATCTGCCCACGGCCTGATAACAGCACAGGGAACAGTAACATAGATTTTCAGATGACAGTTCATAAAAAAGAGAAAAGGCAAGCAATAATACTTCACAATGGGCAGGGAACTGCAGCATCTGCTGTTTTGGGAGCAGCTTTGCTGCCTCCCTTCAGCTGTGGGTGCAGCTGAGTAGAGCAGACACAGCTCAGCAGCATCCAGGGCATTAAAAGGCAATGGCAGATGACAGGAGCCAGGGAACACAGATGCAAGGAGCTGAAATTTTATGGATTCCATACAGGGTCATTTCTGAGGACAGAATGTGTGGCTGCTCTGAAAGAAAGCTGAGAATGGGAAAGGCTGCTGCTGGTTCCCTTCCTCTGTGGTTTATGCTCATGTTAGGCAATCAATATATTGGAGATCAGCACCTGCTTAAAGCCAAAGCCTGAGGTCTTCCCACATTTTTAACAGATTGGATCATTGTTGTGTTAAGACCAGTGTTGTCATCTTTGCTGACCACAATCTTACCATTATTTGGTGCTTCCTTTACCTGTATTTATATGGACATTCCTTGAGATGTGCATATTTAGCCAGTGAATTGTCTGGGACAGGGAATATATTTTCAGAATTTTTTTGCTCTGTATTCCATTGTGGTTTTGGAGGTTGTGAATCTGTCCCCTCAGTGGCCACTGCAGCAGAAGAGCCCCCCCAGGTTCAGGTTCTCCCAGGTGATGCACAGAACTCAAGGTGTTTGTACCTGTACCCATCTGCTGTTGCTGCAGGTGTTGTGTGGCTCTGCACAGCAGCTCCTGTTTGCTTACAGAGCTTTTTCTGACAAGGTTATTGGGATGCCTAACTCCTCAAAAAGCAGGTGCCACAAACTCCTAGTGATTTCTCTAAATGAGCAGGTAATTTGGAATGGGGTGAAATAGATTCTCAGGCATGGAGTTGGTGATGGCACAGGGCCCCAGAGCCATCAGCTTTCCCTGGCTGGAGAGAGGGGCTGGAGGGGTCATCTCTCAGTGCTGCCAAAGGCCTGATTCCCACCCAGCCCCTCCTTCCCACTCCCTTTGCTTTTCAAGTTTCAGAGCACCCAAAGGTCAGAATTCAGCATGCAGGACTACAGCAGAATCTTGGGTTCATGGTTTTCCCCCATCTGTGGAGGGAGATGTGGTGTCTCTTTGTTTTTTATGGAACTTATTTAAGGTTGGCATTGCCTTCCACTTGCCATGTACTCCATATAGGGTCACTTTCACCTCTTCCAGTATTTGACAGTCAGGACTTTGCTATTTCTAAGAAATTTTGGCTCACCAACCTATTGCTTGCTTTAGAAGTTTCTTCAGGCTCTTTGTAGTATTTGTATAGATCCCAGAGCCAGCGTTGGTGAGCACTGGAAGTCCTGGGCAGTGCAATGCTGTAAATAAATCCTTTTATAGCCTGGATGGGGATGGTTCTGGTTCACCCTACAAGACAGGAGCTCTCTAGGACTGTCCCCAGGCTGTAGAACCAAGTCTTCATCAGAATTTGGTCCTTCAGCTTCCATGTTCCAAGCCTGGGGCAGCATCCATAGTGCCTTTACAATGCTCTGGGCATCACCCAACTCTTCCTAAGGCCATCAGCCTGATTACTTGGAATATTTCAATAGGGGAAATAGGTGTGGGATTGCTCCTTAGGCTGTGGGTTCTGCTCAATCCATGCAGCCAAACTCCTTTGTCTCAAATCTGTACCTGCCTGGGAAGGTGCTGCCTGGCTGGGGAAGATGTCCAGGACATTCTCATTCACTGACATTTCCACCACTGTGAAACTGCAGTGGAAGCAGAATTAGCCCAGTGAGGTTTACACTGATAATCAAGTGAAAAGTGCTGCTAATTTTACAACATTAAGGTAAGAATTGCAGAGTCTCTGAGGAGCAGCAGTGATTCAGTTCAGTCCACATAAATACCAGGACATTTGTTTTCCTTCACTAGAAGTGTAAATTGTTTGTTTAACATATGGTCACCTGTGGTGCTTTAATGCCTTACTTGATATTTTTTAACTTTTGATCTCTCTAACTGGTGGTTTGGTTAAGGGGTTTTTTTTCTTCTTCAAATGAGAATTTGGGGTCATTCTATGGGACAAAATGTTTAACATGTTTCCTTAGTGTCCTTTGTGTTGTTAAGATGGAGTACACAAAAGAGCAACAAGGTGATCTTATCTTGACCTCTGTTCTCATTCAGAAGGCACAGACAAATATCAAATGTTCCTCTATTGCCAAAACAAGGTAGTAAACTTCAAGAAAAACCTTCCTGTTTCTGGTTTTAAGTGCTTGAAGCTTATTAAACCTGAATAGGAGAGGGTTGTGTAGTTGTTGGTTTTTTTTTTTTCTTTTTAAACTGAAGAAGAAATTAAAGGCATATGGAAAACAGAACTTTCTCCCATAAAATCCTTTTTTTCTGTATGGATAACTCTAAGGTTTTTTTAGTGGAATTGATAATATGTAGATTCTTTTTGAAGGAAGATTGGGAGCTTTGACATCTAATTCCTTTCTTAAGGTTAAGGAAATAATTTAAAAAGTCAAAAAGCCGAAGTAAGGAAATTTAGAGAAATACTCTAACAAAAATTCTCTGATGTATCATATAAATATTTTCTTTAATAATTAGATTTTTTTTCTGTGTAGAGAGAAGAGGCAGTGAGAGACAAGAGGCAGTGGGAGCTGAGATCTGCCAGAGTCTTCCAAGAGTTACTTTTAGCTCTGGCAGAGCCATGTTTGAGTTTGTTGGGCCTTTACTCGATGCCAGTGAGAGTCTTCCTCCTGCCTTTGTTGGATGCTGGGCTGGAATTAGTCTGCACATGGCATTTCCTTTCAGAGGCAAAGCACTTTTGTTAACTATTATTTGCCAGAGATAACAAACAGCAGCAACAGAACCCATCCCTAAACTGTTTGGGACTTCAGCTTCTAAATTCCATCTGTTTTCAGAGCAGATCCACTCCACTGTGTTCTGCACACCTACTGGCTTTAATTTTAATTGCATTTTATTTCCATAATGAGTAAAATTTCAGGTGGGACTAATGGATTCACCCCATAGACAGTGGGAGGAGGTATAATGGCAGAATTCAATGATGCAATGATAAAATTGTATTAATCCAATTCTTTAGTGAAATCCTGCATATTTTCCTTACTTAGGTGAGTGAAATAGCCAACATTTGACTTTGTACCATCTTAATCAATCTTTTGTTAGTGACAGGTTAAAATGATGATCAGCCATACTGTGTCAGTTCTGTAGGGAATGTGTTCTGGCGTGGACAGTGGAATTGTGGCTGGAGAGGTTATTGGTGCTGGGGTGGAAGAGAAATGGAACAAAAGGGCTTTGAAGCAGCCACCTTTGCAGCCTGCCTGCCTTTGTGCTGGGGGAGTGGATTTCCTGGCTTTAATGAGCTATAGAAGCAGAGGGAGTTTTGTCAAAACCCTCTTTTGCACCAGTGGCTACTGAGGAGTTCCTTTGGACCAGTGAGAAATCAGACATTTCAGAGCTGGAAATCTTTTTGTGGGATCTACTTTAACAATGCTGTTCCATCACACCCACTCTGGCAATTTTTGTGACTGGCCAAGTTTTGAGTTGGGGGAAGGGAACAGCTTTCCCATTGGTCATAAAATTCACAGAGTATTTCTTCTGAAGACAATAAAGCTGGGAGAAGGCCTCTTTATTTGCTGTGAAAATCATCACCCTTTCCGGCAATATAACTCCTGAAGAAAGGAGGGAGAAGGAAGAGACAAGAGTGCATATCAAAGCAAAGTGAAGTGTTAAAAGGGTCTGTTGCCTCAATATGACAGATAGGCCTCAAAACCTCAGACAATGTAGGCCAGGAAAGGGAAAAAAAAAAACCCGACCATCGGACCTCACAACTAGTTTACAAAGCAAAATAAATTAGCATTAGAAGCAGCCCTGGGCTCTCTTTCAGAGCCTCCTCTCTTAACTTTTCAGGAATATTCTGCAGGCACTGAAAGCAGCATCTTTCATAAAATCCAGAAGGCACCTGAGGATGTCCTGGGATAGGATAGTGTGGGATTACTGTGGGATTGCTGACAAAGCATTGCAACCTGGATTCCAGGGTTGAGCAGTGCTTCAGAGGAAGTTATGTCTGTCCTTAAATCATCCCAGAAATGTGAAACAGCTCCTGGCCTGAGGATATGATCAGTTCCCACTCTCTGTTACTTTAGTATTAAAAAACTGATGTTAATTTTTGAGTTTATAAAGATACAGACTGACAGAGATCAGGCCTCAGAGTTTTGTTTAGGACTCTAACTACTTATGTACTTCAAAAGTGTAGGAAAAGTAAGGGGCAAATTCTCCTTAAGTCAGTAATTTCACTGACTTAATTGAAGTTGTGAAGCAAAAGTAATTTTAAATAAGTTTTGAAGACAAACATTGTGCTACACATGATGTTCTGTAAAGCTGAATTTAAAAAAAACCCACCAGCCACTGTATTAGAAAATGTGACATAGATCAATCCTGTATAATATTCCTGCCAGGAACCTTGGTGTGATAAGTAGGTATCCTGGTCCTGTGCATTACTGCAAAGTTAGGGGCTACAGGTTTGCTAAACTCGAAATTCTGTGTTTGTATTTTCTGTTGCACCTTGCTCATCTGTTCTTTTATACATGCTCAGATTGCTCATGTTGAAAAATCCAGAACAGAATCATAGAATTGAAACCTTTCAACAGACTTGAATTTTCCCTTCTGTTTTCAATTTTGAATATGTTCTGCTATTCTGGAATAAAGCTCATTGGCCAAATTCTGTTCTTCCCTTTGCTAGTGTAAACTTTTCTGCTCATCTTCATCACACAGAAGGAGTTGGATCTGAAGCAGAGTAATTTTTATTCTCTTTAAGCAATGACTGGACATAAAGAAGCCCCCAACCTGCAGAAAATGTAGGTGGATTTCTGAGGGGCAAACCAGGGACAGTCCCATTGCCAATGACTGTATAAAGGAAAGTGATTAACTGAGATTTTCCCCAAGTGTTGGATGCTCTTTAGCATTCAACATTTTACAGGAATGACCTCTAGAGAGGCTTGTTCCTCTTCCTTAGATTTGAGGGAATAGAACTTCCTTCAAAGACTAAGTGTGATACATTTACTGTGCCTTTAGTCATGGTGCTCTCAGCTCTCCTGTCACCAGCAGCAGAAAACTGTCTTCATATCTGCAGAGGAAATTTTTATTGAAGAAGAATGACAGGAGAGTTGTCATCTACAGGAAAAATCTCACCTCTAAATCAGTTCACCTGTTTCAAAACTTGTCCCCACCCTGTTTTATGGTAACATAAGTGCAGATCTTAAGGTGCACTTTCAGCTTTGTGAGCAAATTCTCCTGGGAGTTCACTGCTCAAACTCAGTGTTTTGGGCACACTTTTACCACAGGTGTGTGTTGTTTTCTCACACAGTCATAAAGTCAAGTCTACTCCTGTGTGAGTGATGACACAGCTCCATAAAAATCCTGAAATCAACAGGACGAGATTTGTAGCTTCTTCTAAGGTGGTTTCATTGTACTTTGCATCAAAGAATTTGCCTGTAATTATGTCTTGTATGTGTGTGTGTGTGTGGAATTAGCACCTCACATTTCTAGCTGTGGCTTTGTTCTGTTCTGTGTTACAATTGCTCCTTGTCCTGGCTGTGCTCACCCTCTCCAGGGGAAGTTGAGGAGACAGGAGCAGTGTAAGGGTTAGAGTAGAGTCTTTTCTCTCAGTGTTTATGGTTGAAAATCCTGAGTACTCAGTGCTTCCTCCTTCAAGTGTTCTGAGTCAAAACACATTGTTTTTTTTTTTAACACCCTGAGGAGTGCAGAGACAGGGATCCTACGTGCTCTGCATTGAGGATAAACCCCAATCCCTGCAGTGCCCAGGCAGGGCCAGACACTCAGCCAACCTTCAGTCAGAGACAGAAGGATGCATGAAAGCCTCAGCAGGACTTTTCTGCAGGAAATGCATTCTAGTAGTATTAAATCAGGATGGCAATCTCACATTAAATAATGAGCTCTTCCAGAGGTTTCAGGGAACCTCACAAATTTCACTTTTCACAAGTTGAACACATGGTTCTACACTGATGTTGCTTTTAAAATTACAGAGTAAAACATGAAATAATTTCTTCCTTTGTTTCAGGTTAGTTGTGTAGATAACAGTATCAAAGGACCTGGAGGGCATGAGGCAGTGGTAGAAATTGCAATAAAGTGTTTTGTTTGTCATCTGTCAGGACATGACGCCACAAAGGACCAGTTAGAGAAGATAACCATGAAATCTCTGGAGATGGGAACATCTCGGATTCAGGGCCTTGTTTCTGTGGCTGCTCCAAGCCAGACTGCTCAAAGTGAGTGAACCTTTGGCAAAAATCTCTCCCAGTCTTAAAGGATAAGATTACAGGAACATTTCCTGCACACTTCTGAGAAGATCTTGCAAGAACTACTTGTTTTAATAATTATTGTTTTCACAGTGAAATGTTATTGGTAGTATTAGTATTGGTAATTAGTGCTTTGCAACACGTAATGAATAAATAACAGAATTAAGTTGTCTAAATGATTTCTGTTGTGATCACCTCAGGTAAGTCTGAGCCTCATTTTTTTTCACAATTAAGAACAGTGGTTTGAATCTATTCACAGGGAATAAGGAAAGCTAATAAATAATAAGTGTGATTCTCTTGCAACACCAAAGCTTTGCTGAAATTCCCAAAGGTTTTGTAATGAGACAGAGGGATAATGCTCAGTGAACAGAGACAGCACTGAGGATGTAAAAAGAATTGGATTCCATCTAAGAAAAATGATGAGGGGTTTAATCATGATTCAGCAAACAACATTTGCAATGAGTCTGGTCATACACCTGAAATCACTGCTACACCTGCATGTACAGAGCCAGACTGACTCAGGTGCCTCCCTAGAGCTGACACTGCTGCAAGGGAAAATATTTTAAAATGTTATTATTTTTGGGGAAACCATGAAGGACAATAGTGCCCTTGCTTTTAAACAGAAAAAGAGGATAAGGAATGAAGCAAGAGAAAGGAACCAACTCCAATGAAGCAGATCTGCTGGCTCTGGGCCTGCCTGGCCTAACAGAAAAACTATTATATGTAAGAGAGAAAGAAGCAGCAGGAGAATTCCTTCTCTGGGTTTTCCCTGAAGCAGCACTCAGTAGCTTTTCAATGCAGCTTTCCACTGGCCATGAGCATGTGGGAGGGTCTGTTCCTATGGCATGCTGATTTCTCCAGTTCTGGACACAGATATGCTCAAAATCTTGTTAGACCACTCCAGAAAGGAGACACTCCCAGCTCTCCTGTGAGAGCTCTGACCTTTGCAGGCTTGAAATTTGGAAAGTGAGAAATCTCTAAGTGCTTCTTGTGCAGCAATTAGAATGTGATATTTTATATTATGTGTGTATATATATAAATATATCTATATGTGTGTGCTGTGTCAGTCTATCCCAGAGTCCCACTATCAAAGGGACAGCACAGAACAAATCAGGCCTTGCTCTCCTGGTGTCACTGGAATCCACAGGAGCACAAAGCAGGTAAGGAAGGGATGAGGAGCAGTGGGATTTTAAAGCAAGGTTTCTGCCATCTGTAAATCCCACAGTTAGTGAGCAATTTTGGACTCCTCAAAATTAAGCTGCAAGATTTTTCAAAACAGGCCCTCTTGGTTTTTTCTTGGATTATATTCAGTGAAGAATAAATACAATTTTAAAAAATACAAACTTTATTATCTCCCAAATTCTTGTTCACACAGAGCAAGAGCCTGTTCTGATTGTTCTGTGAACACCCCATGAACTAAAGTTGTGTTCAGCAGGAGTGAGGAGGACTCTGCCTATGCAAATTAGATGCATTATTTTAATACAGACAACTTTTCTATGCAGTTGCTTTCAATTCTCTAATGTCTGTTAAAAGTAATTGCTTTTCCACCAGAGCTTGATTCAGTCCCTGCTTTGAAGACTTTTATTTACAGGCATGTGTGGAGGGAGGGAGGGAAAGGGAAGGAATCTTCCTGGGATGCAACACTGAAATACTGGGAGCATCTCTTTAGGGGAGGAATTGAGCATCCCTAATTTCTACTGATCTCAGTGCATGTCAAAGCTGCTCAGCACCTCAGAGGATCAAATACTTTGATAGAACAGATTATGCCTCTGTTCTATTCAGGCAGTTTTCCCTCTTTTTCTTCTCCCCTTTCTTGTTTAATGTTTTTTCATAACATTAATATTTTAGGGATGCTCAATATTTATATTTTTCCTCTTGTTCCTCCTCGCAGTCAAACAGAACCTTTCCCTCAAGCTTCATGGCTGATTTTTACTGCTTAAGTACGATTGAGGAATTGTTTTGTACTCCTTGACTACCATGCAGCAGAGCCTGATCTGTGTCTGTATTACCAGGCTGTGTTACCATGGATCTTTGTATTCCTGCATATTCTGAGAGCTGCTACTACAAAGTGAAGCAAGCCTTTCCTTATCATGCCTGTTTTTAAAGGATTGACTCATTGTTTGATCTTGCAGATCTCCTTTCAGCTTTCTGAGGTTTGGAGGGGTTTTTTCTGGTAGAAAGCCTTACTGCCACCCCCTGTTATGTATATTTTAATTGAATTTTTCCTAGATACTCCAAAACTTGAAGAAAGTAAGCAAAGAATAGGTGGTGGTGAATACAATACTTTCTGTTTCATCCCAATCTATAGGACTCCTATTGGATATCACAAACTTTAAAAACCATATCTGAAGTGAGAAGTGAAAGGACATTGCTTTTCATTTCCCACAGGATTAAAGGTCAAGCAAGAAACATAAGAAATAATCAACTGATCAAACCCAGCATCCAATAATTGAACTAATATTTAACTGCTAGTAAGAGAATCCTTCAAGAGCAATCAGAGTCTTTCTTTATGAATCTGAATCCTTCCCTCTGAACAGGGAACCTGGCAAAACCCCCACAAATGCCACAACAACAAGTAAAAATCTCTTCTCAGCACAAAACCTCCGTGCCCTCCTACCTGTGGAAGTGGATTGCACCGTTTTCCTCATCCACTCATAAGAGCTGTGCCTTTGGCTGTTGGGAGAGATTTGCTGGGCATGAATTGTATCTACAGGAGGTAAGGGCGCAGCAGCAGCGGGGTGCAGGGAGCTGTAATCAGCAGAGCTGTAGGAGCCCTGGCCAGGGGACGAGCCATTGATGTGGGCAGCGGGCACGGCGCTGGAAGGGCCTGGGCCGTAGGCGCTCCAGTCCTCGCGCTGGGGGCCGTAGTGGGAGCCCCAGGCTGGGGCTGCCTGCCCGTGGGTGTCCAGGGCTGGCACAGGGTGGTATCCCATGTAGTCAGAGTAGGCTGGAGCAGACACGAAGTTTTGCACGGGCAGGTTGTTGCTGGTGCACCTTGCGGATCCCGGATACATGCTGGTGTCTTTATCCAACAGATAGCTCACGTACATGATGCTCACAGCCTGCCTTTGTCTTGCTGGGACATCCTGCTCCTCCAAGGGTTTGTTTGATCTCCCTTCCCCTCCTCTTTCTTTCTCTCTTTTCTAGCCCAGCCTGGCTCTATAAATGACTCCTGCTAGCCCTGATGTCCCTTTACTACACATGATTAACAATGGTTTTACCAGGTGCTGGTGGTAACAGTTTACTAAGGTCCTGCCTGATGTCACAGATAACTGCCTGCCCCAAAATTACATTTGCATTCAAATGAAGGGCTGCCCATGCAGGCAACCCCACCTTGCTGCTAGTTCTAGGGCTTCCTTTCTCACAGATCTTTATGTATTGCCAGCCCCGTTCTTTACTTTGAGAATGTGGTTTGAAATCCCGTGGTCTTCGAGCAGAGCTGAGCACGTAGTTAACCATAACTGTTCAGGCAGTAGAAGTTGTATTTTTCTTGAGCAGTGCATGTCAGGATCTCACTTCAGGCACTTGGTTAGAGTTACTCAAACCCTGGTGTCTGCTGGTCCAGTAGTAGTTCTGCTCCAGTGTGCTCTGTTTTTTTTTTTAAACTAAAACCAAAGGAGCAGTTCAGTGTTTAACTGTAGCTCTTACAGAGCTCCTCACATGAGCACTCTTCTTGACTTCAGCTCTTCATCTGTGTGGGAGAGCACTTAGAAACCACAGCAACCCCGGTGATTTTACCATTACAAAGGATATACAAGAAGTCTCATAGTCATTTTGAGCATTTGTTCATACGAATAGTCTTGTTGATGTTAGCAAGCTATTCATGAGCTGGCTGCTTGCCACAGCGATTGAAGTTCCTCTACTCCAACCTCCAACATTCACAGAAAGGGAATCTGTTATTGAGAGAATGCAGAATTTGTCACTCTCCCTGTGCTTATGTCTTGGTTGTGATATTGAAATGAGTGATAGTTTTCCCTGAAGGTTTTTTTTTTTTGTTCTCATTGCTGTGCTTCTTGACAATAAGTAACACCTTTTCTTGAAAATATGGGGACAAATTATAGCGTTTTAGCTCAGGAATGCAGTTCCCTAACTTTCGGGAGCAATCTCATGTTTGTGAGTAACAAATCCCTACGAGAGCATCTGTTGGAGCAAGGAGAGAAAGTGTGCATTTCTTTTTTTAAACGAGATAGATACCTTAGCATTGTCTCTTAATGGGAGTTCACCCTGTTTTCATTCCTGTTCCTTTAATGATGTGATACTTAATTGCACCTTTATTAATGGTCCGACTTGTCAAAGGAGTTTTTCCTTAAACAGGTGCAAAGTATAATGAGTTCTTTCTTTGTTCAGAGGTGTATTTTTTCTCTGAGTCTTTTGCACTTTAACACCATTTAAACTTCCAGGTTGTGGGAAGGAAGGAATCACTTTGCACACCTGACCACACTGTTGTTTCCTTTAGTGAGAGAAGGGTGTCCTTGGGCTGCATTCACAACGTGCCTTGTGAAAAACCTTTTCTGAATGATAATTTTGAAGCACATTTACCTGCTCAGAGTATTTCAGATTTCCCTGGGTAAAATTTGTGCTCTTTTGCTTGTTTGCTTGGTTTTGGGGGGCTTGTTTTGCCGGTATAATTGCTGAAAGGTATTTTAAAAATCATTAGGTGGCGGGAAGTTGCCAGAAGCAGTTTCTGCTGCTTGCATATGTGAGCTTACTCGCTTGCAATTTGCACATCTGTGACAGCTGGCCACTCAAAATTACCCAGCAGAGCTGCTAGGAAGGACTTCTCAAATCCAGGGAAGTCAGTGATCAGTGGGTCATGGATCTGAACTGCTTAATTCTGCTGCAGCAGCAAAATAAATCACAGTAGTCTGATTCAGAATTAGATGTCTCTGGACAACCTCTCTGCAGTTAAAATGTGATTTTAATGTAGAAGGACCTTCCTATTTTTTAACTTGAGTGTTTTTCTCCCTTCTTAAATTTAGAGCACTGTGGTTGCTCAGTAGCTCTTGAGTGTTGAAATAGTTGCAAAGAAAGATTCCCTACATTTTTTTGTTCTAAGTTGATTTCATTTCCTTTCTTCCTCTTCAAAACTGTTGGAGCCTGATCGTTGTAGGCATTTCAGTGCCTCTCCTGAGTGCAGGTGTAGCAATAAATCAGCCAGAGGAAGAAACAGCATTTATTTGCTCCTTTACTGGAGCCCTCCAGCTGTCTGCAAAATGTTCTAATTATGTTCATTCAACAAAACTTTTCATGCAGACTTTATCTACCTGATACACCCCAACACAGAGCTGTGCAGAGGGGCTGAGTGGGACCTGCCCTTGTTCAGTGCTCAGAAATTTTGGATACACCAGGCTCCAGTCATGGATTCATTCTCCCTCACTGCAGCAGTGTTCCATGAGGAACATTTTGATCTGTTTTTCACAATGGTTTACTTTGTCTCATGGAGCTACTGAAAGCAGTAAAATGGTGATTATTCCTGTGTGTTTGAAAAATCACATAACATATCTTTTTGATGCTTTCAATAATACATTGATATAATGACATGGAAGAAGATTTTTCCTCTTCCATACTGCCTAAAGAAAGGGCTTTCCAATCTGGGATGGCTGCACTGACAATACTTTGCTCCTCTGGCCACATGCTGTGCCCACAAAGCAGAAAACTGCTTCCTTTGGATTCCTGAGTACCCTAAGTTGGTCTGGCTCCAGCAAGCTGGACTTTAGCTTTGGTTAGTCTAAGCTTTTATAATTTATATCATTTCAGTTTTACCTATTAGTTAAACCACAGTCATTCGACTGTAATTGCTGGAACTATGTGAATAATCACATATTAATATACTTAATTGAAAACAAAATATTTTCAAAAGTTCTCAAATGCAAAGTGAATGGAAATGAGAAATTGCCCTGAGTTCTCAAGAGGAAAAAGAATTTTATTGAGATGATCCTAAAACAACTTCACCCTTGGGCCTCTCTGAGATGCATTTTTCTAGTTCTAAATTTTAATAGTTTCCATCCTCTGAAGCTGGGAAGTGGGGTCCACCAGAGATCCTGGATGGGAAAACATCTCTGAAGGAGGTTTTATCAGGTGATGATGATGTGGGCAGAGACCAAGCAGCAACATTGGATCCTCCAGTCCACTTTGATTATTCCCCTTCTGCTACACGAATGAGTCTCCAGAGTTTTCCTTTGTCGTGTCACAAAGCCATGGATCTGCTAAGGTCCCATCCTTGTGTTTCCAAGCTGATCTGTCTCACATTTAACCACATCCCTGCCCTGGGATGCAGACCTTCTCCTGCACATCCCATCTTCTTATCTAGGGACTGACAGAGCTCCAGTAGCTCTATTTTATTTTTCTGAGCTTTTATTTTTCTTTTTGGTCTCCAAAGAGTAGCAGCACCCATTTTTGGAGGCGTGTTCCCGTTGCAAGGCTGATCTCTGAGTGCAGTGAAGCAATGGGGACAGCTGGTGGTCAGCTGCCTGCATGGCAAGGAGACCTCTCCGGGCGGGCAGGGACCGTGACCCTATTCAGGTTTACACGTTCTCAGCCCGCTCAGTTCTGTTTGGAGCAGGACTCGTGTCTGTCACATGTCCAGCTGCAGGAAGCAGCGAAGCTCCTGAAGAATCCTGGCTTGGAATTCTGGATATGTTGCAGGGATTTTTAAATGCTCTGCTCTTTGATTAATGGTAACATCTCTCCTTTGAAACCTGAAGTGGACTATTATGGAACGTGGATTTAAAAAAATAACTTTTAAAAGGAATTTTCTGGGCTAAAAAGGTCTGAGAGGTGCTGCAATACAAAGTGGGATTGCTAGGTGGTGGCAGAGCTGGGACACTCCTGCCATCCAAAGTGGCATCGAGCCCCAGGGCTGGAATGTCACATCCACTGCACACCAGGGAATGGTTCAGGAGGTGATGACAGCGAGGAGCCAAGAGCAGGACTGTGATATTTTAATCTTGTGATCTCTAGAGAGTAGCTGGGCTTCAAATGTATTTTCTTTGTTAATCAGTGTATATGGTCTTAAAATAATACCCCCAACTTCCAGGTAACATATGCTGACAAGTGCAGCCTTTAGGATGGCTGCAGTAACCAGCTGTCTCACCAGAACGCTGAGAATACTCCTGGTTCTGAAGAAAACAATCTCCTTTCCTCACTGGTGTTCTCTGTGCTTTGAATTTTAACACCTTGCACTGCGCTGGATCTCCTTGGGCTGTGTGAGTCACGACCCTGCTGCAATGGAAGTGGTGACATTGTGGCAGCCTTAACCCGATAATTCACTGCTCCAGAACCTTCCCAGAAGTGCAAACAGATCTCAGCCTCTGTTCAGTGCCTGCTGCCTCCCCTGCCCCTTGCTGCCCACAGGAGCAGAGAAAAACCCATCCACCCAGAGCTGCCTTTGGTCCCTTCTCACCTGGTGCACAAGTCAAGGTTCCAGTCCCTGCCCACAGCCCCAGCCTGGGGGAATTCCTGCTGGCAGCTCAGTGAGCAAATGAATCCAACAAAACGGGATCCAGCCTTCCCATCTGTGGGATTTGTGTTTGTGTGTGTGTGGTTCACACTTCTCTGCTGCTGGAAACCCCCCTGGCTGCAGCTCCTTGAAATTTAGAAGGAAACTGTGTTATATTTTAGTATTAGGGCTGCTAAATCCTGTCTGGGGAAATTCTTTACCTTAGGTGACGGTTTTGAAAGTTCTCTGAACACCTGGCTCTGGGAGCACAGTCTGGATTTGGGTACTTGGCTGCTGAGCACAGACTGGATGTGGATTATTTTCATCGAATTCTTAACTAACATCAAGAATTGATATTTTTTCTTTTCAGAAGTGTGGTTTCCCCCCCGCTCCTTTAGTATGGAAAATATCCGTGGATACGAGAGTGTCTCAGCATAGGTGAGGGATCCACAAGTACATTTCCTACAGCTGGTTTAGTCACTTCTGAATGAAAGTCACCGCAGTGGCCTCTCCAAAGTGACAATTCCCACTAGGTGGCACTTTGGATCCATCGCACGGGCAAAACCCCGCCTGATGGAGCACCTGAGAGCTGCCACTCGGATTTGTACTTAGTGATTGACCAAGCTAAAAAAGGATCAATGTAGTGCTGCCTGCAGCAAGTTTCACAGCTCCGTTTAATGCCAACATTGATTAAATCCCCACCCCCACCTCCGTGTGAAGGAGCATTAGCACAGAAATTATTCTCTCTCCCAATCCCTGCATCCAGCTTTCTCCACTGCCCTACCAATTTCCCACCTCCAAAAAAAGAAAACCCCAAACCCTCCAAAACCCCAAACAAGCTAAAACCCCCAAACCCAAAAGAAACCCAAAAGAACCCAAAGGTTCTTTCAAAAGAACCCCAAACAAAACCAAAATCCATCCCCAACCAAGTAATCGTTTATATCCCTGGAAATGAAACTTAATACTGTTGTTTAAAAACTTTCATGTTTTTATTTGAAGTGTGCAGGTAAGTGTCAACTCCCCAAACTCCATTCCCATTGATATTCAAGGCTCTCCTCAGAATGGTGCAGGAATTTTGGAGTTTGCACAAATGAAATCGGCCATGAACAAGGACAGAAGTGATTGCAGGAGTAACAGGCAAAGAAATAAATGACATGGAGGGAAAAATGGGAATATTTGGTTCTGTATTGTCTGACATGGGCTCAGGGGGCATCACACAGCACCTCATAACCGATTCACTGCTACTGATGATGCTCCTCAGCCCAGGCTTTGGAGTGTGCAGCTGTTTGGTGAGAGCAGAAATGCTAAAGGTACAGCACAGCAGCTGAGGAAACCTAGAGCCAGGTTTTAGCACAGCTTAAGTTCTGTTTTGCTGTTACCACATTCTTTAATTTATGGCAATGAATCTTAAGCTGTTCAGGGATACAAAATCCTGTTCTTCACCAAGGTTTATGAGCAGAGGAGCTCGAGTCAGTGGGAGAACAGGACTGAGTCTTCCAACATCCTGTTGAGGACACAAATTCCTGCTCAGCAGCTGAAATATGGGTTTGTGAGCATTAAGCTTGCATATGGTTCTCTGAGTGGTTTCTAGGGTTCAAAACTTACTCAGTAAACTCGAAAAGAGCCTTTCAGCTCTTTATGTTGGCTGTGCTCTTTTGAGGGAAGCTACTCTAAGTAGTAGGCTTGCAATTGCCATTGTTAAAAATTCATTATGAACCAGATGAGGTTATTAAAAATAAATCAAATACTTTGGGTTGACTTGTACTGGTTAGCTGAATATATTTCTGCAAATCCTGGTATAAAAACTCATGAGCTGGAAACATTCGAGTTTGGTGTTAAAAGCAAAACTTCCAACATCACCCTGAGAGAAGCTCTGAAGTCTCTTTGTGGCTGTACAGCTTTAAGTGCACCTGCAATGCTGCAGCAAGAGAGGGATTTAAAATAGCAATATGTGGGCATTTAATCTGTTTACTTGGGAAATGACAATACCTGCGAGTGCCCCTTCCATGGGAGCTCACTGTGCTGATCTGGCCCTCAGAACTGGAGGTACTCAAAGGAAACAGATCCAGGAGCAAACGTTTTCCAAGAGGGAAAAGGCAGAGATGCTCCTCTGCCTGCTCTTCTTGCCAAGGTGCTCGGTGGGAGGGGCAGTTGTTTCGTGCAATTTACTGCTGCAAGATATTATTCTGAACAAAGAGCTCAGGAGGAGCTGGATAAAGATGTGATAATTGTATGAGTCACAGGCAGTAAAACGTTTAAAGAATCTCAATCCTTCGTTTTCCAGGATTGTGCAGAATGTGGTTTACTGAAGTTGTCTCTGAAGTATCTGAGTTTAAATTCTGATTATTTGGAAGACAGTATGCTTGAATAAACGTATCATTGCATTTGTTTTGCATAACAATCCTTGTTTCCACTTTTACAGCTGTATAATGGTATTCCATACTTTTCACAGTGCCTGATATTCAAGATCAAAGTCTTTAACAGATATTTTCTATCTTTGTACCTCTAGCAGTGGGATAAATATTTCTGTTCAAATCTAATGTGTTACACTGGGACTTCTGTGGCTGCTGAGCTGATCATGAGATAGTCTGGGGGTAGATGATTATCTGCAGAGGTACTTCTAGGAAGTAATTAGAACTCACTTGGCATAATTGTATGGAGTTTGGACATTCTGAGAATAGAGAGCTGTGGTTAACAACGTTTATTTGAATGTTTGCTGAGCGTAGGATCCCACATTTAATGAAATATATTATTAGGAGCTCTTGTTCATAGAATTCTCTAATAATGTTGGTTGTTTCAATGGCAGTAATTCTCTGTGTGATCTGTGCTGTGTGGACATCCCTTCCCAATGTCCTGTCATGTCCCCTTTCCTTGCAGTTCCTGAATGGGACTGTGGGTGTGCATGGAAAAAGAACCATTTATGTAATTCTAATTATTTCTGTACTATTTATTTCTCTAGGATTGCTCTGACTGTAACTCTTGAGTGTTTTTTCCTGCCACATTTCCTTTTCTTGACTAGAACTATTTCTTTATTTCTCTTAAGGCACCGGAAGGAATCCTTGAGGTCCCAAGCTCAGTATGTTCTCTTTTTTTTTGGTCAAAGCCTTCCAACAGGATATCCCATTTTCAAAATAAATACAGCATTTTGTTTTTGGAAAACAGGAAGGGCAGGCCGTGGAATAGATGGCAATAAAGATTGTTGCTGAGATGTCCAAACTTGGAACTCAGATTTTAGCAGAAGGTGTACAGATCATGAACAGGAATCTTCCCTTTTAAAGGCTTTTAAGGAAAAGAAATTACAGCAGGAAATGCTAGATGGAATTTTCAGTCTTTCCTCTGAAGAGATGTCTTAACCACAAACAAAGCCACTTAAAATAGGGACTGGCTTGTAAACATGAGGAGAATTCACTTGTAAAGTAGGTTTAGATATTGTCTGCTGATCAGTGCATGAATAAAAGCTTAAAAAGTTTTTATTACACAGCAAGCACTCAGTACATCTTATTCCTTTGGTGAGGAGGTTTGGTTTTGTTCTTTTTTGTTCCTCTTTTCGTTCTCCTACTACAGTCACGGTGCAAAAATTTAATGAGCCATCTGCTGAACCACAGTTTTACTCTGTAAATCATCAGGGGGAAATAGCAGCCTCTTCCTTAGCAGAGCTATTCCTTAAATATGTTCAAAGTGGGATCTTTTTTAGCAAAGTGCTATCACTTTTCATAATACAGCAACAATTTTAACATTTAAAGCAAGTGGAAATCTCAGCTGAGCTTTAGTTCTTGTTTGGTTGTTTGGAGTCATAGGATACTGGATGTGTTACAGGGACAGGTCATCCAGGTTTTTATTAAACCATAGAAATTCCTTCATTGGCAAATATTTCCAGGCTCATTAAATCCGAGGCAAAACATCACATTTGAGATATTAGTTGCTTTTCCATTAGCACAGTTATGTTATGCTCATGTCATACCTGCAGCCTGAGATGAAAACGTCCTTCTCTTGCAGACTGCACACAAATGCATCTCAGCATAGCTCCATGGATCTCTCTAAATCACACATTTGGGGGATTTCTTGCCTTGTTTCTCACAAGTTGATGATGGGTTATGGTTTGTAATTGCAGACCTCATCTCATGAACAAATCTCACGTGTAGGAATTGTTCAAAAGGTTCCTGTAACTCAGATTTTCTCCTGTCTCATCCAAAACAGTTTCATTTAGTAAAATCTGGGCTTAAATACTACAAAAAATTCCCCACAAAACCAAATGAACAATGTGGTATAGAAACACCTCTGTAAGCCTCACTGTGCTTGTGATTACCCTTTTTTTTGTTCCCTAGGAGGTTTTTGTTACTTTTACATCCAAGTAGTTGTTAAAGGAAAAACTTGGTTTTGCTTGCTGGACAGAGCACAACACAAATCCAGTATGGTGAGATCTTCCTAGCTCCAGAAACTGTTGGGAAGGAGCAGTAAAGAAGCTCTGGTAGCTTCAGGTAGCCTTGAGAAAGACCAGTGAAAAGCTGCAGCTTCTCCTCGTGAATATTCCTGAATACATTTCTAATATTACTGTTGGAAACAAGAAGAGAGCTGCACCCTTCTCCTGTTTATGGCTGCTGAATTGTGAGCATCAACCACAGGGGATGAAATTGGGTTTCAAGGCATGTCCCAGTGATATTTCAGAGCCATGGATGCATCTGACTTTGCCTCATGAATAAGCCACAACAAAAAGTGCTCCAGCTGGTGATCAGTGCTGCTTCCTCAGCAAATGATCCTGTTGCTATGAGACAACAGGGACTCTGGGCTGGCTGCAGTGGCTGGTTTGATCCAAACCCCATCCAGGAGGTTGCTCTTGCCAGATGATGCAGCCTCAGTGATTTCAGTATTTACAGGATCTGCTGGAGGCTTGTTAATAAAATATTTCTTCTATTGGGATGTCACCAGAAATAGAAGGAACCACATTTGTGATGTAGATTTTCAAAGCAAAATGGCAAATGAGGGGTTGGCTTTAAAATGAGATTCCAGATGGGAGAGGATCCCTGAAGCTTTGCATGTCCTGCAAATGGATCAGAGAAGAGAGACTGAGGCCCAGAGAGCTGCAGGTCTTCTTGGAGATCTGGTGAAACAGCAGAGGGGGAGGATTTCTTTATAAATTGTCCTGTAAAATATCATTAGGAAGATGTAAAGGAGAGGAAGGTGTTAGACCAGAAGTGCTAGACCAGAGGATACTGTAAGAGGTGTGGATCCTTGAACCCCATGTACTCTGTGAATCTGTGGTTAACACCAAATGCTTTAAAGGTAATTATAAAACCAGCAGGGAAGTCATGACGTGTTTAAATGAGGAAGTCAAGAATGAACTGTGGGTTTGTTAGTGTCAATAGAACAGAGTATTTCTTCCTGCTGTTTCCAGGTCCATCAGTTGAAGGTTTAAGCAAACACTGTTTTGCAATAAGGTCTTTAAGCTTGCAGAGTGAGTTCTGTTACATCTTTGAGAATAATCAGCCTGAGTTGCTTCATGCACTTCTTTGCCCATGATTTTGTCTACTGAAATCCTAAAATAATGTTGTGCCTAGGTGTGAGGAGAAAGGTGTTCTGCACAACCAGGTACTGACTGGTATATTTGTCAAATCAAGGCATTGCATAGCTTTGAGACACAAGTGGAGTCCACAGCTCTGGAAATGGCATTCCTGAGCTTCTCTGTTTCTCTGCCTTCTCTGAGGCAGATTGGAATTTGAGTACAGAAAAGATCAACAGGTCTCTGACAAGGTCATTCAAAAAGTGTGAGTGTTGTCCTCTCTGGGGCATCTCCACCCAAACTCATCTGCACTGTGCAACTGCTCAGAAACACATTGGGAGGGCAAGAACTACTTCAATATATTCCTTTCTAATTTCATCTGATACCAATGCTGCTTTAGGGGATGGGAGAGAGAAAATGAAACATTTGCAGACGCTTTTTTCTTATTCTTCCACACTGTCCTTTTTATTCTCTCAGGGATGGTATAAATATTAGCAAATTAAAAAAGGCACATTATTTTGAGCTGATCCTCATTTCACAATAATTAGCAAACTCTAATGGCCTTCAGGAAAAACCTTTTTCATTCCATTCTGTTTGATTAGAGGAGCCCAACAGGAGGGATGAAGAGAGAGCAGAACTGCTTTCCTTGCACATTTGCTGTATCATAGAGGAGATGGGAGATATTTTTGCTCCCTTCTGGTGATACTGTAAGGAAAGTAGCAGAACCAGAGTGGCTCTTGCAGGTCCCTTCTTGCATCACAGTACTTAGAAAAGAAACTTCTACTTCAGAGCTTGGTAATCCTTAAAAGGTTTGTCAAGATTGCTGGAGTCCACAGCAAGTGCTGAAAATAGTTCTGCTGCACTGGCAAAAAATCATTTGCAATTACATTTCCTGTCATGCTGTGTTTGTATGGGGGGTGGTTTTTGGGTCACTCTCCTCACAATTAGGTAGTTCTGAGAAGTTTGAAGTGTCACTCTGAGGCTCAGGTTGTTGCTGAAGTGCTGTTGGGAGCAGGTCCAGATCCGTGTGAGGGGAGGGAACAGGCTCACTCCTTCTTGTTGGAGGTGACAAGGACACTGGTACCTGTCCAGGGCAGAGGAAGGCTTGGTATGGCCTTGAGCCACAACATCCTCCAAGTGAATAATGAGGGCTGGAGATCACAGCAGGGCTCAGGAGAGCTCGAGTGAAGAGAGGAGCCAGCAAAGGCCAAGAAATGGGGCTGAGGGCTGGTGTTACCTGTAACAAAAGCAGCTTCTTAGGCTGTATTTTCACATCATGGAAAAGGTCCTTTAGAAGCCATAATGAGAGTGCTCCAGGCTCAGTAGGATTTCAGCTTCAGCTGAGCTGCTTGCTCCTCTGAGCTGAGTCACCTCCACATCCACCCCCTCGTTTTCCTGGGATGCTGGATCAGCCAGGCACTGTTCCACCTGCTGCAGGCTGCTCAGTGCTCCTGTCTTCACAGCCACCCTCTCACAGCAGAGGGGAGGATGGGCTGGAGGCTCCTCTCCTGCTCTGTCCCAGAGGGGTGGATTCCCCACCCTGGGCTCTGTGGGTGCTGTGATTCCCCCGCTGACGAATGCCCTGAAAAACAACAGCAATGCTGGACTCTGCTGCCTCTAGCCCCAGAGTGGAACATTTCCCAGCAGAATCCCACAGCAGTGCCAATTTAATGGAAAATAAAATCACTCCAGACCCCCAGGTACTGCTGAATCAGATCAGATCCCTCTGCAGTGTCACCTGGGCTGCTTGCCAGGGGGAATTGCCAGAACTGGGCAGGGTTTTGGGCCTCCTTCCCCCATGGTCTCCCAGTCTTGTCCTTCAGGGTCGAGAGAAGCCAGCAGGGATCCTTCTGATCATCACAGAGACAGCACTGGCAGCAATACTTTCCTCACATCTGGGAGTTTGTGCTGGATAATACCATGTCACTGTGATCCTCATCCTAGATCCTCCTCTGCCAGGAAATTGGGATAGCTGGAGCTGTCCTCATGAGTTAATGGATACAGCAGGTTCTGGTGTTTGAGACTGCCTGGTCCTTATTTACCAACTGTGTCCATAACCATGTGCACAGGGAGTGTGCTCACTTTTAAAGGAGAACCTGGGCTGTGATATTTGACTTGCAGGAGCAGTTTTCAGACATTTGCCTAGAGAGCAAATCCATAAATCCAGCCTGTTTTTTATGTAGAGTAGTTGTTTGCCTTTCTTTACAGCAAGTCAGCTTCTCCCATCTCCACATGCCCCTCATCAATTTGGTTTCATTCCCATTTTTCAAGGAGTAGAAATTTAGGCACAGAAAAGCTAATTGCCTCTTTCAGAATGTAAGGACACAGCTCCATGGGATCAGGGCTAAGCTGGCTGAGGCTTCTGTGAAAGTGGAGGAATGAGATGTTGCAGTACTTCTCTTTCTCCTTTCACCTTTATGGACTTAGCTGAAAGGCACTGCTATTTTATCAAAACTTTGAGATTTACCTTTGAGCAACTGCCATCATTATTTCAAAAACAACTTTGAATGTCTAACTGCAGGTTGTTAAAGAATATTGCATTAACCATGTTGTGATGGCTCCCTGGACTGAGCTCAGAAAAGAAGAGTTAATCTGTTATTATCATCATCTTTTGTTCCAAGAACTTGGCGTTTTGGGACATGCAAAAATGAAGAAAACTGATTGTGTGCAGCACTTGCAGGGGAGTCAGGTGTCTCATTCTGTACCAAGGGTGTGCAGAGGGGCTCAGTGACACCCTCTCACTGCCAGACAGCAGGAGACACAGCTTGTATTATAGATTATAACTTGTAATATTTTATCCAGTGCTCTTGTGTAACTGCATTTGTTACATCTGTGATTTGAGGCTTTGGAGCTGCAAATTTTATGGCTTAAGCTTACTGTGGGGGTCTGAGAAGGGTTTGTAGCTTTTGTTGTAGGGAGCAGAGGTTCTGCTAAACATTTACCAGGTAATTCCTGAGGTAATTTGCTATAAAGATTGAAGGGATTTCTCAGTGGTACCGTTGTGTCTCCCTCAGCCTTTCCACAGAGGAAGCAGCTTCTCTCAGTGCTCAGCCTTTCCACAGAGAGCTTTACCAGATTTGCAGTTGCAGCTCAAACATTTGGCAGCTTCAAGAAGGGTTCCCAGTAATGCAGAGGAGTTTTTGATAGTATTTGTCTGATAAAAGTGGAATTCAAAGCTGGGACAAGTTGGGAATTCCTGACTTCAGTGTTTTCTGAGCATTTTTTTTTTCTGAACATGTTTTTTTTTTTAACATTAATTGATCTTTTGATGAGCTATCATAAGCATTTCTCTTTTTTTTTTGCATCTAAGAGTGCTCCTCACTGCACAGGCAGATGGTAACTCTGATTCCTCCTGCCAAAGAGCTCACAGTCTAATAGATAGTGCAGCCAAAAAGTGGGAGGGAAAAAAGGGAGAGAACATCATTGATTATCACTTCTCAGACAGCAGTAGAGTTAGAACAGAAATATCACCTAAGAGCTGGATGGGAAAGACATCAGCAGCTTGAGGGGGTCCAGAGAAAGTGCCAGCCCAGGGCAGAGCTTAGGCCTTCAAAGCTTTCAAATCAAATCCTCTTCTACAGCCAAAGAAAATCAAACAGAAAGCAATTATTTGTTACTCAGCCTTTTCAACAGAAAATCCAATAGCAGCAGCCTCCCTTTGGAATGGGATGCACTGCTGGGTCTCTGAACTCCTGAGGTCAGTGAGGACACAGAGGGATTTTATTCTGTGACTGCAGCTTCTTATCTCAGTCATGAAAAGTCCTGGCCAGGCTTTTATTCACCTGTATTCCATCTCCAGAGGGAAAGTTATTCCCACATGGTCACTGAGTGCTGTGAGCTCCTTTACACCTGTGCTACAAACCTTGGGAAATACTGGTACCACTCTAGAAATGCTTATTCCCAACCTGTCTTTGGATTAAAAGGTTGTGTTTGCAGAGATAATAATTTCTCAATTTGTATGGGATGAGATGAATGTTCATCTACATGAGAAATAATAACTTTTATTATAGCAAGGGAGCAGAGCTGCATCATCTTCTTTCTACATGTCGTCATGAAATACTTTTGGTTTCCAGAAAAACAGATTCTGGTCTTGGTGCAAACCAAGATTTCTGGTGTTCTGCACAGCCTGGTCTGGGCTGGGTGAACATGAGCAAACACTGTCCCCAAAATTCTGTCACCAGGATGAGTCACTGCTGTAAACAGTCCTTAGGTTGATGTTTGCCTACACCAGGCTGTCCTGGGAGTCAGGAACCAAACTGCACAAAGGACTGAACACTGATTTCAACCACAAAATATATTTACCTGGAGATGTATAAACTGAAGGCCTGGCTGGGTATTTTTTATTCTACTTTTTGAACAACACTAAAATTGAGCTGATCTCTAACAAAGGAACAGTGATTAAGCAAAGCCTGCTGCTTATTTTGATGAATATTTTCTTTTTTTCTAGAGCAAGATGCCTTCTTCTTGCACACTGAAACACCTTCCCACTTTGCATCTGTTATTCTTAGCACCAGTCCTGCTGATAGAAAAAATAATGTAAAAATAAACATAAGCGTAAAAAAGCCCCTCCGTTTTCTGACTTGAAATTATTAAAAATTAATGTTTTAAAAAATTTAAATATCTAATTAAATAGATATAAAGTGAAATATAATCCATGAAAATCAAATTTTGATGCAATTTCTGATCAATTCTGAGTCTGAAGAGAAGACCAAAGAAAAGTTAGGAAGTGGTTGCTTCGTGTTTGTTACCTTTTGGCACTGTGACCCAGCAGAGCTCTGATGCCATTCCCTAAAATCCTCTCCTGCCCCACATGCCTTGGACAGCCTGCACAGCTCTGCAGGGAGAGCAGCACTGAGCTGAGCACAGCAGCTCTGTGCAATTGGCTTTCTCCTCACTCCAGACACACTTTGGCTCCTGAGGGTAGAGATCTGCTCAGGCACAGGATCAGGGAACAACACCTGCAGGGTTTTCCCCAATTTTCTTGGAGGCAGCAGCATTTCCCTGCCTGTTTCCTGTGCTGAGCATCCTCATGTCCATCCCCACACCTCCACACCTCTCCTGTTCACTTGGGAATGGGCTCCAGAACAGAATCCAGCAGAAGCACAGGCAGACTCTGCACCTACTCCCAAATTAAAACTTGATTAACTCATTAACAGGATTATCTGCAGGAGGCTGCACTCTGTGAGCCAGTGATGTCCTTTTCAATCCCATGTCCCCAAATCATGGAGCATGTGTCACAGTAATTGCCAAGTGCTTATGGAGGGCACAGAAATGCTTGTAAAAATAAACTTGGGCTGGCACACAGATTACATAATGGCGATGTCCATGTCAGGGGCTGTAAGGACTCTGACTCATGACTCTGCTGCTTCAAAGTCAGATGTCACAGCACTAGAGCAACACTTGGAGAAGCTCTGGGAGTCAGGAAGAGGGAATTGCCAGGAGCATTGTGCCTGAGGAACTCACCCTTTGTGCTTTCCACAGTCTGACAGGGCCCAGGCTCCCTTTTTGGGGGCTTTCCCAAGGCTTTGGAAATGAGGACCTGACTCCCACAGCCACTCACCACCTGCACAAACTTCATTACAATCCTGGCAAGGTGTTCTGAGAGGAGCCAGGGGGAGGCTCTGGCTGTGCTACAGCTCCTTTCTGCCACTGGAGCTGAGCTGATGTGGCAGCCAAGCTGCTGAGAGGCTCCCAGGAGGAATTCTGTGGCTGGAGGGACACTGCAGTGGGTGTGTGTCACACTGACACTTCAGACTGCAAGGACATGCCCAGGCCATGGCATCCATGCAGGAACAGGAATATTCACAGCTGGATTGTTCCCAGTCCTGCAGAGTGCCTGGGGTCACTGCAGCTGGGGACACTGGAGAGCCCCTGGGTGCAGCTGGGACTCACAGGAGGTGACATTTTCCTCTGGTTCTTCCTCCTGGATGCAGGTGGACGAGCCACAAACTCAGGGCTCCTCTGCCTAGAAGACTGCTTGGTTCACACAGTGATATTTAGTTAATTGTGGTTCCTCTGAAAGGAAATGAAGGTGTTTAGGAAACAAAAGTAAAGTCTCCAACAGGGATTGACTCTTGAGTCCACAAACTCTCCAGGAATGGTTGCATTCCCTCACACTTTCCAGGCAATCTGCAAATGCTACAAGTGGTGCAAACCCACTTGGCTCACAGCTCCTCAAGACTGAGATTAGGAGAAGAATATCTGGATTTAAATCAGGAAACCCTCTGCTGGTATCACTTACACATGGCTGAGTAACTGAGCTGAGCAGAGAGGTCTGGCCAGCAAAATCTGTTTTCAGCAGGGGTACATAGAGGTACCCTCATAAAGCATTGATTTGGATAAATAAATGGATCTGTGTGATGTTACTGTGGGTTGTGGATGTCGAATTCTGTGATAGGAGAATGACTTTGGAAGAAATTCCAATATCTGTGTGGAAGAAACTTCTTTATAGTTCCTCAGTAAAAAAAACAAAACAAAAAACAATCAAAAATCAAATCAAACAAAAAACTAAAATACCACCCCACAAACTACCCAAATAAAAAACATCCAAAAAGCACAAAACCACAAAGCCAACTAACTTCTGGGAACATGATAGTACATCAGAGTACATTTTGAGAAAATTGGCTCTATTTTAGCTCAATATTAAGAAAAAGGGAGAAAATAAGTCACAGATTTTGAAAATTACTTTTCATTATTCAGCTTGTGGCTTGCTTCACTGTCAGCACCTGTTGGTGGAGGGAGACAGCACATTCAGATCACAGATTTCAGACTTTGTGTCTGCAGCTCATGGACAGCCTGACACAAGCACACAGTGAGCAGCTTTCACTCACTCATGTTTTGGTTTGAAGCCCCACCACCAAACAGTGAAGAAATTAAATTGTAGTGGAGAGAGACTTCTGATATTTTTACCCTTTTTTTTGTTCATTGTTTGTCCCAAATGAGTGCTTGTTCAGATGACTCTTGTCTTCTCCTTCATCCTGATCACCCACTCCACATTCCCAGCATCATTTTGTTCCACATAATCTTCCTTTCATGTTTTTCTCTGCAGAACCTGAGTCATATTCCTCCTGAACTTCTGCTTCCATGGAGTTTGCCAGCTCTTGGCCAACATCTTGTGCTTTTTGCAATCTGTAGCTGTGCTGCTGCAGGGATGAGCAGCATCCTAGATTTGAGACACTGTGTTCCTCCTTTGTCATATTCCTCATTTCACAGTTTTTCTTGGCCATCCAGAAGACAGAGCTGCTCTTCATGCACAGCACAGCAAACAGGCACCCAGCTGTGCTCAGTGTTTGGCTTTGGTACATGAGGGACCCCAGTGACTGATAGTGACAAGTCCCTGCATTTAAAACACTTGATTTTCTGTCTCCTCTTCAAAGTCTGCCTGTAGAAATTCCAGTCACTAATTTGTTTGGGCATTTCAGAGTTCAGAACTCACCCACAGCCTGAACCACACTTAAACACTGAATTCTGAAGAGGTCCCAGAGAGCCACAACTCTCAAAGTCACAACTTTGAGACAACAAGGTGGTTTTATTTCAGTACCTTCAAACTCTTTTTAAAGCAACCCCCAAATTTCATCTTTGTTTTTTAGCTGAAAACCAGCAGCACTGTAAAACTTGTGCATGGAACACTGGGCACATGTGAGATCTGAAGTTTTTTTCCAGGGCCTAACAGTTCAGTCAAATCAAGTCTGTCTCTGCCTGCTTCCCTGAGCTGAATCCACCTGGCAGAGGGACATAATCCCAGTGTGAGAAACAGCAGATACACAGTGAGAAATGCAGGACAAAAATATTGCTGGATGTGTCTGTGCCACACAACAAAAGCTCTCAGCTGCTTTGTTTTTCAGTGTTTACTTATCCCTATTAAATGAGTTGCTTAAGCTTAGTTGGAACTTGGCCCCATCAAATGCTGACCTTGCCTGCAAGAAATACTTTTCTCTGTCAGCTATGTGAGCTAATTTTGGTCACTAATTTATGCATCTCTCTACATGGTTATATCTACATGATGTCTTTTGGAGAAACATTTGTTAAGGCTGACAATAGCAACTGCCAGATACATTGTAGGTGGAATTATTTCCACTGTTTGCCGTCCTTTCTAGAGAAAATAAGTTTTGTACTTCTTCAGAGTAAGAGCTGCATTAGTGACCTCCATTTAGAAACTACTGAGCAAGAACAGGAATACAACAAAGAACAGGATTCCCAAAGCACTAAATCCTAAGCCATTGGCCCAGCCAGTAAATCCCCTTAAAAGAACAGAGATTCCAGAGGTTTGGAACAGTGCTTAGTCCTCTCAGTGCAGAATAAACATAAACACCAGGCACTACATTGGATCACTTTATAGGTGAAAGGATTGAGCATTTGCATGACTTTTTTATCTTTATCCTGAGCATGTCTGAGCACATTCTGTTAAATTCTGACATTTCTCTCTCTTTTCCACCCTCAGTTCTCACATTTGATCCAACAACCTTGCCACAGTCAAATCTGTGCCTGCTGACTCCCCCCACTTCCCCTTTAATTGCTGCAGAATGCCAACATCTTTGTCCATATTAAACAATAAACCTTTCCCTTTGAGCAATTGGCTGGTGCCTGGATATTGCTTAGGTACAAACCCATCCATTTTACTGTTCCACAGTGCTCAGCCCTGGGTAGTTTGGTGCTGGTTTCAGGGGGGAACAGGGACTGGTCAAGCAGGACTGCTGTGATTGAAGGAGCTCCAGGAAAACTCTAAATCAAAGGATTTGAACCAAGTGATTCCCAACAGTGGCACTGCAGCAAGCACAGACCTGACAAGCCAGGTTAGGAGAGGAGGTTATTGGGAATGAACATCACTTGGTGATCATTTCTGTTTAAGTAAGAAATGCAGCACTGGGGTTAAAGGACTCACAGCCAGCCTCTCCTGGTCCAGAGGAGCTGGCAGAGGTGTTCCTGGGGTGTGAAGGCCTAACCTCAAGACCACTGGCTTATTTTACACAGGCTAACACAATCTGTGCTTTTGATTTAATCACACTGGCCTGCAACTGCCCTGCTCCAAGGAAATGAATCCCTGGCCAAACACTGCCAGGGAGAGTTCAGGCTCCTGGTGAGGGAGGAAGAAATAAAAGGCTGCAGGATTTTTGTAAAGTCCTGTTTCACTCTCTAGCTTGAAATCTTCAACCATTCCTCTGCTGCTGAATTAGGAATGCAGCTGAGCCCAGAGAACTATTCACAAATACAAAATGAGGGGCGTGGAGGCAAAGCTTATCTGCCTCTCAAACACACCATGGAGGTAAAGTACATCCCCATGTGTGACAAGTGACGTTAACTGGAACTAAATATAGAGCAGCTTGCTGCACACTGATGATATCTCCCAGGGTCAGCTGAGCTGCTCTGCCTAATTTTGGCCTCCTGGGTCTGTGGAGGTTGTTAGCAAAAGGGAGCAGTGCTGTAGTGGGTGGAGCAGTTCCCTTCTTGGATGGTCAGCCAGAGGAGCCTGTGTCCATCCTGTCCCCTCTCCATTTCTGCAGTGTCCATCCTGTCCCCTCTCCATTTCTGCAGTGTCCATCCTGTCCCCTCTCCATTTCTGCAGTGTCCATCCTGTCCCACCTCTATTTCTGCAGTGTCCATCCTGTCCCCTCTTCATTTCTGCAGTGTCCATCCTGTCCCCTCTCCATTTCTGCAGTGTCCATCCTGTCCCCTCTCCCTTTCTGCAGTGTCCATCCTGTCCCACCTCCAATTCTGCAGTGTCCATCCTGTCCCCTCTCCATTTCTGCAGTGTCCATCCTGTCCCACCTCCAGTTCTGCAGTGTCCATCCTGTCCCCTCTCCATTTCTGCAGTGTCCATCCTGTCCCACCTCTATTTCTGCAGTGTCCATCCTGTCCCCTCTCCAGTTCTGCAGTGTCCATCCTGTCCCCTCTCCCTTTCTGCAGTGTCCATCCTGTCCCACCTCCATTTCTGCAGTGTCCATCCTGTCCCACCTCTATTTCTGCAGTGTCCATGCCATCCTACCTCCTCTCAGTTTAAACAGTGCAGTTCATTCCATGGATGAATATTTAAACCCATGTTTCCCCTCCCTTGAGGAAGAGTTGTTCCTTTTAAGAGACTTTTAGGAGACTGCATTTGGAGCAGTAGGAAGGTTATAGTCACAGAGTTTCTTACATCCCAATAGAAAACAAATATTATTTCCAAGCCTCAAAAGTAATTTGTGAATGATGTTAATGTTCAAGCAGCTCTGTCACATCTCTTTGGTCAGTGTTATCTACAAAGCCTCTTCTTTTCATGGGGTATCCCTTCATCCTGTATTTCAAAACAAACCTTGTACTGGAGTAATTAGTGGGGCCAAATTGAAATGATTGAAATCTCTGCTTTGGATGAAATTACCCCTGTGTCCTCTGCTTTAGGATTTCCTTCAGCCTTTCTGTGTCTGCACTTGAAAAGATTGGTTTTCTCCTGGGAGACTTGAATCCCAAACTCCTGCAGTGGGATTCAGAGATGATAAAATCACCCTGGTTTATCAGTTTAGTGACCAGCAGAGCACCTCAGAGAGGTTTTGGAACCCAGCATGACTCAGTGCATTGCTAAAATCTCTACCACATCAGAGCCTCATTCTAACCATGGAAAATAAACTATGTCTTGGAATGAAGTTCGTTCAGAAGCTGGAATCTGGGAGCATCTGGGAATTGCTTTAGTTTGCCTCTGTGAGGGCTTGAGTACCAGCAGCTAGGGAGTGATTCAGTGGCAGCAACAGCTTGTTCCTCAAAGATTTAACTCTGCTTGTGGTGCTTCCAGGGATGAGGAAATAGTTTCTCCTGATCACTTTGAATAAATATTTGATGAACACACAAATAGCTAATATAAAAGGAATTTAAATGTGTTATCCAGAAACAACTCCCTTCTCTCTCCCCATTCTTTCTCTGAGGACAGAACCAAGAGCTGAGCCTGTACCCAGTACAGAATCACTGCTCTGCACCTGGCTGAATCTGAGGCAAAAATGATCCAAAGGATGAAGTGGGAGGATGTGAAATCTGCCAGGTCACTTAAAATGTACAACTTTAAAACTGGAGAAGTAATTCAGATCATTAAGAAGAGTAATAGTAAAAAACCTGCAGATAAAGGAACACATTTATCTTGAAGTAGAGAAGCGGCAGAACTGGCTGAATTATCTCATTCACAAAGACCTTGTTGAACTTGGTGCCCGGAAACATTGTGGAATTATGGAGTGACCTATTTTGATTTCACGAGGGGATGGAGGAGCTGCCTTGTCAGTCACCTCTGTGCCCTGATTAAGAGGCATCACAATGGGAACTCCTGCTAAACTTAGGGCACTGCCATGGAACTGCCTTTGCACTGAGGCCATTTGCATTTAAATGGGGAAGTCAGAGACGCTGAAGTGCAGCGGTGGTGCCAAAGGACAAAGCATGAATCACTGAGAGCTGCGCTGCCTACCCAGCTGTGCTGCCACATCTGGAATATTCACCTGGAAGAGACAAGGCATCTTCACCTCTGATCCACAGATCCTCCAAACACAATCCAATTCCTCTGCAGGAAACCTGGTCTTTCTCCTCAACATGGTTTTAATCTACCCTTAGATTTGTTACTTTTTAAATGACATGAGGCCAGTTTCACACAGAAAATCTTCAACAGCTCCAAGTTTTCATGAAATTCGTTCAGAGCCACTGAGGGTTTAAGCACAGGCAATTATCCTCTGCTGTCACCAAAAGGCATTGATGGAGTCTGAGGGACTGTGATGAAAAGAGGGATTTCTTACTTTCATGCCTTCTTTGTTGGAAGAATGTAATTACTATAATATCAGAACAAACTATAGACAAAACACCTTCCAAACACTTTTAAAGCTACTCAATACTGAAAGGTGCAGTGGATAATCTTATTTTTCATTTTTTTTTCTAGCTAATGATACAATTTAAATTGTCACAGCCAAGTTAAAATTTTTCATGTACTACCAGGTAGCAAAAAATGTTTTGTGGACTGGTTTTTGTGCATTTGTAAATGCACTTCTGCTCTTCATCAGAAGAATTCAGAAACAAGAAGTTTTTGTGAACTTATAGAATTGGAACTGATTACCTGAACTGTCTGGAATGAGATTGTATCAAGGCCTGTGAGGATGCAGCATGGAGCAGTGACAGTCCTGACATCCCAATCAGGCAATGGCTTGCAATTAAGCTGGAAAGCAAAATTCCCCCTGTAAGGCAAATTAAAAACAATGATCCAGATTATTTTAAAACAAATAAAGAGACAAGTACTGGGAGATGACAAAGTAATCAGTGCCCACTTAAACTGTGCAGAACAGAATATTTGTGAGTTTAGCATCTGACCTGTCAGGAGTTCATGTGCCTTCACCATGGGGGGATCACTTGACCCAAAGCTGGCACAGGAGTGTCACCCCCACAGGTCAGGAGCTCTGGGACAGCAGAGCCTTTGCCATACCCCAAACCCTTTGGCTGCTCCTCAGGGACAGATGATGTGCGATAGAATTGCATATTTGGAGGTGGAAGGCTGATTTATTGAGCAGGGATTTATTGAACAGGGATTTATTGAACAGGGATTATTGAACAGCCTGGGTAGCACAATGAACCCAACTGGCTTTTGTTACCTCAGCTCAGATGTAGCTCCACATCACAGTGACACAAAGTTCCTCTGAGGTGATCATGGCAGCTTTTCTCTGTAGATTAGGCCTAAGCTTGACAAGCACTCTCTAGTTTGTCCCCAGCAAAGCTAAATGGCCAAGTCAGGAATATTTCCACCTGGCCAGATTAAAGTTCTTTGACTGTAGAGGGGTGGAGGCAAAAGCTGAGCTGGCCCCTGTGCACTCCCCATGAGTTCACACAGGAGCATTTATCAATTCCACATTCTCCAAAAGCTTTAAAGACTCTTTTTCTAATGGCTTGTGATGCTTTATGGAAATCTTGTATTTGAGGAGTCTCAAATCTGGGACCTATCAACACTGGAGCAGCACCTGCATGGCAGAACAAGGTTTGCTCAGTCTTCCACCAAAATAAAGCCTGGCTCAGTGCACAGCAAAGGAACAGGATAAAACCTATCAGGATCAAACCCAACCCAGGGGAAACCAGATAACACCAGCTTGCATGGATCCAGGGGATCTGCATGGAATTGGCTGCTCCAGGAAGGAAGGGGGAGAGCTGCTGTTTGCAGAGGGAATTTCACAGCTCAGCTGGGTTTGGGTTGTCCCTGAGAGCAGCCAGGTCCCCCAGCAGATCACTTTAACATGAGGCTCCAGCACACCCTGTCCTCTCCACAGGCAGGAACTTCATTTCCAGCCTCTGAGGCCCAGTACAGCTCAAAATTCCAGATGGGCCACATTTATCTGAGGGAACTTCAGTTTGTCTGCTTTGCCCAAGCCAGTCCATCTTTGAGGAGAAATTTGGAGTTTCACAGAGATTAAACACAAAGAACTCCCATTTGAACAACCCCACCTGTGGCATGAGTGAAGTCCTTTGGATTTTAAAAGATTTTTACCTACCCCAAAATTCCCTTTTTTTACCTTTTAACTTTTTACAAGGACCCAAAATACAAAGAGATATCACATCCCACCAATGGAGGACTTATCTGAGCTAGATGATTATTAGTATTAGAATATTAGAATAATTGTTAAAAGAAAGCCCCAGCTGTTCTATAAAGAAAGGCATTAACTTTTTAGCAACATTCTTCAGGCCATTTTACTTTAATTACATTTCATTTTACTCCATAACATTTTGACCAAGGAAATTTAGAGTCTTCTTTATGTGTTCTGGATTTTTTTCAAAACCCCTAGAACTCAATTAACAGCCTTTGTCTTCAGAGTCCTGGAGTTCAGAAACTGAAATAAAGAAAGCCATTGTAAAGCACAGAAGGTGCAGTTTCCACCTGAACTCTCCCCCAGCCAGTCTGGCAGTGTCAGGACAGAATTTTCGTTGCTTTGACTGTGCTTGTGTTACACTGAATTAGTTACAGTCCAGAGGCCACTTTTAAATCCCATCCCCAAACATGAAGATTAAATATTACTCATCAGTTTTCTGCAATTTAGAAGACAATTTTAAAAAAAATCACCAAGCCAAACCCAACAAATTAAAGTGAATTCAGGGCCTCAGAAATGATTTTGTGTCATTCCAAGTGAATTTTTACATTCAGCCCATTTTGGACCTCACTGTTTACAATGGTGATGCTGCTCCAAGAGCTTTCTCATCGACTTCTCATTTCTCTTTGAAGCTACCAGTTTATTTTGAGCCAGTGTTTTAAAATTAACTCAATTATTTGATATTGAGGTAGGTCCCAGATCAGCTGGGATGACCTGCTTTTCATTAAATATCATCATAATTTTGAGAGTGTGGCATTTTAGAACTCTTCATGAAAAAAAACTCCCAGTCTTCTAAGCATAAAGATCTGAATGAAAAAATTATTTCCTACAAGCTCAAACTTTTCCTGCCTCTGTCCCCCTTTATAACTACTCCTAGAGGTTAACAAAAGTTGAGGGGTGAGGAAGAAAACTTTAAAATAGCCTGTCCACAGTAACTTAAGCACCTGCAATCTTGAAGAAGGACATTTAATCATAGATATAATTTATTTAATAATTTAATCATAGATATAAAGGGATTATTAAAGCTGCTGACCTGGGTAATAGAACATTGAGAACATTCCACCCACCCTGGCTCTGTAGGAGAAAGGCAAAGCAAAGCCTGACGGAAGGGAGCTGGACTTCCTAAATGATTCAGCCAAAAAATGGCAAGTAAGGTATTGATAAACCTTTGAATTCATTCCCACTTACTTACACAGGAGTTCTCAAAGAAAAGAGACCCAGAGCTGCTTTGGGAATGCAATGTCCAGCCCCAGTTTTGCTGTGGGAGCTGAGGCTGCACTGCTGCAGTGCCAGGGGCAGAATTTGTGGGAATGATGGTTGAGGAACATCAAGCTTGGGCTTCTTCATATCAGGCTAAAATTCTTTATTCTACCTTTAAAAAAATTCTTATTAATAATTGACTTGTGACCTTTTCCATTTAGAAACAGTATCTTGAACAGATCCATCCTGCCAGGGAAGGAGAGTGGATAACCTGTAGCTTTTCCTTGATTTCCCATCCTCTTCTTTCTGCTGATTTCAAACCTCTGTGTGTCTCAGGAGGGGCTGGCGTCTGTCAGCTCCTGCCTTTGAACTGCCAGACACCAATCTCGGGTGTGGATCACACTGGCTCAGGGGAGAGACCAAATTGTCACCTCTGAATCTCCGCCTGAGCAGTGACCCGGTGGAGGAACACATCTTCAAAGGGTGCTCTAACACTTGTCAAGAAGCCTCACGGAGTGATGCAAACAGCACAGATTAAATCAAACATACAAATCTCGCCTGGAATTTGGGCAGCTCTCACTGCGCTGGGTACGGGACATTCCTGGGTGCTCAGAGCCCCTGAAACCTCTTCTCAAAGCTGCTCCTGGGCTTTTTATTTTGATTTTATTTTAAATTTTTGATCCAAGCCACGCTACAGTTTGCAGACCTGTGCGTGTCACATGGAAATAGCGAAGTGAGTCCTGTATCCCGCGGGGAGCTCTCCTGCAGCATCAGGGATCAGCATGGCTCTGACTTTCCCAGTGCCACCGCTGGATGTCCCTGGGAGACCGGCGATGCTGCAGCCGCTCCTCGGGCAGCACTGCGGCATTCCCGCACCCGGGGAAGCTCGGCACAGCCCCGGGGAAGCTCGGCACAGCCCCGGGGAGCTCCGCTGGGGCTCCGGGAGGGGACCAGGGCAAAGAGGATTCCTGGTTCCTTCCCTGCTCTGCGCCTGGGAGGCAGCGAACCTGTCCCAAGCGTTCCCAACATTTTATCCCAGGTGCAGAGCATTTCATAAATGATGCTTTGCTTGAAGTTAATACACATTTTTCTCCTCAATGCCCTAAAAATAACAAGTGCTAAGTGTAATTATTTTGGAACTAGTACCCAGACACCTTTGGAACAGGAGCTGGAGTTTGTCTGGATGAAGTTTGCTGCATACAGGGATTGCCCCGAGCATGGGGAGCAGCAGAATTTGCTCATGGGGTGAAAAGAAGGGTTCTGGCCAGGACTGGGGATTACATGTGGCAGAGATCTGCTTTGTTCTCTGGAGCTGAGCTATTGCAGGGCTGCTCTTGAGCTTTGTGGTGCTGGGGACATCACTGGGGTCAGGGGTCAAAGGCTGTGGTCATTCCTGCCCCTGATCATTCCTGCCCCTCGTCATTCCTGCCTGGTCATTCCTGCGTGGTAATTCCTGTCCCTGGTCATTCCTGGCCCTGGTCATTCCTACCTCTGGTAATTCCTGCCCCTGGTCATTCCTGCCCTGGTAATTCCTGTCCCTGTAATTCCTGCCCCTGGTCATTCCTGGCCCTGCTCATTGCTGCTGTTTGCCACTGACTGCAGGACTGCACATGCCAGGGTTTTGGGACCAGAGAGATTCCCCTTGGCCATGGAACTGCAGGAACATTCACCTCTCACTGCTGGGACTGTGCCTTGTCAAAAGTACTCAGTCCCTCAGTCCTGTCAATGCTCCTGCTGCAGTGACAGATTTGGGGATACAGCTTTCCATCCCAGAACTGCATTCACTGTCTTCTCACTGGAACAAACCCTTTAATTGTTTAGATGGATATTCTGAATCTGGGTTTGTTCCTGTAATGATTTATTAGTTAGGTAGGGATAAAGAAATTAAAAAAAAAAAGAATTTTCAGTTTCACATCAGCACTTGGTTCAGTAATGACTCCAGTTTTTCTCTAGAGGGGTAACAGAGTGAGTGACAATTCTGACAAACTTTTATTCTGTGAGCAAATACAGGGAACAAATTTAAATTCAGCTTCTGAAATGAAAGAAAATGGGAGGAAATATCTATTAAAAAGAGTTAATATAAATGCACATTCCGAGTGAATGTTGCCCTTATGGTAATGTTGCTGTTTGCCTTTGTAATCAGGACTATTTTTACATAACCCGCCTCATTTTTTTACTCTTTGGTTCTTCAAATACTGTTCTCACTGTTTAAATTTGTATGTATGAGACTGTGTATGTGGCTACATCCACAATAATGTGGAATAAAGACTACAAAGATTTGCCAGGCTGGAGATAAGAAATTTGCATTATTCGCCTGGTAAAGTAAGATGATAAAATAGTCCTAAAGAAGGCAAATTCATTTTATTCCATATGCCTTTGTGCCATTCACCTTGGGGAAAATGAAACAGAACACTCCTCTGATTATAAAAATAGGAGAGAAGTAGGATTACAGCAGTAGAACTTACTTATGCACTGTAATTCAAACCTATCCTTTTCCTTTCTCATCTGATATTTCCAGTGTACAGTCCAAGCAGGCAATAAATACTTGGGATTGTTTATCAGTGAGGTCATCCCTGCACTGGCCAGCTCATGGAATTAGTTCCTAATGAGATTATTAGGCCAATGTTTATTTTGTGGGCTCTGAACAGCCGACATAAACTGAGACATTGTTATTTTGCTGTCAAGATTGTGGCTGAAGCTCATTTTCTTTTCTAAGACTTTAAATCTAATCCAATGTAGCCCAGCTCCCAGAATTAACAGGACTGTTTGTGTTGTAGAAATCTTCATTCTGCACTGGGGGAAAATGAGCTTGAGCACGTTGCCAGCTAACTGCACGCTTTGTACTGATCAGGTAAATGAAATACCCCATAAAAATGGAGAAGAAAAGTGGGGGTTCTCTTTTTGGATGTGTTTTCATCCAGCCTCATTGTAAATGTGATTTTAGATGAATTAACTTCCCTAGTGAGGTGAAGTCTTCTATGGATAGACAGGGCTATGCAAGAATTCTGCCTTTTAGTGGTGTTGATAAAGTGGAGCACAGCAGTGTTTGAGCAAATCCCACTATTGAGCAGTTGAGATGAGGAAGTGCTGAAAGATTCTGTCTGCATGTGAAACCACGGGGGAATTTGCAAAAACAACGTTCAGTTACACAAGGAGCAATTCCAATTTTCAGGGCCATTTCTCTTGAATCCGTTTGACTCGTCTGTGGAATTATTTAAATGAAGAAAATCAGAATTGACCAGAGAAGTTGTTTAATGAAGTCAACCACTGTCTGTGATTATGTTCCAGAGAATGAATATTAGGTATATTCGATCTTTATCCTCACTAAGGCAAGAGTTCTTGAGTCCTGAGTTTGACCTTCAATATTGTTGAGAGGAACTGAGTTCTGCAGGATTCTGCATGAAGCTTTTTCTCAGAGCTAAATTTATTTTGTGCTGCTCCATTGAATTGTGGAAGAGCAAGGAAATGTTGATAATGGCTCTTTTGCATATTCCCTCCCCTGTTCCTGCCTCAAACACCTCCCTCAAGCATGCAACAGAATGTGCTGGTGAAGAACCAGCCCTCAGAATGGCCGTGCCAATTTTGGGAGTGTGGTCTCCAATAGTTTTTGGAGTGTCTCATAAATGTTTCAGTTCCTATGCTGGGCCATAGGATGGGATCCTCCCTGCAGCTTCAGCCAGGACTGATTTGGTCCAGCAGGGACTGATTTGTTTTGCAGAGCATTTCCTCAGCCATGTGCCTTTGAAGGTCTCAGAGCCAGTGCAGGATATGCAGAGATTTTTACCTACAAAAATTCCCTTGATTTTTAAATTCTGTTTTGAGGTGTGGAAGCTCTTTGAACTTGAACTTTTGCTCCCTAGAGCTGAGTTACTGGAGAATCAAATTTATCTCCAGGAAAAGCCATGAATTATTTTGGTTCCAGTTTTTCCAGGGTCTGTTCTGTTTACTTAGACCTTGGGTATTCAAAGAACAGAGTTAAAGGAGCTCCTCAGTGGCATGGGATGGTCAAGGCATTTATCCAAGGTGGGATTTAATATCTTTCCAGTTGCAGTTAAAGTTCATACTGGTGTAACACCACATCCTGGTGTAAAATGAGCAGCTTGTTCTCCAACATGTTCGCTCTCTACCACTTTTTCATTGGTTTTGTAGCATTTTGGGTTATTCTTTCCCTTAAGAATGAACTTGGGAATAATTGTTGCCTTTTAGCATGGAGTTTCCTAGAAGCTTTTTTCTTGAAAAAGCATTTACTTTAATTGTTGTGAGATTAATAGGCAGAGAAAGGAGATACAATAAGAGATAATGTGTTCATATTTATAAAATCTTTAGACAGGCTCCAGTGAGTTCTCTAATTAACCACAGGAAGACTTTATGGGTGCTGAATAAATTAACATAAAAAATAAAAGCCTTGGTTGATTAGAATGCCTGAAACCAGGCTATGTATTGTTGCCCTTGCAAACAGGGGTCACAAATGGTCAGGAGAACCTAAAATGAGGGTTTGGTTCCCTTTTCTCGTGTGACACAACTCTCTGGTGGCTTTACAGTGAGGTAAGAGCAAATCAGGTCTCCACATCTCACAAACTTTAACGGAGTCCATTAAGTCTGTTTTAGCTCAGTGAATTTATTCTTTTCAAAGGTATTTTAAGACAGAAAAAACCCTCAGGAGCCACTCTAATGAAGGCAATATGAGCAGTTTTGGAGACTGAATTACCACACTGTGTGCTGCCTTAACACTGAAGCCCCCATGGGTGCTGTTCACACCATTCCCTTCCCCAGGGCAGGGTTAGGTTGGATTTTAGGGGAAGGTTCTTCCCCCAGAGGGTGCTGGGCACTACCCAGGCTCCCAGGGAATGGGCACAGCCCTGAGGCTGCCAGAGCTCCAGGAGAGTTTGGTCAATCAGGGTGGGATTGTTGGGGGTCTCTGCAGGGCCAGGGCTTGTACTGGATGATCCTTGTGAGTCCCTTCCAACCCAGAGTGTTCTGTGATTCCATGGGATAGGGATTTGTTGATGACATGTGTTGACCCCTTCCTCAAAATGCTGTGTATAAAACATGAATCACAGCGATTTCCTTGATGGCTTCTTGTCCCTTAGAAAAGATGAAAACTCCAAACCCATCAAGAAGCTGATTTGTAGAGCAGTTCCTGAGCACAGCACCTTGCAGTTGTGGTAGTTCCTGCATCAGTGTTCAGATGCCAAATTAATACTCAGCTTCTTGGGAGAATTAACAAAAGAGCTGCAAATGTCTCCAGAACTGCCTTCTCTACCAGCCTTTGGGTGTGGAAACCTGCAAATCCCTCAGGAAGAAGCTCTGGGTCCTAGGAGAGGCAGGGAAATCTTGGAAGAGCAGGACTGTGTCTGGATTTGGGTGTCATCCCTGCCCGTGGAACCAGGTGATCTCTAGGGGCCCCTCTGACCCTGATTCCTCACCTGTGTTTTGAGAGCAAATCTGAGCTGTGCCCCAGAGAAACAGTCCTGAGCTGGCACCAAGCTCTAGGAATGCCAGAGCAGATTATATTTAAATGGATTTGTGAGTGATTTCCCTGTGCAGATGAGATTTTCTCCTCAGTGCAGCTCTTCCATTTGTCTGCTTGACTTCAACACAAGGGAGGAAAGAACTGAATCAGAGAAAAAGCCTTAGGGGTGGGATTAATGTCATCAAGGATGCATTCCCTGCTCCTGCCTCTGCTCTTCCAGGTGCTCTCCCATGAGCCAGTGGTGGCCTCCAGTTTCTGCAATCCTGGTGTGTATCCCTGAGGGAACACAGGGAACAGGGAGTGCATGGTGCTGGAGTTCTGCAAATGCTCCCTGAGTGTTCCAGACCTGGGCACTGGGATGGGTCTGGATTATTCCAGGTTGTGCTGACACTTCCCACTGTGCAGAGTGAAGCACTCCCAGATGCTTCTGAGAGTTCTTTCCTCACTGTCAGGACATGTAGATGGGAACTCTCATTTCTCAGTTCACAATGAGTGTTTTGAAGTTGCTTGTTACACAAGAACACAGGATTCAAACCTGTCCAAAATAACTCCTTGTCCCAGCTGCTGCCACATCTAATACTCAGAATTTTCCAGGACCACATGTTTCAGGGAAAGGTGCAAAAAATTGCCAGTAGGAAAAAATATAATAAACAACTTCTGGTAATTTTTTTTTCCTCATGTTTTCTGACTTTGAATCCCAATGGGTTTTTATTTCTCCTCTAATATTGTATTTCTTTGACCCCTTCTAAATGTGGACATTCTAATTACCCACACAAATGCTCAGCTCTCTCTGGCTCTTACTGAATTCCTGCAGGTCACCATCCCTGGCTCATAATTTCATGAGTCACTGCTGAATATGCACAAATGTTGGGAGTTAGGGCAGCCTGACCCTCAGCTCCAGCACGACAACGTTCCGTGCGCTCTTTGCAGAGGTTATTTCACAGCAACCCTTCCCATCACAGCCCCCATGCACTTGGGTCATTAGCTGGAATTATAAATGCATTTACTGGGCAGGAACAGCCACCAGCAATGTGTCTGGATCTCTTATGTCCTGCCAGTTCTCCTCTTCCCAGATTTGCTCCTGGAAAGCTGCAGGTGGAGCTGATGCAGAGTCAGAACCTCTCACAGGATCTGGGAGAAGGAGGCTTAAAATTACTCTTCAAACATGATCAAACTATTCTGGAAGATTGTTCTGGTGAAAGTATTAATCTGTATTAGCATTAATGATATTATTAATGAGGGGACAGCAAGAAGCTCATGACTTATCTCTGTCATGGAGTGCTGTAGATAAGAGGATGTAAACCTTGCTGAATGACCACTTATCATCTTCCATAATCCACAGATCCCTCTAGAACCCTCTCACTTCATTTCCAAACACTTAAAACACTGCTTCAGAGATGCTCTTGGCTGTTTAGGGACATGGAGTTATTCTAGACATGTTTGAATCCTGTGCCCTGGTCAAAGGATTGGCTGACCTCAGACTGTTTCACTTCTTTTTTGTCTGTTTATGGCAACCAATTCCCAAAGGCAAAGCCATTGTTTGGGTTATTTTGCTGAGTAAGTCCAGAGCTACAGAACCAAGGTGATAAATAGAAGCAGCTGTATATATTTAGTATATTCCTATAAGCTCTCAGTGCAATGGATTTACCTGCTGAGCAGCAACTGAGAATTTCCTGTGATCCTGGATGGATGAGCAGTGTGTGCACTGAGGGTGGCAGTGAACTGGGTATTGCCCTTCAAGAGTAGTTGCAATTAAGTCTTTGAAAACAATCAATTTTTTCCAGTGCTTTTCAGGCTGGAGTATTCTTCTCTACAAAAAACTGGGTATTTTCTCCTGCTCTGGAATGCAGCCTATTCTGGAGAGCAGTGGATTGAATTACTGAGTGGCACTTCGAGGAGAGCACATGAACAAAATGGTTTTAACTTGAGATGCACAAGGAGGGAAGACAAAATAATCCCTTAGAATTTAATCCTGCAGGGGGCAAAAGGAAATTCTGTGGAGTCAGCCAAGATTTATTTGCTTGTTTGTGACCTGCAAGGCCAGGAGGGACCTTCAGATCATGGGGAGTGTCTTGGTGTGTGACACAGCTTGGGCTGAACTCCTTGGCCAAGCCTGGCTCCAGCCAGGCCCAGATGAGTTGGGATGTGTGGGTGGGGAATGTGCCAAGCCATGCCTGGGGCAGAGCTGCTGGCTGCCATTCCCCAGAGGAATATTTGCTGTGCAAAGCTGGATCCCAGCTTTCCTGCTGTTCCAGAGCAGTTTGCTGGGATCACTCTGCCATTCCCCAGAGGAATATTTGCTGTGCAAAGCTGGATCCCAGCTTTCCTGCTGTTCCCAGAGCAGTTTGCTGGGATCACTCTGCCATTCCCGTGGCATTCCTGAGAAAAGCCAGTAGCACCAGGGGATGGATGGTTTGGGGGGTTTGTTAATCCCCTCCTGCACTGGGGTGGGAATGGAGCTGTTGGGATTTAGCTGAGACCTCATTTTACTCCATGTTTTATGAGCTTATAACCTTAGCAAATCTGTAGGAGCCATTTACTGTCAGAAAGACAAAACTCCCATTTGTAGACTTAATATTTCAAAAGATTCCCTTTTTTTTGGTCCCCTTTGCTACCTTTTTATAGCTCATAAAGAATGATTTGGTTTTCCTGCTTTGTTTCTGTTGTAGTTTATGAACCTGCCAGCTAATAAAATTTCAGGAAAATCTAATTCCATTGAAAAGTTCAATTCAATTTTTTTAATAGGACTTTTATTTGAACACCCTTGTTTTAACATAGCTGCCAGCAACATGAGCAGTTTTAGGGGTTTGTTGGAGAACACATTTCATTTCCCATTCCAAAGATGTCCTGGATTTTAATAATTTCCAAGGGCAGGAGTGGATACTGAAATGACAAACTGCTGTTGCCTGCACAAAAGCCTCCAGGCACCCTCACAAAAGCATTGCCAGCAAGAAGATTGCAAGCAAGGACATTGTGCCTTGGAAGTACTTGGGAGTGAAGCAAAACATTGGAATTCCCTTGCACCCATCCCATTCCTGCTCGTGGACACCAGTTCTGAGCTTCTGAACTAAAAGTATTTTATCTGTGCACAAAAACTGTTTAAAAACCAGGAATCCCCTGACCCATCTGAACACTGCTGGCATTTTGGGGATCCTGAGGAGGGCCAGGATTGCTGCCTGCTCCCTGCCAGCCATTCTTGGTGATTTTCTGTTGCTGGTTGGTGTCTTCAGAGGGAAGGTGCAATAGCCCAAGAAGCAAAGCAGAAATCAGGGCTTTGTGACAGTTACCTGAATATCTGTGGTTACAGATAGTCCTGCCTTTCCTTTCCCCAGTTGAACTCAGCCTGGCTCTGACAGGTGCTTTTGTCAAAGTTTATCACAGAATACTCAGCCGCACAGTTCAGAAAAGTGTTTTTGGTTTGATATTTAGGTGCTGTGGGTGGCATCCTGCACACCTGGCAGAGGAATGCACATTTCAGCAGAGACAATCACATAATTAACAAAATTAACTTAATGAAATAATGCAAAATTCCAGTTCCTCTCATTACCAAAATTAATATTTTCAATATACTGGCACTTCTAGAGTTATATAATTAGGGTTTTGTTCACTCTTTCATACAGTTGTACTTTCTTCTCCACATCCCTCAGTTGTCAGGGCTCCCAGCTCTTTCACTGTAATTTCTCAGATGTTTTAGAGAAATGGGCCCAGCTATTGTGTGGCAGGGTTTGAGTCTGTGCTGTCAGAGGCACAGTTCAACTGCAGGGTGACAAAGGGATTCTCTTCCTTTAGATGTGCATTGAAGTGAAACCTTTCACTTTTCCCTAAAATAGTCAGTTGTCCAATTCTCTAGATGGATTTTCAAGCCTAAAAACTTGAAGATTTTTTATGTCTTCATCTGGAAAAATCCAGCACATTCTTATTTACCTTCTGCAAATCTTCCTGAAGGAGTTTTCCTCTGCAGACACCATCTGACACAGTCCAAACCTTCCCCTCCACAGGCTCTTTCATCTAAGAAACTATAAAAGTCTGAGCAATTTAATAAATCTATACCCCAAATCTATAATTTTTCCAGGAAAGATCTATTGTAATTTTTCTGTCCTGTGAAGATGAGTGCCTCACTTTACATGTAGTGTCTACTCTCAATTGATCAAAGTTGATATTTTACTGATTTTTAAAGTTTCTACCCATTTTCTCAGCCCTGTAAGACACGTGAAGCAGTGATGATGCATTGAAATGATTTTGCAAATGTATACACATTCATATCTGTGTGGCACACAAAAATATTGAAATATGAAGTGTCATTATAACATTTCCAATCATTCTGTGAGCAAATTATTTTCACCAGGAAATGTAAATATTGAAGCTGTGTTAAAATTTCATCGACTCCCTTTGCAATCCCTTTCATCCCTCATTAAAATGGAATCCTAACAAGCATTCTTTTAGGCATATGTGACAAACTTCTGGGAAGTGGTTTTCTTTTGACTTTACACTAGAAATGTTTCATATGATGCTTCCTGTCATCTTGAGGGTGTGGATTTTAAAATAAAAGTAGCTCTCCCTGTTCTGGGAGTTTATCTGGAATATACCTTATGCTCCTTTCCTCTGAAGTATAGAATCATTCTGGAAAAAAGAAATTTTCCTTTATGGAAAAAAATCAAGTATAGAACTTTTACTTTCTATCAATAAGAACTGGTTTTGCCAACCTGATTGCAATTGTCTTCTTGCAGGATCATATTCCTAATTTCATCCTGGTATGACTTCACAATCACTTTTGGTGATGGGGACAGGAATTAACCAGCTGCAAAAATTCTGTACCAAAGAGCAGCTGTGTCCTTGGTCTAGGTCTGCCTTATCTCCTAAACTTTTCTGTGCCTGTTTTTTTAGGACAGAATATTTTGCTATCAATAATAACCAGAAATGTGCCTGATCCCTCCAGAGCAGCAGCAAAGGCTGATCCCAACCCAGAGTAACTGGGTGGATTCTGAACTGATAGAAACCCCAGCAAATGCAGCCTGTGCAGTTTCTGCCCAGATTTCAGGCTGCCATTGAAGAGTCTTTAAAAACAAAAGGAGGGCCATTAATCCATTTTGGAATTTATGCTGCTCTTTATTGGCATTTTTCATATTTTTTGAGGTAACTCATGCTGTGCTCCCAGAATGTTTTGCAGCCTTTGTCTGCCTTTAAAGAAAATGGAATGTGCTTTTCTACATTGTTGTTTGGTTTGAATTTCCTAAATTTCCTAGCTCCTAAATACAGTGAGGAATTAAAATAATGGAAAACTAGAAACCCAGGCTGGGGTCTGATGGTCTGCTTTGGTTTGCTGCTTTTGTGGGAGCTGTTTCTGGATTTCCCTCCAGGTGATGACTCCTCTTCTGCAGCACCCTTAGGGTGCTTAGGGGCACCTTAGGGACACTTTGTATGGAAAGGAAAGGAGGGAATTTCTGAAGGACAAATTGTGCCCTGAATCTGAAGGAATAAGTGATGTGACTGTGCACTAATCCAGGTATCAGTGCAGCTCTGTCTGTGAGGGTCAGGGGAACTTAAATAAATCCTGGGTGTGGCAAATTTTATTCATGTCACAGCACTGAGATCCTGCTGTCCCTGCATGGATCTTCCAGCTCTCAAGAGTTCTTACTTTCCCTTTCCAGGTCTTTTCCCATTGTGTCAGGCTGGAGTAGGGCAGCAGGAGCAGGTCTTTACTCACAAACTACTCAGTGAGTAGTTGGTATTTAAGCCCATTAAAATATTGCTCTTTACTGAATTGGGCTAAACCAGAAAAACACAGGGGTTAGTCTTGCTGTCCCTGGCACCTGTGTACTAAATGAACTCTTAATAAACAGATTATTGTTAATTGTACCACCCTTGGGATAATGTTAGGAGGAGGAAGTTACTGAGCATGATTTAGGGCAACATTACATTAATTATGTTCTTTAGAGAGCTGCAATCTGCTGGAATCTGGAGAAAATTTCTGGCCATATTTTGAACAGGCAAAATTTGTTCTTGAGTACATCTGGAGTCTGCTTTTCTCTTTGCCAGCTGGGAATTTTCTTTCTTCCCTTGACTGGGATGAATGTTGGCTCCCAGAGACAGAGCTGTAAGGTCAGTACTTCTCAGTGGGTCTGCAAGGTTTGATGCAGGACCTGGCCCAGTAAGATGCAGGTCTTTACTCCCAGAGCAGAGAGAAGCAATGCACCATGGCCAGCTCCACAACATCACTTGAAGAACAGCAACTTTTTTCTCCTCAGTTCCTGCCTTTTCCTTCCTGGAAGAAAATAATGGTCCAAATGCAAAGAAGAAGAAGCAGAAGAAGCAAAAGAAGCAGAAGCAGAAGAAACAGAAGCAGCAGCAGCAGAAGAAGAAGAAGCAGAAGAAGCAGCAACAGCAGCAGAAGAAGCAGAAGAAGCAAAAGAAGCAGCAGCAGCAACAGCAGCAGCAGCAGCAGCAGCAGCAGCAGCAGAAGAAGAAGAAGAAGAAGAAGAAGAAGAAGAAGAAGAAGAAGAAGAAGAAGAAGAAGAAGACAACCTCACTTTCCTTTGCAAGCTGTTCGCACTTCCCATTTATTACAACATCCTGAAGGCATCTGGGATCTCACATTCAAAGATTAAGATCAAGGCCAAAGAGTGTTTGATCAGCACAGAGGAAAATCTCATTCAGCAGAGGAGGGATGCTGAGTCAATAGGTCTCAGTGTCTGAGCTGGCCCTGAGTCATCCTGACAGCAGGAGGAATTGCTGCTGTAACCTCCAGAGCAGTTTGGATTCAGAAACAATCCATCAGCCAGGCAAGGAGTCATTTGTGACAGCCAGATTTGGATGCAGCTCTTTCAGAGCTTGGGGAGACGAGGGCTTGGCTGCACTCCACCCTCCTGTCCTTCCTCATGGAGCTCTAAAGTCGTGTTGCACTTTGATCTTGACATTCAGGAGGGGGTTTGGTGCTTGTTTCAGAGGCTTTGGGGAAAGAGGGGATGCAATCCTGTCCATCCCAGATGTTCCAGCAGACAACATGAAGGAACCCATTACCCTGATCCCCTACATTGCTGCTTCTCACCCCCTTCCACCTGCTCTCCTTGCCTTACCCCACTTGTCTCTGTGGCTCTGCTCCCTGCTAAGATGGCTTGTGACATTCTAGCTTGGGGCATAAACAGTGCAGGGCTGGCTTCGAAAAATATACATGAATAAAAGGTCAAAACTCTCCCAGAAAATAATAAAGTTCTTGGTTGGTTGTTGGGATTTTTTTTTCCCTGTTGTTTTGGTTTGGTGTTTTTAATGCATAGTTATGAAAAACAACTTAACCTTTGGGATTTTGAGGAATTCACTATGACAATGGTCCAGTTTAAAAATAACAGCTGCTGCTCCAAGATGAGTGTCCAGAGATGCCAGGTTTGTTCTGCTGGCCCTGAGGATCACTGAGTGTGTAGTCCTAGCTTTAAAAAGTCCTGCTAATATTGCTCCTCCTGGAAGGGCAGAAGGCACAGCCCTACTTGTGGGAGTTCCAGGAATGAGTTTTCTTTAGTACGAAAACAAGGGCCTCATTATGCTCCTGGTCTCTTTGATCCTGCCTGCTCGAATTTCTCTTTAACAACGTTACAGGGGAAGAAAGAAAGACAAGAGGGAAAAGCCAGAAATCACAAAGTTTTCACTGTAATAACTATGAGCAGAAAAAAATCGTGGTAAAAGGAGAAACACTCATCATGTCTGACTCAGACAAGGATCAGTGTTTTATTGACAGGTGCTTGAGCCTCTTTCTCCCTCATGACATCAGAGAGAAAAATTCCTGCTGCAAAGTCTGCAAAGGAGAAGACTCAGATTTTTAAAACTTCCTGTAAATACTTCAGGAATTTGATTTGATTTTGGAGACTTGACTTTCCAGAGGTTCATGGCATTATGAATCTTTTCCCTGAAAGAGATTCAGGGAAGTGGACAGCTCACAATTAATAGAGTGGACATGAGTATCTAATGTCTAATACCACTGTTTGGGTGTGATAAATGCATCTGTTCTGCCATGTGAGAACACTGAGTGCTGTTTGTTAAATGACAAGTGAAGCAGAGGAGCAGGAGGAAAAAGCAAAAGGCACAAGAGTATCTGTGAAGCTGTGAGATAAAATTTCCTGGGAGTTTTTGTAGAAAAACCAAATCAAGCTTGTCTTTACACAAGAAGAATGTCATTTGTTGTGTTTCACTTTGCTATGTGAGAACAGTGTTGCCACATCTTTTGTCTGGATGCAGACAAAAAAGTCATTAATTATTAGCAGACTCCACTTTCCAGGATTCCCAGAGCTCTGCTGAGGCTCCAGGTGAGTCACCAGCCCCATCTCCACTGTTTGGAAAGGCCAGGCCTGCGAGGTTTGGGGGTTATCCTGCTGATTTACTGCCTGCTAGGATGAAACAATGACTCAGACTTCGCTGTTGGAATATTCAGCCTGGAAGGGACCTCATGAGGTCCAAACTCCAGCAAATGTGTCACAGGAAGGGTTTAGTCCTTCTCAAGTGCAGGATTTGTCCTCAGTGAATATCATAAGGTTCCTGATGTCACTCTTAATATTTGAAATAGTATTTTTTTCCTTTGTTTGGATGGGTTGGATAAATCTGAGTGAAATCACTGAACACCAAACCACCTATGGAGCTGCAGTTTGCCCTAAAAGTATGCAAGAGATGGGCTTAATCCTTAGCATCCTTACCATGGATTTAGCCAAGAGCACCCTGTGGACACCTATTCCTACCCTTTCCTACCCTGAGTTAAAAGGATTACTTATTGTTCCCAGGTTCTCATTTCAACCAAAGCTCCCTCCCTGTGCTCACAGGCCTGGGAGTGTCTGCCAGGATAACTCCACCTCAGAATCTCCTCTGTGGTCAGCTCCCACTCTGATGAAAAATCTCTGGGCCCAGAAGGTGAACAGCTTAAAGCTCAGAGGAAATATTTCTTCTTTACTGGGTGTTATTTCTGCTCAGTGAAGAAGTGGCTGGAATCAGCCCTAGGGCTGTGTCCAAAGCACTGAAAATGAACAGCATTTTCTACTCTTTCTAAACCTCTGGACTTTATAAACCCTCTCAAGTTAAGTCTGATTACAGGAGGAAGGAAAAAGGACCTGATGGAAATCAGCTGGATTCTCTTCTCAGCTTTCTAAAGTCAGCACCACCAAATCTGTGTATCTTAATCCTAAATCTTTCTCTTGCTAGTCTCTATTTTCTCTTGGGATTCTTATCACCCAAAGCCACCAAGCTTCGATACTTTAGGCTGAGATTTTCTGACCTGGCCTCTCCACATACTGCTGCTGTAAAAACAAAAATCTTTTCCATCCCATCCAGCAAAAGCAAGGGATGGAAAAGTTCCATCCCCAGGCTGAGACCTATGAACAAAACTTCCATTTCTGCATTCCCAACGTTGTCCTTTCCCCCCAAATTCTTGCTGTAGCAAGACCCAACTCAAGCTGGGTGTGATTAATAATTCACATTTGGTGCTAAAAGCAAATCAGAGTTAATTTTGTATATTTTGCTTCCCCTGTTGAATGCTCGGTTTCCGCGGGAAGCGGCTCCGCGGTGACTCACGCCTTACATAAGGAACTAAAACATTCTTTAGTTTACAGAGAAGAATGTTCCTGCTCATTATGGGGATGAAAGGAGATTGCTGCATTTCAAATGACATGTATAATTTAGACACTTATTTCTAGGACTGTTTGGAACAGGGAATGAAGAGAAACTAAAATGTTTGAAGTGACTTGAGTGCTTCATAGTTTTTAATGTGACTGGCAAAATACACAGCCCGATAACTTTTCAGGCTGCTAATGGAAGAATGGCTCTGAAACTCTAAGACACTTCTTTTTTTTTTGTTTCTTAATACCAGTATTTATTTTAAGCCATGAGTAGAAACTGGTATTTGTCACTATGTTAAAAAGAAAAAAAAAATCTCATTTTTTTTCTGCTGGTAGTTACCCACTGTGCCACCAAAATGGAAGGAAGAATGGGAACGGTATTCCAGAAAAACCAGCCAGCTATGAGGGAAATGGCAGAAGGTCTGCTGCATTTGGATGGAGCTGGGAGATTTTTTTCCCTTGGCATGCTGAATATTAAACCTTCACTACAAATGGACAGCATGGAATATTCTGGATTTCAACAGAGTTTATTCAAAAGAGAATTCAGTAACATATTAGAAAGTATTTATTTAATGGTGATCTTTTCAGAATATGATGGCAAGCCCAATGCAAGAGAACCTCTGGAATTCTGAGGCTGAGCAAGCCCCAGATGCCCTCATGCTCTGCAGATTATCTTTGCAATTTCTGTCCTGTCACACTTTGGTGACCATGGGCTGTCCTTAGAAGGCAGAATTGTGATTCTCTCATCTCTCTCAGCCCCATTTATTGAGATATTGTAGAAATAACCAGACACAGTGTCTGTGTTCCATGGGCTGTTCTAGCAGCAGGTGGTTTGGTGCATTTCTCCAGCAAATTACCCTTTTTTTTCAGAGGTCTGTGAATCTTTTTAATCAAACACAGTGGGCAGTTCCCTCTGAGCAGTGTGGCAGCCTCTGTCCTAACTTTGGAATCCCCTGTAGAAATTTGGATGAGATCTATGCCTTGCAAAAATCTCTCAAAACTGTTGCATTATTTATTTTTATTCTGCTTCAAGGACAACACTTTTCAAACCAAGAGATGACACAAAGAGCCCTGGGCTGTATAAATATAGAATCTTTTTATTTTTTTGGTTAATAGATACAGTACAATTTTTGACTACATAAGAAAGCGTTGTTTTCAGTGCATACATTCCTCAGACAGACAGGAACACGGCAGACAAACATTCCTTGGTGGTTTGAACATGGCACTTGGTTTATTTCTGGAAGTCCCAAGTTCCTAGCTTTTCCCAGTTTTCCTTAGTTTATTTCTGTAGGTCCCAAGTTACTCTCTTTTTTCCCAGTTTTCAGTGGCTGCTTTGACAACTCAAGGTCTAAGGAAAAATGAATTGAGTGCTGCCAGGAGAACAGGACACTGCTCAGTGCATCCCACATTGCTCTCCCTGTAACCCTTGTGGTCCCAGCTGACCCAGGCCAGCAACTTTTCCATTCTTTGTTCACAAAAATGGAAATAACAATGTCAAACAAACCATCTAGTGCTTGGGTTCAACACCTGCATAGTCCCCTACACTGCTTGGGCCAAATCCCAAATTCCTCCCTCAATTTCACTTGAGTAAGATGGTGCTGGTGCCATAACTTTGGCAAAATTCTGTTCTTTTGTGGTGTAGTACAAACCCAGGAAAATGGATCCCAGCATTTGGCCATTATATTTTCAGGGAGAAAAAAAGGAATTATTGCTGCCTTTTGTGTTTTCATTCACTGTGTGATAAGAAAAAACCTCTAGGCTGATCTGTGAGTGTGATACTGATCCTGAGCAGTTCCTGTGTTCAGGGAAACCTGATAATGCTTATCTTGCTCTGTAGTTACTTGCTTGCAAACAGTTCCTGGTGTGTTCCCTTGGTGCTGCTGGGATTTAGGATCCTGCAGCCCAGAGCTGGGACAGGCCAGATGGAATCTGCAAAGTGAGGCAGGACCTGAAGGATCAGTGAGGGGATAAATCAGAGCCAGCCTGGCCAGTTCCAGGCTGACATGGCAGCTGATATTCCTGCAGTGTACAGGAGAGAAAACCCAGTGAGAAAAACCCCTGGGGACTCTGGGGGATCCTGGGATTTGCCAAGCAGGTGAGTGCAGGGAGGGATGTGTCACTGGGATGTCAAACACAGCAGCTGAGGGCTGCAGGATCCCTGAGTGTTCACTGCAGCACTCAGGGGTTTGTTTGACACCTTTACTCAGACTTGGAGTTTTAGCTGACTTCCTTGACATCCCAAGCAGATAACTGGGATGCATCTTGCTAGGGATGCCCTTTTTGTGGGGATAACCTGGGAGAACCTTACAGAAACCTCCTTGCTTGAGGAAAGGACTCTGGGAAGGATCAGACTCACACAGTCACCAGCCTCCATTTTGCTCCAGACACCAATATTGAAAAATCAGTAGATTAAAAAGCTTCTCCCATTCAGGGAAGGACACAAAGAGACTTCCTGACAAACTAATACAAACTAGTTTTCCTTGGCTATATATTGAGGGTTTAATGTGAAAATCTCACTTTAGATTATCTAGTTCAGCCTCTGCAAGCACAGGATAAACAGCAGTGAAATGATCCTATACCTGATCTTATGGAAAAGGCAGAGCAAAGCAGTCCAAAGAGACTGGGAGAGCAAATAATAAGAAAAGTAGAGAAAAGAGGAGACAGGAGATTGGTACAACCACCAGCCTAAACAAGAACATGCAGGTGAAGGCACTTGGACTCCCAAGTGGGAGGTGATTGTTGGAGAAGAGACAACACAATTCCATGGAGAGCTCTGAGCTCCTTTGCCCTGATTCTCTGGGCTCCCAGAAGCACAGAACCAGGAGTGAGCACTATCAAAGGAAACAAAAGTACATGTTAATACAGATCCCACTGAGCTCAGGTTAGAGAAAGCAGATGGCAGACAGGAGTTGAGTAAGAATCCCTGAGAAGTCTGAAAAAACAATAAACATCACATCATTTAAACAATTCACCCCTTCTGATCCTCTAGCCAATCCACCAGCCTCCAATTAAAACCCAGGCAGTGGAAATCCCTCACCTTTAACACGAGCTGCACGTGGTGATGCTTCCAGGAATGAGATAAACCTGCCAAATTCCTCCAGATTCCTGTTTCCTGACTGAAACTAAATAATGTGGAGAAGAAGTGAGAGGCAGAGACACTCCCAGCCAAGAGAGCTGCTGTGCCATGGCACTAGTGGGGCACTGTAAACTGGAGCCTGGCCTGCAAGCATTAGTGAAATGTTTAGTACAATACTTAACTCTGTTACATCTGGGTATTTCTTTCCCTCTGGACTAAAATGTTACAAATTTTACCATATAAATGAATGACTATATTTGTTGCTACAGGGTACACTATATACATCGTTGGAAGAAGAGAACAATAATTAAATTAAGGGAGGTGAGAGAAGGACAAACAAAATATTAGTAAATAAAATAGAATATGTTCAATAATACTTTTCAGGCAATACTTTTGCTTGTTACATTTACTATAAGGAGGATAAAATCTTTCACTCATTAACATTGAAACAGCTGCCCAAACATCCATCAGTCCCTTCCATCGCTGGATTTGCTCACGACGTTCTCGATTTGCCACTGCAGAGGAGCCCTCAGTTCTGGGGCTGTCAGTGCAACCAGGGGTTTAAACATCTGCAGCACAGCAGCCTGTGCCTGTTCCACCACCTCAGGTGGCACAGAAAGGCTGATGGTGGTTACTGAGAGCCAGGAGGGCCCTGCTGGGTCCTGCTCCCCAAACGTTCTCTGTGCCTCTGCTCATCCTTCAGAGAAGGACAGGCCACGTGCTCAGTTCACCCATTCCTCCTCAAAACACAGAGCACACGTGCAGGCTTCCTTCCTACATTTCCAAGTTCCTAAGTGAAGGTTTTTCAAGGCTGTTTTCTCACCCTCCAGCTCAAGGTGCAGTAACAAACATCTCCAGCTGAGGCCATCAAGAGCAGAGCCACACACACTGTCTGCACCTTCTTTTCCTTTGCCTCATCAGTAATTTATTTCCACAAGAACTGATTGATTACTTAATCAGAGCTATAGATAGCTAATAGTGTTTGATGAAAAACCAACCCAATGAGCTTCCTGGGGCTCATCAGAATTCTTTCCCAGTAGTTTCTTCTCTTCTATGACCAGCTCTACTTAATACATAGATACTAAAATACAAAGCAGTGCAAAATGACCATAAAGCAACTACAGCCCACACCTATCTAGCAGGTGCACTACGAGCAGGGGGCTCTGGAGGGACTGCAGCTGATTCACAAGTGACTCTGAAGTCCAGGAGAAGAAGCAGTGCAGTTCCCCAGAGCCCATCCTTCAGATGCTTGAGAGTTCACAGTTAAACGTGGTGTGGGGTTTGGAGATTTGTTTTCCCCTTTGATAATACCTGAGGCTTGTTTGTGATTCCTTCAGCATAGCCCACTGCAAGCACTCATGCAGAAAACCTCCTCTGCTGCTGTGAGGGTGTGCAGCTGTCTTTGCCAAGGTAACATCATCGTTTTGCAGGGCTTGATTTCATCCTCCTCTAGTCTGAATCATGAAGGAAAATTCTTTTTCTGCTGAAGAAGTCAAATCAAGGAAGAAAAGGAAAGGGTTGTGCAGAGCTTGGAGGAACTGCACAGGGAGCCATTTATGATCAGTTTAACTCAGGAGGTTACAGCCCTCCCTGTTAGTCAGCATCTCATCCTGCCTTTTTCTCCTTGCAACCTGGAGACCTTTCCCTTCCTAAATTTCAAAGCCAACTCTGATTGTTAGAGAGCACATGAAAGGCCAAGGATAATTTACTGATTTGTGAGGCTGCTGTGATGATGCACAGGGCACACTGGGCACCCCTGTAACAGTCCCTGCCCCACAGAGCTCTGGGGCAGGGCCAAACCCACTGTGAATGTCTCACATTTGAGAATTTCAATCCTTTCAGTCCTGCTGCAACAAAAGCTTTGAATTACCCTGAACCCAGGAAGGGCTTTGCATATGATACCAATATTTACCTTGGCAAGACAGTCAGAGATAAATGTGTGTCACATGGGCTTGCAGCTTAGCAGGGAGAGTATCCCCAGGGTCAAACCCTTGGGCCACAGAATCCAGAGGAAATGCTTTTTTTTTGTTTTGTGTGGTGTTTTAGTGAATAGCCTGTGAGCAGAAAGGAAACATAAAAATTGCTGCCTCAAGGGTATGGGTGAGTTTTTGTGTAACTCTCGTGCTGGTAATGAGAGTTTTCTGCACATTCACACAAATGTGTGTGTGTGTGAGCTGGGAAATTCTGTTTGAGTTGAGAAGGCTCTTACTTAAGGCACTGATTTTGCCTTGCAGCCATTACAGATGCATCTCCAGCAAGGTTCCCTATTGCATGTCTGCAGAACAAACTGTTTGAACAAGGGGAAAGCCCAGGGCAGGAGATTTAAGCACAGTGTGTGCCCTGCTGGCCCAAAAGAGCAGGCACACGAGCACTACCAGCTTGCTCTGGGCCATGCCATCTTTAGGAGTGTATCCTCTGGGCAGTGGAAATTACTAAATCCAAATTAACCAAAATAGCTTGCATTGCAAAATATTTCAGAAATATTTACAGGAGGTGAAATCCCAAATTAGGAAGGGTGTTTCAATTTCAGCTTTTCTCCAAGCCCAAAACATTCATCTGCTGTTTTCAACAGATCCCTTCCAATCCCTGCAGGATGTGTCAGGGCCAGCAGATTGAATCTGGTGTTCCCAACCTGCTTGGCATGACCCTCGTGGAGTGAAATGGGAACTGTGGGGTTGGAAGGAGTGGCAGCAGCTCAGGGTTACAGCTCCTGCCAGGACTCTGACAGACAGAATGTTATCAATTCACTGCAGATCTTGCAATAGGCCTTTAAAGAGAAGAGAGAAGATGCTCTTAAATTGTTTCTAATCACGTCTGAGATGTGCCAGAAGAAACAGGTGAAGCTTTATCCCAGCAGAATTCCCTTCTGTTGGACCCAGGCTCCCTGGGGGCACAGGAGAAGCTGGCAAGGCTGAGGTGCAGCCAGTGCTGGGGGCACTGGTTAAACTGGGGGCGCTGAGTAGTGGATGACAGAGTTGTAATCCGGAGGAGGGCTGTGGCATTCCAGGTTGGGATCCATGGGGAGCAGGACAGAGTCCTCCAGGGGGAAGTCCATGGTGTCCTCTTCCACCTGCACTGCTGGCTGGTACTTGACAGTCTCGTGGTCACACAGGATGGATTCCTTGCTCCTGCTGACAGCTCTCCGCCTGTGGGGAGCAAACATCGGGATTATCCACCCTGGCTCTTAATTGATGGCCAAAATTATTTCTCTAAGAAGTAAATATATAAAAATATCAATTCACCTCTATGGCACCCTGTAAGACAGTGATATTTTGCTGGCTGGATGAGGGAACTGAGATAGGTATTTTAGATAATTCTGTGTTTTAAAAGTAGATTTAGGAGTAATTCCTGCTCTGCTGCCTTGTCCTTTCAGCTCACCACATTTCAGTGCACTACAGATCTCTTACTTGTAAAGACACCTGTCCTGTACACACAGTAATATCCTTCCTCATTGTTCTGACACAGGTCAGTAAAAATTTGACTTTTCTGAAAGCAGAACTGAAGGCTATGACTTTTCTTGAAGCATGATAAGGGATGAAATACTGAATAATCTCTGACAGACTCTAATTTAAACTGATACTGAAAGCGAGAGTGTGTGTTGAACACGCTCAGGCAGTGCAAGGCAAAATCCCTTTTATATTCCCAGCCCTTTAACATTCCTGACCCAGGGGCTGGTGAAGGGCAGTGCTTTGCAGAATTCCAGCTGCTTTTGTCTCCTGTCCTCCCTCTTCCAGGTGATGGAGGGTGGGACAGAGCAACTTCCATCACTTGGAGCAGCCTCAGGGTTAAAAGTAGGAGAACCCTGACAAGATTTGTGTCACAAGGTGACCTCGAGGAACAGCAAGGGTTATGGAGAACTCTAAAGGTTTTTTCTGTCATAGGCTGCCTTAAAATAATGTTCTGTCAACCCTTGGTTTCTGAGCAATTCATTGCAAGAGGCCTGGATAACTGAGGGGTTCTCAAAAGGACTCCAGTGTGAGAGTGGCTTTTGAGCTGCTGCACTTTGCTCAGGACCCTTCAACAGCAGCTCTTGGGAAGGAGCCTCAGTCACAGTCTCACCACAGCACTGCTCAAGTCTCAGCTCAGAATGACTCAAATGTGCCTGGGAGAATTAAAAATCAGGCACTGCCCAAGCACTGTGTGTGTACTTCATATGTGTTTAAAGTAGTATCAGGTTACATTTTAATGACCCTAAACCAAGTCTGAATAGTCAACAGTTCATCAAATAATTGTAGAATTCATTACATTCATTTTATTGACACTTCTGCAGTGCTTCCAGTCCCCACAGCTGCTCATTTGCTCACTGGGGTGCTTTAGGAAGAAAGCAGAGCCAGTTCCTGCTCCAGTTTTGGGATCAAACCAACAGCCAGGAGCATCTGGAGGGAGGGCAGCAAAAGCCATTAATAGGAAAATAGCAGATCCTGGACAGGAACTGTGTGTGTGTGTGTGATGTTTTTGGGATGGTACAGCAGAGAGAGCAGGTTGGATGGCCACACACAGCTCCTTTCAGCTGAAAAGGGTAAATCTGCCCTGCTGGGGCTTTACAAGTTGTGTTCTCTTGCCTCTGAATCTGGAACCTGCCAAAAGCTCCAGGTTTCCCATAAGCTGCAGATATTGCCACTAGCTGACAGAACTAGTGTCAGTATATGAAGTAAAATAAATAAATTAACATTCTTGCTGGTTCTGGAAGGATCCCAGGTGTCCAGGCTGGAGTGGAACACTGGTTTCTGCTCAGTGCTCAGCACAGGAACAGCCTGTAGGATCCATCTGTGAATTACCCAGAGCTGCAGGGGAATGTGTGCTGATGTTCTGTACATCACTCATGAAGCTCTTGTGCAGCCACATTCAGACACAACACACAGCTGCAGCTCTGATCAGCTGCAGTGGGACATGGGCTGATTCATTTAGGGTCTGATTTCAGTGTGCTGGGCTGGCTGTCCACAGCAGGTTTGCATCTCCAGCTTTGGGAAGTGAGCCTGAGCTGTAAGAGCCAGCCCACCATGTCTTGCATGTCTAGGATGAGCTTGGGTTCTGTGATTGCTGCAGAGTTTATAGAACAAAGCTGCTGTTTATGTGCCTTCAGACCTGCACAAGGCATTGAAACCAAACCTGTGGAGTGGCAGAGCAGAAATTCCCAAATAAACAGTAACCCTGAGAGCTTCAGCAAAAACTGTAGCACCCTCTGCTTTCACAACTAAATTTTTCCTCATTGTCCAGAGAGAAACATGAGTGGAAACTCCTTATGTATTCTACAGATTTGGCAGGTGTCCATTCTCTACACACACAGTTTGCAGATAAACTCTTCTCTGACATAAGTAATGCAACCAGAACTGTGCCTCACTGTTTGTTTATGGAATTCTCTTCTTGTTGCTCAGTTCCATTGACTCATGTCAGACAATTTATGGATGCTCTGGCTTCCAATTTGCCGGGTATAAAGTTGTCACTGGAGACAGGGAGAAGCTTGAGAGTATTTGTTTAATTTGTTTATCGTGTAAGTATTTGTATTTTATTGTATAAGTATTTTATTGTATAAGTATTTGTTTAATTTAACCCCCAGCCTGCAGATGTCTGAGTTTGGTTTGGCCACACAATGGGAAATTTTCAGGGCCCTGACTCCCAGCAAATGTTCCTGTTGGGAACAGGGATATGGATTGGAATTGGATTGGATATCTGGGGATAACTCTGCCTGGTGCTGAAATCAGACTGGGAGGGCTCCTAAATGCTGCAATCTCCTCTCTGCTCCAAAGACAGAAAGCTGCTGAGTTATGCCAGAAGGAAGTTGTGTCACTTGCTATCTACTGGCAGACCAAAATGCAATTAACTCCCAATACTATTCCTTTCATCTAAATGCATTTCCTAATTAAAGCTCTCTGTGGGGCTTTGCATTTTTCCCTTTCATGCTGCTGTCACTGGCACTGCTGCCTGCTGTCATGTACAGCTGCTGCTCCCTTTTCCATCTGTCCTTGGCATCTCAGAAACTGCCCCAGCCCCCAGAGCTCAGCCTTGCCTGGATGTGGTTGGTTCTTGGGGCTCCAGGGGACACCAACACCCCCTTGATGGCCTGGGCCACTTGGGCTGCCCTGTGTGGAGCAGAGACCTTCTCCCTGAGCCCCCACAAACACTCTCTGACTGGAGGGCTTGGATTTGATTGATCACACAGCTGTGCAGTCCAGAAGTCACCAGTGGTTATGTAATGAACTAATTTCATTAAAAGCTGGCCATTCCTTGGTTCTCCTGGGCTGGCACTGCCCTGCCCATGAGGTGTTTCCTCACTGCTCTGCCTCTGCTGACCCTCAGTGCTGTGGGAGCCCATCAGAGATGCTCAGTTGGGATAAATCTGCTCCAGGCTGGAACATCCCAGCCCAGGCTCCCCTGTCAGTGCTCCCACTGAGGATCAGGGTGGGAATATCACAACACTCAGCTGGAATTCAGCTCGCTGCCCACTGACCCAAACTTGTCACAAATTGCAGTGACCACCCTGAGCACTCATTTGTCCTTGCACAAGGTGTCCTGTTTTGGAGACACAGCCTGAATATTAAATAATCTTCCACAAACTTTTTAGTTTTCTGAAAGTGCCAAACTTGTTTGGAAGATACCACAGAGGATAATCTTGCAGTAGCTTGAAGTCCTGAGTGACCTACTGAGGCTTTTTCTTCCTACTGTACAAACCAGAGATTTTGGAGGTAGAAAAATACTGAAACCATCAGAGAGCTGGGAAACCATTAGTGGAGCTGTTTATTTTATGTGAGAGGGAGCCAGTTTGTGTTAATCTAAATTTTGGGGTCAATGACTTGAAGAGGACTGTGGAGAAAAAGGATGGCTGCAGGAAAACCACCCTGAGCAGGGAGGGATTCCAGCCCCAAGGGCAGCAGCTCCTACTGCTCTGCAATAAGAAATCCAAGTATTTTGCTCTCAGCAGGAAAAACTAATGGACTTTTCTGTCCATGTAGGAAACCTGGCCATGTTCAGAAGCTGTGTTTAGGGAAAGATGAGAAATTGGGCTGATTGCTGCCAAGTAGAGCAGTTTGTCTCATGACTACATCTCTTGATAACATGTAGGAGCTTCAGGGCTTTGTAGGAGCTTTCAAAGGTGTTTAATGAGGCTCAGAGTAAAAGTGTTTTTTTTTTTTTTATTTTAATTTTTCTGCAATTAAAGAAATAAAAGAGTTATTTTTTTCTTCTGCTAGCTATGACTGATTCACAGTTTTCTTTAATACATTTCCAGCTGAGTGCTGTGCAGGAGGAATTTCATCCTGGGTTCTCCTCTGGCAGCACCAGTGCCTCAGCATTCTGCTGGCAAGGAGAACTTGAGGGCTGGGCACAGGAATTCATTGTTTGGAAACACTTTTAAATACAAAGTGCAGGTGATAACATTCTCCCAGTCCAAAGCCACCCTTGTCCCCTCACATGTGTGGCCAGGCTGCTCAGCTGTCCCTGTCCAAAAGCAGTGGGATGGAAAACACTGCAGTCAAATCCACAGCCTCTCACAATTCCCCTTCCAGTCCTTGCTGCTGTGAGCACAGTGCATAATCCTTGAACAAAAAGAGGTTTACATAACTCCTGAGCAGCTACTCATTCCAAGTTCTAGTTTGGAGAGCTCAGGTCAGGTAACAGTGCAAGGTGCTGCATGACACAACAATAAATGTATTTATTATTTCTGAGCTCCATTCTGCCCTGGAGCAAACATGTTGCCATGCCTCGTTTGTCTGAGAAGGTGAGAAAGGAATCCAGCCCAATCCTGGCTGTGTTTTTGTTGTGTTCTTTGTGTTTGGACATTAATGCCTGCTGCTACTGAACAAAATCCCTCATTTCAGTATTCCTGCCTTGCCTTAGGCCCAGCTTGTTTTGGCAAAGGCAGAGCTCTCAGTGATGGGATGTGGATGCAGCATGCAGAGCCCAGAGTGGATCAGCTGAGCCTCAGCTGATCTCGTGGGTCTGGGCCAGAACCAGACCAGGGATTTCTGAGCACCAGAGGATCATTGGGTTTGGGGGGAGAAGGGGAAGAGCTGGAGGAGGACAACTGAGCAGATACCAAACCTTTGTCATCTTAAACAATAACTTGATTACAGAGTCTCTGGGAGGATTTTAAAGCAGTGCTTGGCAGTAGCCTGATAATATTCTGAGACGGAACCTGACACCAGAGTCATCCCATCATTAAATCCCTCTGTGCTCCCTGTGCTTCCCTGAATGCTGATTCCAGTGTTGTTATCCTAGTCAATCTTCCCATCTCTCACTGCAGCTACTGCTTTGACTTTCTACTTCAGCAGCATAAAATACTCAGAACTTGCTGCTCTATTTTAGCAGCAGGAAAAGCTCAGACCTGGTTAGTCCAGCCTAACAGTGAGCCCTGGCCCAGAGTATCAGATTCATCCTCACTAAACTCTTGACACTGACACTCCATGGTGTGTGCTGTTGGCAAATTTTAGACTCAACAGAGGAATGAATGCAGGATAAATAAACAGTGAGATTTTGGCAAAAATAATAAATGCAGTCACCCTGGTTTAGAAAACATGCTAAGCCTTTGAACAGTTTTGTTTTAGAAAAGAAAGACTTTGAAAAGGATCCAGAGTAAATGTTTTTGATAGAGAGAGATACACAATTAACAAGGGTGACTTTATCTCCCCTGTTAAACCCACACTCCCTTCTGACCTCTCTAGATTATTCCACAGGCTTTGGAGCCTTGTTTGTCCACTTTTCCATGCAGGAGCACCCAGGGGTGTCCTGTCCTCAAACCAGAGGGCTTTGGGGTGCTCTGCACTGTTGAAGCTGCTCTTTGTGCCAGTGAGGGTCTGCAAGATTAAAACCAAAAAGCAGGAGAGGCAGCACAGCTTGTTGCAGGCTCTGCTGCAGGGTCTGCCTGGTGCTGGATGGAATCCCCATGGAAATGGGGTCAGGCAGGGATTCACTGCCCCCACACAGCCTCCCACCCACTCCCAGTGGCCCTGGTAGCAGTTCAGAAGGTTTTCCTGGAAATCCCTAAAGGCTGTTATGGAATTTTTGTGCTTCTACATCTGGCTGGATGTTGACTTTTCAGATTTTCAGGAGAAAGCCTAGAAGGGGCAGAGAGGAAACCTTCCTCTGCCAACTCTTTATCCAAACAGGAGAAAGCAACAGGGAAAAGCTGTCAGGGGTGAGTGACAGAAACCCTCAGAGGGATAAATCCCAGCAGGGAGGCTGCTCTGTGTGTGTGGATTTGTGTCAATGTGACATCATGCAGGAAGGAGGTGAATCAGCCCAGGTGAAGCATCACAGTAATGCAGCTCCTGACATTTGAGCTCTTGTTTTTTAGAGCATTTGGTCTCCATAGCAATGGATGGTGCTGGCAGGAAGGCTCTGGGTGTGTGCAGGGGATAAAAACAGGGAAGTGGATCAGGATCTCTGCTAATCCCACCAGTCCAGCCCTGGGACACTGCTGAACCAAAATACTGCTGGGCAACAACATTGCTGAGGCCACACTCCCATCCAGTACTGCCCACAGCATTCTCAGTACAGCTCACAGCATTCTACTGCTCCTGTTAGTGTTGTCCACCTTTCCTTGGGAAATCTTCTCCCCTTTCCTTCTCTCCTTCTCCCTTTTCCTTCTCTCCTTCTCCTTTTTCCTTCTCCTCCCTTTTTCTTCTCTCCTTTTCCTTCTCTCTTTCTTCCTTCTCTCCTTCTCCTTTTTCCCTTCCTTCTCCCTTTTCCTCCTCTCCTTTTCCTTCTCTCCTTCTTCCTTCTCTCCTTCTCCTTTTTCCACTGCTTCTCCCTTTTCCTTCTCTCCTTCTCTTTTTCCTCTCCTTCTCCCTTTTCCTTCCCTCCTTCTCCCTTTTCCTTCTCCTCCCTTTTCCTTCTCCTCCCTTTTCCTCCTCTCCTTCTCCCTTTCCCTCTTTCCTGCCTTCAAACATCAGGGAATGGATGTTTCTAAGGCATCAAGAGACAAGGCAAGCCCTTTCCATCTGCTTTTCTCTCTGAGTGAGAGTCAGCCCCTCCAAAACTGCCACACTCTGACCATGCCCTCTCCTGGGAACTCTCCCAGAATATCCAGAAATGCACCAGGATCCTTCTCATCCCTCAGTTCTCTTCAATGCAGAAAAGGGGTGATCTGGTGTAGAACAAGCAGCTGCTCTGCTAGGAAAGGTCTTGGAGTTCCTCAGTACAGAGAAAACTCACACAAATCTCAGTAGATTTCAGAGCAAACTCCAGGCAAGTAGTAATTAGTTTAATTAACTGAATGGACAAGAAATTCATTGCTACATAATAATTTATTTTTAAATATATTGGGCAGCTATTCTTTGAAATTCCACATGTTGACATTTAAATCAGTAAAATGGGTTGTTTTTATTAGGAAGGTGAAGTTTTTCACTACTGGGTCACCTCTGCCTGTGTGGTTGTTACTGAAATGCAAAGAACTGTGAGCAAAAAGCTAAAAATCTGCTTTTAATCTTCTGTGTTGTACTATGAGTGGATAAACATACAGCAAACCCTGTGCCAGCCTCTGTTTGTACCCAGGTGTGAACAACACAAGCCAGGGATCACAGAGGTGATTTAGGGAATTCTCTGTCTCAGAGTGATGCTAAAGCAAATGCAGCAATCAGGGCTCTGCTGAAGACACTGCTCTTTACTGTGCACAAGCATTTTAAGTTTACTCACATCCCATGAGCTGCAAAGATGCCACTCCTTCTGTCTGAGTTAAATATACACACTGGTATAATTACAAATGTCAGCTTTTGGATTAATGAATCAAGTTCTTCAAACTTTGCTCCATCCCTGTGAGAGAACACTGGGGAGGCACTGAACAAACAGCTAAATTAGACCTCTACATTCTCATTTTTTCTCCATAACTTCCCTGCCCCTTGATCTTAAAACACATCACCAAGGTTTTCTGGTTATGGGGCTGAAATTCAGAGTTCATCTCCTCTAAGCTTGCCTGGATATCCAAAGGTTTTCTTTTGGCAGCAGAAACAAAAGTGCAAATTTCAAAAGCATTTCTCTGAAAGCAAGAACTGTCTGAAAAAAGAAATGCTCCAGAGTACTCACGCCAGAGCCATGATCCCATAGGGCCAGGAACGGATTTCCAACCTCTTGGGGCTTTTTATCTCATCTGAGGTCAGCACCATCCCACTGTCAGACTCCTGAGGAGCAAAAGGAAAGGAACATCAGGGACATCTGGAACCTGGGACTGCTGTAGGAGCCACCAACCCTTCAGGACATTCTTTTATCAAGGCCTGTGTTATCAATTTTTATCCAATAATGCTGCTCTGGAGCCTGGGAATGTTTGCCTTGTTTTTATGACATTAAAGTTTTTGATCTGCATTTCCAAAGAGAACCCTTAAGATGAACATATAAAAAAATAATTTGACATTTTCACATTTGAAACTGATATTAAGCATGACATATGGGCACCATGTAGTAGGATAGCTGAGATATGAATAGACTGAGATTCATAAAGAATATATCCAATAATTCTGGCTGGGCTTCTCCAAGGAAAAAACTCCTTAAATACCCACTGGAAACACACAATTAGAAACATTTGGGGTTTGAAGGAAGTTCAGCAACATTTTCTAAATGCAAGTGCTGTGTAAAGATAGATGGCCCTGGCCTTTATGGATTTTTTATGAGCTGTCCAACAAAACTGTCTTGATTAAAGTTGGGGTTGTGATTCTGCTGCACTTAAAGCTGAGTCTTGAGGCTGCAGTTAAACTTTGTGCTAAGTTTGTACAAGAACACAGATATCACAGCCCTCATTTTAAGCAATTTCATAATATTAAATGCTCTGGGTGTTTCTTTGCATTTGAAATATTTTGTGATGCTGGAAAGTTGCACATCTGTGCATTTGTCAGAACCAAAACAGCAAAAGCCCTCAACATAGACTCTACTGAGTCTTATTTTACCAGTCAAACTGATCAAGATATAAAAAATAATCTCATCAAACAATAAATAACAAGAAAAAGCTTTTTATACACACTCTGGTCATCTATCAGTTGTTAATAAGATCAGTTTGTAAGCAATTTTATGAAGCATAAAGTGAAATCCTGAATTGATGAGGTCTGTCAAACCCTCTGTAAAACCCAGCTTGTCTCTGGATTTTATCTTGGCTGTTTCCCCTTCTCACACTGCTCTAGGAACAGTTTATCTGGGGGCTGCTCTGCATTTTGCTTCCACCTCTCTGCTAAAAGAATCTCCAGAGATTGCAGATAATTGCACAATGGCAGGAAGGTGTGGTGGAGCACACTTTGAAATAATGACCTAATGACTATTCAGGGTTGATAATTAAGAAAACTTCAATAACCAAAGTACACTTACTTTGTCCAAAAGCAAATCACTCACTGATTTAAAAGATCCTTGTTGAAACATCAATTTATTTCTGATCTCTTGATGTACAATCACCCTTTTTGGAAACTTTTCCCTCCCTCATGCAAAGGCTTATTTGAAAATGCCATGAACAGAGCTCTTAGGAAGGTAATGCTCCTGCTGGCAGCAATAATCTCTGGAGACTGCATTGATCTAGCAAATGTCTTTGTGTGATTCACAGGGACAGATTTTATCCTGCAAGAGGGAAGATGCAGGACCCAGGGAAGTTTCTAAGCCTTCTAATCCCTGAGATGCACCGATAGAGAGGCAGAAATTCCACCTGGGAAAATCCGAGGCAATAACAGGCCTCAGTCTGTGCCCAGCAGAGAACAAATGAGAAATGGGCTGTGTTTGTCAAGGACATGAAACATTTCCAGGACAAGCTGGAGCTGGAGACTTGAGCCTTCCTAAGGGAGCTGCTCTGAGGAATGGCTCTGTCCAAGAGGAGTCTCAGCTGGAGCCTTTCCTTGGCTGCTCCTCAGCACTGAGACTGCTCCTCTGTGGCAGGAGGATTCCTGAGGGGCTCAGCCTTGCTCCCTAAACTCTGTTCCACCTGCACAGGGCCCTCCTTAGGGACACAGAAGGTGCCATCGAGGCAGCAGGTGGGGACAGCACAGGGAGCTGCAGCCAGGGGCTGCCTGGGCCACTGAGGGAATTCAGGAATTGTTCTTGAGGATTTTTTTAAAGAAGAAAATCCAACCCATAACTTCAGAGGAAGCCAACAAGCAGAACTCTCACTCTGTAACAGAACAAGCATTTGTTTTTCTCTGGAGGGAAAATTAAACCCTTTAACACTCTCCCACCCTGCAATGGCATTAAACTGGCAATAAATACATTCACTTGCAGTGAGGAAAATCCAGGGTTAAAGCCCTTTGTGTGAATCAAGACCAGCATCTTGAATCTTGTTCTTGTCTACCCAGAACTGAACACCTTCACCCCACCAAGTGATTGGCTGTCTTGGCCAGCCAGAATGTGTTCTGGACACATTTCCCTCCAAGAGCTGCATTTCAACAAGCTGCCACTTCCTTATGGCAGAAAAACATCTTGAAATATGTAATATAAAGCCCCTTAGCCTGATCAAAGCCAGGGTAATCACATGTGAGTTTCTCTTTAAATTATTTGTTAAGAGAAATGCAGCTCCCTCTTTGTTGTCACACAGCCCTGGGTGTGAGATGCCAGAGCCAGCTCTGATTTAAAGTTCTCTCCTACCAAACAGATTCCAAAAGCTCTGATGAGCATTTCTGGTGCTGGTGACGAGTGATCTGTGAACCTGCTGGGGAAGGATGCAGGCACCTCTCTTACCTCATGCATCACTTTCTCCTTTTCCACTGGCACCTCATCAAATGTCTTCACACTCAGGGGTCTCTTCTTGCTGTTGTTACTGAAAGCAGGAAAGTGGATGGGTCAGCAGAAATCCCAGGCAGATGGTGCACCAGTTGTAGCTCAGTTACCTCCTCACACAGCCCAGTTTCCTGGACCCTTCTTTTTTGTCACCTCTTGTATCTAATAACCAACCCCCTGACAAATGTGTCTGGCTCTTTCACCAGCCATATTAAAGGAGGACAGCAGACAGTGAAATGTTTTTTCCCCCCCACCCTGTATCTGCTTTTCTCACCCAGTTTCCACTGCACTCCAGCGATTCACTCCACTGTTCAGGTTTTCCTCCACAGGGCAGGTTTTGGGGTTGGATTCTCCATCTGGACACAAGGTGATGTTCAGTGGAATGTAGTCTTTACCATCCTATGAAATTAATAACAGAAAAGAGCACAAAGCTGGGAAAGTTAATTTTGTGCTGCATCTCAGATTTGAGAGGTTTTTCTATCCCACAGAGCTTTGATGAGAAAGGATTAAATTGTGTTTTAACCTAACTGTGATGTTTGTTCAAGGTGATTATCATGTTCCTCACACCCTGGGGAAGTCATGGAAGTTAGAATGCACACTTTATCCAGGAATTACTGTGCAGGAGGCTTTGTGAGGAAACTGGGGCGCTTTGGGAACCTGTGATGTGGGATGGCTGCACATGGGCTTGGATATCCCAGTGCTGGTGAGGAGCCATGGACAGACTGCTTGGTTTGGTTCAACCTCAGCAGCTTGGGAAGAACCAGGCCTTAAAATGGGAGCCTGAGAGGATTTAATTTCTTGTTCTTCCCAGGAATTGCTGCTGCACAAATGAGGTCTGCATTGTCATTACCCCCTGCAGCAATCCTCAGGAATGACTCTGCCTCTAGCTCCTGAAACTATTTGTCCAAATTTCCTGGTGCTTCTTTTTGTTTTTAATTTTGAGAAGCAGTTAAGTGCCCTATTCCCTTATCATGATTTTTATGTTTCCTCAATTTACTTTGGTTATAGAATCAAATTCACAAGCTCTTCATGTGGCAGACTGGGCCCTCTTCAACTCAGCTCCACTAAATTTGTTTACAAACAGGAAGGAGCTGCAGAAGAGTGTTTGATTTTTTCTTCAATTAAATTGACAATTGCATAACAGATCTGGTTGTTTTTACTGATGAAGAAAACAACTGGTTTAACTATTATGAAATTAATCCTGATATACCTGACTTTCTGTGTTTTAAGCTGCACAATTGTAAAGCTCCCAGGAGCACTGGTGAACATAAACTTGGAAATGAGAGACAAAGTTCAAGAGGTGGAGAAAATCAGAAGTAAACATTTGAGTAGTTAACATTGTCTTTACTCACCCCAGCAGGCAATTTTCAGCTGTGCTAGGAAGTGCAATCTAATATTAATGTTAAATAACCTTCACCTCTGCACAGGCACACACGTGTGCCCACTGCAGACTGCATTTCCTGCTGTACCTGCTGCACGTTGGCCTGCAGGAGATCCCCCAGGCGCTCCACGAGCTCAGTGAACGTTGGCCTCTCCGTGGGCACCCCGTGCCAGCAGTCCAGCATGGTCTGGTAGCTGGAGGGAAAAAACAGGCATTAGGAATGGGGAAGGATGGCAGCTTTTCTTCTGTTTCATTCTGCTGCTTGGCTTGGTCAGTCTTTGGATAAAGAGATCCAAATCAGATCTCTACATGCTGAAATTCTGTTTAGTTTCCATGTGGGATGCTTTTTGTTTCCATATTCTTGCCTCAGCTGAGCCTGCAGGATTTTGGCTTTCACCTCACTTAGTGCCTGGCTGCAGGGCCCTGCTGATTCTGCTGAAATAAGTCCTGGTTATGGGTACTGGGTTTCTGTCACAGGATCTGAAGTCTGAGTTCCATGAACTGCAGCTGATGTGGGGCATCTGATCATCTTCTTGTTGGCTGACTTGGGCTGTCCTTAGTCTGTGCTGTCACACCCAAAATATGCCCAGTCACAGCTTTACTGCAAATAAAATACCCAGCTGTCATCTCCTCCCCTTCCCCACTTAAACACAATCTCTCTGTGAGAGCAATCAGCTCCCAGCAGCACCAGCAGCTCTTACACTTCAGGAGTGGAATATTCTGGAGATCTCATGCGCGTCCCTTCCTTGAGCCGCCGGCAGAAATCCTCATCAATCTGCACTCCAGGGTAGGGAGAGGCACCTGGTGGGGGAAAGCAGAGGGCTTGAGGATGGCACAGTTCCTGTGTCCAGCCCAGGGGGTTGGTGATCTCCAGTCTGGCAGTACCAGGAGCTCGAGTGAAGGAGCTGCAATCACTCACAATCTACATTTGCTCTTTCAGACTCATTCTGTTCTTCAGAGATTTCAATCGTGCTCTGCATTTGTGATACAGTCAGAGCCACTCCAAGGTAAAATTGGGCAGAGGAAAAATAAACTTTAGTAAGTTTAAGATTTTAAATATCTCTTGGTCAGTGGAAGAAAAGTTCCAGCTCATTCCATGGTTTCCAAGCTGTGACCCTGCCAGTGTCCTGCACAGAGTGGATACACACAGAGTAATTCCTGCTCATCCTTCATTGCCTTAGAACCCTGTGAATAAGTGCAGAGGGGCTGTGGGCACCTGGCTCCTGGCAAGGACCACAAGAACCTGGTTCAGTCCCATGTGTGGAATTGCTCCTCTCCTGGTTCACCCACTACTAAATATGATTATCCTACAGGGAAAACCCCCTTGACAGTGGGAGCTGCTCCTTCCAGCTTTTCAGCCTTGTTTTCTTTCCTGACTATGTTCAATGCTGTTTTCCTGAGTGCCACTCAAGTGTTGGCTGAACCCTGGCAGCACAGCTGGTGGAAGCTGGAATTGCTTTGCAGAGATTGGATGCTGGGAAGGGCTGGGAGCTTTGTGTTAACTCCCACAAAATTTGGGAGAGTGCTCTGGCATCTGAGTAATCCAAAGCTCACAGGTGAAATTCAGAAAGAGTCTGAAGTTTGAAATGTTACTGAACCTACTGTGGATAAAACAAAAAGATTTGTAACCTCCCTCCCTCTGCACTAAGCAAAGGCTTCCTGTGCAGCACAACCCTTGTCTTGGACATTTTGGCATCCCAGAGGCTGGATGATGAATTTGGAAACAATTTAATCAAGTCTTAATAAGAGATTGAATGGAATCTGTATCCAGCCCTCGAGGAATCCGTGTATTATTTACTGCCTATAACATTCCTGCATATTTCCTGCAATTTTTCCCCCATTTGATAACACCATCATGTGCTGTGCACTTGGGGGCACAACAAGAACAGCAGAAATCTTTTGGATAAAGCACTGAAGAAGGGGCCAAAATGTGGCTGTTGCCAGAATTATTCTACTCTGTGAACCTGACTGCTCAGTGGGCAGAAGCTGCACTGGGGAGCTGAGATCTCAGCTCTGCCTGAGAAGGAATCCCAGCTCAAATGGGCTCCCAGGACATCCAGAGCCCACTTCTGAATTGCCTGGATGTGCAATACCAGAGCACAGGACTGACAGTGTTTCCTGGAGTTATGTAAGCTGGAGATAGGCAGCACCATCATTTCTGCTCTATACCCAGATTTTCCTTCCCAATCCTGCCTTTGGCCTGTCATTATGCTCAGAATAACCTGGGAATTAACTGCTCAGCTCAAGGATGGAGAATCCCACTTGTTCTCCCAATGTGAGCTCTCTCTCTCTGTTTACATCACAGATCAGATCAACTACAAGATGTTGGTGAGAGCAAACACAGGAAAGGCGAAGGATAACAGTGACAGGACAAGGAGTAATGGGACAAACAGAAACAAGGGACATTTAGCTTAAATATCAGGATGAAATATTTTACTGGAGGGTGGTGAGGGCCTAGCACATGTTGCCCAGAGAAGCTGTGGTTGCCCCAACTCCAGCAGTGTTAAAAACCAGGTTGGATAAAGCCTTGAGCAATCTGGTTTAGTAGAAGATGTCCTGCCCTTGGCAAAAGGGGTTGGGACCAGATCATCTTGAAGATCCATCCCAACCCCTGAACATTCTGTGAGTCTATGATTCATTTTTGACTCCAGGATCTTTTGGGAGTTTATATTTTGGCCAGTGCTGGCCTCCTAGCAGCTGGAGGCAGCTCAGATCATAAAAGCAAGGAGCTCTCCCTTTCCCACTTCCACTCAGCACTGTATTTATCTGGACTGTGGGATAAGTCTGATAACTTGGATTTGGAATGCTGAGACAGCTTGGGAGAAATGTAGGCTGGAACATATGGTGTAAGGCCTCCACAGGATGTTTTCCTCGGGGGAAATCTCCTTCAAAATGCTCAAAGATGTGGCATGCATTGGATATGGGAGCCCTCTTTTGATCTTGGTTTTATTTTAGTGGGATAATGAGATGCTGATGTTACTACCAGGCACTGCTTGTTTACATAATTATCTCTGATTGCTTTTGGAACAGTGCACATTGAAATTCCAGGAGACACCGACATTCTGTACCATTAGTGATTTCAGGATGTGTTAAACACTGCTGGCACTACCTGACACGAGGTGTGCTGACCCCATTTGAATAATTTAAAGCTCATTGCAAACTCAGCCTCAGATGGAAATTAATATTCCCTCAAGTCCTGATTTCCCTGTATCACCACAGCAGATCCAGGCAGATCCTTTCTGCAGGCAGCCTATTGTCCTTCACTCAGCTTCTGACCCTGCAAGGACACAAACTCTTCTCTGCATTTTCCTAATCAGTATTTTTCCCCTTTTCAGAGGGTTCTCAGTCTGTGGGACCCAGTGAGAGCAGCAGCTGGAAATGGAAGCCAAAACACACCCTGTGGCAACGACAAATAACTTCCATCCCATGGCTCTCAATGGTGTGTAAAACTTTTATATGACAGAATTCAATCAGTGACACAAATCCTTAATTAAATATTTATCATTTGAGCTGCAGATGTGAGCAGTGCCAAACCACAGGCATGCCTGGATGAGCTGCATGAAAAACCCTCTCAGAGAAAATGACTGGTTTTGAGCCTGTGCCACCAATTGAAAAAGCAGTTTGTGATCTACGTCACAGCCAGGGCACAGGCTGCTGCACGGGTGGCAGCCCCTGCAGCCATGTGGGACATTCCAAATTCAGAAGGGGACAGTGCCAAGAAAGGGGCTAAAAGAACCAGATGAAATGGGTTTTTAAAAATAGATTAAAATAGCGGTGAATTTCACCGATTGGATTTTAATTTGTATTAGTGTTCAGTATGAAAGGCCATCTGTTAAATTCTGTCAGGACCTCTGGGAGTGATCCAAAGTTTGTTCCTGCAGTGGCCCTTGGATCCATCAGCATTCCACTCCTTGGGTTCCATGAGAGAGCCTTTCCCTGAGTGTGTCTCTGGATGCTGATGCTGAAGCATCTTCCTGAACAATCGGATAAAACCAGGGCATTCCTGGTGCTGCTGAAGCTTTGCCTTTCTGTGCAGGTGATGCTGTTACAGAGCCATGCAGGGCTCACCCCAAAACAGAACCACCCTAAATAAACAGGGCTGAGCCCCAGGGAAAGCAGGAGCTGCCACTTGTTTCAGCCACTCAAGTGTGAACTTTCTGCTTGGTGTGCAGATGTGGAGCAGGGAAAAGTGCAAATCAAAAACTTGGACTGGGAGCAGGTTATGATTTTGCAGCCAGCCCTAAGTAAAGATTAGGATAGAAACAGCTCCAGACTTTGCATTTGCACTTGGCATCTTGAGCCCAATCATTAATTTCAACTGATCCATAAACTAAAGATAGAAGGAGATTAGAGTTTGCTTTAAAATCCAGCAGCTTAAGTTGACAATGCTTCTTGTTTTCTTTTGTCTGCAAATGCTGATTAAAAAGCCAGAGCTGACATTCCTAAATTCCCTCAGGAAAACAAATCTTGCCACTCTGCAAGGAGAATCTGAGAGCAGCACAGTCCAAGTGTCTGTAGGGCTGCTTGTCTGAGTTTCACAGCTTTATCTGCTGGACAGTAACCAGAGCTCAGTAAAGCTGAGATTCTAACAGCACCCTGGGATGAAATCTCGAGTACAAAAAGAACATTATTATTATTCTTTTAGAAATGTTGTGGCTTGCAAATGATGCAGCCACAAGAGTCCATGTTCTACCCTGCTGCCAGAAGGGTTTAGGCTGAGCCCAGCACTGGGCTTACACCAACCCAACAGCAGCTGCTGCCAGGAGATTTTTCTTACCTAGAAAATCTTAGATTTTGTGGGGTGGATGATCAAAACATGCTGGTGTTCCATGGGTGCCCACAGCAGGGTGACTCTGCAGCCCTGGAGCTGTGGGCATCCCTGAAGCAGGAATGGTTTGACAGGAAACTTCTTCATTACTCCCCAAGAAATCCCCCACTCCTCCCAGCAGCAGTGGTTTCAATTACTTTCAGTGGGTACAAATGTTAGGTCCAGGATTTGGGATTTTTAATCCCCCTTCCCAGCGTTTTCATGTCCTTTGTCAGATGGAGTTCTCACTGAAATTTGCTTTATTTTACATCTGATCTGCACTGTGCACTCATCCTCAGTGAAACAGAAGCACTACCATGATCACCTTTTGTTAAAGCTTTTCTTAGCTAAGCAGCCATAAATTAGGGGGGGGGGGAAAGGGTTTGAAACCATTCTTACCTAGAGAAAATATTTCCCACAGCAGCACTCCGAAAGACCACACGTCACTCTGCGTGGTGTAAATTTTGTCAAAAATAGCTTCTGGAGCCATCCACTTGAGTGGAAGCCGTGCCTAAAAGCCAGAGACAGAACAGGTTGCCAGATCTGCTGTTCCCAAACCCAAGTTGAGGGTAACAAGTGAAGCTTCTTGCACTCACATCTCCCTTCCGGACGTAGTCGGGGTCTTTATAAATGTCCCTGGCGAGGCCGAAGTCGCAGATCTTGACCACGTTGTTCTCGGACAGGAGGATGTTCCTGGCTGCCAGATCCCGATGGATGCACTGCCAGGGAATGACACAGGGTCACAGGGGGCTGGGCAAGGAGCAGAGCTGGGAGCAGCAGAGCTTCTTTAGGAATGGGGAAAGGAGTGAAGTGTGCTGGGAGCGGCTCAGGAGTGAGCAGGAATCTGCTCCAATGCACGGTGATAGGCAAAAGAGAGAAAAACTCAGGGAAAAGACAGTGTCAGAGCCAAAAGAGAGAATAACCCAGGGAACAAGCCAATATCAGAGCCAGCTTTCTGATTTTTCTGTCTGAAATAACTTTGCAGTCCCAACAAGGAAAGGAGTTCCTATTTTCCATTTAGCTGATCCCTGGGAAATTTAGGAGAGGCCAAAAAGCAGCTGCAGTTCCCTTTGCCAGAGCAGGCCCAGGAGGGTGTGAGATGGGATAACCCTGCTCAGGATTTCTGGGGGCTGCCCTGGTGGTGTGTGTGAGTGCAGGCTCAGCTGTGTGGGTTACACTGCATTTACCTGAAAAGGTGTTCCACAGCCTACAAACTAATTCCTGTTTATGCAAGAGGTGCTGACTTTGCTGACAGTCCCCAACACCTCTGACAAACTAAAGGAATAACTGGATACTCCCTCCTCATTTTCCAGCAGTGTTGTGTTCACCACACTAAGAGGAGCTTTCTCTACAAGCTCTTTCTACATTTATTTATGAGGCAGTTGCACAAACTGTCTCACAATCTGTGTTCACTCCTTCTATCTAAACCCTCCTGTTGCAGATGCCAGTCCCTGCAGCCAAGAACAAGATGAATGTTCCTCCACAACCCCTTCAGTGCTAATTACTGCTTAACCACCAGAGCTAACATGATCTCCAGCACTCTAATGAAGAGCAAAAAGCAGATTTCTCAGACTCCAGAGTGTATTTGGGTTTCTCCATATCAGATACTCTGCCAGAAGTGTGGATGAGCTCACTTTTCGGGAGGCGAGGAACTCCATGCCTTTTGCCACCTGGAAGCTGTAGCAGATCAGATCCTCCAGAGTCAAGGGCCTCTTGTACAGATCCTCAGCATCTAGGAGAGACCAGAGACGTGGCAAAACTCTGCAGCAGCAGCTCCAGAGTGTGTCACTGTGTGTGTGTCAGCTCCAGTGTGTGCCACTGGTGTCATTTGTGTGCTGGTGGCCCCAGCCCCACACCTGAGTGCTGCCTCTGACATCTCTGCAGGGTCACAGCTCTGGCTGAGCAACCACTGAGCCAGAGGCAGAAGATCAGATGATTAACAAAGTTCCCTCATTCATTACTCACTCATTTAATTATGGGGAAACACCACCTCAGGTTGGGAGTGAGGGAAACTTTATAGACAAGAGCCCAGGGACAGAGTGACCTCACAAGTCTGGTAAAACATTCCTGTTTCTGCTCTCACACAACAGGAGCAGCTTTTGTTCACAATACAGAGCTCTCTTTTTGTCAGACAGTTGGAGTGGGGAACAGGCAAGAGGAAGAATTCGGGATTTCAGGAACAAGCCAAGGCATGTAAGGGCTTGTAAAGTGTGTGACAGTGTGTGTGGCATAGCCAAGTGACAGAAATCTTTCCAATAAAAGATTTAGGATCAGGTAGGGTTCTTTTACCTTCTTCATCATCTTCTGAGTCACTGTAACTCTTATCTTCAATAAATCCTGAGCTGGCAGAGCTGCCTGTGCTGGCCACACTCTCCAGGCGCCTCTTGATCAGTTCAGTCAAATCACTGTTGGACTCATCCAGACTTTTCTCTCCTTGGTCAGAGTTTTCCTGGGACTAGAAAATGAATAAATCTGATTTTTAGCTTTGTAGGATGCAATGCTTGAGGATTCAAAATATGTGACAGAATGGCATAAGGAGAAAAGGTCCTCTGGAGATGAGTATGTTTGAATATGATGTTTCTTGAAGTGGGAATAAATAGGAAACCAGTCTTCATTAGTTCTAGCTATAAACTAATTTAACTCCTATTTATTCCTAATTATTGTTCCCCTTTCACTGACAGCAATATTCCCCATCAGAGTTAGCTGAAAGCTGGCTGGGTGAGGCTGAGAGGTGAGCAGAGAGAGGCTGTAATCCTCTTACTGTTTTAGGATGATAAAAATCCCCTCAAGGTGAGTGCACGATGGGCACTGCTGTGTCTGTGCTGGGCAGTGAGGCACAACCACCCCCAACTCATGGCAGCAATGGTGAGAGAAATTCTGAGTGACTGCACCAGGAAAATCTCCTTCACTCACACAAAGTCCCTCAGGGGAAGGGACAGAGGATGGGAATGAGCAGATGGGGGAAGGATGAGCTGCTGTCACTTGGGACCTAGAAACAAAAATGCCCAAACCAGATTTGTATTTTGAGAGGGTTCACCTTCTCCTAGTTCAGTTCATGCCAGTTTTTCACTATTTTGTTGTCCCCTGTGCTGGGAAGTATCTCACAAGTAATCCCCTCTCTTTCAAGTGCTCTGGAGTGTTTGGGTGCTTGCAAATAATTCTTTAGGAGATGCTAGAAAAGAGAAGCAGTGAGATCCTGAAGTGGGGGGAAAAATCTCTTCTTGCTTGTACAAATTGAAATGTGGAGAGAAAATGAAGTGCCCATAGAAATCCCCAACTGCCTTGGTGCCAATGCAGAGCAAATCCAGCCTCTGTCAGTGCTTGTTGATTCCCTGCCTCGTGACTGGGAGAAATCTCATTTTCTTACCTTGTATGCAATGAAATCTCCTCGTTTCCCTCTGAGATAGTTGGACAGATTTCCATACTTGCAATATTCCACTATGACCATTAAAGGACCTAAAAAAGACAGTGAAAGTCAAATGAGTTTTGAAGCACTGCAAAGCACGTAATTCCAATTTATCCTACCAAATCCTCTTCAAAAAAAAAGTGGCATTTCTGTTATACTGATGAGGAAATGAGGAAGCACAGGAGTGACACAACCAGTAGGAATGTGGAGAGAAGGGAACACATTCTTGGATGGTAACAGTCAGAATTTATTCCTAAATTATAAACAAGGAAAATTCAGGATGATCAACACGATCCCAGATGCTGTTAAGGTTGATTTGCTCTGTACATGGAGCAGTTTTCATTTTCTCTGCTGGCTTCACAATTGTTTGTTTTGGGTGGAGCTGATGCCACTAGAGGAAATCAAAGTATGCAGGGCCATAGACAGATCTAAATGAAAAGCTGCAAAAATACTCAGTAGGAGTTTCTGAAAGCCTGGAAAGTGCTCTCACTTTCTTCATTATTCCTCTACAAACCACTGTAGATTCTGTGCTGCTTTTATACAATTATGCAGGTTTTTAAGAGCTGCTTGAAATGCTTTTGTATTGCAGTGTGAGATGTTAGGGGAGGGAAATCGTCAAATGTAAGAGAATGTGAATTAATGGGACTGGGATGTAGGTAAACATGGACTATTTTCAACCCCAAACAGGAGACTTTAATGTCCAGAGCCTTTTTCTCTGGAGAAGGTTTGTGGTTCAGACTGAGGAGTTTGCACTTCAAAGGGGAAGTGCTGAGAGCTGCACTTGGCCTTGGGGAAGGAGCTCAGCAGGATTCCTGCTGGAATTCCTGCATCCTCCCGGGCAGGAGGGAACAGTGAGCCTGGGACAGTGTGGGACAGGGACAGGAGCAGCCTTTGGGAGCACATTTTGGGTCCCACAGAAGGGAGATGCTGAATTCCTGCAGGCAGAGCCAAGCCCGTGGTGTTCCCTGTGGATTCCTGCAGGATCTGCACCCACCCCAGCCCTACAGCACTGCTGCCCCCAGTGCACACCCTGGGGCTCTGCGGGACCCCCAACCCCTCTGCCTGCAGCTGCAACAACCCTGAAAACCTTGCAAAAAAACCCAACCCCAAATCCCCCAAATCCCAGTGGTTCCAGTGCTGACCCCAGAGCTCTGCTCAGTGCTGGCATCTGGCTGTGCTCAAGAGATTTGGCTCTGAAGAACCCAAAATCCAATGTCCCTCGTGGATGCCCTGAGGAAATGCAGATTCCAGAAGAGCTTTAAAGCTCTGCTCAGTGATTTATTCATGGTTTTGAAAGGCTTCCTAGACGTGGCCTCCCCATATTTTGTTCCCTCATTGTAAAGCACACACTGCATTAGTTCTGACTGCTGAACATCAGACACTCGCCAAAGTGTTAAATTCTGTTATCTGGTACCTTGTTAAAATAATGTATGTGCATACTTAATAGCAGTCTCCAGCAGGAATACACGGTTACATAAAGCCTAACAGGGGAGGGGAGAGCTCTGGAATTTCACAGAACTCGGATCCGTGTCTGCCTCTGGAGCTCAAGGCTGTTTTTCTTTAGTCTGCACTTGCAGTGCTCAGAGGAGAACAAAGCAGTGCCTGCCTCGAGGCTCCTCCGTGCCCTGTGAGGTCCTGCTGCACCCCTCTGCTCCACACTCTGCCCCCCAAAAGTGTCCCCAGGCACCTGGCAGGGAGGAGGGAGGGTCACCTCCCACCTGGGATGGGGCAGGCTGGAGAATGGGAAATGGAGGAATTCCTGGGAGAAAGTTTCTCAGAAGCTGGCAATCAGCCTTTGATCAGTGCTGAGGTGTGTCTTACTGTGCAAGCAGAGCTCTGGGGCTGCTGTGGTTAAAGAATCACTGACCCCTGCTCCTGCTGCCAGCTTTGAGCCCAATTAGGGACTTGCCAGCACAGAGTCACCAGCACTGCCAGTGTTCCAGCCCTCTGCTCACAGCCCCAAGCAAAGGCTCCTGGTGCTGCACCTGAACCCCAATCCCTCCAGCTGGGGCTGCCCTTGCTCCCACATCAGCTTTTGGGGTCTGGAGAGCTGCAGTTCTTGGGAGCTCCCCACCCAAGGCTCCCAGATCCCAGCAGTATCCATGGCTGCTGGTTCCTGAGGAACTGGAACCACCTGGCATTTCTTCCCTGGCATCCCCCCAGAACTACCCCACTGAAGTTTTCCTTTTCCCTTGTGGCTGGACAACAACTGTTGGGAACTGATGGTTTTGGGCTCTCAGATGATGAGAGATCTGTGCATCCTCTCTTGATTTTCCCCTTCATTTATTTCACTCTGGGGTTTCCCTTGCCCTCAGGTCCCCTAAACCTGGCACTGGGGGTGGCTGTGAACATGTGGAAATCAGCAGTGAGGAGCCATCCTCGAGAGCTGCTCCCCTAAAGCTGGAGCACAGTGAGAGGCAGGGAGGCTTTGTCTGGCAGTGTGGCAAGGGATGTTTTAGTGAAAAGGTCTGAGATTTATGGGACTTTGCATGGTGCAGCTCAGCCCCGTGGGGTCCCTGCTCCTGCTGCACCCAGGGCTGCCCCAGGTTTCCTGTACTCAGAGCAGGAATTGCTGGGTTTGCCTGGAGAGGGCAAAGTGCTGGGAAAGCACCAAGGGCTCAGCCTGGTGCATCCTCCTGACAGGGCAGGGAAGGAGAGGGAGAAGCCTGGAAATGCCCACGGGGAGGAATTGGGCACCTCTCTGCAATCCAGTTCACCTCTCTGCAATCCAGTTCACCTCCCTTCAGTGAGAGCTCCTTTGGGAACAGAGGGAAGACAGAGAGGTGACACCAGGGCTGAGAGAGGTTCAGGAGCTCTGGGTGGGATGAGGACACATCCTGCAGGAGCAGCAGCAGCTCTCCTGTGAGTAGAGAACTGGAAATGGCTGTGCTTGCATGGATGCCCCACAGGCACTTCCAAACACCCAAAGAGTGTCTGAAAAGTGTTTTCTTTTTTGCTCCTGATTAACTGAGGACTCCTCACCTCCAGCTTTGGTGCAGGCTCCCAGCAGGTTGACCACATTCAGGTGGTGTCCTATATGGATGAGGATCTTCAGCTCAGACATTAGAGCCTTGCATTCGTTAGTAGTTGCACATTCTGCTTAAGATAAACAGGAAAAAAATCATCTTTACACAACAGGATATTTTCAACAGGACACAGCAAGATCCTGTTTATCCTTTGAAACAAAACCCACCCAGGCTCCTTGCAGTATCTTGGCTTTTCAGACTCTCACACAGATAATAATTCATCCGTTTCATTGTCTGCTGACCTTTATGGAGAGGGGAACCCTTTATCTTTGGGTGACTCTTCCTTTCTGCAGCGTGGGTTATGGAGGGTTACAGTCCCTTCCCCCAAACCTGATCCCACAGAGCCTTTGCCAGGACTCAGATTTGCAAGCTTAGCAAAGCCCCCCCAGCACACAGAACGTGTCCCTTCCTCCCTGCTGGGCTGTGATTTCAGCAGGACTTGCTTACAGTACCTCAAGACTCTCCACTGCAGGTGATGAGAAATCCACACATCTGGAACCTGTGTCCCAAAATGTCCCAGGGAATGCACAGCATTACTAAAGCTCAGGCCTGTAAGATCTTACTGACCCAAGAAACACATTTTCTAATATCTGTATAAACCTGTGTGTGAGGCCCTGGCTGGCCAGTGACATTATGTTTAGGCTGGCACCCTCAGACCAGAAGGTTTTCAGGTGCTGCTTTGTCTTCCCAGCCTTCTCTCCAAAACTTTCATGATGTATTTTAACAGGAGAGGCTTTGGCCCATTTCCTTTGCCTTTGCATCATGTAAGATTTAAATATGAAGAAACAGTTATGTAACAAATCATTTGGTGTGACAGGTGTAACCTTTAATCTGTTTGTAGAATTCCCCAGAATCTTTCTCCAAACTGTGTCATAAAAAAGGAGCTATCCCAAGATTCCTTCAGTCAGTAGTGGCTGGTGTGTCCATGGGTGGCATCACTCTGATTTCCCCTGGCATGTGCTGGAACACACAGCCAGCTCAGAAGTGTTGTAGATAATTCTGCACATTGAATTTTAGCCTTCAACCCAGAACAGACCTGAGCACACTGCATGGAGATGGCAGAAATTCAGGCATTTCCAGAGCCTTTGGAATTCCCTGGGTGGATTGACTGATACTAGAGAATCTGCTTTATTCATGAAAGTGATGAGTTATGGGCACGTTAGTTGGGGAGGGCAGACCAGAGCAGGAGGCAGCTGCCTGCACTGGGGGAGGGAGGTGTAAAACGATGGAGAATCTGCCAAATATTGCTGAAAATGTGCTGGCAGGGCAGAGCTGACATGAGGAGCAGCATGGAAGGGAATGAAACCCCAGAGCTGTTCTGATGGAGATGGGAACATGTCTGGATCAGGGATTTCTATTTAGGGCATTTCAGGGATCTGGAAATGGGCATGGAATGGAGATACAACAGCAGGAGAGGAGGTGATGGGAAGGATGAAAATTAGAGAGGGGACACCAGACCTGAAGGAGGTGCAGAGAGGTGATAAATGAGTGGTTTTGTGATTTCAGAGAGATGGGAGCAGCAGAGCACCACGAGAGGCAGCTGGTGGCAGAAGCCAAGTCCTGTGGCAGCAGTCACTGGCTGGTGGCATTGCAGGGGTTAATGGTGTCATGCAGCAGGATGGAGCTGTGAGGGCCATGGCAGCATGGAGAAGCCTTTGGGATCAGCCTCAGGAGCAGTCCCAAGCCCTGCCCAAGCAGGCAGGATGTGTTCATCCCTCACTCTGTGTGCAAACCCAGCGTGCAAGAACCGGCTCTGAGTGTTCTCCTTCCCTCCACCCAACAGGGAAAGCTTCCCTTCATTTCAATAATTGCAAGCAAGATGTCTCTAATTTACTCCCCTGGCACTGGGGTTTTTTCCAGCCCCTTGAACTGCTTTACATCTGGCTGGGCTGTGATGGAAGGCTGAGCTCCAATTTTGGGCTATCTTGTGGAATTACACTCCCTAATCTGTTCCCCTCCTCACCCCACAGAGCTGGAGCTGCTGTTTGCTTCCTGGAGGAATACAAGCCTTAATCAGCAGCCCAGCACAGAGCTGCTGTCATTTCCTCCCCTTGCCTCCTTCCAGGATGGCTCATTCCCACCTGGAACCCCACTCCCTGCAGGTCACAGCCAGCCTGGGGGCTGAGCACAGTGCCCTCGCTGCCCCCAGCTCCCCTGAGCAGTGTGGGAGGATCTCAGAGGGATTTTTGTACCTTTCAGCATTTTTACGGCAACTGTTTTGCAGGTTGAAGATTTATCAATGCCAAAAGCAGACGCCTCCACCACCTTCCCAAAAGCACCATGACCCAGAGTTTTACCTAGAGAAGCAAGAGTCGAGAGTGAGCCCAGGAGGGGACATGCAACCTCAGCTGTGCAGGAGAACCAGGCACAGTGCACAGACACAGTCACAGCAGCCTGAATGACATCCTGCAGCATATGGATAGGCAGGGGGTGCTATCCATATGGCCTGGATGCAATAGAGCACGGGAGAGAACAGAGCAGGGGAGGTCACTGCACTCACACTCACTGAGGGCAGGGCTGGCACCTGCACGGACTGAGGGGACAAACCTGGGCACAGCCGGGGATCATTGTGCACCCTGATGTCTCTCCTGAATCATGGAGAGAGCCAGCAAGGCCCTCAGGGACTCACAGCCCTTTCACCCTTCAGTTATTGACATTGATGGAAAATTGCACTAAATGGAATGTAGGATAACTTTTATTTTCCCTTTCATTTGGATTTCCCTGCTTGTATCACCTGGTGTGCTCTGAGGGCTCTGACCCAGGGTCTGGCTTTTTGGTTCTGTGCCACCACCACCACCTCAGATTTTGGGATTTTTGTCTGTGCCCTCCTCCTTCCACGTTTTCCAGCTGCAGCACCGAGAGCACACACAAATACAGATATTTTCCCTGCACTCCTCAATGCACACAGATGTTACAGTTTCGCTGTGCAAACACCGCCAGCTTTTTGCATTTTCTCACTCCAGCAGCCAGTGAACTGAGCTGTTCAGTGAAATGTGGCTCGTTTTTCCATGAGAGCTTTTAACAGCTCAAAGCTGAGTTCTGATGGCTGATAAGGAAGTGATTATTTGATGAATTGATACCTTTCTTCAAAAGAAAATTCACTTTCCTTTTCCTTCTATGGGAATGAAATCACACTTTTGGCAGGGACAGTATCTGGCCCTGCAGGTACCTCTTTTCCTATCAAGGGTTTGGCTTCCCTTTTCCAAGGAAAAAGGTGGCAGCTTTTAACAGAGTCCTTCCAAATGCCCCATTCCACCCTCCATCCATGCTGATCCTGATCTCTGTGACCCCAGATCCGAGGGTGACACTGTGACAGGCTCTTGCTGGGTTATCCCACATCCATTGGGCAGCATTTGGGATCATCCTTCCCCCAGCTGTGACCCCAAAGCACAGCACTCACCCAGGCGCAGCCTGTCCCTGGGGAACTCCCACTTGCTGCTGTCGTAGGGCAGGCGGTCACACTGCTCATCCAGGGGCATCTCCTCGGGGTCCATGATGATGGACAGGTATCCTGTTTTAATATCTGTGGCATCGGGCTAAAAACAGGGCGGGGAGAAATGATTCAGGGGATTTAAGGTGGAATTCCAAAGGGAGGGAGCTGTCTGGGGAGTTCCCTGAGCCAGGAATGCATCGCTGCAGCTTCCTGCTTCTGTTGGACAGCTGAGACACAAATGTTTGTGTGTGGCTCTGGTTGGTGTTGGGAAACACAAAATCCACCTGGAGCCAAAGGAAATCACTGCTTTTCCATGGGAGCTGCATGTTTTGGTGTTGTCACCGTGTTTTGTTCTGCAGTGTTTCTTCTCCAAGTTCTCCACTTCATGGCTGCAACTTATTGCAATTTAAAATGGATGGGAAGCTGCTGGAAATTGCTATTTGTGATGCTGCTAAAGTGAGAAGTTGTGGTTGGATGGGTTCTGTGAGCAGATTTGCATAGGTGTGAGGTGTAAGAGGAAATTCAGTGTTGTCCACAGCTCTGTTAAACTGAGGTCAAGGATAAAAACGTGAATTTAATCCCTCTGTTTGCAAGAGGGGAAATTTTACCCAAATATTGGAGATCAGCACTGGGACTGCAGTTTGGTGAGAGCAGAGCAGAGAGTGTGCTTGCCTTTATGTTTGCTGTTTGTTTCAGGAAAACAAACCTAAATTCCTTCAAACTTTACTGCAAGTTTACTTTTTGAGTCACAAAAGGGAGGTGAAAAAGGAGCAAGGAGCTCAAATCAGCTGTGTGGTTTGAGCTCATTTCTAGAGCAGACAGCCTGGAATCTTTTAATATCTTTTAGAGTCAAGTGCTGAAATCTAGCCCTCATTTTAGAGGATTTAGGGAATTTTTTTGTTATTCTCACAAGCCAGTTTGACTCATGAAGAGGGAGGAGCCCGATTTTATGGTTCCACAGAAGTGGCTGGAAACCTCACAAGTGACTTCTGGAGAAGTCAACACAAACCATGGACTGAATTTTGCAGGGACATTTTTATCAGTTTTTCTACCATCTGCCCCAAACCTTTGTCTCTAAACACCGAGCTGGGGCAGTCCCAGCCTTTGTGCAGCACAGGAGCTCTCTCACCTTTCTCAGTTTGCGAATGAAGAGGGTCAGGAGGAGCCAGAAGAGAGTGGCAGCCAGCCCTGTGCACACCAGAATGATCACCTCAATGTTGGATTTCTCCTCAGAACCTGCAGGTGAACGTACAGCCACGTTGGAAATGTGTCCAAAATCCCTGAAGTCCCTGGAATTGTGCATTCCCCCAGCCTGGGCTCACCTTGGATTTTGATGAAGGCTGATGTGCTGTCCTGGCCCAAGTCATTGGAGGCTCTGCACTCATAGAGCCCCTCATCATCCTTCTTCACTCTCTCAATCACCAGGGTGTTGTTTTCCATGGAAATTCCTGTTTTAAGACATTTTGGTTAATGTTGGCACAATAGCCTGCCTGCCAAAAATCCTTTCAGGAGACAGGAGTGAAGGTCAGCTCCCATCCAGGCAGGCTCTGGTGTTAGGACACATTTTAATCCTGTGCTCCTCCTGGTCTGGGAACCTTTCCCTGAGTTTTTTCTTCCTCTTCAACACCTGGATAAATTATTTGGCATCTTTTAAACAACAGCAAATGTGGTTGTTGATTTAGAGTGGGTAGAGCCTGGAAGCAAATCCAGAAGTTAGCAAAGGGATGCAGGGTTGGTGTCTGATAGCAGGAAGATACACTAGGAGAAATGGGAGCTCAGTGGAATTACTGAAGGCTGTGGGAAGGTTTGGGACTTGGGGAACATGGAACTCAAGTTGGGCACTTCTTGGAAATATAATGGTGTGAAGCAATCCTGGATTCACAGGCAGCCAGGTGGAGTGAGAATAGAGAGCTTGCCTAGATATGACCTACAAGAGACTTTTCAACATTTCATTGTCCCAGTTTCATTTTTCCTGATTTGTGGTACTGCACTGAGAATTCTTCTGTTTCACTGAGGGGATGATTGGGGTAGAAATAGGGAAACAGGTCAGGCTTGGAATCCAAAAGGAAAAGACATTTTGAATTTCTGGGTGTTCTGCCTGTAATCCCGTTGTTGTTAACAAGAGTACTGCACACAACTTGCCATGCACTGTGCTGAAATATTTACCCTAAGGTGTTTCTTCCAAATATTTTATTTATGTTTCCATTGGTTGGATGAGTTACATGCTTGTCCCTCTAGAATTATTTATAAAATTTCAGGAGCTATAAAGAGTTTCTCTCAGAACATTCTGATCTGAATTATGGATGATCCTAGATTTCCTACCTAGTCCAAGTTGCAAAATTAAAGTCACAGGACCAGCTACTGACATGGGACTCTCCATGATTTATGGGAGGACTCAGGACAGCCTCACCTCCAGTGCAGTTTTGGATATCAGAATATAAAAAGGACTTTAAACCATTGGAGAGCAGCCAAAGGGAGGGGTCTGGAGGGGCCTGGAGGAGCAGCTGAGGGCACTTGGTTTGTTCAGAGCAGGGAGATCTCAGTGAGGTCTTTGACATCCTCCCGAGGGACAGCTCCAATCTCTGCTCCCTGTGACAGGGACAGCACCCAGGGAATGGCTGGAGCTGGGCCAGGGCAGGGTTAGGTTGGATTTTAGGGGAAGGTTCTTCCCCAGAGGGTGCTGGGCACTGCCCAGGCTTCCCAGGGAATGGGCACAGCCCCACAGAGCTCCAGGAGGGTTTGGACACAAGGGATGCCCAGGGTGGAATTGCTGGGGGTCTGTGCAGGGCCAGAGGCTGGATTGATGATCCTGTGACCCCTTCCAGCTCAGCACATCCCCTGGATCTGTGGCACAGAGCTGGGAAGGCACCTGGGCTCAGGTGAGGGAGCTGGAGGCTCAGGTGAGGGCTCTGTCCCAGAGCTGAGAGCACATTCCCATCTGGGAAATAAAGGACATTTCACACACCATGGGGTGCCCTCAACCCCTCTGCCAGGTGACTTTGCTGCAGTTTATCATGACCAGGACAGCTGAGAGCTCAGGCTTGTGCTGCCAGACCCACCTGACACAGGTGCACCCTGGGGCTCAGTTTTGTGCCAAACTCTGGTCTCACACCAGCACCCTCCCTGATTTCCCAGTGCTGTGCTGATGTGTGCTGGGCTGGCTCTGCACACAGGAGCTTCCTCTGACCTCAGAGCCCAAGCTGGAGCTCCCTGCAGTGCTCTGGCATTTGGGTTTGTGTGTGTGTGCCCCAAGTGATGGGCACAGCCCTGGTTCCTGTGTCATGGGGACCCTGCCAGCCCATTATCAACATCCCCAACAATTCTGGGGAGCAGGAGCTCACCTGAGGCTGCTGAGATGGGGTAGCCATTCTTCCTCCAGGTGACCTGTGGCTCTGGTGTCCCACTGACCTTGCACTCCAGCAGGATCTTGCCGCTGATGTTGACCTCCAGGTCCGTGAAGTTCTGGATCACCAACGGCGCCGCCTTCGCTGCAGCCACAAAGGGAAAGAGCCCAGGTCAGGTTTGGGGAGGCCCTTCCAGGGAAATACCCCAGTCAGGTTTGGGGAGGCCCTTCCAGGGAAATACCCCAGTCAGGTTTGGAGAGGCTCTTCCCTCCCCTCCCCTCCTTGCATGGCCTCTCTGGGCTGGATGTGGCAAAGCTGTGGTTGATCAGTTGATCAGAAGTTTATTTGGTCTATTTTCACACTGCCTAAGCTTAAGTTTGGAGAAAACAAAGGACAGGGAGTGGGTGGTGCACATGCAGAGTTGAAGACAAAAAGGAGGAAGGAAGGTGAAAAGAGGAAACAGTTCTAAAGGTTTTTTATCCTCCATCAGAAGGGCAGTTTTCTCCTTACTACAACCATGCTAATGCCCACTTCATGTTCATTTATAAAAGGTGCAAGACAGCAATGAATAAAATCACAAACACAAAAATACACCCCAAACTTGCAGTGAGGAGAATATGAGGGGCATTAGACCATATAAAATGTTTGAACAAGGAAAGGAAAACTGGTTTGGAGGGGCATTTCTATGTGTGTTCTCCACAAGAATTGCCTGACATGTGCCAGACAAACACCAGAGCCCAATCATCCTCACAAGAATGTGATCCTGATTCGAGTTCTCCAAGGATGCACTCCCAGTCTAGCTGTGTTTTTCCCATAGCCACGCTGTGTAGGTGTGTGTGTAGGTGGAAATCTGACTGACTGAACTGAACTATCTCAGGGGAGAGGAAAGGGAAGTGCCTGAAAGCAGAGAGCACAGCAAGGCTGGTGCCTCGCAGCAGGTGATGCTCACAGGTGCTGTGGGGAGCAGCCACAGCATTCTCACTGCCCAGTACCTGAGTGGGAGCCCTTCCCTCCCTCTGTGCTTCAGGAAAAGGGGAATGTTTGTGTGTCTGGGAATCAATCACCTGCCAGGCTGCAATCTGAGCTCTGTGTGTGGAGGTGCACAGGGACTGTGCTGCCTCACTGCAAGGCTGAAGCTGAGCTGTGCCTGGTGCCAAGTGCCCAGGGCAGCACTGACCCTGCAGAGCCTCCAAGCCAGAGCAGCCACTTTGAAAACCCCTAATTCTGCTTCTGAAGCTCTCAGACTCCTGCTCCCTGTCTCACTTCTACTCCAGTTCTGTGCTTTGGGATTTCTTCACATTGGAAGGTGGTTAATAATAATAAATCTATCCATTCCCCATGCCAGCCCTTTTCCTTCTGAGGAGGCTTTGAGATGTTCACCCACCTTCCTCACTCTGAAGCACAAGAAATTTCACTAATTTTCAGTGACTTCCTGCTGCCAGAAGTGTCCTGGCCTTTGTATTCCCACAGCCAGCAGAACCAGGCTGGAGGATCTCAGTGAAATAAAAGAGTTGGGGGCTTGGGTGTAAGTAAGAAAATAATTATTATAACAAAGTGCATCCCTCTTACCCAGAATAAATGGCACATGTCACTTGATTTTACACTTGCCCAGGGACATTTGGGATCTGCTGGGTCCAAATCTATTCAGGTCTCTCATCCTGGCAGCTGAGAGTGGGTACTAAAGTCACACAGACCTGGGGTGAGCATCCCAAGTTTCAGCTGTGCTGTCAGTAAATTATGGGTGATGCTTTTCACCCTCAGTCCACTCTAAACCTGCACCCAGCACAGAGCTGGGAGGACAAAATGCTGCTGAAATCACCTTTATGAGATTTCAAACATTTTCTCCAAACCCAGCAGCAGCTGGGTGAGTGTTGTCCACATCAGGCTGTCAATGCCCACAGAGTAAATGACAAAAGCAAAGCAGAGCAGGAGGCAGGGTGTGTGTGAGGACACAGCCATGGGACATACCTCTGACCAGGAGCTGGCTCTGCTGCTCCAGCGTGTCCGTGCTGTTGTGCTGGTTCTGGGCTCGGCACTTGTAGAGCCCACTCTGCTCCCTCGTCACGTTGGGGATGAGCAGGGTCAAAGAGATGGAATATCTGTCCATCCTCCTGAGCACAGAGTGGCTGGGGGCTGCCTCTGAGGAGGGGTAGTACCAGGCCAGGTGGGTGTAGATGTACCTGGAGGCCCGGCAGGTGAGCTGCACGTCGTTCCCCACGATGGCCGTGACCTGGGAGGGGGTTTGCAACCCAGAGGGCACATCTAGGAGGAAGGGAAAAGGTGGTTGGAATTCAATCTGCCTGGTGTCTACTTGGGAGGTCAAACTTGGTGATAGAACAAGCCAGGTTTAATGAGGCACATGGAAATGGGGAAACAGGCACTGGAGCTGGGAATTAGGGAAGGGAAAAGTTCGAAAATCATCCCATCCCCAAATAATGAATTGAAAGCTTATAAATAGAAGGAGTTAATGGACTGAGAGAGTTTAATCAGGAGCTGTTTCCATCCAAGTCAATAAATGTGTTTGTGAGCTCTTTCCACAATCAAGGCTGGAAAGTATTAATTGCAGAGGAATAAAAAAACCCATTGCCATCCCTCAGGAGCAGCACCTTGTCCCCACTGAACAGTCTCCTCAACTCTCTCTTATTCCAACTGTGCCAATATTTATTTTCATCACATGTGAGTGCTGGATATTTACTTGATCACTGGTGGATTAACCGCTCTAATGATGTCTAAGTCCTTGAGGCCCTTATATTTAGCAGAGAAATACTCTGAGTCATGACTCCAACCTAGCCATGAAAGAGTGAGATGTTTCTTGCTATATTTTTAGTAACTTTTCACTCCAGAAAAAAAAAAAATCAATTTTCCTGAAGTGGTGAACTGAATCTGTTTGAAAACAAGAAAAACTTGAGTGAAAAGCCAGAGCCTGCCCTGCAGTAGCTGCCAGAAACCTGCAAATAAGTTGAGGCTGGAAAATAATGCCTTTGGATTTTGTTAATTTTAGAGACCTATCCACCTGAATGAAAGCTCATGGATAACCACAGTGATCTGGAATTTTTCTGAATTATGAGGAACCTCTTATCAGTGTTACAGGACAGGTAAAATATCTCTAAATCTGAGAGATGATTCAGTGCCAAGCTGTTGCTGAGATGCTTCCTCAAGTCAGGATGAGCTGGGTGGGATTTTGAGAGGGCCAGGAGTTCAAGCAGAACAAGGGGGCACTGCATTTGCCATCTGCAAATTCCACCTGCACTTTGGCCAGGGGCTCCCACTGCAAAAAGTTCTGCAGAAGCTACAGCTGAGCAGAAAGAGCTGAAATAATCAATCTGCTTCATAATAAAGCACATATTCCATAAAACACAGAGCCCTGGAGGAGCTTGCAGATATGATTAAAAGTCTCTCCTCTTCCCAAGTCATCTGGAGGAGAAACCACGAGCTTTTGCTTCATGGTTTTTAAAGACTGGCACCAGAACTACTTCACAAAAGATCCAAAAAGAGAAGAGACCCCCTCAGGCCACAGCTGTGGAAATTGTTATTTTTCTCTTCTCTCCTTGTGCTGGAATTGCAGTTTGCTCTCTGCAGGGTGTTCTTAGGCTCAGTTGCTCTCTCTGGGTGCCAGCTGTGTGCCCAGGCTGCCTCGTGTGACACGTCCACTGCTCACTGCTGTGCTTCCAGCCAGCCCAAATCCTGCTGAGGCCACCCAAACCACATCCACTGCTCACTGCTGTGCTTCCAGCCTGTCCAAATCCTGCTGAGGCCACCCAAACCACATCCACTGCTCACTGCTGTGCTTCCAGCCTGCCCAAATTCTGCTTAAGAACTCTGGGAATGGATTGCCCCATTCCCAAACCCTGAGTTTTGAAGGATGCTCCATAGTTTTGCTTTGTTGCTGGACTTGAAAGTTGGCAGGGTTTTGGTTTTTGTTTTTTTTTTCTACCAACTTAACATTCTGGGAGCAGAGGCCTGGCTTGTTTTTCTTATCATTCCTTCTCCTGACATTTTTTATTTAGCATTTTGAATATTTTTAGCTGGAACCTGTGCTGTTCTCTCCCATCTTGTTTGCCTTTCAAGCAGCTCTTTCAGCTCCAATAGAATATTCATTGATTTTCATTGCAGTGGAAGGAGAGAGGAAAAAAAAGAAGTTGCTCTGCTCTATCTTTTCATGCTCTCCTCTCTCTTTTCTCCTCCTACCGGGATTATCAGGGGAGTGAGTGCAGTTTGGAGAGCACATTTCAAGTCAGTTCATCTCTCAGACAGCTTTGCTTACATAATCCTGAACCTGAGCAGTGATTAACTTCCTCCCTCTGAACAGACACCGTGTTTTAGAAGGCTCCTAATAAGTTGGCTAAAAGAATGCACCACGGAGCCTTTTCCCTTTTATCAGCAGCCACCAAACATTTGTCTTTGGTGTTGTGTTACAGAGTAGTAGCTGCGAATTTCCCTCTCCACCGTCAGGGATTCCGTGGCAAAAGAGGGAAAGGAGCCATTGGGGGGAGGTAAAAAGGCACCATAAATCAAAGGCAAGGCTGGCTCCATTTGTATTTACAAGGAATTAATTGTTTTTAATTTCCTGTGCTTTGCACAATAATCTGTGTAATTCAAAACTTCTGCTCTTGCCCAGATTCCAGCCCTGGGCCTGGCAGGGGGCTTTGCCATCAGGAAAAGGGATGGAGGGAAGGGGGAGCCCCTCTGTGTGGAGCTTGTCAGGAATGCTGTCAACACCTTGGGAATGAGCAGTTTGGAGTGGCACAGCATCCTAGAGCAGCCCAGCTCATCCATTGTTCTGCTATCTGAGAGCAGATTTTTATCTCCTGCTGGAAATGCAATATTTTCTTTCGGGTAGAAATCTTTAACTCGATTTTTCTCAGTTGTTTTGGCAATCAGATAAACCCTTGGTTATTATTTGTTATTCTTATCATAATTCATTTATATTCCCAGAACACTCCAAGTTTTCAGATGGGTGGGATCCCACTTTGCTGAATGCAGTGCAGTCACACAAAGGCTGGAATTTGATTTACTCTGGACCTGCAGCTCTGTAGAGCTGCCCTTTCCAAGGTGCAGAGCAGAGATTAGAAGGTAAATGACACTTGTCCATGGCAGAGAATCCCTGCAGGGGACACCAGGGCAGCTTTTCAGTGCACTGGAGAGTTTGCAGCCTGCTTGGAATGTCCTTTGGAGCTGGAGGCAGACAATGACATTTCTGAGCATCTCATGGCTCACCCAAGGCTTCAGTGGGAACTCTGGAGTCAGAGCAGTGGTGGGAAAGGCAGGCAGGGCTCAGATCTTGATTGGGTTGACACAAAACAAAAATCCTGGAGTGAGAGTTAGGCCAGGACAGGGGGATAAATCCCTTCAGGAGAGACTGCAGAGGGACAGGGACAGCCAGGACATCTGCAGGAGGGGCTGTCACTGCATGGTGAGATTTCTCATCACTCTGGACCCCTTATAAGGTTTGGATTCTGAGTGATCTCCAAAGCCTGCTGACCCTTCATGAGATGAACTCTGCTGGCAGAGAAATGATTTAAAAATAGAGCCCAGTGCTATTTCTGGTGCCTGTGGGAGTTTTTGTGGGGGTTCTGCAGTGGAAGAACAAAATGGTTGCTGACAATTATTCCACAGGGATAAATTAATTTTTCTGAGATGAAGGTAGTGGTGGTGAAAACATCAGACTGAAGTGAGCAGGTCCCCAGAGAGCAGCCTGGACAACACCTGAGGAAGTGTCCCTGGAACACTCTGCCATGTCCTGGGAAAACATCTCAACCCTGCCCCAGGACAGGGATTTGAGGGAATTCAGCCTCTGTGTCACCTTCAGGTTTCTTACCAGGGACAAGTGAGTTAAGCCCAGTTTAGCCAGGAGGTCTGAAAGCAGCTCAGGGAGCAGCAGCTTGATTGGTGGTAAGAGAGAATGGGAGAGGTCTTTAAAATCAGCAAATTTCTGGATTAATTGTGGGCTGCCACCCTTGCAGCTGCTTTGCAGAGAGCTGGGAAATGCCACAAACATTTCCCAAAGTCCCACTTGTTGCTCATGTGCTCTCAAGCTCTTCCCCAGCCTTCAGCTCAGCCCTTAGGTTCAACCTGCACAGAAAGAACCTCAAAATCATGAAGTGACCATCTTAGAGCCCTGTGCTGCTGAGCTTCCTCTGCCTGGATGTCCCTCAACACTGGGACAGGAGAAAACTCCTGGGGACAGTAACCTGGAGCCTGCTCCAGCTGTTCCAGATGTGAGGATGACCTGCAGAGCCTTCCCCACAGCTGGAGCAGCTCAGACAGGACCCTCCTGTGGAGGAAGCCCACAGCAGGTCACTGATGCTGTTTCACCTGGTTTAGCACCAGGATGGCCACATTTAGAAAGATTTCATTCCTTTCTAATCCATAAACATCACTATTTTTAAATACAGCACTTCCAAAAGGCAGTCATGCTCTCAGCATTTGCCTCTTCCCCAGAATGCCCAGACTCCCATTTTCCCTTCACAGCCTGGAATAAATCTGTCTTGCCAAGCCCTGTTAACCTCCTTGTCTGCTTGGGTGGAACCATTCCCACCATAACCACTGTCAGTAACTTCAGTGATTCATTTCCTTCATCATTCAAACTGCATGATTAAAACACTTGTGTCTCAAAACTTCACTAGCTGGATCTCAAAATAAAAAATCTGAAATATTAGCTCACTGTGGGTGGAAAAAAGCCCCTACATAACTTAATTATTAAAATAAACCAGAGTTGTGCAAGGTGCATGGGATGATCTAACCCTTTGGACCTGATCTTATGCTCTTGGCTTATTTCTTTGGGTTTTGTGGCAGATCTGTGAAGAGCTTGGATAACCCACCCAGACATAGCAGTGGCAGAATTCCCAGCAGGACACTGAGAACTTGGGAGGAATGAGGTGTAAAATGAACAGCTGGTCTTCAGCCTGCCTTGGACATCTTGGGGACCTCTTATATCCGAGCTGCATCTCCCAAAAATGCACCTTGAAGGGCATTTCCCTGAGAAAATGAGAGGTAGAACTTTGGGAAATCTCTTTTGGAGGCTGAAAGTCTGTCCTGTCTCCTGTCACCTCTGAGGGAGGTGAAATCTTTCCCCTCCATGGTTCCTGCTTCATTATTGTTAGATGGCATTTTTCTGCTGGCACTGTATGTAACACCAATGGGAACAGTGTTTGGTGAGCTCTTTTTTGGCTAGAAGGGTTTGAAAGGTGCTGGGTTCCTTTGCTGCAAGAGTCAATCAGCCCAGGAGGGAAGAGAGGCACAGGAGTGCCACGAGAGACCTATGCCCTCCCAACTTGCTCATGGGCAAGGATCCAAGCAGTGAGAATCAGACATTTACTTTCCAGGACACTTCTGCACTCTTTGTTCTAAAAATCGATGTTTTGAAGCAAATCCTGCCAGCCAACATCCACTCATCCAGAAAGTGAGCACAGGAACGTTTCAGTTTGTGCTGGGTGAGCACTTGAACCAGGCTGTCCCTGCACTCTCCTCTCTTTTTGAACTGCCATCTCTCCTTGAGCTCACTCCTAAAGAATTCCTGTGCTGAAAGGTTAAGCAGATATTTGTTTGGATTTGTGTTTTTTGGAGAAGCTCCTCCCTGCACAAAGGGCACTGCAAAGGCAGGCAGGGCTCCAAGGTCCCAGTGCCATCAGCCCTGGGCTGGCCACCTTTGTGTGGCTGCTGATTTCCTTGGACACCAGCCTTTGTCCTGGCTCAGGGAACACCCCAGAGCTCTGCAACACCACCAAGGCCTCAGCTGTGCCAGAGGTTTCCCAAGGACAGCACTCACGTGTCACCAGTGCTGCTTTAACACAGGCAGAGGCACTTGGGGCTGCAGCTGGGCTGGACATGTCCCACAGAGCTGGACCCTGCCCTGTGTGGGGTGCTCCAAAAACACAGCTGAGCTGCTTTTGCATTTATTGGCACTTAGAACAGGGCATCCACAGAAATCCCTAAAGCCTGACAAGGGGAGACTCCTCTCCCCAGTGTGAACTGGAAAGAACAATTCTGAAATTGGTGACTGACTGAAGTGTTTCTGTTTGTTGTCTTCAGAAGGTGTGGGACAGAGGATGAGAGGTGGTCTGAAGGTTTCATTCTGAATCCTATTACTCTTTTAGGTTATTATTCTTTCAGGTTATTATTATTTTAGGCTATTATTCTTTTAGGTTATTATTCTTTTAAGCTACTATTCTTTTAAGTTATTATTCTTTTAGGTTGTTATTCTTTTAGGTTGTTATTCTTCTAGGTTGTTAATCAAGCTTTTTCTTTACACCTTTTAAGTTTTAAACCTGCCTTGCTTTTGCTCCTAATCCTATACTGAGTATCTTGAAATTGGTCAAAACCACTACCCTAAATTGGTGTTTCTGCCCAGTTTCGACCTGAAAGCAGGACAACACCACCCCGGGAGTGGAACCAGCACTCCTGTGAAACTCAGGGCAATCAGAGCAGCAGCACCTGCCTGTGGTAAAGAGTTTTTTTGGGTTTTTTTGTTTACCTGACACGTAGAACTCGATGCTGCGCTCCTCCTCGCCCACCTTGTTGAAAGCCACGCAGTAAAAGATGCCCGAGGCACTGCTGTTCTCCAAGGTCAGGGTGCTCACGATCTGCCCACAAAGAAAACAAGCAATGCCTCTGAGGGTGTGCTGGGGTAGAAAAGCTGTTAACAAAGTTGTTTCTAGTTAATAATGGGGGAAAGTCCCAGGCAAGTGCTGCTGCTTGGTTTTTGTCTCTCTCATCTCAGCCCAGTTAATTCTCTTCCCTGCTCATTCCCAAACATCACCTTTCCTTTTTTTAACCTATCTTACCCATGAAAAACAGGCTCCTCTTTTGAGAAACTGCCAAGCTCTTTATGTGACAGCATCAAGCAAAAAGCTGCAGGGAAGGGCCTGGAGGATCCATCCAAACACAGCCCCTCATCCATCCATTCCCTTTCCTGCTTTCCAGCTCTGGGTTATGTGGGGAATATCCACATTTGCATGGGAGGCAGGAAATTCCTATGGATGTGGTACAAAGAGCATTGGAGGATTTTGCTTTTCCCCTCAGAGAAGGGAGGGAATGACGTGGCCCCTTTGGGCTGGGAGCCCCTTGATCCCCAAACCCTTCCTTGGAGCTGTGAAGGACTTGTTCAGTGGGGAGGGAGCTCTGGGGGAGCTGGAATGCAGGAAGGGAAGGTCATGGGTAAGGAAGGAGCTCCCTGGTGAAGGAGGTGGTTCTGGTACTCCTGGGGCTGCCCCAAACGTGTCCTGAAGGATTTGTGTTCCCTAAAGCTCCCAAGGCTCCTGTTGGTGAGGCTCAGCCATGTGGAACTGCCCTGCCCCTTCAGGCTCACACAGGAATACCCACAGAAATAATCTTTAATTATTCCCTGTGTTCCCTTGGAGTGTGAGCAGGAAAACAGGGCCAGAGCTGTTCCTGCAGGATTCCTCTGCTTGCCCTGCAGCCATTCACCTGAGGAGCTCTGAGCCCCCACATTTGGAACAAATATCTCTTTCTTTGCCATCCTGTCCAAGGCCTTTGAGAATCAAAACTTATAACACCCTCTGGCCCTTTGTCCTTATCTCCAGAGAGCTCTTTGAAGTGCACAGAAGCATCTCTGGACTCTCTTTTTAATATCCTAAACTAAACTCGCACAAGACATTCCTTTACCCCTCCTAAAGCTGCCCCATGAGTGTGTCTAGAGCTGTGTGGGATGCATTTTCTGAGTTATTTCAGATTTGCTGAGATCTGGCACTTTAAATCCCACAGGGAAATGAGTTCCAAAGGTTTTGATCCCATGTGCATTTGGCATTCTAATAGTGAGCATTTGCAGCAGAAAAAGGGCTGAGTGGAAAAATCTTTACTTCTCATGGGCACCAAACACAAGAATGGGAACCTCCAAATTTAGGGGTGAAAAAGGAGAGCAGCAAACCCAGCACCCTCTGGTGTCCACCACAGAAAGGGCTATGCAGTCCTGAGGGATTTATGGTGTGAAAATAGCTCTGCTATAAATTCAGCCTGGCTGTAAAAGCAGCCTGCTCCTCCTCCTGGTGCTGGTCCTGGAGCAGTGGCCCAGTGCCACAGGCTGGGAATGAGCTCAGAGCCCTGAGCAGCACTGTGGAATTCCTGCTGAATCAGGACCAACATCCTGCTCCCCATGGCTGCTGGGGCTGAGCATTTCACATTTGGGAAGAGCAAAAGCCAATACAAATGAATGTGCTGAGGACAGAAGGGGATCCATTTGGACAGCTTTTAACAGCAATTAGTCTTCCTAAGTGACAGCTCTCGCTGGGAAGTGGAGGATAACGCTGTAGAGCCAGGCAAAATCATAAAATATCCATTTTGGGACATGTCCAAAGTGTTAGGGGTGACACTGTGGCTCTTGTAAACACTGATGCAATGCCTCAAGCTGCTTGGTGGCCCAGAGGTAAATGCTCATGAGCACACACACAGACAGATGCTGACATCTCCAACTCCATAACTCAGGAAAAGTCTGGCAGGGCAGTGGGAAAACAAAAAAAAAAAAAAAAAAAGAAAACACAAAAAAACCCACAAAAAAAAAAAAATAACTATCCTGAGACCTCATTGGAGTTAATCTCAGTCTTGTCTAGATATGACGGCGAAAAAGATGGTAAATGACAGTGGGAAACAATCTCAGGACAAATTCTTGGGGGAAAAAAAGCTACTGAGGAATAGGGAGAAAGTAATTTTCTTGTTTGGATGCTGCAGTCATTGTTGTGCACTTGGATCTCAGCTCATTACACACCTGGCACCTCCCAGGGCCCTCCAAACTGGGACTTTCAAACCAGCAGCATCCAGCAGAGATCTGCATGTGATTCCAGAGCTGGTAATTCAGGATTTTGAGTGATTTTCTTTCAGATGAGTTCTGCATCAACCTTTCACTCCAGCTGTGTGCTCCTGGGTAAATCCCTGAGCCTGGGAGCCCAGTTATCTTTCTAACATCTGAAACAAAGTTATCAGTGGTCAAACTAACCTAATCCTGGTTGGTTTGGTAGCTGAAATTTGAAATCTGTGTGTGTTTGGTCACAGTGGCAGGTCAGGATAAGGATTTTGTAAAAATGACTTAAACTTGAGCACCCAAATTCAGGGATCTTTTCCCATTATTACCAGTGCAAGCTGTTGTACTCTGCAGGGGCACAATCCCCAAATCTGGGGACAGTGGAAAAATTCTGAGGGGATAATCCCTGTGTGTGCTTAGTCCATGCACCTGGAGAAGTATTTTCCACTCCTGGAACCAGAGCCAGGGTAGAAAAGCTTGAGACATGTGGGAGAGAGTCCAGAGGAGCCATGGAGCTGCTGGAGCCAGGCTGGAGAGCTGGGGGTGCTCACCAGGACAGGAGAAGGATCCAGGGAGAGCTCAGGGACTGAAGGGGCTCCAGGAGAGACAAGGGATGGAGGGACAGGACACAGGGAGTGGCTCCCACTGCCACAGGGCAAGGATGGGTGGGATATTGGAAGGAATTCCTGGCTGGGATGGAACTCCCAGAGCAGCTGTGGCTGCCCCTGGATCCCTGGCAGTGTCCCAGGCCAGGCTGGACATTGGGGTTGGAGCAGCCTGGGACAGTGGGAGGTGTCCCTGCCATGGCAGGGGTGGCACTGGAGGGTCTCTAAGTCCCTCAAACCCCTCTGGGATTCCATGACCAAGGCAGGGCTCACCCCACAGCTGCTGCTCAGGAAACCCAGAGCACAGCACTCTGTGCTGAGCTGAATCATGATTGATGTGGAACCTGCACTGCAAATGCCATCCACGAACCATTTACAGCCTGGAAATGTGCAATTCCAGTTTCCCTGTCCCTGTGAGCAGCAGTGACACATTCCCAGCTGCCAGGGTGCTGCAGCCACAGGGACTGCCCCCCCTCAGCTCCTGTGCAGGCAGTGCTGGCATGGAGCTAATTAATTACAAATGATTGGCATGTCGTGTCTAGACATCCTCCTAGTGGGAGCTGGATGGGATCCTGGCAGCTCAGTGCATACCAAACACATCCCAGGCTGGATTGGAATTAAGGATTCCATTTCCTATTGCTTCACCTAAAGGCCACCCAATACTGCGAGCCCCAGGAAGGGATTTTTAGCTAATAAATAATTACTAGGAAAGAATAAACTAAGTTTAAAGGAATAAAATGACTGATTTCTGAAGAACAGCTCTGACAAGTAAATAGAGCCTGCTGCTGGGAAAGCTCCTGATGGAATAGTTCAATAAAGTCCATATGTAATGTTCCAGAACTGATAAAATTATTTTAGAGGCAGCCAAATAACATTCCCCAGCCATGCACTGTGAGTGTTTTAAGACATCTTGTAGTAAGGACAGAGCAAGTAAGAGACCTTTTTTTAAGCTGGAGCCAGCATGAATTAATATCTTGTTATTCCTTGCTTTCTCTTTCCTTTGTCTAATCCCTCCCCCCTGAGAGCTTTGGTGAACAATCCTTCCTCCTTCACTTCGTTAGCTCTCTGTGGGCGAGGATGAGGGGTGGAAAATGTGGGTGGAAAACTTCTCAGCTGTCTGACTCTGGCAGAGCAGGGCTGGAGGTGGCTACAGGGAGATGGAATTACAGGAACTTAGCAGGGACCTGCACAGAAAGCATTCAGCTCTCTCCTAATCCATCCACTTGAGTGGCACACAATAACACTTGTTTGCATAGCCTGACAGTGCTGATCCAGGATTGGAGTTCATTCACTCAAAACATGCTAAAGGATGGGCTGAGGATGAGCGAGAGGAGAGCTCTGGGAGCCAGCTGACAACTTCCAGCTTTGCTCCCATCTCTGGCAGGGGGTGTTCTCTCCCTGGGAAAGGGCAGCAGCCAGTGGCAGCACTGGGTGGGCAGGAAAGTTGCTGGACTGGGCTGGGAACTGGGACAACTGGGCTAACTGGGATAACTGGGCTAACTGGGCTAACTGGGCTAACTGGAGCTTGAGGTGCCTGGAGGAGCTGTAGGATGGAGGGACTGATCACCCTCCAGCTCCTGGAGCAGGTGGGTAAATTCTGGCTGGTCCTGAGCAGTCACCATCCCCTGCTCCTTCCTCCAGTGACTGCAGAGGTTTTGTTCTTTCTGTTCCTTCAGGAGGTCCAAACTTGGCATTTTTGGGTCAGTTTTCTTGAGTGGTTGTGAATTTAGGAGGTCAGTGAAGGCACAGGGCCAGCTCTCTGCCCTGCTGCTGGCCAGGCTCTCAGCAGACCCAGCAAGGGCAGTTCCAGGTGCTGGCACACCTGGGCTGATCCCAGCAGTGGCTGCTGTGTCCCCTCCCCTGGAGTGACAGATTTGAGCAGCCTGGCTGAGCTGCTCACACACCTCTCACCACACACATCCCACTGCTCTAATGGAGACTTTTTGTTCCTTCAGGAGGTCTAAACTTGGCATTTTTGGGTCACTTTTCTTGAGTGGTTGAGAATTTTACCAGCAGAAACACCCACGTGGCCTGGCCACTCTCATATCGACATGAAAGGGAGAAAATAGATGAAAAGAGCCCCCAGTGAGGACTGAATTATGCATGAGTCTTGCTATTCCCTTCTGCTGGTCCCAAGTTCAGGCCAGTTTGTTATTTTGCTAGCAGGAAAGAAAATAAAATAGCAGCCTAGCTCCCTGTGACTTGAAAAGTCAGGCAGTTCCTGCAGTCACTCACGGCTGTTACACCTGGTGTGAAAAAGCAGATTCAGAGGAGCTTTAAATCCCAGAGTGCTTTCAGTCCCAGAGTGAGAAGTTCAAGGTGGACTCAAAACCCCAGGGAGAATGAAAAGATTCAGAGGAGCCACACAGTGCTTTAAATCCCAGTGAGAAGTTCAAGGTGGACTCAAAACCCCATGGAAAATGAAACCATCACAGTGCAGCTGCCTCAACCCTGGCTGACCAAAACTTCAGCATAACCTGAACCACAAGCTCGTGCTTTTCCTCAGGAGTGAGACTCAGGCTGAGGGAGGCAGGAGGAGGTGAAATCCACTTCTCCATCTGTGGAATACTCATGGAATAATCATGATGAGGATGATGACAAGAGAGCTCAATTTTACATGGCACTTCTGTCAGGAGATGTCTGAGGAGCTTCATGTGATCAAAGAGCACCAGGGCTTTGCTGGAAAAACCCGTGCTTGCTGCCCTGCCAGCTTGCTGTGGGCAAATTTCTGGCTCTGGTGATTCCAAGAGAGTTATTCCCATATTTTTAGCAGCTCTATTTTCACATGTGGCTGGAGCAGCTTTTATTGCTGCAGCTCCCAAGGGTGAACTCTTGGGTGCTGACAAATCCCATGATGAATTCCACCTCCTGCCCAAGACTCCAGTGCTCATGGCACAGGCTCCAATCCCACAGGAAAATCCCCAAGCTCAGGTCCCTCACACAGCTCCTGGAAGCTCAAACTCCAGCAGCTTTATTTGTTCATCTCCTTGCTCAATGCAGGTGAATTATTTGCTGGGATATGGTGGGAATGGATTGGGCTGGTTCCTGTCTGTTCCATTCCTGCTGGGAATAACAACTGATAAAACTCAAGGAAAAGTCTGAAGACTTTTTCCTCAATGACTTTTAAAAATGATATATATAATATAAATATATTTATAAATATATATATATGTACAACATATTTAAATATAGATACTAGATACTATATAGACTCCAATTAACACAGAGCCTTGAACTTCAGAAAGGGGGAGAGACACAGGAACTGTCTGCAATTTAAGCAGGGAGTGAAACCTAAGATTCCTTTAATTTAGGAATATTAATTTGAATAAATCTTAATCAGGACATAAGAATTAAAAGGAAACACCTCAGACTCTGTTTTCAGCCAGGGAGAAAAAGAATGAGTGTATTATAAATTGTAAAACTATTACGTAGCTTGTAACTTTAATCATGAAATATGTAAAAGCTGGTTGTATATATACATATATATATATATATATATGGAACAAACAGTAGCTCTGAGAGTCTCCAAGCTCTTGTCAGCCCATGCAGCAACCAAAAAGTCTTAGAAAAAGAAGAAACTCTGAAGGTAAATGTCATCAACCACGATTTTTATAAATAATTAGCACTTTTAGTGGATGGCTTTTATCTAAGATATAAAATTCCTAAAGAGTAGATTAAAGCTTAAGGGGCACAATGCCATCTAAATAAATCCAATCTATAAATATCTCCCAGCAATGGAAAAACTCAGCAATGAGGGGTGAGCACTGATTTCCCCCTGCCAGCCCAAGCTCCATGCTTGCAGAGCTCTGCCTTGGATGATGTTCAGAACTGGAAATTCTCCCTGAGAAAGAGCAGATGGCCCAGGCACTGATCCTGCCAGATGCTGATTTAGTCTGGAGCCAGTCCAGAAGAGCACTTTAGCTTTGTGCTTAACTTTAAGCATGGGAGTAACTCAAGAACTCTCCCATGCTCAGAGGTGAACCAGGATTGGGAGGGCAGCATCCAGCACCCTGCAGGATCAGACACTGAACATCTGGAACATCTGGAGCATCCAAACCTGGAGCTGCAAAGCCACTCCTGGAGCCAGCAAGTGCAGCAGGTAATCCCAGGCAGGAGGCTCTGAAGCCACTGCAGATCCCAGGCTGGACCTGTGGAACATCAGCACAGGCACCTGGGGCCCTGAACAGGGAATTCCTGCTGGGATCTCTGCACTCCCCACTGGCAGGGGGATCCCAGGGCTGTTGGAAGGGGGAGCAGCCAGGGGAGTGCCCAGGGAAGGGTTTCCCTCCTTCATTGTCCCAGGGAAGTGGTTTCAGCCTGAGATCTGCACACTGGAAATCAGAGCAGGTACCTGTGGCACTGAGAGCACACACCTGGTCAGGCTGGGAGCAGAGAAAACAGGGCAGGAAAAAGGGGACAGGACAGAGGGGGATGGGACAAAGTGGGGGCAGGACAAAAAGGAGACAGGACAAAGGGGAGCAGGACAAAGGGGACAGGACAAAGTGGGGCAGGACCAAGAGCTCTCCAAGTGTTTCATGAACTCAGAGTCCTTATCAGCATTCACATCACAGCACCCCTCGAACTGAACCACTCTCACACTTTCTCAAGACTGAGAGAGACACAGAAGGGTTTGACCCAGAAGTCTTGGGAAAGTTGAAAAGGGTGTGTGACATCATTCCCCAAGCCCAGCGCTGGTACACAGCAGTGTCTGGGATGATCCCAGCGCTGGGGAATTCCAGGCATGCAAAGAACCCAGAGCAGCTTGGGAAGGGTGAGCATCCCCTGACATCACCCCCAGGCCATCCCACAGTACCTTCTGTTTGTCCCCCTGCCTCACGGGGGTGTTCTCGATGCTCCTGATCTTGTTTCCTATGACTGTGTTCTCCCAAACCACAACTTTTGGTCCCTCAGGATTGCACCTGCAGGTGGAAAAGCAGAGATGGTGTTCAAGGTAAGCAGGGAGCAATGGAGTGAGAAAATGTCAATCTTAGACAATAATCTTGGGTTTTAAATACTCCTAATAACTGTTGCTGCTGGAGTTTGTTACTTCTTTGTGAAATTCCTCCATTCCTTCTTTACAACATTTCAGAATTATTGACAAAGCACCTTGACAGAGGCAAACAAAACCAGTGCATGACCAGCAATGAACCCCAATCTTTGTAAAGATTAGAAATGGAAAATACTGAACAGTTAACTAAATCCTGTGAGTTTTATCTGGCTAATATAAGTTATCTTTCCAAATTCAAAATGCCAGTCACTCCAAACTGCAGGGATGTTGCTGAGTGTTTGTGCTCAGCTTCCAACAGGAAGTGTGGGCTGAGGGAGTAAAGGGATAAATACTGGATATAATGGATAAATAATGGATAGAAGAGCAGAAGGCCCCTTTAATGCTGCACATTCCACACAAGACACTTCTCAATCTTCATTTTGGAATATAGGCAAGGAGCAGAGTGTGTAACACATCATGTGGGAAGGTCCAGCTGCACCATCCAAAACTTCCCTGTCTTCCTCAATTTGTAAAAGCAAGCACAGACACAGCTTTTCTCACTCCTAGAAATGCAAAGGCTTTGAGCCCACCACGGGGTTTCAGGAGGTAAAATGAATATGGATTTTTATAGGCACTGACCAAGGGCTGATGCTGCAGAAAATTCCTCCATAAATCATCAATTTGGCCTTTGCCAAAGCCACACAAAGCACAGGGGCAACACCCTGGCTCAGGGCAGGGTTTGCAGCTCTCAGAAGGGCCTAATTAGAAGATCTTGAGGGACTTCCTGCAAGGCACAGTCCTGTCCTGAGGATGAAGGGGGAAAGCTCAGAGGAAGGAAAATCACATCCCAGCTCTAAGGAACAATGCTGGTGCTCAGGGACTCAAAGGGCACTGCTGAGGCAGAGTGGGGGGAGAGAAAGAGAGAGGGAGAGGAAGTCAGACAACAGAAGGAAATGGGGGCTGTGTCATTTCCCACAGGAATCCTCCTCCAGCTTCTGCTGGAGCAAGATAAGGCTGCCCCTGGGGCCAGCAGAGGTAGAGCCACTCTGCAATTGTATTTAAATTGATAAGATCAGAGAGCAGAGAGCTGCAGCAAGGGTTATGTGAGGTCCTTTGCCACCAGGTCACTGCTTTAGATCTGCTTGAGTGCAGCACTCATGGCCAAGCCTCTCTCCCTAGACAGAAAGGGCTGGAAAAGATTTTGGGTCACCCCGTGGCTTTCCTGGAGGATGCAGGACCTGTTTGCATGTGGTGTTTGCTCTGGTTGAACCCCTCCCAAGCAGAGCCTCCTGCTGCCCTGCAGTGCCAACAAAGCCACCAGATCCTGAATTTATCTCAACAAAGCCACCAGATCCTGAATTTATCCCAACAAAGCCACCAGATCCTGAATTTATCCCAACAAAGCCGCCAGATCCTGAGTTTGTTCCAACAAAGCCACCAGATCCTGAGTTTATCCCAACAAAGCCATCAGATCCTGAGTTTGTTCCCAGCCCTGTAACTGTGGGACACCTCCCTGGGCCAGGCACACAACTCAGTCCCAAGCTGAGGCTGGATCACTCAACACCCCTGAGCTGTACAGAGCCCTGGGAAATGATTTCTCCCTGATTTCTCTCATGGCTTGCCATTCAGCAATAAGTGAGAAAATAAGGCACTATCCAGCAATTTTATCCCTTGCTTTCTAGATCTGTCTTCATTTTTTTAATGGGTGCAAAACTTGATTTCATCCCTCTCACTGCAGGGAGGAGCCATGAAATCCCTTATGGGTTGAAGGGAGCTGAGCCTTCAGCAGGTTTGTCTGGAAAAAGCTCTTGCAGGACAAAAGGTTTGTTAGATCTGCCCACAAACCCTGCTGGTTTTCCTGTGTCAAATATTCACAGCATTCAGCAGGGCTAAGGAAAGTCAGAGGGGCATTGCTGGTCAAGGTCAAGGAAAATTCAATGATCCTTAGTCACTTTAAACTTATTTAACACAATTCAGGTAATGCACAAACACAACCAGACACCAGCTGGGCTCTGAACCCTGGAGATCTTCACTGTTTGTAGCTCAGATAAATAGGATGGAGTGGAAGGAAAACCTGCCTGGGAATAGCCAACAATTCAGGACATGTCCATCCATGGGGACATCACTTACAGGGTGTCTGTGAGGTTGCAGGGCTGCCACTTCCACTCGATCCTGGGCTCAGGATTCCCACTTGCTGTGCACTGGATTTTGTGTTTGCTTCTCAGCTCCACCTTCACAACCTTATCAAAATCTGTTTCCTTTTCATAGATCTTGGGTCTCTCTAAAGAAAAAAACAAAAAACAACAACAATGCAAATGAGCAAATTTACATCTATAAACAGTTTTGAAACATTTTGCTGGGAGAAGTGTTGATCCAGTGAGGCTCCTGATGTTGTGGGGAATTCCCAGCAGTTCTGAAAATACTCCTTCACAGAAAGAAAGGTGTTGGTTGTGGTGTTTCACAAAACACATTGCAATGCTTCCACATTCATCCTAATCCCTTTCAAGTGTTGTTGGGGACCTGCTGCACTTCTGGAAAATTCATGCCATGGAACATCCCTTGGTCAGGGCTGCAGGATCAGGCTGAGGACCAGTTCCTCAGGGCTTTGGGAAAAAACACCTTTTCCACCTGAAATCTTTCCTTTTCTGTGTGTGTGTAATGATGGAGGGGAGAAGAAAGTGAGGAAGGAGTGGTGTGGGGAAAACACTTGGAGAGAAATGCCAAGGAATTCTCACCAAGCACAGTGAATGCCATTAAAAATGTCACAGCACTGCTCACATCTGTGGGGGCTGCAGGATCACACCTTCAGACTGCAAATCTCTCAAGAGCAAACTTTTGGTGACACTTTCAGGGCAGGAAAGAAATGCTTTGTCCTGTCTCCTTGCAGCTCCCAGGGGAAGGCAGGAAAAGGAGAAATAACGGGAAAAAAGCCCCAAAGTGAAGTGAACTTTTGGTAACCTCAGCCAGGGTGGGTTGGAGTTTGGGGTGAGAGCACAGGCTCTTCCCTTGTGCAGACAGCTCTGCCCATCCCTGGCCATATCTCTTTGTCTGCTTCTCATAACAGGAAATCAAACAGATTTATTGGTGGGGTCCCTGTGTGGGACACCCCTGTGCAGCCAAGGGAGGCTGCTCTGCACCGAGGCCCTCTGACAAGCTGGGAAGTGAATGCAGATTAGATTTCTATTTTTTGGGCTAACTTATTTTTTCTGCTGTCAGGGAGGCCCCAGATATGTAAATATGAGCTATTGCCCACCTCATCAATCTTGAGCCCTTTCTCTCTTTTTTTAAAATAGACTTTTTTTGCCTCTTAGGAGAGGGCTGACCAGGCTGATCCCCTGTCTTGTTGGGACTCTCACTTGGCATTTCTCATGGTCAGGCTCTGAAAGATCCTCTGACCTCACATCAGAATTTCCTTCTCCACCCCATGGAAGCATTGACTGGAGTAGGTTCAGCCCCATCCCATCCTGCCATAAAACACTGGCTGTTTAAAGGACCTTCAGTGGGCCCTGATGAACATTTCCCCTGAGAAACCCAAAGCCTGGCCCCTGTTTGGTGTGGCTCTCGTGAGCTGTGGGGTTCCATGAGCTTGGAGATTCCTGAGCAACCCACAGGACAAACTATTGGGACTAACAGTGAATTTCCTTAGCTGGCACCTCATTTCCCATCAATAAATTATTCCTGATCATAAAAATAATTCTGTGAATTCTTCCCAGAGGGAGAAGCTCATTTTTTATTATCTCAGACGTTTCTCTTTTCAGTCTCAAATCCTGTGTTTGACGTGTCTGGAGTCACCTCACAAGTGTGATTTCACTTGGAGGAAGACTCCAAGTTCAGTGTGAAAGGTTACACAAGTGGAATGTGAAAGGTTACTCAAGTGTTGTGTTTTGGGCTGTAAAAACAAAGCTTTACCCACTTGGGCAGGGGGACTGGTGTTTGTGTGTGTGAAATGATCACAATCATTTAATATCAGGACATTTTTCTGCATTCTTGGTTGACTGTCATTTAAATTGTCCTTCTAAAAAAGGAATAATAATTTAACTTGCTCCAATTCTAACAAGAGGAGTGAGGAGTGAATTCTTCATGCCACAATTATGGCACTATTAAATATGACTTGACACCTACAATGAGTTCCAATGATTCATCAATTGAAACAATCATTATTTATGATCAAGCTACTATTTTTTTTAAGTGTGAGGAGAAACGCCTCCCCATCTGTTCTGTCACATAACACAGGGTGAGGTGGTGGCTGATTGTGGGCACAAATTCTGAGATTGAAGAACTTCTCCAGGTGCCTGTGACTTTTTTTTTCAGGTGGTGGATGTGGTGTCACCCTGCAGGTGACCCTGCTCACCAGTCCAGGACAGGGACAGGGACAGGGACAGGGACAGGGACAGGGACAGGGACAGGGACAGGGACAGGGCCCTTCCACACCCCCCAGTGCTCCCCTGCCACTGAAGGTCTGGTGGGGGAAAGTGGGGTCCTCCTACAGGGAATATTTCCTGGGATGAAACCTTTCCAAATTCCTTTCCAAATTCCAAAAACCTTTTCCTTTTCACCTCTGACCATGCCCCTGCAGGCAGTTGAAGCTTTGCCCTTCCCCATGCTGGGCCCAATCCTATTTGTTGCCTCCATGGGTGATACAAACCTTATTTTAATAGCTGGAAAGTTCTTTAATGGAAATTTTCATTCTGTGTCTGGTGGTTTGTAGGAGAGTGTAAAAAAGGGATGTTAAAATCCCTGTTGTGGTGTAGCTGCATTCTTGCCAGTCTCAAACCATATTTCAGAATTCTGCAGTCATGACCTTATCTGTGATAACAGCTGTGAGCAGAGCTGGTTTCTGTGGTGGGGCTGGACTTTTGGATTGGCTCACACTGCCTGGTTCCTCAGGGCTGGCACCTGCTCAGTGTCCCCACTTCAGCCTGAGGAGGGGTTTTGAGCCCAAATCCCAAAGCCTGGCATTCCTGAGGGTGCACCTGGCAGAGTTCTTGTCTCTCTCTCTCCTTTGAGAGCTTTACTCTGTCTCTCACTGAGCAGCACAGGGATTCTGCACAAACCCTCATCCTGCTTGGGCAGGGCTGGGGGTACAAATCCCTCTGCCAGCACTGCCAGGGCAGCTCTTCCCATCCCCTTCCTCCCCCTCCATCCCACTGTGGCTTCCCAGCCCTGCTCCCAAAGCCTCTCCCAGCCCTTGGCCATGGCCCTCCCCAGGCTGAGCTCTCTCAAGCAGAAGCCAAACAAACCTTAAAAGCTTTCTGCTCCCTGGCTGTGTGGGGAAGGCTTTAAATGCATCCAAAGAAATGGCTTTTGGTCCTCCCTGGCTCCAAGTGTGATTGTATCCCCAGCTCTCCCTGCAGAGGTGCAATTGCTGCTGTGAGAGCTGACCTGAATAACTAAAGACTTGGCTGCTGCTGCACTGGGAAATGCAATCCAAAAGCACTTCTGCTTGCTGTGGCTTTCCAATTGATCAGCATTATGCAAATCTCACCTTCCTGCCTGCTCTTATCTCCAGTTTGTGGCTTTAGGAGCAGATAATATGTACCAGGATGAGGACATGAACCCCTCTGCAAGACTCTTCTCTCCCTAAATTCCCTGCAGGTGCCAGGAGGGGTTGTACACCTGGCACCCAAAGGAGCACCCAAATACAGAGGACAGCACAGAGAAAGCTCCTCTGTGTTTTGTAGAGAAACTTTGCTTTCCTTTCAGTGCCCTCTGACTGAACTGCTGTTTATGCACCTTCCCCACTACCATTTAAACTGCTTCAGAAAATCTTTGCACATTAAGCACATCATTAAAATAACATAGAGAGGCCAGTGAAGCATTCATCTCAACCTTGGGCACTTTGCTGGACATGGGGCTTCATTAAAGCCCTTGATGGAGTTGCAACTTGTTTTCTATTTATCTTTCCTGTTTCCCAAACCCTGAAAAATATTTGCACTTGGGAGCCTTCTATCTGATGTTTGTCCAGTACTTAATGGAAATACAAGTGAATATTCTGTAAGGTAAAGAGGGAACTTCCTCCTGCAGGCTTGGACTGGGAAAGGGTTTTTTCCCCCAAAGTAAAACCCAAAATGACAAAGTTGTCTGGGTTTGCTTCACATTTCTTTCCTTTTTATTAAAAGGAGAAGACAAATACTGAATGAAACTACCTGAAAACACAGCTCTGGTTTCACACTGACCGCTGCACTGTGTTTGAGCCTGGCTGATTTTGGCTGGGAGTTTTTCTGGGGCTGATTGTTGCTGTTTTGTTCTTTTTCCCATGCCCTGCACCCAGAGCTGCTCCCAGGTGGGTGCACAGCCCTGTCCCCATGGTACCTGTGAGGAAAAGCTGAAAACAGAACCCAGAATCTCTCTGAGAGTCAATACCAGAGCCAGGAATAGAATTAGGGACAGGATTGTGGCCCTGCCTGACCCCCAGCTGCTCCACTGGGACCCTCTGGCATGGGCTGGGAATGCCAGGGCTGGGAGAGCAGCAGGGATTGGATCCTGGAGGAACTGACATTAAGAAAAATCCCACAGAACCCAACCTGCCCCACAGGGGTTAAAATGGCAGTGCAGCTTGGTTTGGGTTTTTCTGACCTGTGTCATTTCTGGATGTCTCTCTCTTCCCAAAGCAGGAAGAAATCTCTTTTCCAGTGTTGTCCCAGAGCTGTCATTCACCCCCAATGCAGCTTTGGGGCAAAAAATTAAGGGGGTTTCTCTCATCTGTCTCTCCCCACTTTATTTTTTACAGAGCTCAGAATTAAATGGGTAATGAAGAACTGCTCATGTTAAGCAGAGCAGGCAGTTTTCTAGGATTTTTTCTCTGTCCCCTCTTCCTGCTTTCCAAAAATCAGTGAATGCACCTGCAGGGACAGCCTGGGAAGCACAAGCTGCCACTGCCCCCCTCACTCTGGGTGTTAGGGGCTGTCAGACCCTGACTGCTGCTGCAAAGACATGACTTGAATGCTTCAGATCCTTCTGGCAAACTCCAGCAGGCCTCCACCTTCCTCCTCCTAAAATTGCTTTGGCCACTTGCAGCAAAATGAAAATAGCTCATCTGACTTTTTCATCAGGGGCTCTCCTGGGATCTGCAAGTGGGCAGCAAGGGTTTGGATGATGTCAGGGAGAAAACTCTCCAGGATTTCTTCAGAAAGGGCTGCTGCAGCCTCCCTGTGCATTTTTCTTTCATAAATCCCCCAGAAAAAGTTGTTTCTCTCCTGCCTGTGCCTGGTAAGTGGGGCTGGAGCATTGTCCTGCATCCCTGGGCTACAGACACTGCTCCCAGAACCCAGGAGGAAAGCAAAGCCTTGGACTTGGAAGCACATTGGAACAGTGGCTGGCTGGGTTTTATTTTGGGATTTCTAGTTTAGCTCAGCTGGCCCAGGAGGTGGAAAATTGGATTTTCTGTTTGGACTTCTCCTGAGTGCTCATCCTCCAAGGAGCTGGGCAGGAGCTGGATGCTCTCCACAAAGGAAACCCAGCCCTGGCAGGACCCTGGGGAAGGGACAGCATTTGTCAGCCTGAACATCAGCTGGATTTCACCAAGAATCCACTAAAAATTCTTTCTCAGTGTTCAGCTTGGGGATTTCAGTGACCCTTCCACACACAGAGGGCTGTGGGATGTCCCCTGTGTCCTGCACTGGCTGAACTGAGATCCCCCACCTTAAATGCAATTTTGCTCTGCCCTGGCACTGCCCTGATGCCTTAACCTGGTCCCCAAGGCTCCTTCCCCTCTCCCTGCTCTGCCTCTGGGGGTTTCTCATGGATCACCACCTATTTCTTGGCTTTTGTGGAGATCACTGGGGACTCCTTTGATGTCCACCCATCCCTTGCAAGCCAAGGAAGGTCAGGCCCAGAATCACCTTTGATTTTTAAACCAAGCTATGAAAAGCTGGCTACAGAGCAGGGCAATGTGCATCATTCAGTGCTGAGAGCTGCTCCTGCCTGGTGACAAATCCAGTGTGACCAGTGCCATGCAGCCCCTTCATCCCAGTCCTCCCCAGGAGAAGGGGAATTCACAGGAGCCTGAGCTGCTGTGGAGGTTTTTAACAACCCTTAATCCTGCTGCTCTCACAGATACAACACAAGCTTGAGGGATCAAGGATTCTATGAGGGAAAGCAGCCTCAGCTGGCTGGAGCAGCTGGAACCCAAAGCCATATTCGCTGGAAGAGCCTTGAGGGAGCACAGGAGAGAAACTTTGGGACAAAGAAGAAAGGCAAAGTGGAGAAGGAGTTTATTCATCCCACTTTTGAATGAACTCGTGCTCCAGTACTCTCCTCACTCCCTAGGTGGTGGCCAGAGAACTCTGGCTGCTCCAGAAGGGCTCAGCAGGAGCAGATGAGTTGGACAAGGGTGAGGATGAAACACAGTCTGCTTGCCCAGAAATAGATTTGAGGGCGTTGTTTATGTTTTGTTCTGAGACTGCTTTGCACTCCAGCCCGGAATAACTCTTTGCTCCCACATTTCTCCTTCTTGGCTGCCTCAGATTTTCAGCCACCAGCTGTTTGCTAGGATTGTTCCTTCTCCTTGCTCCCTCCCTTCCAAATTCTTCAGGACATTATTTTCTTGAAGCTTTTCTCCGTAAGAATTTAATCAAACAAAACAAAACCACAGCAACCCGGCGCTCCTTGGACAGTGTTTGATGTGTAAATATGTAAAGAAGGAGTGTTTGGAAAATGCAATCAGCTACCTCCTGGGGACCTGAGTCCTGCCATGAGCCAAGGTGACTCCACACTGAGATATGTGCTCCTGCAGGAATAAATTCCAGCTGCAGTGGGAGCAGGGGTGACCAGAGGCACAGCTAAGCCTCTTCTTACAGAGGCATTTTTGGAATAGCAGCACGATTCTGCTCCAGGCCAGGCAGCTCCTTGCTGCACTTTATTCTCCCAGTTCCCACCCTGCAGCTCTGGAGTTATTTGGCCATTTTGCTCCCTCTTCACTTGATCCTTCTGCAGGTTTGGGGCCAAATCAAACTTTGGGGGAATAGTTCTTGATGTTTGACTCATCCCCATGGAGTGAAACACCCTGTGCTGCAGTGGGGCAGAACTCTGGCATTTCTCCCATTAAATACCCAGGAGGTGACTCCAAGGAAAGCAGGGCAGGGCAGGAGAGGCACTGCCCACAGGGCTCAGGCAGGATTCTCCTCTGCTGCCGTTATTAGTGAATAAAACACACTGCCAAAATGAATATAAAATTAATCCGAGGTCAAGCCCTGCTGCTGTTTATACTTTGTTTGTGAAAAACAACTCACAACCATTTTAACTCCAAAATTCCTCTGCACCCAGCCCAAATATGCAGCTGATGGCTTTGTCACAGCAAGCTGAGTGCCAACTGAGTACCTGTAGCACATTAACGATGGATTGTTGTGAAGAGACTCTCAGAAGAGAGGGCCCTGTGATTACTGAGCATTTCTGCACTGCAGTGTCCCCATGCAGCAACAGAAAACATTCAAATGGCATTCCTCATTCCAAAGCATGGTTATGTAATTTTCCCTCTTTTTAGCACTCCCTTTCTTAGCTTCACTTCTGAAATGAAAGGCTGGCTCTGGGTTTGGGGAGCAGGGCTGTTATTCAAACAGAAACTGCTGCTCACTCTCAGGGTACGTGGTTATTACTCAGCAGGAGATTTATCAGGTGCAGGCTCCACCTTTCAGACACGATGCAAAACTGATCCTCCAACCCCTGCATCCACTTGAAGCCCAAGAGGATTTTCCCATCAGCTCCACTAATCCCTGTGTTCAAATCCCAGCTCCAGTAATTGCAGGCTGCCTCTGGTTCTGAGCAGAGACATTAATCACAGCTCCAGCTCAGAGGGGGTTTCTTTCAGGGGCTACAAAAGTGTGTCTGGGTCTCCTTTTCTTGCCTCAGAGCCTGCAGAAGCTCTGAGCAATTTAACTATTCAGGTGTGATACCCAGATATCAGTCGTGATGGCTGGAGATAAAGTGCCAGGTTATTTGTTAAGGGGAGAATTCCAATCTGCTTTCAGTTTGGAGCTTCAGAGTGTACCTGAAAGGAAAGCACAGACCTGAAAAAGCAGCTCCTGGAAAAGCTGTCCTGCCCTCTGATGGGAAGCACAAGAGAAAGGGCAGTTTGGGGAAGCTTCAAGAGCCCAGTTTGTCCTTTTTGGGCTCCACCCACATGAATGTCAGTGAAACAAGTTTCTCCTGGCCTGAGAGCTTCACACAGGGAAGAGCCTGGCAGGGATGGAGTGATCCCTGGGTGCTGCAGGGATGGAATGATCCCTGGGGGCTGCAGGGATGGAATGATCCCTGGGGGCTGCAGGGATGGAATGATCCCTGGGGGCTGCAGGGATGGAATGATCCCTGGGTGCTGCAGGGATGGAATGATCCCTGGGAGCTGCAGGGATGGAATGATCCCTGGGAGCTGCAGGGATGGAATGATCCCTGGGTGCTGCAGGGATGGAATGGATCTGGGTGCTGCAGGGATGGAATGATCCCTGGGTGCTGCAGGGATGGAATGATCCCTGGGGGCTGCAAGGATGGCAGAATTCCTGGAGGCTGCAGGGATGGAATGATCCCTGGGTGCTGCAGGGATGGCAGAATTCCCTGGGTGCTGCAGGGATGGAATGATCCCTGGGTGCTGCAGGGATGGAATGATCCCTGGGTGCTGCAGGGATGGAATGGATCTGGGTGCTGCAGGGATGGAGTGATCCCTGGGTGCTGCAGGGATGGAATGATCCCTGGGGGCTGCAGGGATGGAATGATCCCTGGGGGCTGCAGGGATGGAGTGATCCCTGGTGCTGGGGCGAGTCCAAACCCAAGCAAACCCTCCCTGCCTGCAGCCTCAGCTTCCACCGAGGCCTTTCCCTGCTCTGCTCTCATTCCCTGACTCTCTGTCACCAGAAAAGGGACATTTGCTCTGTGTTTTCCCCGTGCATCACCACAGGACACCCCTGCAGCTGCTGAGAAATGGAGGGGGTTGCAATTAAATAATTATTGCTGATTAAACCTTTGCTGGGCTGAGCCCTGGAAAGGCTGAGGATGAGCAGCACAGTGTGAGGGATGGGACACAGCATGGACATGAAAAGCTTGTGCTGGGATGGTTGAATCCTGAGATGGCCTCTTGCTGATAGAAAAAGCTCTGTTTGTTTTTGGTTCTGCTTGGGGAACAGCAGCTCCTCAAGGAAACGCTCCCTTGTGCACGCAAACACCAATATTTACCTTGACAAGACAGTTTATTATCATTCTTAATTTTCTCTTCCTCTGAACGTTTCCGTTCTCCAAGAGGCAAAACCATTGTGTGGAAAAACAATCTCAAGTGGACAAATTCTGCAGCTTAACACGTTCCTCATGCTCAGCTGAGCTGCAGGACCTGACCATGAGCATGTTTTTGGCTCCCTCCTCTCCTAAATCATTAATTTATATCCTAATTCTGGTTTTTAACCTATCATATCCTATTGAACATTTTTAATAGGTCAGGAGTACCTAAGTGACAAGTTGTTTTGTTTTTTTTTAGGCATTATTTCTTTCTGAAAGGTGAAATGAGAAAAACACAAGTGCTGGAAGCAACAATACATAAGTACATAAAAATTGGACAATTGAGAATATTTTAGGAGTAAAGAGGGTAAGGAGAGAAGAATTCACCACAGAAAAGAGAGCAAACCTGTCTCAATAACTACTCATTGCCCAAGTGGAAAATACAAAGGGAAAACAGAGATAAATTTTGCTGAACTCCTACTTGGCCTCATAATTCAATCTCTGTTGCGAAATTCAATGGATTAAAAGAGGCAGTGGATGTACAAAGAGACAATGGGCTCTGTCCTGCATTATCCAGCCAGGGAGGTTAATAAATGGCATTCCAATACCTATTTTCCCTCTATGGCAAGTGAAGCCACTGAGGTTTTCTCAAAATTGCCCTGAAAAAGAACCTGTCCCTCAAGTGCTGCCAGCAGAGAAGCGACAGAACAGAAAACAGATTTAGGAAGTGGATCTGGAGCAGGATGATGGACAGACATAAAAGCCAGGGCAGCTCCTCCAGTTCCTTCCCTCAGCCCCACTGGGACCCTTCCTGTCCCAGCAGATGTTTGCCCAAGCTGCTCTGAAATCTCAAGGGATAAAACTTCCAGCTCTTCTCTTGGGAAACTGTGCCCCCAGTTCTACTCTACTCAATATCCTCCCAAGCTCCTATAAAAATGTGAGGTTTGTGCCCTTTGCAGGCATTTCCCCCTCCCTGTGTGCAGCCACTGTCCCAGGGCTGTGGGAGGTGCAGTGTCCCAGGGGAGGGCTCTGGAATGAGCCAGGCTCACAGCAGCTCCTCAGAGCAGCTGCAATGAGGGGCTCAGGGGCTCCTCAGGGAGCTGCTGATCTCTGGGCACTGCTAAACCCATTCCTGCTGACCCACAGAAAACAGCATCAATACCCCAACCAAAGGAACTGTACACAAGTCCTTACCTGTCACCACCAGCTGCATGGTGAGGTTCTTGTAGAGGCCGTATTTGGGGTTGCTCAGGACCATGGTGTAGTTGCCAGCATGTTTTGGTCTCACATCTCGGATGCCCAGCCTGTATTTCAGTGGGTCTGGCTCATAGCACGTGTGGTTGTCCTTGATGAGTTTGCCATCCTTGTACCTGTTTGGGAGTTGCATCCAGGCTCATTGTGTCCCTGTCATCCCTCAGAAACTCTGTCACCCACATTAGGGGGTAAAGTCATCCCAGCAAGGGGAAATGCAGGTCTAGAGTCACTGAGTATTTATTCCTGTTATCCTTCCACACCAGAACTGATTCACATCTCCAGTGCTGTGGGATGGATCCATTCCACACAGCAAAAAGGTGTTTTATTTGATCTGAATGAACAGTGCCTCTCACATGCTCAACTCTGACCTAAATGCTCCCACATGAAGCTGGGTGGGCAGCACCAAGTGTGGGAAACCATGGAATATCAAAATGTGTGTCGCCAGTTTTAAAGGAAGAGATTAATTCAGCAGGATTGTCTCTCAGGATGTCTCTGTGAGCCTTTAACGCTTCTGAGAAAGTTAAACCCTGTGACCTGGAGAAGCTTGGTCCACAGGGAGATCAGTGAGGAGTTGCCAGCCTGGAATATTCCCTGAGAGCAGGAGAGCAGCACCTGCAGGAGAGCTCACCCCAGGCAGGTTTGTGGTTAGGAACCAGGCCAGGCTTTGCCACACACACAGAGCTCTGGGCTGGCTGCAAGGATGCTGGGGCATCTCCCACTGCCTGAGGATGCTGGAAACTTCCTTTGCAGCCGTAAAAACAACCATTCAGAGAGACCTCCAACATCAACAGCTGGGGCTCCAAGGGAAGGCAGCTCTGGTGGTCCCAGGCAGCCACCAAAGAGCCCCAGGCTGAGCCCAGGAACAAAGGCTTGGCAGGGAGAAGGGGTCAGTCCCCACTTCAGCTTCCTAAACATCCCCATCCCCAAATAACAGCAGCAATTAAAATCACCTCCTGGCACTGGTTCCACTAAAATTAGAGGATTTCATGTGATTTTACTGCTAATAAAATCCAGCAAGCATTTGATTAACAGCCTTGTGCTGCCTGCCAGGCTCTCAGCTGGCTGAGGACAGGTGCTCCAGGGAAATGCCACCTTCTCTGCCAGCTGTGCCATGGGATTTCATGCAGCTGAAGATGTCAAAGATGGGGTTGTCAAAGAGCAGGAGAGAGGACAGGGGAGGAAAGGGTAAAGAGAGACTGAAATGTCTCCTGGAGCTGCTGTTGTGTTGCCCATTGCACTCCTGGTGGAGCCTTTAGTTTGCTCAGGAGGATTCACTGCAAGGATCTGCTGGCACAGGATTTTAAAAGTTCTGGAGAGAAACAATTTCTTATATTAGAAATATAAAAGATGTCCTTTTCCTGTTATCCCCTGCCCCCTTGCAGGCTGACACCACTGCTGGGGGTGAGCAGGAAACCCTTCCTGAGAGATTTCTCCTCGGATTTCCCAAATTTTTCTGTGCCCAGGAAAAGTCAAACACACATTTTTCCTGCAAGGACCTGAAATCAGCCTGGCAATGAGGAGTGGTGGGGATCTGCTCAGCCAGGGATCCTAAAGGAGCTCAGGCATTGCTGGGGACACTCACCAGGTGACAATGGGCCGAGGGAAGGCGTCCACCTTGGCAGCCAGTTTGAGGGACTTGTGTCCTGAGATGATCTCGTAGTAAGGTCCTTTCTTGTGGGACACTGTGATGTAGGGTTTTTCTGGGGAGAGAAATGAGCAGGGAGAGCTTGGAATGGGACATGCCACAGGACAGAGCTCACAGCTGGCACTGCTCTGTTCCCACATGGGGGTTTTCCAATATAGACCCTGCAGAGAACCAAATGGATCAGGCTGTTCCCTCAGCTCCCCTGTTCAGCCCAGCCTCAGCCACCAAGGGCTGCTCCCACACGAAGGAGCTGCCATGGAAAGCAGAGGATTGCACCTGCACTGCCCCTGGATCAGTGTCCCTTCCTGGGACATCTCTTGTCCATGTGGAGGAGGCAGGATGGATTTTCCAGATCCTCAGCAGCCACACGTGGTACCAGCTTTTTCAAACAGTTCATCCCAGAATCCCAGAATGGTTTGGGTTGGGGGTGACCTTAAAGCCATGGCAGGGACACCTTCCATGTCCCAGGGTGTTCCAAGCTGGCCTTGGACACTTCCAGGGATCCAGGGGCAGCCCCAGCTGCTCTGAGCACCCTGTGCCAGGGCCAGGAATTCCCTCCCAATATCCATCTAAATATTTGTACCCCTTGAATTTGTTTGAGCACATGGGAGCTGACTCTTATTGACTCATTAGAGGTGATTAATGGTTGACTTTCTCCCCAGTGCCATTTCAGAAAACACATTTTGCAGGCTGGCATGGTGCTGTGAGCTGAGCACTCACCATACACGGTGACAGTGACATTGGCCTCCAGCCTGGTCACTGGCTCTGTCTCATTGAATGTCCTGCAGATGTACAGGCCCCCATCCTCCATGGTGACATTTTCAATTATCAGGCTGCTGCCAGCTTTGTACACAACATCACTCCTGTCCATGGTTCTCTTGGGGTGAGGGTGCTGGGAGAGTCACAAAAACAAAAGGGTCAAAAAGCAGCAAAAACTGGATTTTGGTGTTCACCCTTTCAAGGGCTGCCAGGAAAGGAAAGCAGTGATTCGTATCAAAAGCATCACTGAAATACAAAATATAAAAAGCAGATCAGCAGCAAGAGCTCTTGTGTGAAGTGTCATTATCAAGTCTAATAAGAGAGAGGAGCAGAGTGGAAATGTGGCACTTTGGAATTAATTCTGGGCAGTTAACAAGGGGATGCATCCCAGCACCACATCCCAAGGATTTCAGGGAAAATCTGCTGCAGGGTCAGAGCTGTGCTCCGAGGGTTTGGCTTTGAGGGTTTTTGAATTTATTTTGGTCACAGTCAGTATTTTTTCTGTATTAAAAACCTTCTGCTTTCTCAAAGAAATATATTATGACAGAAATATAATATATTATGACAGCCAAGTGCCAATGCAAATTCCTGGGGAATTTTAGAAAGCATTATCGTTTTCGATAGGATTTTTGATCCTAGAGATTTGGCCAAGGAGTTTTACATTTATAATGTTAGAAATATAAGGAGAGTTCATAGGAAAACAAATCTTTTCCACCATATGGAGGTCAAGGAACCAAATTCAGTAACACTGTAGTGCTTGGACCTCTCTAAATTCTTTGTAATATTTTCTGTAGTTTCCTCACTGAAACAAACTCAGATATTCTTCATTGGTTTTTTAAGGAAATGAATAAAAATTAATCCTTTTTTAGGAATCACATTTTACACCTTCCCAAAAAACATAAATACTTCTTTACAATGTGTGTTCTGATGAACTAAAAAAGAAAAAAACCAACCCAACATTTTAATTCTCAGCCCCGAACAGACCCAAGAGTGGGATCTCAGACAAATGAACTGACTTGGGAAATGATCCCCCTCTGATTTGTTTTTTTTAGGAGAAATGAGAGGGTTTGGTACCTCAAATTTCAGTCTCTTATTTCTACTTCTACATTTGGCACTTTTGTATTGAATCCACAGAAATCTCAAGACTCAGAATTTACATTTTATTCTTTGAGGACGATTTCCACAGGTTCAGTTGTGTTTTCCTTTGCTTTATCCTCCTTCATAAATACCAAAATAGATGGGGAGGTTGACAGCTTGCATTTGAGACTTGTCACTGTGAGCCAGCCAGGACAGAAGGGATGAAGGAAAAGAAAGAAATAAAAAAAAAGAAGGAAACACTCCTGGTTTTTCTTGCCAGGGATTCTTTAGTGAGGTTTGCAGTTTAATGTGCACGTTCAAGAAGGGCAGAGAAGTTTCAGATTCATCCAAACACAAAGCTCAATCAATGACAGGCTTATCAAGGGTGGATAATTTCAGAATGAGCAGGAATTAGGTTTTGGCAGCCCTGTGAGTTTGGGGAAGGGGGAGCAGGAGCTGCAGCACTCACAGAGCCACGGGGACAGCTCCAGGTGAACTCGATGCGCCCGTTGGTGAAGGTCTCTGCTCTGCACTCCAGCCTCAGGGTTTCTCCAACCAGCAGCTTCTTGGCACTCACCCTCAGGGTCAGGTTCTGTATTCTGCTCTCTGCAATGGCACGGGCAGAGCTGTGAGCAGCAGCACTCCCTGCCTGGGCTGGGACCCTGAGCCCATGGGCACAGCCAGGACTGGCTGCTCTTCCCCAGCTCCAGCCCTCAGCAGGCACAGAGTTTCCAAAGGGGACTCCTCCTTCTGGGGCCTCAGAACGAGAGGATCCACTTTTGTTGGACATGAGATGTGTTTGTCCTGCCCAGCTCCCTTTCCTTCCTGAATGGGATCCCCAAATCCTGGAATGGGATCCTCCAATCCCTAAATGGGACTCCCCCAATCCCCAAATAGGATACCCAAATCCTTGAATGGGATACCCAATCCCTAAATGGGATCCCCCAGTCCTGGAGTGGGATCCCCAAATCCCCAAATGGACCCCTAAATCCCCAAATACGATTCCCAAATCCCCAAATGGGACCCCCAAATCCCCAAATGGGATCCCCCCAATCCCCAAATTCCCAGATGGGATCCCCAGGCCTTGTTCTTATTCATTTTTCAATGCCTTAAATACATCAGCTCTGAACTTCCATCACTTTTTGTGCCAAACCACACCTGAGCACCGACAGTAACACAAAAAAAGGGATTTTCTGGGTCCTTTAGAGCTGCAGAGCAATGGCCTAAGAGGTTTTGTAGGTTTGCATTCATGATTTTAATAAAAAATTACTCCAATAAGGAAAAAAAAGGAGGAAGAGAGAGATTTGCAGGACTTTTATTTGGCTGCCACACAAATTTACAAGGCTGTTGCTCAAAGCTGAGTGCTGATTGTATAGAAGGATGCCATGAGCTAAAGGGAATGAAGTGCAAGGAAATAGAAGATATATGAGGAGATAAAGAACATACATGGAAAACAAAAGAAAAATAAATTCTAATTGGGTTCATATAAATGCCCAGCACTCAAAAATTTAATGTTTAGTTGCTTCAAATTCAGATTTTAATTACAAGCTGAAGCTCAGCTGTAAATCCAAGGGAACTGGTGTAATAAATCACCACGAGAAAATCTATAAAAAGCAAAGATGTGAATTAGCAGAGTAGTGAGATTTTTATACGATGATCACACGTGCTTAATGACCAGAAGCAAAAAGGAAAGCTGCTGTTTTAAAGCTCAATGTAAATACAGCTCAATCCAAGCAAACAAAGCCTTGGTGGGGTTTGAATCAAACACTCCTGGTCTGTGCCACCTCAGCACTTGGTCATTATTCAAAACCAGGAGTGGCCCCAGTCCAAATTCTATTGAATAAGGAGGGGAAAAAAAAAGAAAAAAAAAAGGAAGGACGAGTTTACTTTTAACATTCCAGCTTGGGCTTGGTGCAGATGCAGCCCAGGGAGGTGTCTCAGGCACAAGTGAGGATAAAGAAGGGATGGCACAGGAGCTGCAGAGGCTCTGAGCTGCCCCCTGGCACTCACCCAGTCCCTGGCACTCACCCAGTCCCTGGCACTCACCCAGTCTCTGGGCCACGTAGTAGGAGTTGAAGACGCTGCCATTGACGTGGGCTGAGCACATGAGGATGCCAGAGGGCACGAAGGAGTGGGAGGGGATGACAAAGCCTCTCCTGGGGTCCCACTGCATCTTCCTGAAGCTGATCTCTGCAGAAGAAGGGTACTGCAAGGGAGCAGACAGGGAGTGAGGATCCCCTCAGAGCCAGGGCTGCTGGACTTTAGGGGCAGGGCAGGGCTGGGACCTGCCCCAGGGATTGGGGGGCTCTGGAGCACGGACCTGGACCTCACAGGTCTGAATCTCACAGGTCTGAATCTCACAGGTCTGAATCTCAGAGACCTAAATCTCACAGGTCTGAACCTTACAGATCTGAATCTCACAGACTGAACAATCTGACAGATCTGAATTCACAGACCTGAATCTCACAGATCTGAATCTGACAGATCTGAATTCACAGACCTGAATCTCACAGATCTGAATTTCACAGATCTGATTCTAACAGATCTGAATCTCACAGATCTGAATCTCACAGATCTGAATCTCACAGATCTCAGCAGCAGCTGAGCAAACAGAAAATCCCCCCCAAGGCAGAAGTGACAGAAACTCAACCCTTGAGCATCCAGCTCAGGAGTCCCAGTCCTCTCAGGTCTCCTGTGTGGGACCCATTTCCCTCATCCCTTCTCTGGAAATCGTTATGCCCATCTCCTATGAATTTTTTGGGTGATCTTTCTGGAGGTGTTTCCTCCCAGTATCACATGGAGCTACCACAGAGTTTCCTCTTTGTCCTCTAAAAACATGTGTGGAGTCAGACTCTCCCAAAATCAGAATTATTCACGAACTCACTGAGTTATCTACGAGCTCTGGTCTGTGGGCACTGCCCAGGTTCTCTCTGTCCCACAGAATGGGGGAGACACTCTCAGAGCACCCCATGGATTTCCTGGGGTGACTTAGAATGTATATCACAGAAATAAAGGTACTTTTGTGTCCTAAATTCATTAATACTTGTAATGTTCTGAGATTCTTGAAAAAACAGCCTCAATTCTGCTTATGAGGAAGAATTGAGAATAGAAAATGTGGAAAATAAACAAGAGCAAAAATTCATTTAATGAGAATGAACCCTCCTCTGTCTACCCTTGGAAAACACCAGTGTTGAGCAGCTTGGCTTTTATTGGGAGGAATAATCAGTTTATTGTTATTATTAACACTCAGGGAAATCCTCCATTTGCTAGAGGGACTGTGATTTACTTTCCAAAAATTTTGAAAATCCTGGGTTATAATGTACAAAAGAACGAAGTGAAATTAAAAGAGCTGCCTGCAATGCCCCATTTCAGGTGTTTGCAGGTGGGGAAGGAGAGCACAGGTAGCTCTGGATTTCCCAGCAGGACACAGGGAGGCTCTTCAGGACTGAGGATGCTCATGGGGAGTGCTGAGATCCCTTCTGCCCCAAAAAATGAAAGGTTTGGGCAAACCTCAGTGTGCCTGCAGTAACCTCATGATAATTAACTTTATTTGCTTCTCCCTCCTCCTCCTCATATCCTGGCTGCTCAAAGGTGAGGCAGGGGAAGTTTTAATTGTCAGAGAGACCCTGCTTTATGTTTGGGAGCCAAGCAAGGGACTGAGAGCAGGAATTTCACCCCTGATGGAAGAGTTTTGCTCCTGTTCCTGTTGTGTGCAGCTCCTGTTTGTCTCCCAGCAGTCAGGGCTCTGGTTTGGCAGGGCAGCTTAAATTGGGCTCAGTTTAAAGAATCCTCCTGTTCCACACAGCCTGGGGCTCTGGGCACACAGGTGACCAGGTTTGGTTTGGGTCAATAGTTCCAGTTCCAGCCTGGAGCAAACCCAGAGGAGTAGTGGTGATGCTGCATGGGGAAGGGGGCACAGCCAGACAATCACTGCCCTTTGGAGCAGCATCTCTCTGAGACAGCAGGGAAACAGGATTTCTTGTAAATGCTTTTGAAATAATCAAGCTGTGGCATCTCTGTTTAGAGCAGGAAAAAGAGGAAAAAAATTACAGAAAGAGGTCTGAAACCTCAGGCTTAATCATGAAGGTCAAAGCTGGAAGTGGCAAACACACACTGAACCAGATCAGTGACTAAACAGATCTGACAGGACTGAAAAAGCTCTTCTTGCCCTGAATTAAAATCATATTAAGCAAATTAAAAGCCTGACTTGTGTGTCTTAGCACGAGTTTGTTAATAACAAAGATGATCTATTGAGATGGGATCTGCTCAGCACAATGAGTTACCTTTCCCTGAGCATGTTTAAAGAGACTGCAGTGATTTTAAAGTATAATGGTAACACAAGGAACTGAATTTACGGTGGCAAAGAGTCCATTTTCCACAAGAATAATAAAAGCTGAACTTCAGGGTTTGGCAGTTCTGCTCCCCCATGCCTGGGGGAAGGGGGAAGGAAAAATAACCCTGCTCAGGAGGCCCTGTCCAACACCACACACAGATGAAACATCTTCATCAAATATTCACAAATACCCATTTAAACAACCAAACAAAGCAGCGTCAATGCTGCTCGAAGGAAATCACAGTGGCTTTCCTCCCTTTGAAGTGTTGTCCTCCCTCTCCAGTTGTCTCCTGGAGATTAAATTTGGAAGGAGAGGATGTTCTAAATTAGTCTGATGGCCTCACTCACCTCTCCTCCCCCACGCTCACCTCCTGCCCTGCTTCCTCCCAGCACTGTGCTGCTGCCTTTGGATTTTAGATTTTCTATTTTTTTAAATCCTGCATTAGTGTATAACTCTAAACTCCATACAGAGTGTTAGTTAACTGTCTTCATATTTTGGTCAGACAAAACAATCCCTCTAGGCCTGAAATCCAAAACCACCCTACAGCCTCAGGACCCAAAAATACCAACAAAAGTGAATGGTGGGGAGCAAACTGGGGATAAATTAATTCATTGCCTAATGCTGTAATTGGAGGATTAACCCCTGATATGTAATTGGACCAAACTTTTAATTGTCTGAAAAACTCTCATCCAGCTTGGGTGCATCCTAAGCTTTTGGCTGCCCAAGGTGAACCTTTAATAAATCCCCAGTTTATTCTCTGAATCTTGCCCAGCCTCTGTTCTAGGCTGGGCTTGCCAGCCAGGGCCCAGCCAGCTGTGCCATCCACAGCTGGATCCCAGAGCTTCCTCTGGGAGCTGTGCCAGCCTCTGCCTCCCTGCCCTGAGCCCCAGCTGCTCAGCCTGCCAGGGGGAGATCTTCTGGGGACAGCTTTTTGTGGGAGAGATTTTGGTGGAGATTTCATCCCAGTTTGTGTTTGGGAATTTAGCTGGGAAGCAGGAAGAGCAGGGCTGCCCAGGGAATAAAATAAATCTGCCAGGAATTCCACCCTGATGGTGCCAGGTCTGCAGCACTGCTCCAAGCATGAATTTGGTGAAGCAGGCTCAAATCAGACAGGGATGTTTCATTTTTATAAGAAGGAGAGAAGATGGTAACACTTATCCAGCCTAAAACGATAACAAGGAGCCTCTGTCCCCACTTGAATCCCTGCTGGTGGAATTTAAAATCAGAGATCTCCAGAGCAGTAAGGCTCCTGCTGTCCCTCTGCACTCTGCTGGGAATGTGCCATGGTCTCAGCAGGGGCTGCAGCCCTGTCCCAGCCCCCTGTGATGCCATGAGCTGCCTCCCAGGAGAAAGGGACACCCAAGGCATTGAACCTCTGAGCAGAGGTGCTCAGACCCCTCTGTGCCAGCCCAGCCCAGCCCCTCCAGAGCAGGCTGGGAAAGGGGCACAGGGTGAGCTCCTGCTTCCTTGAGGGTTTCCTGAGCTGTCAGACTGGCAGGGGGATGGAGAGGCTCAGAATTCCTGATGTAAAATGCAGGATTGGAGCCAGCAGACCTCACTGCTCCTCACTCCATGAACTTCTTCATCTTCTGAAGTCCTTTAAATGGTGACTCCATTGACTGATCAGGGCCCAGACCTTAAATTTCCATTTTTATTATCCCAAACAGCCTTGGCCTGCACAGACAGTGCTGTCACCTTGACTTTCAGGTGTAACTGCTGCCAGAGGGATGCATGCTGGAGCCATCTATTCCCAAGGCTGAAACTGGGTTTGAATTGATGAAATGAAGCAAAAATGGGCAATTGTTCTAAGGAGGTTCAAGGCAGAGAGAGCCTTTCAGAGAGAGCCAGGTGTTACACAGAGAATTTCGAAGGAAAATAGTGCTTTGTCATCTACCTCTGCCAATTTATGGAGGAACACCAAGCCACAACATAAAAAAAAAAAAAAAAAAAGTGATAACTCAGCCTAATCCTCAAAAAATCTTTTTACCTAATTCAACAGTAACACACTGAAAGAACAGGTTATGGATTTTCAGTGTCTTTGCTATTTTTAATGGCATTTACACAGCTTTACACATCTTAAATCACATCTTAGTAGTAAGTATCTTATCACATGCTTAAGTTTGTGTTTTCCCCCACTTTGTTGGCAACCCAGACCTCAAACTGAACCTTCTCTGAAGCCACCTCTTACCTGGGTGAGCTTGGGTCTGATGTCTGGTGAGGTGACCCTGCAGGGAACCACCACAATTTTCTTATCATCCATGATGTAGATGATGTCAGGGTGCTCTGAGTGCATCTCCACAAAAGGATTCCTGTAGTCTGCAGGGGGAAAAAATGGATTTGGAAAGTTCAGTGTGAGCATGAACTGCTCCATGGAGTCAGGACATGCAGTGACATCCTGCCACTGCCACACAGGGTTAGAGCCATGAGCAATTCCTTGGATTTAGCCCCATGTTCCTCCAGAAATTACCCAGAATGGCACATTGCTGTGAAAAACTTTATGTATTACCAGCTCAGGATCCTCCTGGGCCTTGGGAGCCCTCCTGTCCTTCATCTGGGGGTATCAGGCTTTCCTGACTGATGGCAGCCTTTGCTCAAGGAATGCCATGGAAATCCCCAGGTGCTGTCACCTGGAATGAACCCTCAGAGAATCAGCAGAGCTGGAGCTCCTTGGCTCCACAGCCCAGCCCAGTTCCACTCCTTCACACCAGGGCTGCACACAGCAGAGGGGCCCTGCTGCCTTTTGAGGGCTCTGGAGCTCCAGTTTAGCTCTGAGAACTGGGAATTTTGTCTGCAGCACAGAAAACAAACCAGGGACTTCATCAGGAGGAGAGCAGGTGTTGTTTGGAGCTGTGTGTGACAGAAATGCCATGGCTCAGGGGAAGATGGTGTTTGACAAGAGGCACTCAGGGCACTGTGCAAGGACCAGAGATTTGTGTGTGGACAAGGGGCTGAGCACAAACACTGCACCCAAGGCACATAAAAACCCCAGATCTGGGTGATTTCCCTAATTTCAGTGCCACTGGGTTATTCTGGCTGTGCTTTGGTGCAAGGGCATTGCAGGAAACCTTGTGTGAGAGAGATTAATTGGAATTACAACATCAGCTCTCTAATCTGCCCACATTTAGGAAGTTTCAGATGCACATTTGAACTTTCTGGTCAGGCAGGCCCTGCTTCTAATCAAGCCTTGAGCTGAGCAATCTGATCTTTGAACCACAACTTTGTAGCTTGGTCCAAGCCCCAAAACAAAGAGAAAATATTTATACTCAGTCCAGTGTCTCATGCACTTTCCCAAAAATGCTAAATTCTCCTGTTGAGTCACATTATGAAAATTTAGTGTTTAGTTTTTATCCCTGAGCTGTTTAATCCCTCTGCAGTCTTGTTCTCCAGCTGAGCCACACTGGGAGGTATCAAATGTGACAATATTTTTATTTTTATTCTACTTAAAAGTAGACATTGGATAATTAAAAGAAGATCCTTGGGTTACTTGTGATAAGAAAAAGCAGAGAAAGTAGAATTTTGTGTATTTGCAACAAAGTGCAAAAAGGTGTCAGGGGAAATGGAACAACAATTCCTCTTTGTCCTGTGGAGAAGAGGAAAGAACAAGGAATGTGCCACGTGACAGGGGAGGGACAAGGGTGTAGGATGGATGGAAAAGGGAATAGGATGGATGGAAAAGGGTATGGAATAAATGGATAAAGATACAGGCTAAGAGGAAATTGGCTGGGGAAAAAAAAGGAGCTTCCTGATACCAAACCATTCACAGTTCAGGGTCCAGCTTTGAGTGAAAAAATGGAAGCACTAAATTTAAAACTAGTTCTGCCAGTATTTTTAGAAAGAATTTCAGAATAGCACTGTTTGTTTAAGAAGTATCATCAATCAAAAGAAGGCAGCTAAGCAAATACAAAATAATCCTAAAATGCAGGAAAATACTGAACTGTGCAGTGATTGATGCATCTCAGTCAAAAGAGAATAAAATGCCTCAAAAATATTTCCTGTTGAGGAAAAAAAAAATTAACCCCATTCTCCACCAACTTTCCCAACCTCCAAGACTCAACTGTACCAAATTTTCAGATTCCCAAGAGACCTAAAATTAATGTCCCTTTTCCCAGCTGCAAATAGGACAGGTATGGTGATCCAGCTAATGGAAGGGAGGCAGGGATTTCCAGGGCTGTGACAGAAGCTGCATTTCAGCCCTAATTGATTTTTAATAGCAGCCTGCTCCTGAATTACCACATGTGCAACCAGGGGCTGCAGATAAACTATCCCAGATAAGCTACAATCTGAACTGGAAGCCAAACCAGATAAATCTGGCACTTTACATTCACTCTGTGAAATCTTGATGGTATCTTAAAATCAGTCATTGAACAGCAGCAAGAGGCAGTTTGTGGGTGATAAAGATTGGGAAGTGGGAAGGATGGATTCAGCTGCCATGGTTGTTTATCACTCCTGGGTGTTGGTCTCCTGGGCAACATTTTCACTGTGTTTTAAAGAAAAAAAAAAAAAAAGAGAAAAAGGTTTTCTGCTTTATGGATTCACCAAAAATAGAGAAAAAAGGTTTTCTGCTTTATGGATTCACCAAAAATAGAGAAAAAAGCTTTTCTGTTTTATGGGTTCTTCTCTTTGCTAAACCAGTGGGGTGTCCTAGAGAAGATGGCTGTAATGTGTGTTATCTCAGTGATTATTTTTTTATCTCACTGACTTGTGTTATCTCACTGCTTTGTCCAGTTTATACCCAAGCCTGGAGACTTCTCTGCCTGTGAAAGGGCTTTTCCCTCCCTGTGTCCATCTGCAATACCTGAGCTCTTAAACAGGAGGGGATATCTGTGGGTGGGACATCTGTGATGGACACCTGTGGATGGATACCTGTGGGTGGGATATCTGTGATGGATACCTATGGATGAGATGTTTGTAGAGGGATACCTGTGGGTGGATACCTGTGGGAGCCACTGGGATTGGGGTGCTGATAAAGCCAAGGCTGTGGGTTTGATCCCTGTTTGGGCCATTCACTTAAGAGCTGGACTCCATAATCCTGGGGGTCCCTTCCAGCCTGGAATATTGTGTGATTTCAGCTCCTGGGTGAGCCTGTAGTGACCCTGCAGTGACAGGGCCAGGCAGCTGCAGGGGCAGGTCAAGCACCTGGGTCTGTCCCAGGCTTTGTTTCCCTCTCTAACTGTGCAACTCTGTGCAAAAGAAAAAAACCAATGTAATAGAATATCAGAATGGTTTGGGTTGGAACCTTAAATCCCATCATGTTCCACCCCATCCCAGCTTGCTTCAAGTTCCATCCAACCTGGCCTTGGACACTCCAGGGATGGGACAGCCTCAGGTGTCTCAGTCATCAAGCACTAAAGAGCCCCAAGAGGTGAGGAAGAGCTCAAACCTTGCTCCAAACCCCCTCCTAAGCAGGAGCAAGGCAGTGCCATTGGGAAGGAGAGGATTTCCAGCACTTTCCAGGCAGCTGGGCTGCTCAGTTAGCAGATAAGCAAATTCAAAGTGGCCCAGCTTTGGACAGAATGGCAAAGGATAAATTGTGAGCTAATCAAGTGCCAGCTGATACCTTTGTTATGGTTTGTGCAGACAGAAAAACGGATCCTTGAAACCCCTCAGCAGTTCAGACTGACAGTGCCGTGGAAAAATGATCTGCTGGAACATCAGGAGTGTCACTGCCAGCTTTACAGCCACGCTCACCACCTCCAGGCCCCCAGCAATCAGTTAACTCCTTGTTAAAAAGCCTCTCAGAGACAGAACTTCTTGAAACAAAAGGGACAGGGTCACTCTTCTTTAAAAATGATAACCTCAGCCTGGAGGAAGATCTCCAGCTCCAGGTGGTGTAAATCAACTGCACTCAAGTGTTGCAATCTGGAGAGCTGTGGCATGGGAAGTGCAGGTGTTGTCCTCTCCAGTGTCACCAGCACTGAACTCTGAGGGGAAATTCCTCAGCCAAGAAACCCTGGATGAGAAGTGAGTATTTCCCTGTGGCTTGGCACATCTGTTCCTGCTGAGCTGGGAAGGTGAAATGCCCTGTGAATGTCACCCAGAGAGAAACACCCAGCAATTCCCAGAGGATAATTAAAAACATGATTTGCTGGGGGCTGCATGTGAAGAAAGACAAGAGCTGGAGCACGCTGGGGGCTCATCAGCAAGGGGGAAAGGCCCTTCCCCTGGCTCAGGCTGCAGGTCTGGCTGGCCTGGCTCTCACTGCAGGTCTGGCTGTCCAGGACACAGATCCAGGACAGATCCAGGACTCAGGTGTGGAACACAGGTCCAGGTCACAGATCCAGGACACTGATCCAGGACATGGATCAGGACACAGGTCAGGACACAAATCCAGGTCATAGATCAGGACTCAGATCCAGGACACAGATCCAGGACATGGATCAGGACACAAATCCAGGACACAGATCCAGGTCATAGATCAGGACTCAGATCCAGGACACAGATCCAGGTCAGAGACCCAGGACAGATCCAGGACATGGATCAGGTCACAAATCAGGACACAGACCCAGGACATAGATCAGGATACAGACCCAGGGCACAGATCAGGACACAAATCAGGACACAGATCCAGGACACAGACCAAGATCACAGATCAGGACTCAGACCCAGGACACAGACCCAGGACACAGATCAAATCACAGACCCAGGACATGGATCAGGACACAGACCCACGTTATATACCCAGGACACAGATCCAGAACACAGAACAGGACACAGACCCAGGACTCCCTGTGACACCTGCTCTTAGTTCAGTGTCCCCTGCAGAACAGGGGCCTCTCTCCAGGGCTCCCCACCTGTGTCCCCCATCCTGCTGAGCTGAGGGACAGACACCCCTCAGCACTGCACTCAGCATGTTGTAGGGTCAATCTCCCCCACAGCTCTTTATTTCCTTCTTGTGCCTCTAAAGCTCCTCCTGACACACAGGCAGCAGATTTAATGCAGGATTTTGGGGTTGTTCATTCCTGCACCATGACAGCGATTTGTCTCATGGTATTTATCTCACACTCCAAGCCCTGGAGCTGACAACTCCTGTCCCTTCAGGTGCTGCCAGCCCAGGAGGATGATGAGCACTAAATGGCCTTTGGGGACAGCCATTCACGGCTTTCATGCCCGTGAAATTCCTCAACATTCTCATTTCCCTCTCGCTTTGTTCCAGATAAAGATAATTCCCTCGCCCTCTCCATTTATTTTCTTCACTCAGCCATACCTAAGCTGGGGAGCCTGGGCAGAGCTTCACAGGTCCTTTAAGTTCATATTTTGACATAATCCCCGGGAAGTTTGTCTTCATCAAGGTCAAAACCAGCGAGAGGGGGTTTAGAAGCTGTTCTTTGCAGTAATAGCAGCATTAGCAGTGCGGTGACACTGGGGCAGAGAGTTTGGAAAGCATCACAAGGAAACAGCCTGGCCTGCTGAATTCCCCCCGGTGACCATCAAAGCTGCCTCTAGGTACAGGAGTAACTCCGATAAAGGCACTTGTTTTGAAACTGAATCTTTGAAAATAAAAGACCTTTCAATTTGGCAGGCCAATGAAAAGAATTGGTGGTGGAATGTTTAGATTAAACAGAAAGCAGAATATTTTCTCTTTAGGCAAAACAAAAGTGACTGCAAAACCCCCAGAAGCCATTCTGAGTCAACATGAAGCATTCTGTTTTGGTCAAATGAAATGCATTCTTCCCCTGGAGATTACTGTTAGAAACACAGGAATATTTGTAGAGAAAAAAAATATTACTCTAGAAAGTGTTAACTTCAAAAATTGCAGCAGCAAAATGTTTCTTGCTGCCAAGCAAATGAAGGCAAATGGAAAGATTTATTTCTTAAAAATCCCAACAAAATACCACGGAAAAAGAAGCCTCCACGCTTTTAGCAGCAGAAAAAAATTTAAAATTCCGACTCCCCCACCAGATTTTGGGCAAGTTTGGCTTTGTAGAAAATATTCCCCAGCTTCACCTAAGTCCCATTAAGAACAGGTTATTAACGGGAGTTGATTGGGGAAGGCTCAGCAATTAGCAGCTACTGAGTGGATAAAAACCCGGCAGGGAGCAGTGGGGGGAGTGAGTGTGATTCTGTGCTTTGGGCTTTTGTATCGAAATTCTGGAGCCCTGAGGAGGGATCCTCTCTGCAGCTGGGCTGTCAGGAGCTGTCACTGCCAGAGCCAGGACCTTGTGCTGCTCACCCATCACATCCCACAAGTCTCCTCTGCTTCCAAGTGAGACCCTTCAGGACATGATTTGAAGACGCAGAACGCCTCGGTTGAGAGCTGAAAGCATCTTGCTTTTCCCTTGGATGCAGCTCTGAATCCTGCAGGCTCCTGCCCAGGGCACAGCCTGTGTTCCGTGTGCTCTGACACCGAGCTGGGATGTGCTGCCAGCCCTGCTGTGGGACACGGACACAGCTTTACCTGCAGGGCACACGGCTCTGCAGCTGCCTAGCTCAGCTGGCCCGGGTCTGGCAGCAAATCTGCAGCCCCCAAGAAGGAAGAAAGGCAGCTCCAGCTCCATTCCCACTGGTAATATCTTGGGAAAAGCCAGCCAAAGCCCAAAGCTGTCACCCAGCCCTGCAGTTTTGCTTCTCACTTTTAGATTATCTCTGCAAACTGTCAAGAGGATTAAGGAGGCAGAAATCAGCTTCAAAGGACATCAGAACCAAAATGTGATCTCATCTGAGGGGCACTCTTTAGATTTCTCATGGTGGGAAAGGGCTGAGGCTGATGGGGCTGCTCATCCCTGGGCTGTGCCTGACGTGAACTCCACCCTGGTGAGCTCTTGGACCAGCTCTGCTCTCTTTGTAGCAGCAAGGCAGAGCTCCTGCCCTTCCCTGGAGCTGAGCAGCAGGGAGATGCTCCAGCAGGATGAGCTGTGTTGGATGCATCCCCCTTTGCCTTCTGGAATGGCCTCAGCAGGACCTGTGCTCCCATGAAAATGTCTGTGTTGCTTCAAGTTTGAGTTCCAGTCCTTGTGCTCTGGACTCCTGGCAGGACTGCACTGTGGCTGGTGCCTTCATGAGCTTTAAAAGGAGCCAGAACTCAAATTTTCTCTGGGGGCATCTTCTAGATTTCCTGTGAACACCAGTGCTAAAAATCAAACAAGTGGGAAAAAATTCCTCCTTCAGTCCGGTGCTCCTCACTCACCCTGGCACTGAGGTGGTGAAACACCAGCAGCTGCTGGCTCTGGGTGGGGACACACTGTTAAAATGTTCACTCTTTAATTGTTGACTGTTAAAATATTTGTGTGCTCAAAGTGAGCCCCACTGGAACAAGCAGGAATTGGGGAATCCATGTGGGCAGCCAGCCCTGGGCTCACACTCAGCATTTTGTGCTGTTCCCTCAGAGGAGGTGGGACTGCTGTTTCTGAAGCAGATATTTGAGGAGCAGCTCTATCATGGCCATAATTATTTCAGGAAATAGAATCACAGCTCTGCTTTGCATAAAAGATGCTGAAGGGTGTTGCTGGCCCAGCATTGAGGAGGTGCCTCTTTTAGCCCTACAGCTGTGGCAAAGCAAATGCCACTGGGGATGGGCAGGAATCCCAGCCTGGAAACCTGCAGGGACTTTTCCAGCTGTGCCCAGCTGCAGTGACCTCAGCCCTAAAGTCACCCAAGATGGTGGGTGGGCTCTGATCACTGCCCAGGGGTACAAAATGTGCAGCAGATCCCTGGCTGGGACACAGGGGCTGTGGGGGAACGGGGAGCTGAGGCAGGAGCTCGTGCAGCTGACACCCCCAGCACTGTGACTTTGCTGACACTGACACTATTTCAAATAGCTGAGAGCTGCAAGTCCTGACTGCTGTCTAGACTGGAGCCTGGGGGAGCCCTTTGGGAAGGTGGAATGAATCTTTGCTTGATTTGTTCTTTTTTTTCCTCCTTCTCTAAGCCATGTTAAATTTTATATGTGCTGGGGATGATGTCTGTGTGCATATGTGAGACAGGAAAGGCAGTGGGCTGTTGGAAAATGTGGGATGTGGGACCTGGAAAATCGTGGATGAACCTGGATGCTGAGCTGGTTTTGTCTGGAATAAGTAGTTTTATAGATAATATAATAGATAGAGATATACATAATAGATAGTTTTTCCTAGGTGGAACAGTGCTGTGTTTGGGATTTAATGTAAGAATAAAGTGGATAACACAAGAGGACTTTCTGTATTTTCACACAGCCTGCCCTGTCCCTTGGCACAGGGATCCCAAAGGCTGCAATAAATGAGGATTTCCCTCACAGGAGGGACACTGCAGAGACTCACTGCTCTCAGCTCCACAGGGACAGCTGCAGTGCCAGGTCCTGCCAGAGCTCTCAAACCCCTCCAGGGAGGCTGGAAAAGCAGGAGCCAGCACAGGAAATAATGGCCAATACCAGGGCTTCCCATATAATCCTGTTCTCATTTTGGTGTCAAGCAGCTGGCCAGGAATGAAAGGAAAAATACCATTGCCCTTCCTTTTTTTGGAAATAATGGCTTGTAACCCCAGAGGAATCTCCAGCCCCCAGGGGCTGGCTCCTCATTTTCTGCCTCACCTGCCCTGCTGAGCACTTGTTCTCCCCACAAAACACCCACAGAGATGAGCTTTGGGCTTCACCCCTGCCAGGACCTGGGAGTTCCCTCACCTGGAGACAGCTGATGGGTGTCTCAGTGCTGCCCAGACACTGTCACAGCAATTTCCTTCCAAAGGCAGGTTTAAGTGTTGAGGAAAGCCATAGGTGTGCCCTGAACTCCTTGCTGAAGAAGTGCAGAGCAGTTTCCTGGTCCCCAGGACAGAAACTGTATGGCAGGAAGAGCGTGCCCTGAGGACAGATCCAGGCTGAGGTAGAAATATCTGCATTTCAGGGGCCAGGCAGCTTCCTCAGCCTGGCAGGGACCTGCAGCCTCTGGACTGAGCTGTGCTTTGGGGTGCACAGGACAAGCCAGAGGATTTCCCACCCACTTTTCCTTCCACAGCTTTTCAAGCACAGCAGTCTGAGTAAGAGCTTTTAGAGCAGGGAGGACATGGGACACAATTCAAGTGCACCTGAGAGAGTGATTTTGTGCTGTTTTTCAGGAGAAAAGCAAGCAGGAGGACATCCTGCCATTTTTTTTTAAAATCAGCTCTGTTCCAAGAGCATCCCCAGCGAGGCATTTCATAACTTGGGATATTTTCTTCAGGAAAGTGCTCAGGCAGTCCCAAAAGATCCCCAACATTTCCTGCACGTGCTCCTGCCACAGAGTAATGAAGGGCTGGGTAGGCAGCCAGGGCACTGAATCTGGAGAGAAAATTGAGTTTCCTGGAGTGTGGGACAGGCTGGGTTAACAATGTTGGACCTGGGTGTAATGGGAAAAGGAAACAGCTCAGCACAAGAACCAGGGTGGATAAAGCAACCAGAGCACCAAGAAAAAAACAGAGAGAGGAAATAGAAAAAAAAAAAAGACTTCAGGAACTAAGAAGTAATGCCAAAAAGCCACTTTCCAATTAGAGGAAAACTTGCTGGGAAGGCAGGATAAGGGTAAAAAGGGACTGAGCTCAACAGCAGGAAAGTGTCACCCACATGGATGGGGCAGGTGTGTTCACCTGGAGGTGCCAAGCTGAATTCAGCTGTGTGGGCCCAGCAGAGTCCCCTGGGAGATGGAAATCACTCCTTTGTTGGTTCACATCACTGGCAGCACCCTGAGACCCTGAGTCAGAGCTGGCAGCAAAATTTGTGTTTTCTGGAGGCGTGGGTTTGCAGCACTCATCAAATACCAGCACACAGACTCACTGCCTCTGCAGCATTTGTGCAGGGGGATTCAAAGAACCACATTTTAGCATTTCCTGGGAAATGCAATGAATCCATCCATGAGTATTTGTGGGAAAGTGGAGGCTGAGCCTGTCCAGCACCAGAGGAGTTTGTGTCATCCCCTGTTCAAGGCACTAAAAGTCAGCTCCTTCATCTCAGGAGTCACAATCTCAACCTGGAAGATCCAAGATGATTCAGTATTTAGTAATGCATTTGTCAAGTAGATTTGAAAAAAACCCAGAATTTTGGGGGAAAATTCTAACAAAAATTCCCATTATTGGAATGGTTGTTCAATAATTGAATTAATTTTAACACAGAGGATCACACTCCTCTGAATTCCTGCTTCCATTTGTTTCTGGATCTGAACTCAATGATTCTGACACATGGGGAAGAGGCAGCTCAAAGGGAACAAAAATGAGCAATGGGACACTTTTTACAGTAAAATATATCCAATGAAGTCACCCAGCTCTGCTAGGAATGTCTCACAGATGTAAGGACAAACGTGTAGGAGGGGAGGAATTACAAAGAATCCTGTTGGGAAGGTCCCTGCCTGGGGAGGAAGGGAAAAAGAAAGGGTTTGGGCATTCAGGATGAATCTTTGGAAAAACACTGAGACAGCAAAACCCTTTAGGATTGAAGAATTTAGTCTTAAAAGGAAAGGATGTTGAAGGAAGTGTCTGTAAGTTGGGACACTAAACTGATGGGACAATCCAGCTTTCAAATCCTGGAACTGAACAGGATGGATAATCCCTGCTTCTTGGTGGATCCCAGAAACCTGGAATTACTGAGCTTTCTGTGCTTTCTGGCACTGACCCCCAGCAGAACACTGCTTTGGAGAAAGCTCCCAAATTTGAGTAATGAATTTGAAATCACTGGTGTGTAGTTAAATAAAAGTGTGTGATTTCACATGGTAAAGAGTTCTAAATTTGAGGTTTTTATAATACAGTAATAGGAATGGGAGAAGATGAAGAATTTTAGCTGCTGTCTCTTTTGGTGCTCATCTTCTTCATGGTTTCAGGTCATTTCTGATTGGACAGTCACTGCCACGCTGAGGATCACAGGAGTTTGGTTATTGGGTTAAAGGTATAAATAATACAGGTGTTAATTCTCTATTGGACTGTTTAGCTTTAAGAGACCTTGTAACTGGCTAAATTCAGCTCCATTTTGCTCACTTCTAGCTGGAAGTGTTGCTGAACTTTCTGTAATTTTAATAAATCTAAACAGCAACCAAGCCCAAACATGAAAAAAATCCATTTCCTTCGTGTGTTTTTAAATCCCAGCTCTGAGTGAAAACAGAAGAGACTCCAAACAAAGCACTAATTAAATAGTACAAAACACCACCACCATTCCAGGTTCTCACATCCATGTCCCTGAGAATCCACCTGCCATGAAAACCCAGATCCATTTCTATTTTATATTTGTCACTGACACACAGAAGGCACACTGCACTTCAGATATCTGTTTATTACAACATCACACTGTCTTTTGTACCCTCTACACAGTTCACACTTTGTGCATTGGTCACAATCAGTCACCATAACAATCACTGGTGGAGAATTCTCCCCTCCCTGTTCTTCCCAGGACCTTTCTGTAAATACTTTCCTCAGCTGTGGGGTTTTTTTCCTAGTTATCTTCTTTTTCACCTTCTTCTCTTCTTAGTGAAGCCTTGCTCAGAGAACACTTCTCAAAACAAACCTCATTTATTAACCCAGACCTGCTGTGGGTCCTACTATATATATAAATTTATACTTTATATCTATTTATATTATTATTTTATATTTATATTCTATATAACTAAAAGAACTGCTGCTTCCTCCTGGGCCAGCAGAGAGGTGAAGCTTCATGCAACCCAATTAAAAAAGTGGAATTCTTACCTTGGACAAAGACATAGATGCTGGCCAGGGGTCCCTGGTGCTCAGGGCTGCTGAGGGCACAGCTGAGGTAGCCAGTGTCGTTGGCCATGGCTCTCCTGAGGGTGAGCTGGCTGCAGCCCAGCCCGGGGACATCACGGCAGGGGCTCACATGGACCCGGGGGCTGTCCCCCCTCAGCTGCCAGCTCACAGCCGGGGCTCCCCTGCAGAAACACAGCCAGGTCAGAGGGGGATGGACAGGGATGGATTTATCCAGAAAATGTCACAGATGTGTGTGCAATAGATGGGGCTCAGTGTTGGGATGGGCAGGGATGGATTTATCCAGAAAATGTCACAGATATGTGTGTGCAATAGATGGAGCTCAGTGCTGGGATGGGCAGGGATGGATTTGACCAGAAAGTCTCACAGATATGTGTGTACAACTGATAGGGCTCAGTGCTGGGATGGATAGAGATGAATTTAACCAGAAAATCTCACAGATGTGTGTGTGTGTACAACAGGCAGGGCTCCCCTGCAAGCACAAAACACCCAAATCACTCAGGTCTCAGAGTTGGGATGGATTTAACAATAAAGTTTCACAGCACAACACACCTATATCATACAGGGTGAGAGCTGGCATGGATAGGGATTTGACAATAAACTTTCACAGATATGTGTGTACAACAGACAGGGATCCCCTGCAGCAAACACACCCAGATCAGTGGTGGGATGGGCAGGGATGGATTTATCCAGAAAGTCACAGATATGTGTGTACAACAGGCAGGGCTCAGTGCTGGGATGGATAGGAATGGATTTAACCAGAAAATGTCACAGATATGTGTGTACAACAGACAGGGATCCCCTGCAAGCACAAAACACCCAAGTCATACAGGGATCAGTGTTGGGATGGATAGGGATTTGACAAAAAAGTTTCACAGCACAAAACACCCAAATCACACAGGGCTCAGTGCTGGGATGGGTATGGATAGATTTAACAAGAAAGTCTCACAGATATGTATGTACAACAGATAGATCTTTGAATGTAGGATCTGCAAAAGGAATAGGAATGAAAGCAAGTTTTGATATAAAAGAATTGCTGAGCCAGTTTTGCTGGGTAACTAGAAAGCAAAGGCTATGTTAGCATGTGGGTTGGAAGGGGTTTTATAGCTCAGAGCAAAGGATAAATCCACTTCAAACAAAAGATGTTTTTACCAAGCAAAAAGATTTTCACAAACAAGAATGCCAATGTTGCAAGTAGGAAAAAAGGTCTCAGAATTTTCTACTGCAAGAAAACTGAAAATCAACTTTTAGTTTAAACTGTAATGCACTGAACTTTTGTGATTAGAAAACAGTAACATGAATATGGTAATGTTAGTAGTTATGATAGGCTATAGGTAATAGTAAAGGTATTGATTGGTTGTTATGTATTAAAAGAAAAGTAAATAATGCATTGTAACCAGAATTAGAGTGGCTTCAGACAAACCTACAGCTGAGGTTGAAGTGAATTTACTGTATCCTCTGGATGCAATAAACAGCATTTTAAATAATAAATAAATTCCTCTGTCCTCTGGATACAATAAACAGCATTGCACAGAGCCAGTCTGAGGTCCCACATCCCTCCTTTCAGCTCTTACAGTTCAGGCAAAACTGAATTTTCTTTCCAGCCACTCATTCCCAGTGCTCCTACCCTCGTCATTCCCAAATAAATTGTAAAAGTTGCTGGCTGTTTGCATTTCCACCCATCAGAAACTGAGCTGGGTCACCCCACACTGTTCCCCAGACATTCCTGAAATACTCCCTGGGAACTGCAGTGAGCTCCTGGAGAAAAGTTCCATTTCTCTTCTAACTCACTTCTGCCTGAACACAAGTTTGTTTTTATAACATTGTGTTTTATCCACTTCAGACATTAGAAAGCATCAGATAAAATTATATGTTTGTCCCAAGCAGAGGGTTTTGCATATTTTAACAGCTAAATTAATGTATATTTTCCTGCACTGAGGCTGCATGGAGAGAGGAGGATATTTATGTAATTTTGCATCACCTTTCTTGCTTAATCAGCAGTGACTCAGTCTTGATTTTTGTGTAGGGCCTGAAGCTAATCAGGTTACAAATCTGGGAATATCTGGAATATATACATTTACAAATCTGGGAATATCTGCTCAGGACACATTTTTTCCAATTCCCCTTGTGACAGCAGCCAGAATGTGAAGCCAGGAGGGCAGAGGATGTTCATTCCACCTCCTGACCCCTCTGCTGCCAGATCCCTGAGCACAGCTCATGACAGATGCAATTCCATGGAGTTCAGGACAAAAAGCAGGGCCTGGGTGTCACCTGCTGCAGGAGCTGTGTGTGTGTTTGCAGAGGAGCCACTCTTCCCAAGAACAGGGGGTTTGGCTCTCCCTTCCCACCCAGACAATTCCCACTGGTGTTTGCTGGGCTGAGGAAGGAGTGAGAGCCCCTGGCCTCCCCCAGGGAGAAATCCAGCCTAGAAACACAGACCCAGGGCTGAGGGGACAATGCCCAAAGTGTGAATCTGGGAAATACCCAGGGAGAAATCCAGCCTAGAAACACAGACCCAGGACTGAGGGGGCAATGCCTAAATGAAATTCCAGTGAGAAATCCAGCCTAGAAACACAGACCCAGGGCTGAGGGGGCAATGCCTAAATGAAATTCCAGTGAGAAATCCAGCCTAGAAACACAGACCCAGGACTGATGGGGCAATGCCCAAATGAGATTCCGGTGAGAAATCCAGCCCTGACACAGACCCAGGACTGAGGTACCAATGCCCAAAGTGTGTCTCTGGCTGAAATTCCCAGGGAGCCAAGAGCTCTGGAGCTGCAGTGGCCTGCAGGGCTGCAGGAGGTGCAGTCAGAGCACGTTTGCCAGGACATGCAGTGACATTTCCACAAACATCCTCTTGGCCCTGGTTCCTGCTCGCCCCTCTGTCGCCTTCCTGCAGGGGAGACAGACGTGAGCTGGGCTGCTGAGGTTATTCCCAGCACAGGGCTGGAGGAGAGCACTGGGAAAAGTGGGAATATCCTCTCTGCTGAGCAGCCTCGCCCTCCTTCTTGGATGCTCTGGTGCCTTGGACAGCTCAGCCCACGTCAGAGCAGCTTCCCCTTGTCCTTCCGAGCACCCGGAGCTCTGTCCCCACCCTGCCCACGTCACTGGTGACTGCAGGACTGGGATTACTGGAACCAGAGCCAGTTCTCATGGGGGCAGCTCCCAGCACAGCACTGTGTCCCTCCCTGGTCACCCACAGCCCCTGTGGTGCCCATCCTGGGCAGCACTGGCATTTCACACCTCTGCTTCCTAAAGCTTTCCCCTCTCCATACGTTGTCCTGGTGGAAGGGAAGCCTTTGGCTGCTGCTGTGGGATTTTCCCACTCTGCCAGAGGAGAGTGGCAGCAGCAGCTTTGGCCCCACTGCCACAAACCAGGAAATCCTGGCCAAGAACCTCCCAAGCCTGGAGCTGAAGGGAGGATGGAAATTCCCACAGGCTGCTGGGACTGCTGCCCTGTGCTGTGCCCCACACAGCCCAAATGATCCTGGATGCACCAAGGATTCCAAGAGCTAACCAAACCCTGAGTGTGAATACCAGGAGCTAACCAAACCCTGAGTGGGGATTCCAGGAGCTAACCAAACCCTAACTGTGAATACCAGGAGCTAACCAAACCCTGAGTGGGAATTCCAGGAGCTAACCAAACCCTGAGTGGGAATTCCAGGAGCTAACCAAACCCTGAATGGGAATACCAGGAGCTAACCAAACCCTGACTGTGAATACCAGGAGCTAACCAGACCCTGAGTGGGAATTTCAGGAGCTAACCAAACCCTGAGTGGGAATTCCAGATGATAACCCTGAGTGTGAATGCCAGGAGCTAACCAAACCCTGAGTGTGAATACCAGGAGCTAACCAAACTCTGAGTGTGAACACCAGGAGCTAACCAAACCCTGACTGTGAATTCCAGGAGCTAACCAAACCCTGAATGGGAATACCAGGAGCTAACCCTGAGTGTGGCAGAGGAAGCAGGAGGGCACACACCTGCATTCAGAAATCACATTTTCCTTCTCTTCCCAGTTTTTGAATCACCTGAGCCAAGCAGCTGAAGTGCTCCAGGCCCTGGTCCCATGTTACATCCCATGCTCACATCCTTTTGTGTTTCTCAGAGCTGCTATGGGGGTTTCTTGCTTTGCATCCACAAAGCAAAGTGGGACTGAAGTGCTCGTAACTCCTTCAATTATTTATTTATTATTCAAGAAAAAAAGTAGGGTGCTCCTCCAGATTAAAAAGGTGTGGGATGGAGAACTGCTGGGAAATGTTGATTTAATTGGCCTGGGGCACCCCAGGGACTCTGAGTCCACCCAGGTTTTATGGAGAGCAGCTCTGAGATGTTAAGGACTGCTCAGACTTTATTGCCATCATGTTTGCTGTTTGCCAAGCTAAAAATACCCCTGGAAGGTTGTTCTGACCTCGTAAGCCACATGGCAAGCTGGAGGGATTTGGAGAAAAGCTGCCTTGCACTCCAGAAGACATCCCAAATTTACACAGTGTGAGCCCATTCACCTCACACTATAACAAAGGATTAAACAGTCTGGGACAAAAATCAGAGGGGACGTGTCAGCATAACCTAAAGCTTAGAGTCACCTTCCCCCTGCTTTTTGTTACTGCTTTCAGTAACTTCTGCTGCAGGAAACCATCCAGGTAGTGGCTCCAGCCAAGGGAACCTTGCAAGAAGGTGTAAAATCAATGTGTGTATGAGAGAGAGAAATTGTGAGAGTTTGTGTTACCTTGAGCCTTTTTTCCTACAACACTCAGAGAAAAACCTGAGCTACACCCTCTGGCAGTAGTGAAGTGTAAAAATCCCACCCAGAGCAAGTAACACCTCCACCCCTCTGAGTTCTGTGGGACCCAGCAGCTGCTGTGTGTTCTGGCAACCAAAATCCTGCAGGTCCTTGCATGGCTGGTGGCACACATTGTGCCTGAGGAGCCAGCACTTTGGTTTTTCACAAGGCAGGGTTAAATTTGATTTAAAGAACGTGTTCTGTTTAAACAGGTTGGGTCTTTCAATGTCCACACAGTGACTGCTGCTAATTTTAGTGCCTGTGATGGGCTAGGTGGCAGCTCCTGGGGATCTTGTTTGTCATTTCCTCATGGACAGGGAGCAGAGGAGTGATTTTAGCTGCAGAGATGAATCTGTCCCTGTTGCAGGGAGGATTTCCAGCCATGTCCTCAAGCACAGCACATCCCCTCTCCCCTGTGCTGACTCAGGGCTTTGCTTGGGGCCCTGAGCAACACAACACAAAGAATTTGGCCAAGCTGACCCCTGCTCCCTGCTCTGTCACAGCCCAGCCAACCCCTTCCACACAGCCCCAGCTCCCACAAGAACAAAAATCCAGCATCTTTTTGGAGCAATCCTTACCAGCATTTAATTTTCAGGGTGTCTCCTGGTGAGATGATGATTTGGTCCCTGGAAATGCTCAGCCTTGGTTTTTGAAGATGCACTTCTTCAGCGAGACCTGACACCAAATAAAAAAAAAAAAAAAAAAAAAAAGGAGAAACAATCATTAGTTTGGAAGGGCTATTCAGTGCAGCACAATGCACTCAAAGCAAACTCTTTGTTTTGTAAATAGTTCCTAATTTGGGGGCCCACACAATGATGTATTTATCCTTGGTCGGGAGATGCCCTCAGTTTGTTTTTGTTTCCTTTATTCCTCTCTTTTCTGACACCTGCGTTTGTGCCAGTAGTGTTTTGAGCCAGCTTTATTACTGAATTACTGCAGATTTAGGAGAACAGATCTGTGTCAAAAGGATTTTGCACACATAGAAAAGTGGAAGGAGCCAGGTCCTTGGGAAACAATTTGATGGGTGAGCTCATACATCACATTTTAATTAATGGGAGAAGAGAAAACAATAATTCTGGGGAGCAGCTGTGTGATATTAAAGGCAAATTGAAAACTTGGCTTTCCCAAATGAACATTCCCATGTGAGCTGACCCCCAGGCTCGGTTGGGGGAATGCTCCCAGGGGAATCTGTGATTTTGTCAGGTCTCTGTCAGTGACAGCAGTGACAAAGGTGCCTCTCATCATCTCCTGGCCCAGGAAATGTCCCCAGGGACAACCTGAGTGCTCCTCTACAACCAGACAAGGCTCAGAAAGTGAAACTGAGGAGAACCAGAAGTGGAGGTTGGCCAGGCTGGTTGCTTTGTCCAAATTCAAAGTAACACAATGAAGGAGAGGAGAAGCCAGGATAAGGATCTGCACTTGCATGGCTCTGACATTAAAGCCCTGTTTTCTTTCCCCTCCTGCTCTTCAAATTTCTTCCTCCTGTGCCTCGAGCTTGGTGAGCCAGAAATCCTCTCTGGGCTCCAAAAATCCTCTCTGGGCTCCCAGCAGGGCATTTTCTGCAGCAGGCAGGGAGAAAAGTCTCTGGCACAAGGAGAAACACAGGGATTTAACTACTGAACTGCACTCAGCAGTGATTTTCCTGCCCCCACCTCTCTGCTCTCATCTCTGTGCTTGATTTCAGTGAATTGCTCTTTGCCTCACTCCCACCTGAAAGCTCTGGTTGAGATTTTGAACAAGTGCTGAGACAGACCCAGCCCTGTCCCCCTGCCCTGGTGTTGGGAAGGATAAGAATTTGACAGAAAAGTCTCAGAGATATGGATGTATAACAGAAAAATCTTTACATGTAAAATCTAAAAATAAAAAAAAGAATAGAAATAATAACAAGTTTTAATATAAAAGAAAAAAATTGCTGAGCCAGTTGTACTGAGTAACTAAGAAAGCAAAGAGCAAGTGAGTTGGAAGGGGCTTTTATGACTCTAAGCAAAGGATAAATCCACCTCAAACAAAAGATGTTTTTACCAAGCAAAAAAATGTTCACAGGCAAACAAGAAAACCAATGTTACAAGTAAAAGAAAAATCTGCAAGAAAACTAAAAAAACCACTTCCAGCTTAAACTGTAATATATTAACCTTTTGTAATTAAAATAAATAACATAAATATGGTAATGTTAATAGTAAAAATAAGCTATAAGTAATAGTAAAAATATGAATTAATTGTTATGTAATAAAATGCACAACAAAAAAAATTAAAATGCTTTGTAACATAAAGGACACATCAGCTCTAGGCTCGCCCACAACCCACAACTGCTGTAACCTTGTCTATGCAATAAAAACATCTTTAAAAATCCCTAAAGTCTCCATCTCTCCATCCAGCTCTTACACAAGGTCCTTTGCAGAATAAGAAGCTGAAGTCTGGCCAAGCCAAACTCCCTCCAGTGGCTCTGTGTGACATTATTTAGCACCTCCAAGCTGCCATCCCATGGAATGCTGGGGGAGCAGAGCAGTGGGGGCTCCAGCCCTGCAGTTCCTATTTATTTTCCCATTTATTTCCCATTTATTTGGGAAGGGCTGCTCCTCCTCAACACCCTCAGGATGGCACACACAGGGAGCAGCATCACACTGAGCTGAGAAGCAGAAAAAGCCCCAAGCTCTGCAGGAGGAGGCACTGCCAGGCAAGCCCATCCTTGCTCCAGGCTCTAAATCCCCTCTGGCTTCCAGGCAGAGCCAATTCCCTCTGGGAATGGGCTGGGATTGGCACAGGCTCTGCCCTGGTGCTGAGCTGTTTCACAGCCCCTCACACTGACTGTGCTGAGCTTTGCAGAAATGCTCCAGGATATGGCCAACAGCTCCAAATTTGTCTGTCAGATGCCACTGGTTTGCCAGCTGAGGGGGGTTTGGTCCCTGGAGCTCTCCCAGGACTCTGCTCCTCCCAGGATCTGCTCTGGGCTATTGATGCTGTGGCTTCAGCCAGGACTTAGAAAATCCTGGGGGTTCAAACATGATTATTTCTCTCCTCTTGTGCTTTCAGTTGTTCTCAAGCTGGTGCCTTGAGCTGGGCTTTTGACTCTGGATTGTAGCTCTGGTGAACAAGTGTGGCACTGTCACAGGCTCTGGGGTCAGAGCCTGAGCTCTGCAGAGTCCTTGGGCTTTTACAACATTTGACACCGTTCTTGCTAAAAGAAAGAAAAGTATTTTTCAATTATTCTGGTTTTGCTTCTGAGTTACTTCTTGCCCAAAGCTTATTTTGGCTTCGGGAGGCGAAGAACAGAATAAGCAAAGTGGAATTTCAGTGCTTTCCTACCCCACAGAGGACAGGAGGAGAATTCCTGTGCCACACACACATCTGGGCTCTGCTGGCAGGTGACACACGGTTTATAAAAACACAGCCTGTGTCCCCTCTGCCACACCACAGCTCAGGGGGCTGGGGAGTGAACATTTTGAGGGTAAAACAGAAGAGAGTCGTGCTAGGGCAGGGCACCTCATGCCAACCTGGCAGAGTGAGACCTCACAATGTTCCTGAGCTCCCCTGGTCCCCTTTGAGCTAAACTTGACTTTTGGGGGGCAATGCTGGGGATAGCCCTGGGGTGTGAGGAGAAATGAAATGAAAAGCAGGCAGTGATTCCTGTGTCACAACCACGGCAAAACTCCTTGTGAGAGCCACAGGGAAAGTCCTGGGTGCCACAGCTGTCCCTGCCCTCCCCTGGGAGTTCATTCTTGTCCCAGGTGAGCACAGAGCTCTGCCCCAGCCCCTCTGCACATTGCTGAATTTTGGAGTTCATTCCTGTCCCAGGTGAAAGAGCTCTGTCCCAGCCTCTCTGCACACTGCTGAATTTTGGAGTTCATTCCTGTCCCAGGTGAAAGAGCTCTGTCCCAGCCTCTCTGCACACTGCTGAATTTTGGAGTTCATTCCTGTCCCAGGTGAGCACAGAGCTCTGCCCAAAGCCCCTCTGCACATTTCTGAATTTTGGAGTTCATTCCTGTCCCAGGTGAGCACAGAGCTCTGCCCCAGCCCCTCTGCACATTTCTGAATTTTGGAGTTCATTCCCACCCAGCTCAGACTTGAACATTCTGCTCTCAGCACTGAAAACCACAAACTCAGCACAACCACAAATCCTGGGGAGTGAAAAGTGAAATGTTGGCTGATACCTCATCCAGGGGAGGAGAATATATTGAAATCTGCTTTTCCTGGGCTAATCTGATTCTGCAGCACATTAAACACAGGAGGCTCCCAGGCAGAGGGCAGGGGTACCTCCCTCACCTCTCTCAGATGGTTCCCAGCTCCATCTCCCTTGGCACAGGACATCCCTCCCACTCAGCCTGATGCTCCAAACTGGGAGAAAAATATTGTTAATCTCTGTTCCTTATTGGAACTGCCTTCCTGCAGGCATGCTGGGGCACTGCAGCTCTCACAGGGGGTGTGAGCCTGGCTCTGAGGTGTGGCTCAGGCAAAGTGATCCCTTCTTGGATCCCAAAACCCCAATTTTCTAAGATTTCTGACACTACCCCCCTAAAGAACACTGCTTTTAACCTAAGGCCTTCCAAATTTAAATAATAAAGTTCAAATCACAAGTGTATAGTTAAATAAATATGTGCACTCTCACATAATAAAAAGTGTTAAAGGTTTTATAATAATAAATTGAAAAATTCTGAGTAATATCTCTTTTGGTACTCATCTTCCTTCTTGTTCATAGTTTTAAATAGTAGTTTCTAATTAAACAATACCACATTAAAAATCACGAAAAAATTATTAAGTTAAAAATTATAATTATGTATAATTATTATAGATTTATTATTAAATACAATTATTATATTTTTATTCTATATAATATAATATTATGGTAATAATATGGTAATAATATAATATAATTTCTCTATTAAACTAACTTTTAAAAAACCTAACTAAATCTCACTCCATTTTACTCACTTCAAGCTAGTGACTAGAAGTGTTACTAAACTTTCTGTACATTCAATAAAATTCAATAAACAACCCAAACAATAATAAATCATAAAATAATGAATAAATAATAAAATAATAAACCCAAACACATTTCTGCAGCAGTAAATGACACCCAGTAAATGACAATGTTCTCCAAATGAGCAGGTGCCCCTTCCAAAGGGGTTTTCATGCTTCCATCCCCAAGGAAATCTGGTTTTGCTGGAACTGAGAGCTCAGGGATTCACTGAAAAGCCATGTGTGTTTAACCCAATGGCCTGTCATCATCTCAGGATTTATTTCAAGGTTGCCCATATGAAAAGAGAAGGCTCCCCAGCACTTCCAGCATTATCGGTCACAAGCCTTGCAATATTTGGTGTTTTTATTAAGTCTTCAGCTCCTGGAGTCAGCTTTCACTAGTTACACTCAGGTGGTTTTCTATTCTTTTTAAAGGTTTAAAAAGACAGCAGCAAATAACTAAAGAGACCCATCTCCACCCCTCTCTTTGTTGTGGATTTGGACACAGGATTTTTGATTGTCCTAGACATTAATGAAATGTTTTATGCTCTCTATGCACAATGCAAGACCTTCTACATGAGCTGTTATTGCTGCCGTTGACTTTCCCAGCAGGGGAAGGTTTTGGCTGTAAGGCAGAGCAAAATCTCAATTTTTGTCTTTTCTGCTGGCTCTGGATGCAGGCTCTGAGTGAGTACAGGTGGGCAATGTGTGGGTCAGAATTGCTTGGGGAAATCTTCCCCTCCAGACCCAACGTGCTTTGAGTGCCCCTCTCCCTTTTCCCGTGCTCAGGGAGCTGCTCTGGGTCAGATTTTGGCTCTCTCAGTTCTCCACGTGAAAAATACGTTTTATTGTTTTGGTAACATTTAGAAGGTTTAATAAAAACAAAACAGGAGACAAACATAAAGTAAAGGGTTAAAACGGCCGGGTGCTTGGCAAGCTGCTAAGAGCACACGGCTGCTTCGGGAATGTCTCTTTAAATGCGTTTTACAATCCAGTAATTTGTTGCATATTTATAGATTTTTATGTATAGTTGAATTTTTTGGGGAACTGTTTAGTATGGCTACTTTTTGGGTTTGTTTTTTTAGAGTATCGGTGTTTTTTTGGCTTGTCGTTTTAATTTTTTTTAATTACTTTTTAATTTGAATTGTGGTTTTGGCTTTTTGCAGTTGGTGAGTGTTGATAATTGTTGTGTTAGTTGCAGGGTTTTTATTACACGTTTATGGGCTGTTATTTTAACTAAGTGGGTAGTTTAAGCATATTATCTCTAAAAAACTTATGTCTAACTTTTGCTATTAGAAGAGAAAAAAGCTTATATTTATACAGAAAAGCTATTTTAACATTATACATATAGCATTTATCTCAATATTTGCAAAAAGCCAACAATATGTCATGCACTCATAACATCCACGTGTCTGTTGAGGATAATAATTTGTCTGTGAAGATTTAAACCCTTCAAGTTTTCCTGTGCATCTCCACTGTGCTAAACCCTTTTCCCAGAGCAGGAGGTGAGAAGGGGCTCAGCCTCTGCCCAGGACTCTCTCCCTCGCCTGCTCTTCCAGCTGAACTATTTTAAAGGAAAATGGTTCATCAGCTTTTAAAGATTTTCTATTTCCTTTGTTTGTTTGAGGGGGATGGTTATTAGAAGCCTCTCTTCCTGTGGTTTTCCACCTCAAAAATAACCAGGAATGCCCCAGGGTGGGCACAGAGCTGAGAACCTCCAGCCAGAGCAGAGCTCCCCTTCCTACAGAAGCTGAAGGAGCTCATCCAAAATTAAATTAGCGACCACAAACTCATCAGGAGAGATGGCAAAGATCCCTCCAGGATGTTCAAATGCGAGTGTTAACCCAAGAGTAGCTCTGGCAAAGGCACAGGATTCCTGTTCCCATTGATTTTCCCAGCCAGGGAAGGCAGGATTTGCTGAGCTGAGTCATGGGAGAGGGGAGCAGTTCCCAGCACTGCTGCTGCAGATGGAAGCTGTGTGTGGCTCAGGGGTGTCAATGATCCAAAGTGACAACAACGAAAAATTAAATCATGAGTCTGGAGCTGGAGACGTCAACAACAGCACAGAGAAAACAACTACTAAGTGGAGAAAGTGTTTGGAGATAAGATAAGGCTTTGGCCCAGCCTTTGGGATTTGTTCTGCAAGGCTTTTCCCCAGGCACAGATGGCTCAGCATTTCCTGCTGGGGTGGCACAGCCTCACCCTGGTTTCCTCCTGCGCTCAGCAAGGCCACGATTGCTCTGGGTGCTGACACACAAACCCTGTGACCTCTGCTTGGCTTTCTGCACTCCAAACATCACCCTGGGGCTCACCTGCTGCAGGGCAGCCCCTGCACTGGCAGTGCCACAGCCTCTCCTGCCTGCCTGTGGTCTGCATCGCTGCATCAGCCGCAGATTTATGGCAAGGGGTCACAAAAAGCAGCTCCAGGTCAAAATTGTTTGGTCCTGGGCAGCAGCAGCTCATTAATCAGGGCCATTGTTTTGCCTCTGACACCACAGAGAGTCCCAAGCAGTGCCAGGGATGTCACCAGCCCGTGCTGGTGAGAGGGGACACAGCCTTGCTCTGGGACTGGCTGATAAGGCAGGAACTCAGATCTACATGGAAAATAAACATGGAATCTGGGAAAGGAGGTGGCAACATCTGCAATCATCTGCCAGGCACTCAAGCACAATTTGAAGTATTTAGGAAATGTGGTAATCTCGTGCTGATGGAAAAAAAGGCTGGGAATGTTGTCATTTCTTGATCCAAATTATGGCAATTCCTCTGGGAAAGAGAAGACCTGGCTCATTTCCACGATTAGGAAATATGCAGACCCAGTGGGAACAAGATGCACAAAAAAGGAGCCCTGAAGACTCTAGGGGGGGAAAAAAAAAATCCAAAAATGTGAGGTATGAAGCTGTCTTTGCCTCTCCCCCCAGCGTGGTCTCCTGAGAAAAGCTGGAGGGCTGCAGATCCGAGTGTTCCAATGATTCCCAGACAGGATTACTTCATCAGTGCTCCAGACACAGCTTCCCTTCCTCCTCCCTGGCCATCCCCAGCACAGGGAACATTCCTGGCACTCAGCAGGACTCAGCATGAGGTGCCTTTGGGTCACCCTGTGTCCCCACTGCCCATCTCCCTCCTGCACTCCAGAGCTAATCCAGCTTTTCTCCAGGAGTGAACCTAGCCAGGATTTCTTCCCTGGGTAGGAAAAAGGGAAGGTGGAAGGCTTCAGAAGGGGAGGGGAGGGACAGCACCAACTTCTGTGACAAGGACAGCACGCAGGGAATGGCTGGAGCTGGGCCAGGGCAGGGTTAGGTTGGATTTTAGGGGTGCTGGGCACTGCCCAGGCTCCCCAGGGAATGGTCCCAAGGCTGCCAGAGCTCCAGGAGAGCTTGGACAGGGTGGGATTTTTGGGGGGCCTGTGCAGGGCCAGGGGTGGGACTGCATGATCCTGGATCAGCTCAGGATATTCTGGGATCCATCTCTGCCTCCTTTGGGCTTGTCCCAGCTTCCCTGTGTCCCTGTGCCAACTCAGACTTGTCCCCCCCAGGTGAACTCCTGGTGGTTCACTGAGTATGGATGGATAAAGTAGGAGATTTTTGTGGCTTGTCAGCCATAAAAATAAAATAAATAAAATTAAAATAAAATAAAAAATCAAACCAGCCCAGCTGCTCCTCACAGCTACAGACACCAAAGCTGGGCCAAGCTGTGCTTCCAGCTTGCCCAGACCCTGCACTTAGCTGCCTTTAATCCCTCTCCTCAGGTAATTTGTATGTGGTGAGTAGTTACTGCAAAGCTGTGGGTGCTAAGGATGGAAGGCTTTAAAACACTTTTAGTTGAATTCCTTTGTTACTTTGAGAAGTATCATCAGACCTGCTCATTTATCAGAGGTGACAGGTGAGGCAGAGGAGTCAGCAGCAGAAATTCCAGTTTCATGTGTGCAGCACTGAGCACTGCTCACTCACACATCACTGGGATTGCATTTGGCACCTCTCAAAATTTCTCTGCAGTTTAATTGTTGTGTGCAGCTGCGAGCAATGAAAGCACTTGTTGGGCTGACTCAGTTCCAGGAACTATTCCCCAGCCTCCTCAAGTGCACAGAGAGGATCAGTCACTCCTGAAATCCATCCTGAGATGAGCCAGCTCCTCCCCTGCAGAAACAAGCCATGAATCTATTGATTCACCAGTGATTTCCTTCTGCCCCTACCCACTTTTACTCTTTACACTGCATTTTTAGCCTGGAATAAAGGGCTTGCCTACACTTTGGGAAGATGCCTACACTCCAGGGTGGATATTTTGTTGAGGAGAATGGACTTCTTTAAAGTTAGAGCACTAATAGACTACAGGTTTTCTATACATTTTTATACCTTGTTCATAATTTCAAGAAATCAGATTTAAGAGAAAACAACCCTTTTCAGCATGGCTATAAGTTAATATTAATTTTTTTCCTTGTTAATCCCATCACTGCCCAGTATTGGCATTGGAAATGTCTGAGGTTGTTCCTTTGCTGTGGTGGCACTTCCCAAAGAAGGGACAAGGTGCACCAGCACACAGAGAGATTTGAGGCAGGTTTTACCTCTCTGTTGATAAGAAACTGCTTTATTTCAGTGTTCAGGGGCAGTGCAATAACCCAGGCAGGCATCAGCTCCTAACTGAGGCCAGCAGAGGTCAGGATTGAAACTGGCACCAGAGAATAGCAAGGAGAGATTTCCCTGAGGTTTCCATGCAAGCTGCTGTCAGTGGGGAACTGCAATTTTTGTCAGAATTCAGTGCAAGAGTTGGTTTCACACATGTGGAAAATCTGACATCTGACCTTGTCCCTGACATCTTTAATCAGGGAACAACTTCATCAGTAATTTAGGGCAGCCAGACTTGGGGTTTGAGAAGTACCACTCCTATAAATCCACAGCTAACAGGTACAAATGAACTTTTCTCAGCTTAAGGAGATTGGTAAATGCAGTTTCACTGCGGCCACAGCACACAAATTAAAGCTCTGCCCACCATGAACTCCAGTTGAAATCCCACTTGAGGGGTGCTCACTTTGAGCTTCACCTGGCCTGGCTATTTCAGTTCTTAGGACATTCAATTTTCCATGTAACATGAGGCAATAGCAGCAAGTGGAACAGTATTTCCAAATGCCCAGTCAACTAAATCATTGTCCTGTGTGTCAGCTGCTCCTTTGATAATAAAATATGATGGTAATTCATCCTAAGACCAAGGCTTTGGAAAACTGTAACATGGATCCCCTGGAGAGACATTAAAATGGCCGGAGAAGAGGCAAGTTATAAAATCCCTGACACTGTGGTTTAACAGAATGTGTGTTTCTTTGAAAGCATTTTTTGTCTTTTTTTGCCAGCACTCAGCCTTTGCCTGGATGTATCAGATCAGGAGGATCCTGACTCACATCCCTCCCTCACCATCTGCACAGATAAATCCCAAATTTTCTTTTTGTTCCATCATCCACTTGCACAAGAGAGTGCTGGAAACCCCTGTAAATACCTGTTCCTTACCCTCAAACCCTGTACAGAATGAGCTGTATAAGATCTGGGAAAAGAAAATATAAGTCCAACAGATGGGAATTATCAGGAATGGATCATGAGTGAAGTGGCCCACAATAATAAACCTGCTGGGGATGGAGTGGTTACCAGGAGAGGCTGGAATCAAGGCAGGTCTGAAGCCAAGGGCAATCATTTATCAGCTCTTTCTGCTGGCACAAGTCTGGGGACAGGGCAGAAAACCTTCCCGAGGTTGCTCCATCAGCCTGTGTCATTCAGCTCCCAAAGGAAGCAGGGATGCCAGCCCCATCCTCAGGAATATTTAGGATTGGAGGAGATAAAGTGCTGGAGATGTCCTTCAGAAAACATTTGCTGGTGCTGCACATGGAACAATCTCTGAGCTGCCACGGTTGGGAATTTTCTGATGTCCTGCCCTGAGCTCAGGACCCTTCCCTTTGCAAACCTCTTTGGTGCTCCCTCAAAGGCAGCGTGGGTATCTCAGCTCTGGGCTCTGAATGTCCCCAAAGACCTCAGAGAGGACTGGGGATGTTCTCCAAGAAATGTCAGAGGAATTTGGGTGAGGTTCTGCTGAATGACAAAGCAACCTGTGACCATGCTCCAGGGCTAAATCCAGCTTGCACCAAGGAAGGACACTGGCCAGGGAGCACCAATAATGATGGGAAAGCTGCTCAGAGAGACCCCAGCTTTGCTCAGGCCACATTCCCCGAGGTTTCCTGCTTGGTGTGAGCCCAGCAGTGATCCCTGCTCCCTGCAATGCTGCTGTGTCCCATAGGCACCACTACACAAACTGGTGGAAACTGGGCAACCCCCATTCTCAGGCCTTTATGCCTCTTTCCTCATCCCCAGCCCTCTTTTCTAAGAAAAAAAAACCACCAGAAACGAGCCTGCATGGAAAGGCTTCTTTGTAAAGAACATCTGTGTCCTCCTGTGTGATGAATCACTGACCTGCAGAAGGAGCAGGCCAAGGGAGGGCCACGAGAGGGATGGAGCTGAAAGCAGAGCAGGGAAGTGGATGGGCAGGGGTGAAGCACAACAAAAGCCCACCCCTGTTAGCATTGTTGGACCATTTTTCCTCGAGCCATAAATCCAGAAGCAAATGAGCCAGAGCCTCCTGAGGTCAAGTCAGTTGATGTGCCACACTAAACAGAGATGGATTTGAGCAAATACAGGGGTTGGACGTGTCAGGAGCATGTGAATGCTCAGTGTCAGGAAAATCTGCTTCGTGGGTAATGACTTTGTTTTCTTAGTTCTGAGCTCTCCCCATTAAGAGGCAATGGGCTGAAGCTGACTTTGGACTTGAGGCTGGAATCTGTTTTCGATCAGCTCCGTGCTCCACTTCTGTCTGCTTTGTGTGCCTGTCTCAGGAGGTTTTCCCTTTTTTTCTGGTTTGTTTTGAAGGATAGCAGGTTGCTATTTTGGGAGACAAGATAAAAGCTGTTTGCTGAGATGGGGAGAGGGAACCTAACCATCCCCTTAAACCCAAGCCCAGTTCCAGTTACATTTCCACAGCCCAGGGTGAGGTTTTGTTACCCCGCAGCCTCCCTGGGCAGCTTGGCCTAACTAGGTCTGGTTTCCTCACTGGTTTGCATTAAGCTGGAAAGTACCAATCAGGCCCAGGGAATTGGCTGCAAATCATTTGGTGAAATCCTCCTTAATGACAAACCCCATCAGGCCGTGGAGCAGGGCTTCAATCACTTCCTCAGCCTGCACCACACTCTTACCCTGACGTGACCCCAGCTTCTGCCCTGTTTGTGAGGCTTCTCCACAGCTGTGACATCATGTTTTTGATGGCAGCCTTTGGAGGAATTCTGCTCGTGGCAAAGCAGGAATCTGCTTTGAATTAGCACTGCACATATTTATCAAGTCTGCCTAGCATGGCTGCCTGTTGACAAAAATCCCTTCTGTCCCCTGCAGGTTCCCAGATGAGCTCACTTCACCCGCCAAGCTTCGGAGCTAAAGCAGTTTTTGGTGTCTGGGAGCAGCCCAGAGAAGGGGCAGCATGACCCAGGTGTGATGCCCAGAGCCAGGCTGTGTTTTTAGTGCCTTTTGGGTGGATTTGGGGGTGTCCAGCCACTTGCAGGACTCCTCTGCCATGCCTGGAGCCATTCCCTCTCTAACAGGTTGCTGCAGTTGCAGCACATCAATTCCTCATCTGGAAAAACTGTGGCTCGGGGAAGGGGGTTGCACAATGACCTGGAAACAGCAGATTTGCTTTGTGGGATCCTGGTTTTGAAGGTGCTTTAGTGCAGCTGCTTCCAAGGAAAGCAAACATTGCCAGGTACCGGGAGCAGCCCTGGGTCACATTAAAGCCACCTACGCTGCTCGGCCAAAGCTGGGCAGGAAATTCTTCTCTCTTCATGTCTAAATATTTAAGGCCTATTTATTTATTTTAATTCCTCTTGTGCATAGGGATAAAAAAACCCCCACAAATCCTTCAAAGGTTTTTCTTATTATGGAAAGCAGCAACAGAAAAAGACTGGTCTAAAAATAGCTGGATATTTAGGGCAGCCCTTGGTTCTGGGAGACAGATCCAGAGCCTTGATTCCACCAAGGAATGTGGTGTGTCCAGCATCCTGCACTTCCAGCCCAACAACAGGTCATGCCATGCTGGGATGTGACCAAACTGCTTCTAATCCAGACAATTTCCACACAGGATTTTGCCACAGCATTATTAAATGCTTTTTTTTTTTACCCCTTAATATTGATTTCAGAGCAGAAACAGCCACACCGCTGTTTGCCTTTCCTAAAAATCTCACCTCTTCATCCCCAGAGTTTCTTGCACTTCCTATAGACAGACAAAATGTGCAGCTGTCCTTTGAACAGTAAAATTTATTTGGGTGCTGGGTAGTTTACAAAATCAACAAATGTGACTCTAAAATAATTAAATGAGGAGGGTTTGGAGCTCTGTCCTGACTGTCTCTCGCAGAGGATCCAAAGCCCTGGTTAGGACTACAGAACTATATGAAAATGTCTAAGAAAGAAGAAAATGATGAAAGTTCAGTGAGCATTAAATGAAAGCAAAATGAAAACTGCATGTCACCAAGAAAGAAAAATGTCACCAAGAAAGAAAAATGTCACCGTTTGAATTCGGGAGGAGAAAAGCACCAAGGTGGGAGATGAAAGAATAATGCAAATCCATGCAGGCAATTAAATTAAAAAGGTTCCTTCCATCCTGATTCCACACATACAGCCTTGATTTGCTGCACTCAGAATTCAGAGAACTAATCCCAGCAATGAAATCCAGATCTGAGACCCTGCAGAGTAAACAAACAGCTTATCAAGGTCGAGCCAGCGTTTGCTGGGGTTCCTCTCTCAGAGTTCTGCCTCTCTTTTCTTGATTCATCATTGAAACTTCAGGTGCTGCACATGAATTTTGGCCTGGCAGAGGTGAACTTTGGCTCTGAGGGGTTTCTGCACATGCTGAAGGAAACCAACAGGTTTCTTGCTGAGTCTGGGGGTGTTTGTGAGGTGTGGCAGGGCAGGAGGGGGAACAACACCCACTGCAGGCACACAGAATCGCTAGAAAAGCACATAAAAATGGCCTTGAATTTTCCCTGGATGTGCCACGAGGTTCCAGAGCTGCCTGGATCTGCTTGGCACAGCCAACAACAAGCAACAAACACTTGGAGTCAAAGGAACTCTCCTGCCTTCCAGCTGGAAAGGAAGGCTCAGCATTTTGTTGCACTCTTAAGCTATCAAAATGTTTATATCAACTGAAAACTGGCTCTTGGGGGATAGTTAAAAAAACAGGGATGAATTTTCAGGCTGAGACCTCAGCTGCCAAATTGTAAAACCCTTTGCTGGAAGGTGCCAGGGTGGAAAGGGCTGTGCAGCATTAACTGCATAGCAGTGGCTCAAACAGGAGCCATCGGAATAAAAGAGCCTTAGGAAAATTGGGAGGCATTTCTTGTGGGCTCTGAGCAAGGTCAAAGCATGGAAGCAGCTTTGGGAGGAGGAAACCGCTGCTGGAGAGTAAAAAGAGCTGTAGATCAACCCCCAAATCCTGCAAAGCTTGTTCACAGGAGCTGCTGTGCTGGTGTGAACATCTGTGCAGGGCCAGAGTGCAAGAGATCTGAGGGGAGGCACAGATCCTGACATGGGCAAGGGCTCTGAAATTAGGGAACAGATCCCCCACAATGGCACTGAAATTAAGGGAAGTTTCTCCTGTAATGGCACTGAAATTAAGGGACAGATCCCCCACAATGTCACTGAAATTAAGAAAAGTTTCCCCCACAGTGGCACTGAAATTAGGGGACAGTTTTGCCCACAATGGCACTGAAATTAGGGGACAGATCCCCCACAGTGGCACTGAAATTAAGGGAATTTTTCCCACAATGGCACTGAAATTAAGAAAAGTTTCTCCTGCAATGGCACTGAAATTAAGGGACAGATTCTCTGCAATGGCACTGAATTAAGGGAGGTTTAAAAGTTTAAAATTAAGGGAAGTTTAAAAGTTTCCCCCAATGTGGCACTGAAATTAGGGGACAGATCCTCTGCAATGACACTGAAATGAAGGGACAGGTCCCCCATGATGGCATTGAAATTTAAGGACAGTTCCCCTGTAATGGCACTGAAATTAGGGGACATTTTCTCCTGCAATGGGACTGAAATTAGGGAAAGTGTACCCTGCATTGGCACTGAAATTAAGGGGACAGATCCCTTGCAATGGCACTGAAATGAAGGGACAGTTTGCTCTGTGATGGCTCTGAAATTAGGAGAAGTTTCCCCCACAATGGCACTGAAATGAGGGGACACTTTCTCCTGCAGTGGCACTGAAATAAGGAAGGTTTCCCCTACAATGAAGTAAAGGGAAGTTTAAAAGTTTAAAATTATGGGAAGTTTAAAAGTTTCCCCTGCAATGGCACTGAAATTAAGGAAAGTTTCCCCCACAGTGGCACTGACATTAGGGGACACATCCTCTGCAATGGCAATGAAATTATGGAGAGACAGTTCCCCGTGATGGCACTGAAATTAAGGGAAGTTTCCCTGCATTGGCACTGAAATTAGGGGACAGATCCCTTGCAATGGCACTGAAATGAAGGGACAGTTCCCCCACAATGGCACTGAAATTAGGGGACATTTTCCTCCACAATGGAACTGAAATTAAGAGATAGGTCCCCTGCGTTGGCACTGAAATTAAGGCACAGATCCCTTGCAATGGCACTGAAATGAAGGGACAGTTTGCTCTGTGGTGGCTCTGAAATTAGGGGATGTTTCCCCCACAATGGCACTGAACTTAAAGAACAATTTCCCCTGTGATGAAGCAGAAATTCTCCCATCACCACAGAAGGAAGGATCACTTTTTGCATTCTTAATTCTTCTGAGATATTTTAAAACTATGAGACCCTAACCTAAGTATTAGACCTGTTTAGCTTTTCATAAACCTTCCTAAAAAGGTTCATTTTTTTCAGTGTTGTTTGTTTGGCTTTTGGCCGTGAAAATACAATTTATCTGATGAGATTTAATGGATTGTACCAGGCTATCAGAAAAGCAGGAATTCCTCATTCCTGATGTGTGAGTGCCCCACACCCCCTGCAGAAGTGCAGTTCCAGCCTGATTCCCATCATTTATTCCTGGGCAAGGAGAGATTTTCCCCTGCTCTCCCCAAACACCCACAGCAGCCCTGAGTTAACAATGCTGAGCATGACCTGTTTACTGTTTGGAAATGAGTAATTCTCTGCATGATTCATCTCCCCTTGCTCTGTTGTTCCTCAGAGCAGCCACAGAGGAACTTTAGCTGTGGTATTTTATCCCTGCAGACAACAGGGCAACTTTCTCTTTTCCTCTGTTTCCAGAAAGATGTGGGTGGTTGGTAAGGAGGTACAGAGAAAGAAGGAAAAATTGTCAATTTTTCCTTGGAATTTTCCAGTTCTGAACTGGATTCAAGTCCTCCTTGTGCTCTGCAGGGATTTCAAGCCCCTTGACCTCCTTTAATCCAGGGGGATGCAGTGGGGGCTGAGCACAGCCAGGATTTCAACCGTCCCTGGTGTTTTATTCACCAGTGGATCCAGATCCTTCACAGCACATCCAGACTGGATCTTGAGCTGGAAGCAGCAGTTCAATCCCATTTTCCAAGTTGGATTTTCCACTTTGATCACTTTTTATATTTGCACTGACACGAGATCCCATTGTAGCTGAAAGGGAAAATAATTCAGATATCTACACTCAAGCAGAAGGCAATGGAAAGCTCCTGTAGGAACCTTGCAAACTCCTGTAAAATTCTAATTAATCTGTTCCACTGTAGATTCCCTAAATGAACATTTGTTGTTGAAGACCAGAATCCTGAGGGTTTGGAGAGCTGTAATCTCTCCCTTTCTCATGAAGCCTGGCTGTGTCTGGGAGCTTTGGGAGCTGCTGACCAGGGAGGAAAGGAAATCCAAATATAAAATCAGCTGGATGTTCTTGTCTCCCTCACCAAGCCAGTTTTGTTCCTCTCCCAGCTCAGGGCACTTGGGTGAGCCCTTCATGCAAAGGATTAATCCAAAATTGAATGTTTTTCCATTTAAAATGAGAAGAGGATAAAATCTGCAGCTTCAGCCCTTCTGTTTTCTTAGGAAGAGCTGCCTGCTTAGTTTAATAACACCCAGTAAAAACACCTGCTACTGATGTACCAGCTACCACAACCCAAAGTAAAACTAATAAAAAATAATAAATTAAAACCGTAACAAAAAACCACACGTACTCTAAAAAGACAGACTGAAAAAGCAGCCTAAAATATAAAAAAAAGTTTATAAAAAAGTTTAAAAAAGTTTATAACTACACAACAAATTAATAAATGTAAGGGGTGTCTCCAAAACAACAAGTGTGCCCTTGACTAAATGCCAACACCCAACCATTATGACCCTTTATAACCTTTTATTTTATTATTTGTCTCTTATTATCTTTTACTAAACTTTTTAAAATCCACCAAAAAAACCCTCAAAAAAATCTGGTTTTTCACAAGGGGGAGCAGGCAGGGTGCTGAGATTTGGGGCCACTCCTTGGAGTTAAATCTATTTTTCTGTGCCTTGAGCTGTTTTTCCCAAAGGTAGCACCTCAAACCTCTGGGAAGTTTTTGGGGGCCAAACTTGGAGCAGGTGGATTCCCCCCTATCCATTGAATCCAGGGATTCATTGTGCTCCTCTTTCTTCCCTTAAAACGCTTTCATCTCTCCTGGTTTTAAAGCAAGCAGGGCTGGCCCCACCCTGCTGCAGCACTGCAGGGCTATTTACCACTCGGAGAGGAAATCCCATGTCACAACCCCTCGGAGCACAAGGAATAATGTCCGGAATTCCTTTATCTGTGAGCAGTCCTGCCTCACAGGCTCTTTCCTGTCACTTAAGTGTACACAAATATATTCTTTTCTTTTGGCAAGGCAAAGGGCCCAGATTTTAATGATGGTTTATTAAAAAAAGAAAAGGTTTTGGCAAGACACAAGAACAAACGTTCTCTGACTTTGGGACCTTTTGTTCTTCAAGGTGAAAAGTGACTATAAAGAATAAGGAAAATTGAGTCACTGGTCCTTGCCCTCCATAGTAAATTTGACCTCCACTGTTTTTACAGTGCCTAAAATTGGTGTCCTGGGCTAATCAGGGAAGTTGATGTGATAAGCCTCTCTCCAGGGCTGCTCTGCAAGATGATTTTTTTGGAAGTGATCAAAACGACCCTTTGGGCAGTTTTTGTACCCTCAGCTCCAAGGTTCTGGGCACGCCTTGGTGCCAAATTTTGCCCAGCTAAAGGTTGTTCTCATCCATTAGCAGAGGGATGGAGGAGAGGACACAACCCTGAGGGCAGGGATGCCTTGGCTGAGGGAGGGGAAGGAGTGGGATTTTAGCAGTTTGTGCTGAAATGTGTCCCTGCACCTGGATCCAGCCATTCCCTGTGCATGGACCCAGCCATTCCCTGCTCCTGGATCCAGCCATTCCCTGCACAAACACCCAGCCATTCCCTGCACACAGACCCAGCCATTCCCTGCACCTGGATCCAGCCATTCCCTGCACACACACCCAGCCATTCCCTGCACACACACCCAGCCATTCCCTGCACACAGACCCAGCCATTCCCTGCCCTGCCAGGCTCTCACTTTGGAAAAGAGGATCAGAGTCACCAGGAACACCTGAGCCATCCTCCCAGAGCAGGATGAGCTGGGATCCCTCAGGGACAGCTGCCAGCATCCCAGGCTGTGCTGGGGCCATCCCCTCCTTCCTCAGAGCAATGCAGGGACCACCAGCTCCAGGCCAGAGGGGAGGGAAATCTCCAGCAGGAAACCCCTGGGAATGAGGAAGTTACAACAGAAATATTGGCACCAGAGTTCTGAGGGAGGTGGGGGAAGCAGGCAGGGGGAGGAATCTTTCCAGGAAAAGAACATTTGCATCAGACACTTCCAGAAATAAAATACCAGCGAAATGTTCTGAAATTTTTTTCTGTAATTTTTTTTTCTTTAAAAAAGTGGTGATCCTTCAGTCTGGAGCATGCAAAAAGGGACCACAGAGCAGCCCCAGGTGATGCCTGGCACCCTCCTGGCACTGCTGGTGGTGTCAGGAAGCTGCAGCCTCGTTGCAGGACAAATAACCCAGCAGCTGGAGTTTGCTGGCTCTTTATTTCTGTTCCTGCAGCACTCAGGCAGTGCCAGATGTGCTGTCCCTGATTCATTGCATTGTGTTTGATGTCTCCCATCAGAACCAACCTTGGGCTGTATCCAGCAACTCCCCTGCTTTTAGCAGATAAATATTTGGGCAATTGTGTGACTGGCAAGAGCCCGTCCCTCCCTTTGCATCCTTCCCAGCTGAAGGGAAGGCAGCAGCTCTGAGCAGGGCACAGATGTTTTCTGCACTGCAGGAATTCCTGTGTGCTCACCCAGCCACTGCCACTGCAGCACATCCCCCAAGGAGGGGATTTTGGCAAGAGGGGCTGAGGGCTGAGTGCTCAGCCAGGGATGAGCACAACAGTGAATTCCAGCTGCTCCTACCCCGTGCTGTCAGTGCCTGTCCCAGGGCATGGCAGGCAGAGAGCAAACCCTGCCAGCCACCCTCCTGCAGGGGCATCAATCACACAGCTCTCCTGCTCTCCTGGCAGCTGGGGGTGTGTGGAATAAGCTGCATTTGGAGGTCCTGCAGTTGTAAGGCTTGATTCTCTTTGCCCTCTGTGCTGCAGTGCATGGAACAGAAAGGATCCGTGGTGGTGATGCCTTGTCAAGCCTCAAAAAGGGGAAATGATGCCTTGGGGTTTAGCTTTTATATTTTTCAGAATCTCTGCTGCTTGGTGTATAACTCTGAAAGTTCATATTGGGTGTTAGTAAATTCTCTTTGCAGGGTAGTGACAAAACACTTTCTAAATAGAGAATCAAAGACAACTGTACCCAAAAATCAGAAACAACAGCGAGGGAGAGGGGGCTGAGACTTCACAGCCTGGGGGTGTGGTTGGATAATTGACCCCAAGATGAACCAAAACTGATAAAAGTGTAAAACTCGTGCCCAGGATCCATCTGGGATTTGATTTGGGTACAGCCTCAGCGAGGCTCTTGCACTGCCCAAGTTGAATCCTTTCAATAAACACTGATTTCATTCCTTTCAATAAACACTGATTTTATTCCTTTCAATAAATACCTGTTTGATTCCTTTCAATAAATTCCTATTTAATCCCTTTCAATAAACACCTATTTTATCCCTTTCAATAAGCACCTAATTTATCCCTTTCAATAAATACCTATTTTATCCCTTGCAATAAATTCCTGTTTTTTCCCTTTTGCCCTGTCTGGTCTCTGTCCCAGGTGAGCCTTTCCAGGCTCAGTTGGGCAGGCATGGAGAGGCAGATCCATGGGATTTTCCTTGCTTTTGGACAAGCTCCCTCATTTCTTTCTGCACTTCCTGTGCCCCACAGTCCATGAACAAACCCAGCAGGTTTGGGCTCTGCTGCAGGGTGTCCTGAGCAGGGCATCCCCCCAGTCCTGTCCTGCCCACCTGGACAAGGGAGGATGGCTCAGAAACCCCAAGGGAAACCCTGTGAAAAACCAATTCATGCAAACCAAGGTGAATGAGTCCCTTCCATTCCCCTGCTCTGTTACTTTGCAGTGATTTAAGGCCACTTCACTCAGGACTTGGATTTTTTTTTTTTTTGCCCAGCTTTATTTGCTTTATTGGTTTTCCAGTCTGCTGCAAGGAGGAGATGAAGCCATGTGTGACAAAGCATCCAGGCTGATGTTTGCTGGGATGGATCACAGATTTTCCTGCCCTGTGTCAAAGGGACCCCAGCAGGGACAGTGACACCCCTCCTGTGCAGACATTTCTCCACAAATTGCTGTAAATTCTGTGGGTTTGGGTCTGTTGTGCCACACAAGGAGTTCTCAGTGTCACCATGGCTCTGACAGCACAATCCTGATTTGGGGTGTAGGTCCCACAGCACCTGCCAGTGCTGGGATCACTCCTGAAGTCAGGCAAGCACCACAAACTCAGCCCTAAATCCCCAAATTCCAGGTGGGGGGTCAGAAACATCTCCCTGTTTTGTGTCCTGCCTGATATCTGCTTCTGAACGAGGTCACCAGAGATTGTTATTCCCAGCAGTGTTGCTGTGTTGAAATGTGGAATTTTTCAGGAATTTTTCATTAAAGTTGGCTCTGGCAAATAAAATACTGCCCAGGCCAAAGACAACATGCTTGGGAATATCTGCTCCTGAGCACAAAGATCCTGTCCCTCAGCCCTGCAGCTCACCCAGCACAGGGACTGCCCCCTCACAAAGAGAATAACAGCTGATAATGCCCAGGAATTTTGCTTTTCCTGTGTATTTTCATGGCATATTCCAATGAACACTTGTTTTTGGAGTTCCCTTTTCAGTGAGAAATTGCTTGGTAGGAGATGAAGCAGTTGAAAATCTATCAATGGATGCACAGATCAACTTTCTGACTCTGCAATAATTGGATACTTTTCACAATAAAAGAGAAAAGAGGCAGAATATTGGTCATGAATAACCAAAGCAGTGGCTGAAGGAGTGTGAGGGTTCAGGAGCTTTGCTGGGCTGGTTTCACAAACTCTGCTACAGGATGAGTGAGGAATTCCTGAAACCATCCTGGTTAAACCCATCCATCCTGAGTGAGGAATTCCTGAAACCATCCTGGATAAACCCATCCATCCTGAGTAAGGAATTCCTGAAACCACCCTGGTTAAACCTATCCATCCTGAGTAAGGAATTCCTAAACCATCCTGGTTAAACCCATCCATCCTGAGTGAGGAATTCCTGAAACCACCCTGGTTAAACCCATCCATCCTGAGTGAGGAATTCCTGAAACCACCCTGGTTGAACCCATTTCTGCCAGCTCAGGATCAGCCCCCTGTCCTGATGCTCAGAACCTGAAATGCCTGAACGTGTCCTTGCACTTCAGAAATCCCTGCCAGGGATGCTCAGGGCTTGCAGGGCTGCATTTTTTTCCTGAATTTCTTCCCTCAGCCTCCTGAATGGTGAAATATCCATGGCATCCACACCCAGACCTGCACTGGGGCAGACTCACTGCAGCTGCAGCCACATCCCTGCATGTCCTTGCAGCTTCAGATGGGTTTTTCTCTGGTGCTGGGGGTGCAAGATGAAGCAAATCTGCTGCAGCTGCTTTTCCTCTCCCAAACATTGATCTCTCCATGCCTCCAGGCAGGAAGGGAAGGACCAACCTCCCTGATTTACAGAGGAGCACAGGCACAAAGGCAGGAAAAACCTGTGCTGCAGGGAGCAATGTGAGGCCAAAATGCACTGCAGGCCTGAGGGGGCACCTGCAAACCTCAGACCTGGCCTGGTCCCCTCTGCTCCCAGTGCTCCCAGTGCTCCCAGTGCTCCCAGTGCTCCCAGTGCTCCCAGTGCTCCCAGTGCAGAGCATCCCTCAGTGCTCCATCACATCTGCCCAAAGCATTTCCTCATCAGGCCTCTGCCTCTCTGTTCAGGAAGTGTTTGGACAAAGCTCTCAGGCACAGGGTGGGACTGTTGGGGTGTTCTGTGCAGGGACAGGAGCTGGACTGGATGATCCTTGTGGGTCCCAACTCAGGGTATTGCTGGTTCTGGGGTTCTGTGACTGTAGTTCTGGGATTGATTCTGTGACTCTGATTATGTGATTCTGTGGTTCTGTGATTCTGTGATTCTAGCATTGATTCTGTGATTCTGTGACTCTGTGATCCTGGGACTGATTCTATGATACTGTGGCTCTGTAATTCTGTGGTTCTGTGACTCTAGGACTGATTCTGTTACTGATTCTGTGGTTCAGTGATTTTATGACTCTAGTTCTCTGATTCTGTGACTCTGTGACTCTGGTTCTATAATTCAGTGATTCTGTGGTTCTCTGAGTCTCTGATTCTGTGACTGTGATTCTGCAGTTTTGTGGTTTTCTGTTCTGTGACTGTGACTCTGTGGTTCTGTAATTCAGTGATTCTGTGAGTCTCTGATTCTGTGATTTTCTGATTCTGTTACTCTCTGATTCTGTGACTGTGATTCTGTGATTGTGTCTCTGACTCTGTGACTCTGTCGTTCTGTGATTCTGCAGTTTTGGGTTCTCTGATTCTGTGGTTCTTTGGTTCTGTGGTTCTGTGAGTCTCAGGTTCTCTGACTGTGACTTTAATTCTCTATTCTGTGACTCTGTGGTTCTGTAATTCAGGGGTCCTGTGAGTCTCTGACCCTGTGGTTCTGTGGTTCAGAAAGGTTTCCTGTCACAGAGTGTCTAACAAGGCAGCAGTTCAAGGCAGAGGAAGACATCAAACCAATTGATGCCTGAATTTGTGCTCCCGAGAATGCAGAGGAAACACAGCCCAAAGGAGCTGTGCAAGCACAGAAAGTTAATGTATGCTCGTTTGTATATCTGCCCATTGTCCAGGGGAGCCCTCTGCTTCCTCTGGGGATCAATCATGAATAGACCTATGAGGGAATGTTGTGCTAGCAGCAATTTCTCTTTTCCTACCATTTAACTCAGAACAATATGGAACCAAAACAAGAAGGCAGCCTTTGAAAGGCTGGCAGTACAATGCACCCTATAGGACACAACATTAAACTGGAGAGCACCAGGGAGACCTCTGCCCCGTGGATGCTGAGAATTCCTCTCAGTTCCTTCATCCTGAGCATTCCTTTATCATCCCCACTGCAGATCAGAGTTTGAGATACTCTCCTCACATCCCACCACGCCCCAGTGTCACCACCCCGCTTTCACTACCAGCAGATGGCAAGGCCAGAACTGAGATAAGCCAAAGAATTTAAAACAGGAAAGGTGACTAAACTGGGCTGCTCTGGGCTCTCCTTAAGTCTGGGTAGCTTAGGTCTAGGCTGAAGGAGACTTCTGGTGACACCAGATGTGTTGGTCAGCCAGTTAAAGGATCAACAGCCCAAAAAAGGCTCTGCAAGGCTTTAGCTTGGGGATTGATTCAGGTGAAGTGTTTATCCTGAGGCACATCAATGACATACCAATATTATCTATCATTGCAAATCCAAGGATGCAAAATAAGAGTTTGCCTCTATCAGAAATGTCCAGAACCTGCACAGCAATCCCAGAGTCACAGGACAAAGGCTTTCCCTCATCCTGTGTGGATTAAAGATTGCACTTGGCACAGGTAGGCAGAGAGGGAGAAGCTCAAAGCTGCACTGCTCAGTGCCAGAGCACAAATCCAGGTACTATTTCAAAGCCTACATTAATTTTAAAGTACAAAGATACTGTGCAGTGCAAGGGCAAATGGCCTTGAGCAGTGGCTGTGCCAACAATCCTCCATGGAAATCAAAACCAGCTCAGCTTTAGCTTCTCCACTAATCTCACTGTGAGCACAGAATTTTCATCTCCACTGCCCTGATTTTCTCCTGAGTGCTGGACAGATCTGGCAAATTAAAAGTGAGATTTATACCCAGACAAAACTCCTCTCCTCTCCTTTTGTCCTTCTGCCAGAAACCCACCAGAAAGCCAAGGATTCTGTCCTGGAGAAGGCTGAAAAAAACTGGGCACATTTTCCTGGGAAGGGAGAAGGAAAACCTTTCTCTAGGGAGCATCAGCCTGTGCTTGCAGATCTGAGGGATGCTGTGGTGCCTGCCTGGGGAGCCTGCCCTGGCTGATACTGTGCACCAGCTCAATCCACACAGAACACCAGGAAATAAGGCTGGGAGTTTATTTTTAACAGCAATATAACCACCATAGCTGTGCACAGAGAGAGAGCAACCTCAGCAACCAGAAGAAGGCTTCATGAATTCATGAAATTAATTAATAATGGCATTTCTCCAAGTGGCTCTGAGTATTACTTTTCAAATACAAAGTAGACCACAATTAAAAAGGCAAAAGGGCTGATTTATACAAGAGATGAGAACAGATAAACCAGATCAGAACAATCCCACAGGAATAATAAGAACTCAGGACAGAATTCCTGATGGGAGCTGTTTGGAGCTGGAGGAGGGAGCCTTTGACAGCCCTGCTCAGCAGCCTCCTGTTTTCCTGAATTCCCCTTCCCAGGCAGTGCCCCCATCCCAGGAATTGTCCCATCTGGGCTCTTCCATTCCTCTCATCAGAGCAGGGCTGATATTGCCCAAACTGACCCAGAGACCTGAGCTCATCCCTGGTTTACAGGCTGGGACAGCCAGGAGAAAACATCCCAAAGGTGAAACCACCACAGCCGTTCCAAAGCTGTAAATCTTGGATTGTCTCCTTGCTGATGGATCAGGAGGTGCAGAAATAAAACTGTTCACAGAATCAGCAGTGGCAACACCTGGCCTTGCCTTCCCAGAGACCCACAGAACCATTCTCCTTGGAAAAGTGTCCATGGGTGGGAAAAGATGGGGGAAACACAAAATGAGATGGGAGAAACATAAAATGAGCTGGGCCAAGAGCAGGGAGCTCCTGAGGCTCTGCCCCAAGCAACCCCTCCCCACCATCTCTGCTCCCTTCATGCTGACACAGGAGTTTTGGGATTAATCACAGGATTTTTGGGATTAATCACAGGATTTTTGAGATCAATCACAGGATTTTTGGGATTAATCACATTGGGAATCCCTATTGATTGAAACCCTTGTGCTCTGTCCTTACTCAACAGAAAATCTGCCCAGACCAAAGGGAAGTTGTTTAAAGCTTGGGAGTCTCCAGGGCTGAGCAGAGCAGGGTCTGTGCAGCCAAAATAAATGTGAGGAGTAGCAGGAAGGGTCCTGGGGGCTGCAACCACACTCTGGCTTTCCTTCACCACTGGAATAAAGCAGGATATTTTGTTTTCTCACAGTGAAATCAGGACTTTCTAGCAACTCTACCTTTATAAAACCTGCAGTGAGGGAGCAGCTTTCAGTCAGCCCTTTCCCCCCTCAGATCCCACCACAAAATGTGTGAGCAGCCAGAAGAAAATCAATGTTCTCAGCCACACAATGGACAATTCAAAGGCAGGCCATTGTCTTCAGCCAAGCACAGCCTTAAACCTGGGTGCAAAGCTTGTCCTGAATGTGCAAACATGAAAATAACCCAGACATGATCCATTTGCAGAGAAAAAAAATGTGGCAGGCCAAAAGGTTACCTGATTCTCTGTGCTTCACACCGTGTAATGGCTCAAATTGTGTTTTAAAGGTCCTCAGGCTGACATCATTGTTTGCATTGACCTGAATCATCCTTTAATTTACCAAACGTGTCTAAGCAGCTGAGCTGGGTGCTGCTGTGTCATGCACAGAGGGCTGGCAGCACTGCTGGCCTCCAGCACATCCAGAGAGAGCTGGTGTCAGAAATAGGTGGGAAAAGAGATTCTGTGTCAGAGCTGGGAAAGGAGATCTTGTCTCAGAAATAGCTGGAAAGAGAGATTTTGTCTCAGAAAGAAGTGGGAAAAGAGATCTTGTCTCAGAGAGAGCTGGGAAAAGAAATCTTGTGTCATAAAGAAGTGGGAAAAGCAATCTTGTCTCAGAAAGAAGTGGGAAAAGGGATCTTGTCTGAGAAAGGGCTGGAAAAGAGATCTTATCTCAGAAAGAACTGGGAAAAGAGATCTTGTGTCAGAGCTGGAAAAAGATTTTGTGTCAGAAAGAACTGGGGAAAGAGATTTTGTCTCAGAAATAGCTGGGGGAAGAGATCTTGTCTCAGAAATAGCTGGAAGGAGAGATTTTGTCTCAGAAAGAACAGGGAGAAGAGATCTTGTGTCAGAAGCAGAGATGAGAAAAGCATTTCTCCCCACACCTGTGCTCTGCATTATTATTTCTCCTGATACTCCTCATGGAAAGCAGTGGAAGCTCCTGAAATCCTTGCCCTTATCCCTGTAAATCATCATTAATTGATGCCCTTCCCAAGGGGAGGGGATCTCCCAGTGACCTGGGGTGCGGCTTTATTTATTTTATTTATAGGATTTTTTTTTCCTGCAAGGATTTTTTTGCAGCAGAGCTTTACTTCCCTCCTTCCAGCAGGAACCCCCTGCTCCAAAGGGCTCTGGGCAAGCTCTCCCAAGGCTTTTCCTGCTCCTGAAATCAGGATTGCCCACACCAAGAGTGCTACTGTGTGCATGTGTGGGATGTCCTGGGGGAGCTGCTCTGGCAGCTGCATCCCTGAGTGCAGGACAAGAGGGGAAATTCACATTTTACAGCTCTTGGGGGACGCTGTGCAGGAGGTGTCAGCACATGAAAGGTTGGAAATGCTGAGCCTTGCACTGCCCAGCTCCAGCACCAGGGAAATGCAGGAGCAGCTTTTGGGATGATCCCTGTTGCTACCAGGGGTGAAGTGAGGGGATTGAGGAGAGCCCCACACTCACATCCCACCGCAGCTCTGGGGACTGGGAGGAAATTGCTGGAACTCCTAAATGAGTTCAGCCCTGATTCCAGCTAATGAGCCCTGCATGCAGGGCAAACAGGATGAACAGCTCACAGCTCAGCTGTTTCTGAGTGTGTGTGTGGAGCAATTCCATTTTCCCCATTTTTTAGCTCTAGAGGAGTGGGCAGAGCAGCCCCATGGGGCTTTCCCTGCAAGCTGAGCCCGGTGTGTCCTGAGGAGCAATTCCAGGTGAGCAATTCCAGGTGAGCAATTCCTGAGCTGTGGGCTCGAAGGAAGCAAAGCATTTTGGCTGAGGTGGTTGAGATCCACAGTGGTTTTGTAAAAAATGGAACAGGTAATGACAGGGTCAGGCTTCCTTGACCCTCAAATCAAGAACAATCCCAGCAGGGCTGAAAACTCCCGTCTCCACTTCCTTGGCAATCACGTTCCCACAGCTCAGAAAAACACAGGAAGATCTAAGGAAACCTATGTGGAAATGAAGAAGACAAAGGCAAGTGATCTGAAAATAGAAGGCAGGTCCATATATTTCCTTTACATTCTGGGCCTCAGTGTGGGTTTTGGCTGAATTTTGAAACTTTGAGGGCCATGTGCTTTTGCCATTCCCTGCAGGGCACAAAGGAAAAAGTGGATTTTTCAGGTTTTCATCATTTGCAGGGTTGGATGAGGCTCTTTCCTCTTTGCTCAAACTCTCAGTGCTAAAACTTTCCTGCTTAGAGCCAAAACAAAAGCCCTGGTCACACACACCCCCCATATATGAGATGTGAACCCCTCCTGCTTTTCCAGATACTGGAAAAATAGATACTGCAAAAATTATTTCTTGTGAAAATTCAGTGCAGCAGGAACATGAAGAACTGGCAGAAAACAAGAGACTGGACTTCAGGTCTCACTTTAGATTTTTCAGAAATCTCTGCACCAGAAAGAATTACAAAGACAAAATTAATTTTGGGGCAGAGAAGAGAGACTGCACAGACCCCTGGTGTGGAAGGGCTGGGAAATTCCTCTTGGCTTTCCCTAATGTAAAAATTCGAGGAATCCTGAGCCCTGAGGGGAGTTTAGGAGACATCCAGGAAAGGGGGGGAGAGCAGGACAGGCATGTAGGATGTTGTGGGGACAAAAAAAGTGTGTGCTGCAAAGTCAGACTAATCCAAGGACTTGGGCATCAGGGTATTGGAGTGACTCATGAAGATGTCCATGGGCTTACTCACCCTAAAAGAGTTCTCAGATTATTCCCTGTCTATTATGAAAGAGTTCTCAGATTGCTCCCTGTCCATCATAAACAGCTCTCAGATTGCTCCCTGTCTATTATAAAACAGTTCCCAGGTTGCTCCCTGTCCCTCAGCGTGCTCAGCTGTGTTTCAGTGTTGGAAAGAGGCTGGAGCAGAGGTCAGCAGTGGCACAGGGCAGCACTCAGCTCCCTCCACGTGTGAATTCCCTGCTCCCATTCCCAGAACCTCTGGAAGTGTCCAGCACTCAGCAGGGAGGAATCTGCACAAAATGGGCACCAGCAGTTCTGCTGATCACAGCCTCAGGGGATCAGGCTGGTCCTGGTCCTGATCCTGATCCTGGTTCTGATTCTGATACTGGTTCTGATTCTGATACTGATCCTGATCCTGATCCTGGTCCTGATCCTGGTCCTGATCCTTCCCCACTCCTGGATGAGCCTCTGAGCTCACACCAGGTGCAGAAACCTTGATTCCTGTGATTTGTGCTGATCCTGCCTTGCTCCTGATGCTTCCAAGCTCTGCTCCCTGGGGAAGCCTTCTATTAAAATGCCATTTCCAGATAAAAACCTTGACTCGAGGACTTTGGCAGCTTCTACTCTTTTCCCTGTGGCTTTAAAAAGAAAAATTAAAGATGTGCCTAACAGGGAGCTCAGTTCTGTATTACACACATTTTACCCAGTTTTTTTTGGGCAGCCACTTGTCCTGGGGGTTGTGGCTGAGGACAGTGGATGCTCCAGAGATGCTTTCTGAAGGAAAGCACTGGGGACACATTTACTTCAATCCTAGCTGCTGTTCAGATACTCCAATATCCTTTAATTACTTCCACTCCTAATTGCCATTCCAGTGACATCAGGCTGGTTTGGAGGAAAAAAGGGAAAGGTGGATCAGAGGAAATACCAAAGTGAGCATGTGGAGCTCAGTGGGGCTGTGAAAGTCCAGCCCTGCCTCCTGGAAATCTCCTGTGTAGCTTCAAAAAAATGCAGGAGGCTGCTGCTGCCCCTAAAACTCTCCTGCAATAACTGAGAGCATCTTCTTGGTGCTTTTTTCTGATCAAGTGACCATTCCTGCACCACAGACCAGGTGTGTCCCATCCCTCAATAGATGTGGGGTAGAAGAGGTTTTCACCCTCCTCCAAAAAAAGCTGAGATCACCTTCGCTGGCTGCACCTGAGGAATCTCCTGTTGGGCTTGGAAAGCTTTTCCCTGTGTGTATAAACTTATTAACAACACAAAAATTCTGTATGCAGCCCAGTGTGACACATTCATCCCAAGTGCAGCAGGTTGAGTTACCACTTTGTACAAAGAATTTGTCACGAAATGAACAATCCAGGGGATGTGTGAAAGGGCAGAAATGGCCCAAATGGACCCCGTTGCTCTTACTCAGAGCACTCCAGTGCTCACAGATAAATATTTTGTACAAGTTTTTGAGAAAATACTGCGAGTTCTTACACCAGAAACCTTCAGCAAACCATCTGCTTCATTTTCTCAGTGCTCTTTTGGGTTTGATGCTGTTTTTTAGAAGTTCAGGGAGTATTCAGAAATACTTTACATTTTTTTTTCCTTGCCTTAAATGGCTGAATTGGTATAAAGAGATTTCCAGTTGGTTTCAAATGTGGCAGCTTCAGCAGGAGGCTCATATATCACCAGCCTAAAAAAGGCTCCAATGCTTTTTATAACGTTTTCCCACAGTACAGCAAATCTTTGGGACTAACACCAATTAGGATACAATTTTTGTTTTTTTGGGAAAACAACCCCACAGCCACACTCATCCTGCTGGACTCTGTGACCATCCCAGCTGGAAAACTGAGAGGAATTTGAGCTCCTGAAGCTTTTATCTACTGGTACATGGTTTAATTGAAATCTCTGTGTTACCAAGCTTCATTGCCCAAATATTCAATTTGTAGAAGACATTGCAAAATGAAACAACAACAACAAAAAAATCAATTTCAAACGTGCTTTAATTTCAAAGCCATTGGGCAGGACCTAATTTTTATTCTTCAATCTTTAATAATCTCCAGTGTTAAATCACTGAAATGGCTGAGTTTATTCCAGCACCCAAAAAGTGACTTGGATTGCTCAGATATTAAAAACCTTCTGGTGACCATGTCAGAGGGTAAAAGATACTGAATTTTTCATGCAGAGTTTCAGGTGTAAGAATTTCTTTGCAGATTGTTCTTCCAAAGTTGATTCTGAACCATCCCACTCCGTACCTAAACCCTGAGCCAGCTGTTGGCATCTGCACCATCATCACCACACCAGTGGCAATTTCTGAGCAGCAAGACCCCAAGCACTGCTCTGAGGAGCTGAGAAGAAGCTGAGCAATGAGCAGAAGGAAAGTGGGAATTTAATGATACTCCTGGAACTAAATGAGGACATTTAAAGAGTTGGAATTTAGAGTAAGGTGGGAAATCACTGGGATGATGTTTGCAAATAAAAATAAGTCAGGAATTTTCCAAAGGAGCCCTGGATAAATGTAATGGCCAGAATTTCATCAGTTTAACTGCTGGAGATGAACTTGGAGGGAAGAAGTGGCTGAGGGGTCGATTCCTTGGTGCTTTCACAGCTGTAGGACTGTCCTTCTGTCTGCACTGCAGTTGGAATTGTTTGGAATCAGAGTCAGCTCCCCAGCACAGCCCTGCCTAACTGGGGCCACAGACATCCCAGGGCAGGTTTAACTACAGCTGAGGGATAAATCCAGGCTTTGGGAGGTGGAGCAGAGCTTTGTGAGCTCAGTGCTGGAGAGGAGGGCAGGGTGGTGAGGAGTTAATTCCTCATTAACACCGGTAACACCAGTAACACCAGTAACACCAGTAACACCCCTGCTGTCCCAAATTCTGGCATTCCCAGCCCTGTCTCCCTCTGCCTTCCAGCCCAAGGAGGGCACCCAGGGGCTGTGCTGATGTTTGATCTCTTCCTAAAGATGGACCAAGCTCCTGACAGTGCTGCTCCAAGTCCCTCACCAGCCTTTGCCACGGGCACTGGGATATTCCTGCCTCCCTCCATCCCTCTCTGTCACAGACTTTGCCTTCTCTTGGCCTCCTCTGTGCCTGGCACTGATGGCAAAAGGAATCTGGACCGAATTCCAAGGTTATCAGGGCTGAAATGATTAGGAAAGGAACCTGGTGAGTAAGGACCCTGACATGTGGGCAGCATCTCCAGCCAGGCTTTCCCTCCTGAACTCCCTGAGCTCCACTTCACCCTGAGCCCCAGGAACACCTGGGCATGTTTTCTCCCATCTTCCCTGTAATGATCCCTCTAATCCATGAGAGTCTGTGGTGATTGATGCCTCTGTGAAATCACCCTGGATTTTGGGTAACTTTTGCAGACTGTTCAGAGGTTAGAGCTCCCAGCTGCTGCAGGTGTCAGCCAGCTGGAGCACACCAGGAACCTCCCAGGGCTGCTGCAGGTGCAGCCCCAGGTGTGGCACTGCTGGCACAGCACAGATTCCTTGGGCACAGTAGGGACCCTGAGGATTCCTACAGCCAGGTTTGCTGCTTCAGCTTTTCCTGGAAAAGCTGGACAAGCCTTTGGAGCACAAGCTGTTTATTCTGCTGGTAAGTGTGGGGAAGATGGGAAATTCCCCAGGGTTTGGGCCTGCCAATCAGTCCCTTTCTGCAGAAGGAATACATTAAATCCCTGAATCAGTCCAAGAAAATCAAGGGCAGTGATGCTCCACAGTGTTTCCAGAAGCTATCCTCTTAACTATGAAAAGATTATAATGTGCTGAAGAACAACAGCCTCGTGCTGTGCAATCCATCCACTACCCAAAAAAAGGAAAAAGTCCTTTCTGTCAGAAGGAATTCCCCAATAAACAAGAGCCCATCTCCCTTACACAATTTGCAGCGTCATGAATGAATAGCTCAGTAATCCAGCAAAATCCTCATGCTTAATGAGATAATGAAAAGTCACAGAGCTGATGGAAAAGCTCTCCCAAATCTCATTAACCTGTCTCTCAGCTTTTCTGATAGCAGCAAAAATTGGGAATAAATCCGGGGGGACAGGGAGTTTGCTGCAAAGGAAAATGAGTTTTGGGGAGCAGGGGATCCAACCTGGCACCTGGGCCGAGAAGGGGAGGGCGGAGAAGAAGCACCACAAAACAAAATGGAACAAAAACGGAAATACCAAAGAATCAGGATTGGAATATCCAAGGGAATGTCTGTGATATGCCCACAGCTCCACATGACAGCGGGATAGCCCAGGCTCCCAGACAGCTCCTCCTTGTAAAGCCTCAGCTCTGCCTCAAGTGATCCAACACAACCAGAAACCCTCCCACAGCCAGCCAGAAAAGCCACAAATTGGTGAACGCTCACAAGCTGCTATTTTTAATCCAGCGGCCAAACCTCGAGGGGAAACCCATTAAACCCTGCCCTTTATGCACCACACCTTCGAGGAGGTTTAATCTTGATCTCCATTCCCAAAGCTCGGCTTTAATAGGGGTTAAAACTTCTGGCGTTGGGGACAGAGCGGTGACACCTGCTCAGGTGGCACCATTCTCAGGTGGCACCATTCTCAGGTGGCTGGCACCTCCCCGGAGGAGCACAGAAAGGGTGGGGAAGCTCCGGAATCACCCCGAGCGCTCTCCGGAGGCTCCCCCAGGGACAGCCGCTCCCCGGGGTGCGCTCGCCCCGAACCCGCCCGGGCGGCTCTTACCGTGCAGCAGCAGCAGCCCCTGGAGGGCACACAGGGCCAGCAGGGCTCTGCCCCGGGCCACCAACACCATCATCATCATCATCATCATCATCCCGGAGCGTGTCCGAGCCCGCTGCAGAAGTTTGCCTTCGCTGCCAAAAGTTTGGGAAAGCCGGAGCGAGGAGGGAGGGGAAGGACAGGAGTCGCCACTTGTTGATTCCAGTTAAATTGTTCTTCCCATTCACCGCTTTTAAATTGTTCTTCCCATTCACCGCTTCATCCTGGAGCTGCGGGTTCTGTTCGCCTTCCCTTCTTTTCTTCCCGAGCTTCTCGGTTTTTTTTTCCTCAATCACCTTTTTCCTTCTTTCCCCCCGTTTTTCCAATCCCTGCGGTGTCCGGGGGGAGTTTTGCTCTGCCTCAGAATCCTCCCGGCTGGCGCAAGGAGGTGAAAAAACGAAGCAAAAAAACACCAGAAAAAAGAAGTTTGGCAAAAAGTTTCCCCCTCTCGGCGAGCGGAATTCGGGATGGAGCGGGGTGGATGTCTCCTCCGGGATGGAGCTGCAGGTGCGGCAGGAAGGACAGAACTGCAGCGGGACAGGAGGACAGGAGTGAGAGCCCACCTGGCTCTACCTGCCCGGGGGCACCCGGGGCATGGCCGGACCCCTGCCTGTCTGTCTGTCTGTCTGTCTGTCCGTCCCGCACCGCCTTGCCTTCGCAGGGAAGTTTGATGCGAGCCCGAGATTCTTTATAGGGACAGGAAAAAAAAAAAAAAAAGGAGGAAGGAGAGACGTCACCAGGCGAGGGGACTTCACTCTCGCTCTCCCTCCCTGTCACTGCACTGAGCTCCTGGATTTCCTGTTGCTGCTGCTTGGGATGGGGTAAAGGAGTGAAAAGTGAATTCCCGCTGCTCGCCGGCACCGCCCGTCCCTGCAGAGCCCGAGCTCGGGAGCATCAGGTGGCATCACCTCCCCCAGGGGCACAGCGGTGACATCCCCAGCCCCGGGACACCGGGAGGGGACAGCACCCGAGGAGCAGGCTGTGTCCTGCAAGAGCCATCCCTGTGCCCCTTTCCCCTGCTATTTCACACTTGGGGCTCTCTTTCTGCTGCTGGGGTGTCACCCCTCCCCTCCCTGCCCTGCTGTGCCTCTTGGGACACGGAGAAAATCCCGTATTATTTATATTTTATATATTATTATATCCCACGTTATTGATATTTCACTGCTGCCACCCCGATCCTTGGCGGGTTTCTCACCTGGGCATTGTCTCCAGGGGTGCAGACAGCTCCAGCCACACCTGGAGGCTTCCAAAATTAGGGGAGGCTTCCAAAATTAGGAGAGGATTCCAAAATCGGGGAGGCTGTGCCTTTGCCCTTTCTGTGCCAGGATTCCAGCAGGGATGGGCACTCCTTTTCCCTCCAGTCCTGCTCCAAGGCTGCTCCTCCAGCTCAGGTGCCCCCTGAGCTGCTCTGAAGGTCACAAACTGGTGACAGAAGATGTCCCAGAGCATGTAAAGGACACTTCTGGAAGTGCAGCCAGGAGGGAGCTGTACTGTGCTACTCCAATGGATATATCAGATATGTGACTTTGAAAGTAAAAACTCTGATAATGAGAGAGTGGTGGAAGCTCCACAGCTGCCCCCACAGACTGTCATTCCCAATAATCCCAATAATCCCAATAATACCAATAATCCCAAATAAAATAATCCCAATAATTCCAATAATCCCAACCCCAACAGTGATCCCCACTGGGGTCACTGCTGTTCCAGGACCCACAGAGCCTTACAGCAAAGCACTGTCAGTCCCTGTGGCTCAGTGATGGGGTTGGTTTGCATTTTTTTTGTTCCTCTTGCTCAGTTTGTTTGCAAAAGAAAAGGCAGAGCCAGCAGGTGCATCAGACTTTTTAATCCAAAATCTAAATCCTCAATGCCCATAGCAGCTCTGGGTTCTCACTGCCATGCACTGGAGCAGGTCCAGTTCTGAGAGTTACAAATCCAAAGGCAAACGGGCAGGATTGGTACCTGGTGTAGAAGTGTCCCAAATTCAACAAGAAATTGGACACTGGCCTCTGATATTCCCAGGTTTATGAACAAGAAGCCTCATTTCTCTTGCACAGCATGAATTCATGAATGCTTTTCTCAACAGATCATTGTCAAGATGACAAATGCATTTTCTATGCCTAAAATTAATTTTTAGAATGTACAGCTTTCCCCAGATATGGGTTCCAGTAAAGGAATCCTAAAGAACTATGGATAATAATAAAGATTGATCCCATAGGTGCTTAACTGGAGAATCAAAACTCTAACATAATTATAGGACTGTAGTTTATTTGTAATTTATGGGGAAGTGTTTAAAAATTCATTAGAGGTTATTTACTAGCTGGTAATAAATTGTGTTGTATTTGTGTAATGCCCCAGATCATCTTTTATCTGTTGATAAACATAATTGATCTTTTAATTGAGATTAAATGCCTCTAGTGTGTGGTTTCACAAGGAATTCAGTGTTACAACCTGGTCAAGCAGTCCTGAGTTTATAACACTTTATTTTCTCCCTCATAATACACAAAATAAAAGTTCTAAGGGGGACACAGTTTGTTCCTGAGCACCTTCCCGGAGTAAGCAGTTAGAGCTTTTCCAAAGGAAAGCAGAGTTCCCTGGCACAGCAGCCTGTTCTGCTCACACAGATGGCAAAAGCCATTTGCTAACTGGGCTAGAACCTCTTCCTAAAAACCCAGCTCATTTTTCCATGACAGATATTCCATCCCAGGAGCTCAGAGCTCTTTACCAAATGAACAAATATCAGCCTCAGCGTGCTCAGGGGAGCAGAAGCAGGGCTGGAAAAGTTCATTTCCTTTCCTCATGAGGCACTTTGGGCTTTGCAAGGCACCCAGCACTTGTAGCAGTGTGATCATAACTAAATAAAATAATAAAAATAATAACATAATAATAATAACAATAATAATAACTAAATAAAATTATCCCAATGGGGGAGTGAAGGTGGTTGTGCCTGTGCCCCAGAGACTGGGATGGGAAGCAGTGACCTGCAGGAGTTTGGCTGGAATTCCAGGATATGGAATATGATCTTTGTAGGACCAAGGCAGGGGTTTGTGGGACCTGGCTGACCCCAGGAAATTCCTGGTCACCCTTTGTGATATCTCCATCCTTTCTGGCAGAATTAATCCCTTCTGCCAGCTTGGCAGGGAGTGATTCCAGGTTGGAAACCCTTCCCTTCAGCCCTGGTGGTGCTCATGCATGGAAGGGACACAGGGAGTGCTGTGGATCAGGGCTGGAATTGCATCCTGTGCTGCTTTGAGCCTTCAGGGTGAAATGTCTCCACCCCAAGAGGAGTTGTCCAGCTCTGGGCTGGTTCCCTGTGACAGCAGAGTCACAGTTAGGCTCTCCTGGCCCAGCCCCACTTCACAGATTCTCTCTGCCAGGTTCCTCTTTGCCTCCCTCAGCCCCTCACCCTGAATTTCAGCTGTGTAATCCTGCCCTGTGTGTTGGGGTGGCTGCACTGGATGCCTCTGCTGCACAGAGAGCCCTGGCAGCTTCTGTTCTGCACTTTGGGATTGCTCTCCAAAGGGGCTCCAAAGCAGCTGGAGAGAGCTGGAACCCCCAGCCCTGGGGCTGAAAGGCACTGCTCATGTTGGGGACCTCAGTGACCCAGGGAGCTGGCACAGCCCAGGGTGCCACTGTGGGATCTGCATCCACATCCCTGTCCCCTCCAGGATGGGCTGTGCCCCGTGTCCTGCAGATCCAAACCCTGGAGAGGAGGTGGAAGCAGGGAGGACATTGCCCAGGTACCCTGCACTAGAGCCCTGCCTGCCCCTGTACCAGCTGTTCCTTGTGTGATGGGGGCGTTTCTGACCTCCAGGACAAGCAAGGTGCTGTGTTCATGTGTTATGTGCTCCCATAGCCACAAACAGAAGCAAAGCCATCAGCTGTGAGGGCACAGAGTCCACCCCAGCCCCAAAGCCCTGCCAGGGACAGCAGCACTGCCAGCACTGCTGCCTCAGTCCCCGGGAAGCTGCAGGGCTGGGAGTGCCTCTCCCCACAGCCAGGCACTGCACACACATCCTCCCGTCCCTGGGGATGCAAACCCACGTTCACATTGTCACTCTGGGGCCAAACAGGGTGGAGAGCTTGAAGATAAAAATATTTTTCTCTGGAAAATGGCTTGTTATCAAAACAGAAACCTTCCGTGGGAGTGCTCTGGATGCAGTGGCTTCTGCTGGGGATGGGCTTTCCAGGGAAAGACAGCATCATCCCAGCCCTGCCTGCAGCTTGGTGATGTCCTGTGGTGCAAGGTCTGGCTTTGAGCCTGACTTGGGGCAGAAAAGTGTATTTTCACATCTTGCCAAAGTCCTCAGCAAGTCCACAGGCTGAGCTTTGGTTGTTTCAATCAGCTCCTTGCAGACGTGTTTGCTTACTTATTCCTTTGTTTAGAAAAAGAAAAAAAAAAAAAAAGGCCTCAAGAAAACCCCATTTGGCTCAAGCACAGAATGGGAACAAAATGTTTCTCTAGCTGGGAAAAACATTTCCTGCCCAGCTTTGTTCAGGCACACAGCAGCACTCGGGCCATGGGATCAGGGGAGGTGTGGGACCAGCAGGGCCGTGGGCACTCCTGGTGTCCTCTGTGGAAAACAGCAAAAAAAAAATAAGGGTTTAATGAATAATTCAAAGCTGGAAGAGGCCTGTCAGTCACTTCAAACAACAACAAAGTGTAGGTAAAGTAGTATACTGCAAGGAGTTTTACTTTTGCATAAAACCTGGTGAGAATGAGGAGTTTTCCTCTGGTGTCTCCATTTCTCCATCCCTGCCTGGCATCCTGGCAGGTTCCTCCCTCTCTGTCCAGCTTTGTCCCTCCATCAGTGAGTGAACAGCTCCTCAAACACATGCTCAGCCAGCACAGGAAAGCAGGACATCTCCTCCTTGTGCTGGAAACATGAGAGATTAAAGGCTAAAGAAACTGCCATGGCTGCAGGAGCTGCAGAGCTCCTTTAAAATTCAGCGTGGGGCAATGGCTGATGTTCCATCTCCTTGTGTTTCCTCTCTGAGGTTGTTTTGGAGCATCTCCCTGTAGCTGTTTGACTCGAATCCTTTATTTCTGACTCTGCCTGGGGAGATCCTTACAGCTTATAAATATAATGTAGGGCCCAGCTCTTAGAATTCACTGGTTTGGAGCAGCAGCCAGACTGCTGAGCCAAGAGAACAAAACAAGAGCAGTGGTAAGGAAAATAAATAGCCATCAACAAAAGGAGACAGGCACAGGGTTTGATGGGCTTTGTTCTGCCAGGGTCTGTGGCAGCAGGACAAAGATATCCACCTAAAAATTCCTGAGCCAGGCTTCATCCCCACACAGCATTTCAGGTAAGGAAAATATCCCAGCCCTTTGAGGCACCTTCATGCAGAGCTTCTCCCAGCACTGACCTTCCTCAGGCAGATTTCATGTGCAGAGTATTCCTTTGCCAGAGCATGAACTTCAAAGTGTGAGAGAAAATGGGCTCCAGCCAGCAACCAAGAATGCTAGTTTTATTTATTTTAGTTTGGATTCTAATTCCCTCCTTACTCTTTCTCCCTCTGTGGGGATAAAGCAGGATTTTCTTTCCACTCAGGCTGGGAATGAGAAGTGTGGTTTGTGTCCTGGTGCTCTGCAGACATTCCCTTCCCTCTGGAGGTTCCTGCTCACGTCTCCAGGGCACCATCCCAGCGAGAACTGATCCAAATAATCAGTGAACCCCACAAGTGTGGGGTTAACTCAGCCAGCAGCACGAGGCTGGAGTGCTGTCAACTCTTTCTTTATCACTCAGCTCTTCCCAGGTACCAGTGCTTGGTCTGGAGGGGTTTAAAATAAATATATAAAATAAATAAAATTAAAATCCCAGTCCAGCCCCAGTGCCCTCCCAGCAGAGCCCAGCAGTGCTGTGGGTGCCACCACTCCTGGCCCTGTTCCCTCTCCCCATTCAGGTGCCACAAGGATGTGCCCAGCCCTGCCCAGCCCTGCCATGGCCCTGCCAGATTCCACAAGTGACTGTTCCTGTCTCCACTGGGACCATCCCTGGCTTATTCCCTGCTCCAAAGCAAAGCAGCACAAGCTCCATGACTCAGTGCAGCCACGAGGCAAAAATAGCAGCTGGTGTGCTGAGATGATGGGGACACTCAAAGGGACACTGTCTCCCAAAACTACAATGTCTGCAAACGAGCTCTCAGCCAGCACAGGGCCAAAAGAAATGTTTCTTCCATGGACTTATTTATTTTTGAGATCTGAAAGGAAGCAGTTGCTGAGGACAAGTGGACATTGTGCTGGAAATGAGACGTGGTGGCACAAAGACACTGATAGTGGAGCTGCCATCACTGATCTGCATTGTCCAGGCCAAGGGGCACTGAATAAAAGCTTGAATAAAAGCTTTGGGAGTGAATGGGAGGGAATGGGGACATTAATGCTCTTAATGAGTTTTGGCTCTGAACCTACACCAAAAACATAACTAGCAGTGAATAACTGGATTCTGAACACCCTTTCACCTTTGACAGGACAGGCTGGAATTAGTGAAGTGCCAGTGGGAATCTGTTTACCAGGCAGTTTTTTTCCAAAGGTGGCTGTGTCCCACATGGAACAGAAAGGCTGAGCTGTGAGTGATGTCCTTGCATGGAAATCCCAGACAAGTCCAGGCTCCACCACCTTTCCCAGCCCTGTTACCTGGGCTGGAGGTGTCACACTGCAAAGAGCAGCTGTGAACAGCTCTGAGTAGAAACAGAAAGTGCTGCAGGAGAATGGGCACCTGTCTCAAGGCTGTGGTGTTTGCTCTCACCCTGGGGCACAGCAGAAACAAGACATTGGCTCAGTTAATTGGAAAATTAAGAAGGAAATGCAAGGAGAGCTTATAGGAAAATAGCAGAGTTCATTTGTGTGTCCAGTCCCTGCTCACCCCACGGGATGGGCGAAGGAAAGGAGAATTATTTAGTATTTGTTCATCACCCATGCTTTGAACAGAATGCAGCCTGAGGAGCCCATGGTGGCTTTTGCAGGCAGCAGAGCTGGATGTGAGAGCTTTTCTCAGCAAGGTCAGCAGTGAGTCAGTGCAAGGCCAGGAATAGCAGCCAGGAGCAGCCTGATGTGAGTGGAGACAACAGGGCCTCCTTTGTGCCCCACCAGTCCCCAGTCCTGCTCAGCTCAGCCCCCAGTGTTGCCTCAGCACACTCTGCCCATGAATTCCAGAGATAAACACACATTTCTTGGATGCTCTGTCCCAATAAAAAAGCTGGCGAGACCTTGTTGCTCTCAGGGGCTGTGTTCTGCAAATAAACTCAGCTATGTTCTTCCCCAAGTTTCTCTTCCCAGATTTCTCCCTCAGCAGACTCAGACTCAGTCTGAGCCATCTCCCAAAGCTCCCCTGGGAAAGCTCCCAGTGCTGGTCCTGCTCTGCTCTGCTGGGTGAGGATTTATCCCCATTGCAGGGGAGCTGTGCCCAGCTCTGCAGTGCCACAGCCACTGAGCTTGTCCTGCACAAGGAGCCCCAGCCTGGCAGGATCCCACATTTGGGATCTCCCAGCAAGGAGGGAGTGTGCTTTGGGATTGACCAGGAGAAGGATGTCACTGCAGCCCCCCATGGCAGCCTGGTAAGCTGATCTGGATCTGCAGTCCCCTAAACCCTGCAGCCCATGGCTGGGAATCCTGCTGGCTCCTGCCATGGTGTTCAGCAACAGGTAAAAAAAAATATTAAAAAATGCTGCTCCTTTTTTCTTAAAGTCCCCAAACTCTGTGTTCTCTGCAGGCCAGGCATTGGCATGTCCCAGCCTTTCAAGAACAAACAGTGATTTTATAAAAGCCTTGGTGTCCCTAACAATGCCACAAGGCTCTTCTGTACAGAGGTTCTTTCTCTTCTGGGCATCAGCAAAAACGAAAGTACTGCAGGGATTTCCTACTCTAAATGACAGAGGTGGAATAGCAAGGACTTTCAGCTGGAAAACACGGATTTACAAATCAGCAAGGTGGACTCTGAGGACTGGCTCGTGCATTTCTTATCTCTGCTTCCTTCTCTTATCATTTCCCTGTCCAAGCATTTGTCTCAGCCTCTGCTGCTGTGTTTGGCAGCGAGGGTTCAGATCCACCTTTTCAGCTTGTACTTTTCTCAGATAAGAGTTACATTCACAGCCTGGTTTAAAAATGAAACCACACCATGAAACTGCTGCTTCATCTTTTTTTTTTTTTTTTTTTTCTCTGGGTTTAACTCCTGGAGCCAGACTTGCTGCATTTCTCCAGGCAGTGCTGAGCCCACTCTGGCTGCTGGAGGGATTTTCTGCAGCTGAAGGCAAATTTGCTCTGGTGCTGTGTGTATCTCAGAGCAATTAGTAGGTCACAGAAAACTTTCTCTTCTTCTCCAGAGTCCAGGAACATCCTCAGATTTATTGTCCCTTGTTCTGGCTTTGTCCCAGTGTAGAAGTGCAGCCTCAGCCTTTTCCAGGAGGGGCCCAAAGGAGATCTCCACTGGGACTGCTCAGATTTCAAAAAAAAGGAGCAAACCTCTGAAAAAAAAAAAGCTGGGCAGGAGGGGAGGACTTGCACTTCTCAGTGTCCACACAGTGTGTCACCCTTTCTCTATTTCCATTCACTCCCCATCCCGACAGGAGCAGGAGTGGCTCTGAGAGGAGCAAACCTCCCTGCCCTGCTCCCAGCCCTCAGCCTGGCACTGGGCAGTGACATTTCCCTGGGGACAGCCTCAGCCTGCTCCAGCCTTCAGCTTCAGCTTCTTTGGTGGCTACTGAACCACCAAAGATCCTTGAGGGGGCAGTTCTGAGACCAAGATCTCCCCAGCATTATCCCAGAGCACCCAGGAAATCAGGAAACCAGGAAATCAGGAAATCAATTTGAGTTTTTCCTCCAGGAAATTTTCCCATTTCCACTGGCTGGAGCCAACAGCTGACAGCACCAACACTGCAGGGAGATCTGAGTGTTGCTTTCTGATTGCAGGAAGGGGAAGGTGGTGATAATTCCCGTGGAAAAGGCAAGGTGCAGGATGTGAAAATGGAGACAGACAATGATGGGAGGTGTGCAGTTGTGAGGTGCAATTCAGCACATCCCTGTGCTGGATGTATTGCTGCAGCTCTGCAGGGTGTGTTGCTCTGTTAGAGGCACACTGAGTGCTCCATCACTTCCATGGGACTGTTTCAGCACTAAGGGACTCTTCAAAGTGCATCAAGGTAGCAGAATCTGGCAGATGTGATGTAGAGATGTAATAAGGAGCATTTCACAAGGTATTTTCTGCCAATTTTATCTGCTGTGTTAAAATTTAAATAGGCATGAAAGCAGCCAGGTTCTGCAGAAAAATCTAACACTCTTTTATAGAAATTGTTTTTAAAAAGCAGCATTTTCTGTGTTTTCTATTAGTGCAGAGGGGCACAGTCAGAGGTTCTGCTGTGTCTGTGCCATAAAACTGGGTGACAGAGGAGTTGTCTGGAGTGTGGTCCCAGACTGCAGCCTGAATTTCTCAGCCTGTGCTAAAACACTGAGCACTCTCCAGGAAGAGTTTTTCTGTTTGTTCCATGAACATCAAAGTGCTGAATAATCACAGAATCAGAGATTCACTGAATGATGGTGGTTGGAAAAGCCCTCAGAGACCACAGAGTCCAACTGCCCAGCACTGCCAAGGCCACCACTGCCCCATGTCCCCAAGTGCCACATCTATGGGACTTTAAATCCCTCCAGGGATGGCACTGCCACACAGGACAGCCCCAAATCCAGGAAGGAATTTCCCCAAATATCCAACCTGAGCCTCTTCTGGAACAATCTGAGTTGTTCCCTCTCCTCTGTCCCTGTTCCCTGAGCAGATCCCAAATCCCCCTCAGCTGTCCCCTCCTGTCAGGAGTTGTGCAGAGCCAGAAATTCCCCCTGAGCCTCCTTTTCTCCTTCTGAGCCCCTTCCCAGCTCCCTCAGGAATTCTCCAGCCCCTTTCAGGAATTCTCCAGCCCCTTCTCATTTCCCTCAGGAATTCTCCAGCCTTTTCTCAGCTCCCTCAGGAATTCTCCAGCCCCTTTCAGGAATTCTCCAGCCCTTTCCCAGCTTCACTCCTTTCCCTGGACATGCTCCAACCCCAAAATTCCAGATTCCTGAAGTGCCCCTGGACTGCATGTCTGACATTGATCACTTCCCACACTGTTGCTGAGATAAAATCATGTAATAAAATAATGGCATCCTAAAATAATGACATCCTAAAATAATACAATCCCAAAATAATGGCATCCTAAAATAACAGCATCCTTCAGACCCCTTCTCCTGGCCCTGGAAGCCCGGGCAGGATTTTAGAAGTCCTACACAGGGGTTTTTTTAAAAATTGCAAAAAAAACTTTATTCTTAAAAGAGTCTTCTTCTCTTACAAAAATCCCTATAATCAAAACAAGAAAAACTTCTCTCTCTAAAATAAACTAAAATAACTATTTAAATAAAAACCTAACTAAAATGTCTCTATATATTATTATTAAAAATATAAAAAATAATAAAAAATCTAAAATCCTATTCTAAATTTCTTTCTTTCCCTCTACATTATTAATTTCTTCTTTATACCCTTTTAAGTTTTAATCCTACTTTGTTTTTAATCCTAAATCCTATCTCCAAAAAAATATTTAAATATATTAAAATTAACAAACCTAAACTAAACCAAAACACAGGCTCAGCTGCTAATTTTTGCTTTTTGCCATCCAGTTTGGCAGTAGCTTGTTACAAATGTTGGCCTGCACAGCAGTTGCAGAGATTTTGCAATGGTCTGCAATGTTGTGGTGATGAAGAATTATTTACTGCTTCAATCTCCCAGCAGTGCTGATGTCACCAAACACAAAAACAAGGTGGGGAAATGGTTTGGAGAAGAAGGGGAAGCATGGAGCTCATTTCAGGGTGAGTGGGAGCACTTCCCTCCCCTGGCTGAGCTCCTTTCCTCGGGCAGGCAGAGCCCTGAACTGTCCTGTCACTCACTCCTGGCTGCTTCTAATGCAGCTCAGAGCTGGAAATGAGGGGAGGCAGGAGCAGGGGAGCAGCCCTGGGATGGAGCAGGGAGGCAGCAAATGTTCCCTTGGGCTCCCACAGCCCTCCTGCAGGAGGGGAGGACAGGCAGGTCTGTGGATGCTTCTGCAGAGGCAGGGAATGGCCAAGGACAGCAGGAAATAAATACAGGGATGGGTGAGGAGAGGCAGCTCCCAGGAATTCAGCACCAAAACATCTCAGAACATTAGATCATCCACAGCAGACCCTGCAGGGATTCACCCACTCCCCCTCCTGCTGCCAGGGGCTCAGGCTGGAGCCTTTGGAGAGGGCAGGGAGGAAATTGTCTTTTCCAGGCTGGTTTCCCAGCCTGGCACTGCCCAGCTGCCAGAGAGGTGCTGTCTTTTGTTTATTTGTCTTTAATAATCTTGATTTATTTGCTATGAGGGCACAGGATGCTTTAACACCCACAGGAGCCTCTCCTGCCTTCTTTCCAGCACATCACCTGCTGCTTTCATCTGCTGCTCCTCAAGGCTCTCAGTGCAGCTCTTGCTGTCTCTTCACTCCTTGAATTTAAAAACCTGCATCATTCCCATCCTCATGCTGGAAATTCCCAGTTTCCTGAGCCATTGCTGGTATTGAAGCTGTTCCATCTCACCTTATTATTTTCTTTTCTTTTTCCCATGGAGTTTCTAACTTGATGCTGACAAAAGAAGCAATTACTTCCTCTGCACCTAGGGAACAAAAAACCCAAGGAGTGGTGGAGCTGGCCAGTGTGTTGATGTGGAGGTTTTGGCCCCCATAAACCCATAACATATTCTAGGAGAAATTCCCATCAGCCAAGAAAATGAGCAGCAGAGCAGAAAGCACTTTTGAAATTATCTGGGAGAGGTTCTGAGGCAAATTTCCCCAATTCCTGGGTGTGTTATTCCCGTGCTGAGCTCAGGTTTTGTTTTCACCCACTTTGTGCAGGGTGCTTGAGGAAGCCACGTGTGCAGGACAGCCCCAAGCACAGAGCTGAACCCCTCACCCAGAAATGCATCCCCCCAGCCACAGCCCTGCAGAGTTCCCTTCTCTGTCCCTGCCCTCCTATCAGCTGAGCTGTGCAGCTTTCCCCCCATGGCAGCGATTTTAGGGTCCCTCCATCTCTGGAGCTCAGCCTGAGCTGCTCAGAGATCACTTACAGAAGTTGTTCATCTCTTTCTCATTCTTTTAAACACCCTCAAGATGAGCATGTGAATTCTCAGAGGTAAATCCCACAGGCTGTGGGGTGAGCCCACAGTTCTGACATGGAAATCACCATCACAGTGTGCCTGACTGGCTTTTCACTGTCACCAGAGTGCAAACCCCTCAGGTTTTATCCTGGCCACTCTCCCAGGGGCTGCCTTGCCTGCATTTCTGCATGCTGTGACAGCTCAAAGCGATGATCAGCTCATTTCTCTCCTCTTTTCTCTCCTCCTGTGGTCTCTGGCCACATGTTGTCCCCAAGAGCCATTATATAGGAAACTCCAGGGAAAATGGGAAAGCTGCGTATTTTTCTTGGCATCTGAATGATTGTTCTGGCCAGGCTGAGCCCAGTTTTGTGTGTGTTTATGTCACACTTTATTATTTGCATGGCCAGCCCTGGTGAGGGTTTCAGGGGCTGGTGGTTTTGTAATTTGTACAGCCCTTGCTCTCTCTGCCTTTGCTGCTCCCTGCTGGAGTTGTGGCTGTTTCCTTTTTTATGGCCACTTCCTCCTGAGGGAGCAGTAATTTATGGTCAGAGGTTAACCTCATTTGCTGAAATATCCAGCTCCCATGCCAATAGATCCATAAAAATGGAGAGCAGGGATGAAAAGATGGGAAATAAATAAACCAGACATTCTTCAAATGACACACAGAGCCATTCTTGTGGAGACACAGGAGCAGAGGAATTCCTGCAGTGGCTGAGACCAGGATCAAACCCAGAGTTCTGCCTTTGTTGGTGCCTCTGCTCCCTGAGCCAAATGTGCAGTGATGGACACCCTGGGGCAGAACATTCCCAGGTTTTTGGGGAGTTCTGGAGCCTTCCTGGAGATCTTTTTAATCCCTCATGGATCCCTCGTGGAGAGGCTGTTTGATTTCTCATGGAGATCTCTTTGATCCCTCATGGAGATCTCTTTGATCTCACACAGGAAGCTGTTTGATCCCATACAGAGAGCTGTTCGATCTCTCATGGAGATTTCTTTGATCCCTCCTTGAAATCTCTTTGATCCCTCATGGATTCCCTCATGGAGAGGCTGTTTGATTCCTTATGGAGATCTCTTTAATCCCTCTTGGAGATTTCTTTGATTCCACATTGAAATCTCTTTGATCCTTCATGGAGATCTCTTTAATCCCACACAGAGACGTCTTTAATCCCATACAAAGAGCTGTTTGATCCCTCATCGAGATTTCTTTGATTCCTCATGGTGGAGAGCTGTTAATCCCTCCTGGAGATCTCTTTAATCCCTCATGGATCCCTCATGGAGAGGCTGTTTGATTCCTTACAGAGATTTCTTTAATCCCTCCTGGAGATCTCTTTGATTGTACATAGAGAGCTGTTTGATTCCTCATGGAGATTTCTTTAATTCCATGCAAAGAGCTCATTGTTCCCTCATGGAGATCTCTTTGATTCCTCATGGAGATCTCTTTAATCTCATACAAAGAGCTGTTTAATCCCTCATGGAGATGTCTTCAATCCCTCATGGAGATTTCTTTAATCCCTCCTGGAGATCTCTTTAATCCCTCACACAGAGCTGTCAGATCCCTCACACAGAGCTGTTTTCTCCTGTCCACTGGCTCTGTCTCTCCCCAGTCCCTTCTGCTGGTTCCCCAGTAGCCCCAAGAGCAGCTGGCCACCATCCCTGGTGCTGTTTCATTGTTCAATCCCTACAATTAACCATGGCTCAGGTGCACTGAAGCAGCAGAAGGCTGCTCAGGCAGGTGAGCAGAGCTGCAATATCCCAGATTCTTTGCAGATTCTTGGACCTGTCCCTTCCCTTTCCCCTGGGTGGGTGTCCTGTGTGTGGCCTCCCTTCCAGGGGGATGCTGAAGGTTTTGCTGTTCCCTGGATGCCAGATTTTGGCTTTGGAGCAGATGATCCAGCACTTGCTGCCCTGAGCAGCCCCTCAGCCCTGGCTGGCTCTGCACAAATCACTCAGTGTGCTCCTCATCCTGTGCCCCAAAGCTGGGCTCTGTGTGACCAGGCAACCATTGCAGGCTAAGATGGGCTGGCAGAGCCCCTGAGACTGAAAGAAAACATTTAAATGTAATAACAAGCACTGCAAAGCCTGGCTTTAAATAAATGTTAGGCCTTGGCACCAACTGGAAGAAGCCAAATTTCCAACTGCCCAGGAATGTCATCTGAGGTATTTGGCTCACTTCACCTCAGCACTTTAAAAAAAATTTGGGCTGAAAAAGGCCCAGAGTGTTGCACATCAAAGTGATTCTGAAGATGGGTTAAAATTGTGCAGAAAAATCCTCCAAGCTGCTGGAATCCCCTGACCCCAGCACCTTCCCCAGCCTGCTCCAAGCACTGCCCTGCCTCTGGAGCTCTCCAGAATCTGTCACAGAGGGGTGACAGCATTCCCTGGCCCCTGCCCTGTGCAGGATTCCCATGGAAAGCCAGTTCTGGTCTGTGGCTGGTTTTTGGCAGGCTCTGCTTGCTGAGCTGCCCCTGTTCCGTGTTTACTGGTGGGAATAGGGTGGAGATGCTGCTGCACAGTGATTATAAATAAATTCCACATCCTTCCAGCAATGGATAAAGCAACTCCCCTGGTCAGCTTTCAGAGCACCCGAGCCATGGTCTGCAAGATTCCCTGGTGGAGACAGAACATCCTGGAAAAAAACCCCAAAGCCTAAACAAAACAGCCTCCAGTGAGCTAAATACAGGGATACACAGGAAAAGCTTTTAATCTTGGACACACAGCCATAATTGTCTTCCTCTCTCAAAGAAAAATGAGAATCCTGTAAAACATTTTACTGCCCAAGATGCTGTCTGATAATGGGAGAGGAGAAGAGGGAGAGGAGGGAGCACCTTGTGGAAGAATGAAATCCTGGGCTTGGATACAGAAAACACCTCCTGCTCACAGGAAAACAGACACAGTTCCACCAGGAGGGTTGCAGATGAGCAGCATCAATGTTGCATTTAATTTTCTTTCCTCTGTTGTGCCCAGTTGTGATCCCCAGGATCGATAAACACTGAAAATCCCAGCAGGGGAGCGATGAACTGTATAAAAAATGTAAATCCCACTGAAATAAATGCACTGAGAAACACCAGGTCAGCTCTGCAGAGACAAGAGAGGGAGATGTGGAGCTCGTGTCCATGTGGAAATTGTGCTCAGGTTATCTTTGGGGCATTCAGAAGAGGTTGGGTTCTTTTTCCATGTCTTAGGATCTGCTTTTCCCCCTGTGAAATTCCTCCAGAGCAGCTTCACCAAGTCCTGTGCTCTTAGGGCTTGCACTGAGTATCTGTGTGGCTCCTGCTCTTGAATGTCAGGATCTTGGTTTGATCCTGCAACATTTAATTTAATTTGATTTAATTTAATTTAATTTCATTCCATTTCATTTCATTTCACACTGAGGTTAAAATCTGGATTTGAGCCTTGCCTCTCTCAGCTCCCTCCAGTTCCTACCAGCTCTTCCAACTTCCTCCAGGTAGAAATTCCTGCCAGCCCTTCCAAGGGTGTTTTGTACACACAGGTCAAGGTCTCACACCCAGATCCAGCACCCACACAGCCCTGAATGGATTCTGAGCAGCAGCAATGATTTATTCTGAGACATTTGCAGGCAGATGTGGCTGAAGCTGAAGGGGAGAATTAAAAATTCCTTTTCCAAGGCTGGGTGTGATGGAGCATCCCAGCCCCTGTAGAAGTGCTTGTGGGTTTGCCAGTGCTGTAAAAGCTGCTCCTGTGAGCTCTGCTCTGCTGTCCAAGAGCTGAATTCCACCCCCTGTACCTCCACACTGCTTTTCCATCACCACCTTCCCTCCTGAACAGCTTTGTGGGGTAATAATTTCAGCTGTACAAGGAGAAGGAAGAAGAAAAAGCCAAACAAAACCTGAGGTTCAGCTGAGCTGGCCTTGCTCAGAGGAGCCAAACCTGCCCCAGACCTGTCTGCTCATCACCAAGGCAAGAGCTGTGGCCAAGCTGTGAAAGCCTCTACAGGCAGAGACACAGGCAGCTGCTTTTTTGTCAGCTCGATTATTTCTTCATCCTGAATACGTGCAGCATGTTCAGGACATTTCTGCTGCAATCTGAAGGCAGAGCATGAACCTTTCCAAGCTTCAGGAGGGATTTCAGCTTTCCCTTGATTTCCTATTTTACCTCTTGTTATGTGTTCCAGCAGGAGCAAGGCATCGTCCTTCTGCAAGGCTTTCCTTTAATGACTTCAAAATGCTTTGAAACCATTTGACTTTATAATAGGAACTGGGTCAGTTCTGCCTTCCTCATTTGGGAGATGAGGACAAACAGGTAAAGAGGTTAAGTGGTTTGCCCTGCAGAAAGGAAATGTGTGTGTAGCACAGTTTGGAGGAGGGCTGAAAACTTTTGGCTTTGTTACAGGAATGAATTTCCTGCTTCTGTGGATTCTGATTCCTTCCCCTGTGATCATGGGCAGGGAGGCTGCCAGCCAGAAAACTGCAAAGAGGGATCCCAAAGATCAGCATTGCAAAGCTGAGTCTATCCACATGGGAAGGATGATTTAGGGAGCTTTTGGAAGAGAATGGGGCTGGTTCACCAAAGCCAAAAAAGGGGTCAGGACCTCCCAAAGCTGCAGCAAGACACCAAATCCAGGGGATTTACCCCAAATGCTTGTAGGAACTGCAGAGCCAGTGGGAAACCTGGCTGGCCAACAACCTCCTAGGGGTTTCTCCTCTCTATTTTTACTTTTTTCCATGGCCCCTCACACCTGAGTGTGGAATCACCGGGAAGAATGTTGTTTTTAGCATTTCTTAGTGCATGACCATTCCTGTTTGCCTGGTGCTGTGTTTCTGCAGAGGAGGGTGTGGGAGAGGCTCAGTTTTCATGGCACAGGGGAGTCTGCAGCCACCACAGGTGAGGGGGAAAGCCCAGGTGAGAGCTCACAAACTCCATGTGCTGCTTTTCCCTTGCAGAGGAATCCCAGCTCAGGAAGCAGAAGCTGGAGCACAGGGTGTCAGATTTATCCCCAGTTTAAAGCCTCAACAAAGTCTCTCAGGAAGCTAAAAAAGAGAAGAACAAATGTGTGATTTTGCTACAAGATCTTAGAATTAAAAAAGGAATAATCTGCATTTATCCACTTCCTATCCAAAGCTGATGCCCTTCACAACCCCAGTGTTCAGCCTCAGAACACCTGAGGATTTATTGAATAGAAAAATTACATATTAAAAAGAACCCCATGGCAGTTCCTTCAGCAACCTTCACCTTTGGACTGAGATCTGCCTGTATTTGGCCTTCACCTTGGGCTTGACTTCTGCTTCTGTTTGCTTCCAGTTGTGCCTGCATCACCTCTGCTTGCCATGATCAGGTTTTGAATTATGAAGGAGAATTCCCCATAAAAATCCAGTGGTTCTTGTGGGGTCATCTCAGTGCCACTCCAACCAGCAGGAGGTGCTTCTGGCAGCAATGTAAAAGGTGCAGTGAAGATCTCAGACAGAAAAACACTCCCAGGCTGAAGATGAGCAAATCCACGCCCCAAATTTTGTTTTGGGTTTGTTCCTGCAGTTTTAATTCTTGCACAGATGAGCAGTGGGATGATATGGGCTGGGCAGCCGAGTGTAGAGGAGGGATGAGCAGGAACAAAGGATTTGGGCACCACTGCTGCTCCTGGGAACTCCAAATCTTGCCCGGGGGGGAGCTCCAGTGAGGGGCTGTCCCTGCTCTGACTGCAAAGCCTCAGCAGAACCAGCTCAAGGCTCTCAGCTGGAATTGCAATTTTAACACACAGCAAAACCCCAGTTTTATTATCCTAACAATTTTTGCAGAATAAGGGAGAAGATGAAGTCTCCAAAGACACGACAGGTTTCCTTCCTTTGGAAAAATCCAAAAGTGGGAATTCTCATCCTAAAATTGAACATGTCCAAGGAAGCACATTCCATCCAGCAGGAACAGCAGCATGCTCTTCTCCAGACACTTACTGGAAGGGCATTGATGGCAAATTCATTGTGGAACAAATGTTTAACAGAGGTCTTCATTTGCATGCAGTTTATAAATAATTGTGTTTTTAAATCTCACCAATCTTTCACATCTCTCTGGTGTGATCCTGCTCAGTCTGGAGGCACTGGGTAAAAACCAGCAACTTTATTTTAGTTACCTCCAGGAGTCCCAGGAGCCAGAGATGAGGGGTCAGGGATTTCTTTAGAGCAATTCCTGTTGGAGCAGGGTCACAGCTCAGAGAGCCAGGAAAACCTGGAGAGCCCCTGTGATTCATCTGAAATCTGGGGATGAATTTAACATCTGGGGATGAATTAAAGAGCTAGGGATGAATTTAGGATGAATTTGAGACATGGGGTGAATTAAGAATCTAGGGATGAATTTAGGATTTAGGGATGAATTCAGGATCTAGGGATGAATTTAGGATTTAGGGATAAATAGAAGATTTAAGGATTAATTGAAGATCTAGGGAAGAATTTAGGATCTGGGGATGAATTTAGGATTTAGGGATGAATTTAACATCTAGGGATGAATTTAAGACCTAAGGATGAATTAAAGATCTAGGGATTAATTTAGGATTTAGGGATGAATTCAGGATCTAGGGATGAATTGAAGCTCTAGCTCATCTTTGTTCCACCACCCAAGAGGGTGTGGGAGTCCCTGGAGATGAGATGAGGGCTCAGGGAGTTCTTTACAACAATTCCAGGGCCAGAGCTGGGAGAGCCAGGAAATCCTAGAGAGCCCCCTGTGTTTCACCTGAGATCTGCAGGAGCTGAGAGCAGCTCAGGGATGATTTTCCAGACAAAAACTCTTTTTCCCAAGATTGCCAGGAGAGAAGAAAAGTGCCAGAGCACAGACAGGGTTTGTTTCCCTCTCTCCAAGTGGAGAATTTTGACACTGGAGGACCTGGCTGTCTGAAAAGGAATTTTCACTGAAGTTGCAGTTGTCTTTCTGCAGGGTGAAGGACAGAAATAAGAATTCTTTCCTTTGGGAGAATTCACCTGCTGTCCTTGCTGTGGTGCCAGCACATCTGGGCAGGGCCAGGACAGGATCAGGATGGATTCATTTCCCAATTTTCACTCCCCAGATTCCCCTGCACTCTTCTGGAGCTGTGCCTTGTGCCAGATAATGATCATTTAATGGCAGCAATGGTGTTTATGTAAAACTATTGTATCTCAAACAGCAGCAAAAAAAAAAAAAAAAAAAAAAAAAAAAAAAAGAAGAAGGAATATAGATGATATCTTTAAATTCCAGTCTGGAGAAAATGATTGGATTTGAATTAGCTCAATATGTGTCAACAAGACAGAGCTCATTGCTTCTTCCAGGCTTTTCCTGTTCCCAGGGATGAGACAGGGGGCAGAGGGGATTTTTGGGGAGGGATGATCCATGAGCAGCAATTGAGGCTGGGAGGGTTCAAGCTCCCCTCAGGAGCAGCTGAAATACAATCAGTGCTTTTATAGAAAGTTGGCAATTAGTCAAAATCTGTCCCTGCTTGTTAAATATTTTCCCCCCTTCTATTTGTGAACAAACAAAAAATGTTTCCTGGTCCAAAATGTGGAGGGTGAGGAGCCTGGGGAGAAGAGGAAAGCAGGAAATCTGTGGGGAGAACAGAGAGAAGGGGGAGGCCACCAACATTTATTACCAGGGCTCAGGATGTGTTATTTTACTTGCAATAACCAGAAACCAGCTAATAAAGGAAAATTATGTTTTTAAGGCAGGTGAAAGGTAGTCAAGGAAACACAACATCTTCCTTTCTCTGCTGTCTAGCCTCAGGAAAAACACATCTGTGACACTGATGGCATCATGATACAACCAGAGTTTAGGAACATCTCTGCCTGTAGATTATTGAAATGATGAGCTCTGTTCCCCCTTGTGTGGAATTTCCATCCCTGCCCACCAGGACCAGCCTTGTCTGGGGTGCTCAGGGGTTTCATTTAGCAGGGCAGAAAATGATCTGAGCAACCATCTGGGAACAAATTGCTGTTCTCAGAGGGGAAAGCTGCACTGGAGCTGAGATGGGGCTGCAGCTGTGACAGAGGGGATGGAAGGAGCCTGGTTTGGGTTCTCTCCAGCCCTGCTGCTCCTGCTCCTGGCAGGGATGGGGATGGAATTCCATGGGGGCACAGCAGAGCACAGCCCTGCCCTGCCCAGAGTGCAGATCTGGGACTTAAAAGATTCATGGAATTAAAGATTAGGGAGGAATTAAAAATCTAGGGATAAATTAAAGCTCTAGGGATGAATTAAGAATCTAGGGATGCATTTAGGATCTAGGGATTTAGGATCTAGGGATGAATTAAAGATCTATGGATGAATTAAAGATCCAGGGATGAATTAAGAATCTAGAGATGCATTTAGGATCCAGGGATGAATTTAGGATCTAGGGATGAATTAAAGATATAGGGATGAATTTAAGATCCAGGGAATCTAGGGATGAATTTAGGATTTAGGGATGAATTGAAGATCTAGGGATGAATTTAGGATCTCGGGATCAATTAAGAATCTAGGGATTCATTTAGGATCTAGGGAGGAATTAAAGATATAGGGATGAATTTACAGTAATTTCACGAATACAAGCCGCAGCAAGAAGACTAAAATTTTGGTGGAAACCCAAAAATGCGGCCAATATTCCGGTGCGGCTAATCTATGGACAAAAATGTGATATCTGCCCTTACCTAGTATCATGCTGGTCCAGTCCCGAGCCAAAACAGTCTGAAACCCATGGTTTCCCGTTGTTCCGACGATGAACCAATCAGAGAACAGCTTATTGCCTGCCTGTGGATGGCGGCGTTACTGAGGGGCGGGGGTTGTTATCGGGGTGAGTTACCTCGGCAGTTCGATAAAAGTGTGTGATATTTCTCTGTACTTTTTAAAGTGTTTTCAGTCTTGTGCGGCTACGGGGCTGGCTGGGCTCGCAGGGAGAGGGCTGGGGGAGCTGCTCAGCCCGCAGGGAGAGGGCTACAACGGCCGCTCCCCCCGCAGTCGCAACGGCTACAACGGGGCCGCTGCCCCTGCGGGGCTGCGAGGGCCAGAGCGGCGCTCCCCCCGCGGGCCGCGGGGGCTAAAACGGGGCCGCTCCCCCCGCAGACTGCGAGGGCCAGAGCGGCGCTCCCCCCGCGGGCCGCGAGGGCTACAACGGCCGCTCCTGTGCCAGCACGGAGATGTGGCTCCGCTCGGAGCTCAGCTGCCTGCCCGCGCGGCTGAGCGGTTGTTTAAAGGCAATGCGGATCCATTGGGAATGCTCGCAAAATGACCACACTATTGTTCCTGTCTTTTTCGGCTTGTAAATAAAGGGTGTGTCTTTTTTCACTTGGAAACAATGTTTCCGAGGTCGGCAGTAAGCCAGTAAGCCCCGGCAATCCCGCGATTGTGTTACTAAATGACGATTTTGTGAAAGTTCGCTGCGAACTAAAGTGCGGCTAATATTCCGGGTGCGGCTTATCTATTAACAAAGGCAACAATGTTGCCAACACACCAGCAGTGCGGCTTATATTCCGTGCGGCTTGTATTCGTGAATTTACTGTAAGATCTAGGGAGGAATTAAAGATCTAGGGATTAATTTAGGATTTAGGGATGAATTGAAGATCTAGGGATGAATTGAAGATGTAGGGGTGAATCAAGAATCTAGGGATTCATTTAGGATCTAGGGATGGATTTAGGATCTCGAGATAAATTGAAGATCTAGGGATAAGTTTAGGATTTAAGGATGAATTTAGGATTTAGGGATGAATTGAAAATCTATGGATAAATTTAGGATCTAAGGATGAATTGAAGATCTAGGGGTGAGTTTAGGATTTAAGGATGAATTAAGAATCTAGGGATGAATTCAGGATTTAGAATGGATTGAAGATCTAGGGATGAATTTAGGATTTAGGAATGGATTTAGGATTTAGGAATGAATTTAGGATTTAGAATGGATTGAAGATCTAGGGATGGATTTAAGATTTAGGAGTGGATTTAGGATTTAGGAATGAATTGAAAATCTAGGAATGAATTTAGGATTTAGGGGTGAATTCAGGATTTAGGAATGGATTGAAGATCTGGGGATGATTTTAGGATCTAGAGATAAATTTAAGATCTAGGGATGAATTTGGGATTTAAGGATGAATTAAGAACCTAGGGATGAATTCAGGATTTAGGGATGGACTGACAATCTAGGGATGAATTTAGGATTTAGGAATGAATTCAGGATTTAGAATGGATTGAAGATCACCTTTGTTCCACCACCCACATTCCCCCTGTTCCTTCCTGGCTGGACAAGTCCCTGGGCAGGGATTTTTTTGTTGGGTTTGTGCTTTACCCTCAGCTTTGCCTTGTGAGGGAAAATTCCCCTTTTTGGAGGGAAAATTCCCCTTTTTGGGGGCTGTGAGTCCCAAAAAACCTCAGGACTGTCCTGGAGGAGGAGAGGGAGGTGCTGAGCAGCCCGGTGTGGGAACTGACTCAGGGTGAAAGGAAACATTTGGTTGGGATATTTTAGTTTTTTAAAAAATTTGGGGGGTTTTGTTGGTTTTTTGTGTGGTTTTTTGTGGGCTTTTTTGTGGTTTTTTTGGGTTTTTTGTTTTTATTTCAATTGCTCACACAATTAATCAAATTAAGCTTGATCATGAGCCATGGGACACTAAATGAAGGACACAGGAATATCCCAGAGAGCAGGGGGCAGCTCACACTGAAACAGGGGAATGCACATCAGCTCACACTGAAACAGGGGAATGCACATCAGCTCACACTGAAACAGGGGAATACTGAAACAGGGGAATACATACCAGCTCACACTGAAATGGGGGAATACACATCAGTTCACACTGAAATAGGGGAATGCACATCTTTTCCCCTTTCTTTAACTGGTGACTGAAGTATTTCTGTATGTTGTTGTTAAAAAGAAAGATAAAGTATAGAAGAAGGAAAAAAAGGTGATCTGAAGGTTTTATTCTAAATTTATTATTCTTTTATGTTGTTAATAAAGTTTTCTTTACACCCTTTAAGTTTTAAGCCTGCCTTGCTTTTGCTCTTATCTCACAGCAAAAAAAAAAAAGTAAGTATATGGAAATAAGTGAATCGAAACCATTACACTAAATTAATGTTTCTGTTCCAAACTAAAACCCAGAGAGTCACCCAAGCCCCTCTTCCCTCCAGGGCTCTGTCCCATGGGATTGTCCCCAAAGAGGCCAAACCCCCTGAACTCCAGGATCTCAGTGCCCTCAGGACCTCAGCCCCCCCATTCCCTGCTCCCAGAGTGGCAATAAAAGCAGACTGAGGGATTGGGGAGATGCACATTTCTGATGTGCCACAGAAATACACTGCACTTCATTAAATTGTTCCTTCTCTTCAAGGAACAACAGCTAAGTTCAGTAGGATTAGGAATTTGAATGACTTCCAGAGAGCTTCATTTCTCAGAAAGCACATTCAGGCACATGGTGACATTTAATTTCTTAGCAAGCTGCAAAGCCAAGCTACCAAATTGGCCACAATTAACATTTCCTTAAAAGCTGGCTCCAGTTTGCAGGGATTCAAACAATGAAATCTCAGTCAAAGGAACCATTTGCTCTGTGGCTTGGCCTCTCCATTGCTGCTCACCAAAGTTTTCTGAGCAGTTTCTGAGCAGCTTCCAGCTTTCTGCAGCACCCATTCCTTCCTGGGAGGTACCAGAGAGGTTTTATGAGTGAGTTTTTCCCTGCTCACTTCTATATTTAGGTTTCCTGCTGCAGTGGTTAATCTTGAGGGGAGCCTTAGGTCACCCACTATTTCCATTCTCTGGCTGAGTGCAAATCCCCAATTCTGAGCTCAGCCTTCCCTTCAAACAGCCTCCAACTCCTGCTCATCTCCTCAGCACTGGGCAGAAATGAATTTAAAGTGTACAAATATTAATTGACCTCAGCACCACTCTGGGCTGCTGGGGCAGATATTTGATGCACTGCACTCCAAGTGATAATTTTAGTAATAAATTATCTAATGCTAATTAGTAATAAAAGTCCCAGTGACATTTAGAGGAACTGCCTCTCAACTTAGAACTTTGCTTTGCCTTTGCAGAGCAAGCTGAGATGACCAGATTGAAAATATATTTTTTAGACATCCATATCTGTGTGAAATGAGTCCTGTTTGAAGTTAAAAAAAATTAAAACCCAAAAATCTCAGGCAGCATTTTGTTGAAGGAAGTTTCCTATAAGAAAAAAAATATAATTTTAGCAGACTCATTTCAGCCTCTGGAATCAATTTTTGCACTGCTGCAAACACATCCTCACCCCCTGTATTTTATCTGGGCTCAGCTCTACAGTGCTACTTACATTTGTTCCTGTTCCTCGTGGCTCACACTGGGGCACAAATTTCCTTGGGCACCCCAAGGATCCCAGATCAGCCCCTCTGCTGCATCTGCTGGATTTGGGCATGAGCTCCACCTGCAGTGGGGGCATTGCAGCTCAGGAGGTTTCCTGCTCCTGTTCAGGGCTCCTTGTGGAATTCCAGCTCCATCCCCCCTGCTTGCAAACGTCACTGCCTGAGTCTCCACAGGGATTCTCCAAATCCTCACCCCCTGTCCCCCAGTTTAGATGGTGAACATTGCAAACTGCAGTGTTTGACCTGAAAATCAACAAATGCAGCACTCAGGGGTTGCTCTGCACTGCTTTAGGACAGAAATTCTCCTTGGAGCTGTGAAAAACAAAGTGTGGGACAATTTTAGCTTGAATTCCACACCTGAGGAGAGGTTTGGAGAAGGAGCTGGACTGGTGCTCTAGTGATGCCTTAAGTTCTAGTTTTTATATTTTCCAGATTCTGCACTCAGTTTATAACTCTGAACTCCATACAAAGTGTTACAAGTTCTCCTCCCAGCTCAGTCACACAAAACAATCCTTTTCCAGCCCCAGGACCAAGGACATTGCTGCAGCTCCAGCCCCAAAAAGTGCAAACAGCAGGGAATTGGGGAGAGAATCTGGGAGGGTGGGACTGCAGAACCTGGAGCTGGAATTGGACAATGAACCCCAATGTGGAAATGAACCAAAACTGATAAAAGTGTGAAAACTCCTGACGAGGAGTCAAGGGCTCTTTGTGCTGCCCAGGGTGAATCCTTTGAAGGCCTTTTATAAATCCCTGCTTTAGTTTTATTCCTTTAACCCTGCCCGACCTCTCTGAGCATCAGCAGGACCTGCCCTGTGGCCAAGGGGTCACACCAGCCACCAAAAAGCAGATTTTGGGGACACAGGACATTGGCTTGGACACCCCTGAGAGGAACCAGGACCATCCTGGGGGTTCTCCTTCCAAACCTCACCCCCAGAGCAGCCCCTTGAGGGGGTGGGCTGGGGATGTGTGTGGCACAAATACACCACAGTAATTTCACAATTATAAGCTGCACCATTTTGACTAAAATTTTGGTCCGAACCCAAAGTGTAGCTTATAATCAGGTGTGCCTTATATACAGACAAAGAATGAAAAGTTGCTGTTTTAGTTTGGAGGACAGGTGTCTGCTGAGAAAGGCAGGAACTTCTCTTTGAAATGGAGAATGTAAACCCCCTCCCTCCAAATTATTATAATTTGGAAATCAAGGGGCTTTCAGGCAAAGATATGGGAATTAGGAATAACAGTTCTTTTCTAGGGAAATTAAAATAGAAATACAGTATTACAAAGAAACAAACCCCAAACCCTGACAAAGTCAGAGTACAACCTGACACCCGTCAGGCAGGGTGTTGGCAGCAGTCCCATTCCATGGTGGCTGCATCCTCCTGCAGTGACAGATGTGATTCAGTTGGAGCAGTGCTCCTGTACAAGGTGCAGTTTCCCTCTGGAGCTCCAGTGGTGATGTGGAGAAATCCGGTTTTCCTCTGGAGTCCAGTGGAGAAAGGGGCTCCCTTGTGTCCCAAAACCTCTGTTTTTATCTTGGTAAGAAATGTTGGGCTCTTGCCCCTGGCTGGAGCAACTCCCAATGGGATGCAGTAATTTTATCAGTCCCACAGTGGGACTCAATGGCCATGAGCAGAAAATGACTGGCTGGAGGAAGGATGGGTTGTGAAAAGATAAAGAACAATGCCCTGCCTGGTTTCAGTGGATGGCCCATTAGCAGAATATCTCCCACTGAGATAAGGATCACTGTCCCCACCCTCAACAGATGGTGATAGAACAGATACCTTTTATCACACTCTGCATTGTAACCCAAGACACTCTGCTGCTGAGCCCCCTCCCCTCTGCCAGCACAGGGGGAGGCACCTGCACCCATCCTTCACTGAGGGTTCACTAACCTGCTCTAGGTGCTTCTGTCTGGCCTCTGCCACTTTTTTTCTAAAAACTGTAAAGATTTGGGGCTGGTGGTCAGCTCTGTGCTGGGCAGTTTGCTCAAGACCCCGCTGGAGGGTTTGTGCTCCTCAGCAGCTCTGCACTTGCTGCCCTCCTGTTTGCCTCTCTTCCTCTTTTTTTTCCTGATCAGCTCAGATTCATGCAAAGGCTGTTCAGAAATGGCTCAGCTGTGTCTGTGTAAAACAACCTCGGTGTGTCCAGCAGTGGCTCAGCTTTGGGAGCTCCTGGATGCTCAGTTTGGGCTTTGGGCTGTTTGCTGTACTGTGCTCCAGGAAGTTTCTGGAATCTAGAAAAGAAAAGCCATGGAATGGTGAACAAGTGTGAGAGTGCAGTGTTCTGTAGGTGGAACTGCTGTGAGCCATCTATTTTCATTGTGCTTAAATGCTGGAAATTGCAGACCAAACCACGGTGACGTGCTGGAGACATTTTCCAGGAAATCTCCTTTAGTAAAGATGGGGTGAGGTGAGTTCAGCACAGAGCCAACAGCTCTTGATTTAATGGATGTGTTCAGAGGCTGAGCAGGAGAATTAGTGGCTGTGAGTCACTGGCCAGGGCTGTTTTCACAGAATCCCAAAGTCAGGATGTGCACAGGAGCAGTGTCCAGCTGTGCCCTGTGCCCGTGTGTCCCCATGGGGAGCTCAGCACAGAGCCCAGCCTGGCTGCTGCTGCTGCTGCCACCCTCCTGCACACCCCCAGAGCCTGGCCCAGCCCTGTTTCCCAAGCTTTTTTGGGAAAAGAACAGCTGGTGGTGAGACCTGCATTGGCACAGAGCGTGGTGCTGGATCAGAGCAGAGGGCAAGGAGGCAGAACCCCAAATCCTTTATTTCCTCTGGCAGGTGGCAAAGCTGTGGTGGTTTGTAGGGAGGGAATTGCAGCCCTAAGCTGGCACCAGGCTGGCACCATCCTGGAAAAGCAGATGTGTGCCAGCAGTGATGCCATCCCCACCCTGGGCACAATCCTGTCCCACAGCTCCAGCACAGCTCCCAGCACAGCCCTGCCTGTCCCAGCACAGCTCCCAGCACAGCTCCCAGCACAGCTCCCAGCACAGCTCCAGCACAGCTCCCAGCACAGCTCCCAGCACAGCTCTGCTCTGTTTCACTGACAAATCTGAGGGAGGCTGAGGCCATGGTGAAAACTGAAAGACCTGCCCTGATTCTGAGTGATATTTTAAGCTAATCCACATAGAGGGATTTTTTTTTAAATAAATGTGGATAATGGTGAAAAAAAATTCCATCTGTTGCTCTAAATCAAGTGCAGGGTGGCCCATGGATAAACATCCATGAGCAGCATGTGACACAAGAATATTATTAATTAAAGAGGAGATTTCCTCACCCGGGTGTTCCTGGGAAAATGCAGTATTGCCATTTTAAACCCACCAGTTTCTGTTCATAATTAAAAGGTTGGAAATCACAAACCACCTTGTGATGGTGGGTGCTCTCTGCTCGCTTGGCTCAGCACAGAATTTCATGGAGGGACAGGAGGGAGCACAGCTTTTTATCCTGCAAAATCACCAGTGGCAGACAAAATTCCAAGAGCTGCTTTCAGCCAGCAGTGGTTTAAGATTTCCAGATCAGAATTTTGAAATTCTCCCAGCAATCTGGGTGTTTATCAGTCACTTTGGAAATAAAAGAAAAATTAATCTGTGTACCATCTTATGAGTGAGTTTCACAAAGTCCTCATGGCCTGTTCTGGGCAATAAAATGTGCTGAGAACTCAAGAATTCCCAAGACTGCAGGCTAGACATTCCTATGGAAAAGCAGGAGTTGGAATAAGCTGAGAAAACTTTGTAAAGTGAGGGTGGAAGTGGATAGAACAAAAATGTCTGGGTGTAAAAGGGGTTTGTAGGAGCACAGTTATATATTCTCCTTTGGGCTGTTCCCTTCAGGGACTGTGGGGCAAACTGACCTTAGAACTCTGCAGAGGATTTAGGCAAAGAGATTTGTTTTTTTTATTTTCCCCTCTCTGCTTTGAGCCTCCATTTGTGTTTGCTGCAGGAGGTTCATTGTTCCCAGGGCTGATCTGAGCAATCAGCTCTTCTGGAGGCAGCCAAGGTGAGGGAAATAATTAATAATGCTCATTTTAGTGAATAATGCTCATTTTAGTTAATAATGCTCATTTTAACAGAGAGGGCAGCTTGGTGGAGCATGGCAGAGCCTGAGGTTTTTGGGATTTAACACAGCATTGTCCATCCAGCTCCTTCCCTGCTTGCCCCTCTCCAAAACAATTCCAGTGGATTAAAACCCCACTTTTATAAAATGCATATTTGGCCCCCACATTGGGTTGTCCCCAGGAGCAGCTCTCTGGGGTAAATCCTGCAGGTGCATAAATACCTGCTCAGGATTCTGTTTTCCAGAAATTCATTCAGCTTCCCTCAGAAACTCTCTGGGGCCACTCTCCAGGCATGGTTCAGCATTTCAGTCAAATTCAGAACCCTTTTCCCCTCTTTTTCTTCTTTTTTTAGTCCCTCTTTTTTGTTTGTTTGTTTGGGTTTTTTGGGGGTTTTTTTTTGTTTTTGGCTGTTTGGGGGGGTTTTTGTTTCTTGTTTTGTTTTGGGAGATTTTTTGGGTTTTTTGGCTTTTTTGTTTGGTTTTTTGTTTTTTTTTTTCTTGTTTGTTTTGTGGTGTTTTTTGTTTGTTTGTTTTTCTTGTTTGTTTTGTGGGAGGTTGAGGTTTTTTTTGTTTTTGTTTTTTACCTTGAACTGATTGAATTTGGTTATGGCAGGTGGTGGAGAACCAACCAAAAGCTGAGCCCCAGATCATTTTCCTGCTTTGCCACGTGGGCTTTCCAGTGCTGACACAGGTGATAAGATCACTTGACTCACATGAGATAAGATAAATCAAATTATCACCTGACTCGTACAAGTGATAAATTCTTGTCACTGTCACCTCCCTGTGTGTCCCTCCCCTGTTCCCATGTTCCTCTCCCTTTGGCATGACCTGAGTGGCACAGCTCTCCCTGTGAGCTTTGGAAGGGTTTGGGGGTGATTAGGGAGGGTTGGAGCATCTGGAAAATCACCCAGGGGTGGGAGGGTTTTTCCCAGGGGAGGGCACAGAGGTGGCTGCCAGGACCTGCTGTAACCTGTACCCAGGTGCTTTAAGGATGGGATGGCCCTGTAACCCTGTCAAACCCATGGTCTGACCCTCAGCTAGCCAAAGATTTCCCCTCCCCGTTCCTGACCCTAGAAAAGACCCCAGACCTTGAGGAACTTCCTCTTTTTCCCCTTGGAAGCCATGAAGAAATAAACTGAGGAAAACCCTGAAAAGAGCCTCTGAATATCTTATCCTGTTCTACATGAGATCACCTCAGGCTGGCTCTGCAGGGTATAGGGTGCAGGACTAGCCTAGGCTGATTATCAAGGACCTGGCTGTCCCCAGAGCAGGGGCTGAGCCTGTCCTGGCTAAGCTGAGCCTATCCTGGCTAAGCCCAGCCTTACAGATCCCATGGGATCAGCCACACCTGCAGTGCTCATTGTGCTGAAGGAAAAGTGAGCAGTGCACAAACTCCTGTCCCAGTAATGGGCATCTCCTGAGCTGTCCCTGCTTCCTGGAAAGCAGACTGGCACATTACAGAATTAATTCAGCATCTCCTGCTTTCTTTTCCATTTATTATGTTCTGCTCATTTTCTCTAGTGGATGCCTTGCCTGGTTTTGTGTTTTCTCAGTGCTTAAGAGTGGAAAAAAATTGAAGATCTTTGTTCAGAGAAGTTCTGCTGGTGCTGCTCTTGAGATCCACCCTGTGCTGTCTGCCATGAGTCAGGGGTAATTGAGGAAATTTTTCTGCGTCAATGGCAGTAAATAATCAGTGTTTTCTCCCACAGAAAATTATTCCTGGGTTGGTTGCAGAAGCTGAAGTGACTCTTGTTTCTTTGAAAGGAATTATCTTAAATGGCTGATTTATTTCTGCCACTGCTGTTGTCAGAGTCACATTCAAGGACAGGATATGAGGATTTAAAAAAAATAATTTAATGACACAGAATTGTTTGGCTTTGACCTGCAATAAGAATTGTGTGAGCTGCTCTGCAGCACACTTGATCCCAAATAAGAGGGCTCAGGGAAGCGACACAGCCTTCATCAAATTTAGCTCATTTGCAGCCACTCCTAATCCTTCTCCCAGTCATTCCCACTTCCTTTGACTCACAGGTGCATGGCTCAGGATTTGTGTGGGCTTAATCTACATCCCTGCTGGGGGGGATCCTTCCCTTAAGGCTTTGTTTGTGCCCCAGAGCTGAGCCCTGCCTCGAGCCCTGGGGACTCTGGAGCTGCTGGGGGGGACAGGGGGACCCAGCTGCTCTGCCAGGAGCCCTGCCTGTGGGGCTGCATCCCTGATTTCCCAGAAATTTGTTTATAACTTCTCCTAAGGAAAGAGATGTGGCTTTTCCAAGCCTGCCTGTGGGGCTGCATCCCTGATTTTTCAGGAATTTGGTTACAACAGCTCCTAAGGACAGGGATGCAGCCCCACAGCCAGGGTTGGAAAGGCCACATCCCTGTCCTTAGAATCTATTGTAGCCAAATTCCTGGGGAATGAGGGGTGCAGCCCTGCAGCCAGGTTTGGAAATGCTGCATTTCCCAGACACTCAGTTATGAATCTCCAGGGGACAGGGATACAGCCTTTCCATCCTCTCTGATCTGGGAGCACCACAGAGGGCAGGAGAGGCAGACAAATTGCTTGGGAACATTCCAGAATCCTTGGTGTGGCCACCAGGGCAGAGCAGAAACCATCAGAGGAATGTGGGGCAAGCAGAGCATCCTGAAATGACAAAAGATGGAGTTTCCAAGAGATCTCCAGGTTCTGAGGGCTCTCAGGCTGGGAGGAGCCTCTGGAGCTTCACTCAGAGCAGGAGCAGCTTTAGCCATGGATTGGGACAGGAAGCCACCCTGTGTCAGGTCCCCAAGGGTCTGGAGAAGATCCAGCCTGGTGGGAAATTGCAGGTGGGCGAGTTGAAGATGATTTGCAATTTTTTGCTCTCACAAATGCTTCTCTCACTTGGGTCCTTTGAGGAAATTCTTCCTATGGACACGTTTTAAAGTGACAAAATTAAGGCATCTGTCTGCACTGTCTGTTGGGCCTTTGTGTGTTGAATTTCACTTCCTGTGGTCAGTAAAAAGACCAGATTATTAGATTTTGGTTCAAATTCTTGCTGTCCATATTCTCCATCAGATTCCTCAGAGGCTCCCTGCAAAGTGTGAGGATTTCCTGCCTGCCTCCATGGGATAACTCACCCACTTTTGGTGCTGCCAGCAAAAGTTTGGGTTTGCTTCTGAAACCTGATGTGCTGCAATGCTCCTTTTTGGCCAAACCTTAAATATTTAATATTAAATATTACATCAAATATTAAATATTCCCAGGAATATCCTCTGCATGGCAGCTCAGCCTTGAATGGCCTGAAAATTCCTGGTGGGGAGGTTGAGGGATGGGTGTGGGTGAGTGTAATGGTGGGAGTTTGAATCACTTAATTAGTGCTTTGTTTTGGGGTTTTTTGGCTTTTATTTAGATTTAGGATTAATAAATAAATGATGGAAATGGATATTTTTGTGTTTGGGCTTGGTTGTTTATTAAATCTTATTAAAAAGTACAGAGCATTTAACAGCACTTCCAGCTACTTGCTAGAAGCAAGGAAAATGGAGCAAGATTTATCTGTTCCAAGGTTTTTTAAAGCTAAACCGTTTAATAGAGAATTAACCCTTATATTATTTATTTTTTTAAACTAATAACTAAATTCTCATGACTCTTAGTGTGACACTGACTGACCAACCAGAAACCACTGCCTGAAATCTGTGAAGATGAACAGAGACACCACCTGAAATCTTCTATCCTGTCCCATACCTATCACTATACTATAAAAACTTATTTTAAACCCTTCACCATGTGAAATCACACACTTTTATTTCACTACACACCTGTGATTTTAACTCATCACTCCAATTTGGGACCCTTCTCCAAGGGCTCAGGTCCAAAGCAGTGTTCTGCTGGGGGTCAGTGCCAGAAAGCACAGAAAGCTCAAAAACCCCAAATTTCTGGGATGCAACAGGTGAGCACTGAGTTCTTCTGACACACTGATTCTTCCTCAGCTCATCCCTGAAGGATACTGGGGGAATTCTGCATTTCAGAGGGTGGAAAGGGAATTTTCTGAGAAGGTGGGAGCCAAGCTTGGGGTGTGCAGAGCAGCACTGGGAGTGCAGAGGAGGATCTCGGTGGTCTGAGATCTCCAAACCTGCCTGAACTCCTTGATGCTGGGCTGGTCCTGGGGAAAACAGCAGGAGCTGAAGGAGCCAGAGTGGGGAGAGCAGGGGGAGAACTCTGGAGCTGAGTGCATCCTCTAAATGTTAAAGGGTTCCAGGAGAGGCTCTGCAGACACAAAAGGTCAGCACTGCCCAAGCTCTCACTAAAACAAAGGCCAACTATTTTTAACTTCATTTCAAGTGGGAAGCCTAAAGCCATGAGCTGGCCTGATTGCAGAAGGCCTTGGCTGGTGTGATCAGAGCTGTTTGCATAATGCCAGCCCTGGCTGCTGCATCCCAAACCTCACCTCACTCCAGGATGCAGATGGGGCTCCCCCTCCTGCAGGGTTCCTGTGGCCCCAGGTCACTGAGCCCCTTCCAGGATCCCAAACTGCATCACAGGGAGGTGCTGCCCTGGTTTCTCTGTCAGGGCAGAGATGTTCTGAGCTTTGGTGAAGTCACAGAACCACAGAATGTGCTGTGTTGGAAGGGACCCATCAGGATCATCCTGGCCCTGAACATCCCAAAAATCCCATCCCTGAGAGATCCCAGTGTGGGATGCCCCTGATCTGACTGCTGCTCTGCACAAACACCTCCAAATCCCATCCCTGAGAGATCCCAGCATGGGATGCCCCCAGTTTTTCTCCTCCAGGTCTTACCCATGGCTCTACCCTCGTGTGGAGTTTTCCTGTCCTTCAGAAATCCCCACTTCTGGTGGATGTACCTAAACCTCCCCTGTGCTCTTTGGGACAGCAGCCTCCCAAACCAAGCCCAAGCCTCATCTCCACCGTGTCCTGCAGTGTCCCCTCACCAGGCACTCCCCAGAGCTGGCCACAGCAATTATTAACAATTAATAACAATTAAGAGCAGCAGGGGAGGGATGCCTGCCTGCTTTGGTTCCCAAGCCCTTGCAGATTGCACGCTCCAGATCACAGCAGGGAGAGGATGCCACGGGTGAGGAGCACTGGTTAAAACAGCCCTGGCTGCTTCCCAGAGAGCTGAAGGATTAATTAGGGCCATGGACAGTCTCATTCAGCCCTTAATGAGCCCTGAGGGACTGGGAGATAACGAGAGCTGGGATGGAGCAGAGATGTGGCATCCTCCAGGCACTGGGAGGGAATTCTGGACCAGGGGCTGTGGAGGCACAGCTTCCTCTAAAGGCAGATTTCACCTGCTGAAAAACAAGAGCTGAGGTGTCTGTTGAGAAAGCTGCAAACCCAGGTTGGTGGTTTGGGGCTGGGAAGAGAAATGAAACCTCTGCAAAGGTGAGATCAAAGTGTTGGTCTTGTTTGGAGGACTTTGGATTGGAATGAAATTAAAACTCTTTAATTTGGGGAGGAGCAAGGCCCAGAAGGGCTGTGGTTTATTGCTTTCCATCTAAAATGCCTTTCCCCTGGATTTTTTCCAGTGGGGAACAAACCCTGCTTGTTTCTTTCCCTCCTCCCCACGGTTTGATGCCATTTCCTGGGACAGAAACGCAGGAAAAAAATAATTAGCAAAGCTCCCAGCAATAACAAACCGTGCAAATCTTTGCCCTCCAATTCCTCTGCTTGGCATTATCAAGGAGAAGAAATGTGAAAATGGTAACACTCTTTAATTCATTAACGTGCTAATTGATTTCACAAAATTAGTTTGCAGGCACTAAGAGCAGTTTCTCTTATCTGCTTTTTATGAACTGCCAGTACAAAGCACAAGTAGGGAAGACACTTGCACAAATAAATGGAAATAGTGATACAGCAAACGTTGCCTGAAAGCAAAAACCAAATTCTTCCCTGTTCTGCTGAATTTGGCCTGCATCAGAAATACAAATTTTCTGCATTTCCAGCACTCTGGAGAAGAAAATCTTTTCTCCCCCCATTAATAACAAACACTTAAGGGTCAATCAGCACCCAGGAACAGGGAGCAGCCCAACTCCCTGGATTTATTTTATTGTCAGAAACAATAAAAATTGGTGATTTTTAAAAATGTGTTTTAAAAAAACATGTCTCATCAATGTTTTGTCAGAGATCACAACTAGAGAGAGAATGGGACAGAGAAATGAGATGGAGTTGTTGTTTCCTCTCTGGTGTTTATTTTGTGTATTGATTTCCAGCTCAGCTCCTCCTCTGGGGTCCAGGCTTCCCTGGAGAACTTTTTCCAGGGTTTTTTTGAGCACAGATGGAAAGTGGAGAAATCCAACCAGCAGTGCAGCAAAGGGAAAGCTTTCCCCTGGAATGGTTTTTGTTTGGCATCACTTTCTCAGCAGCTCTGCCTGGATTTCTTAAGCCAAAGACTCTGCTGCTCTTGGAGAGAAGAGCCCTTCTCCCCTGCCTTCCCCTGACCCACAGAAATTAAAAATGAGAAAGGGGAAAATAAAAGTGCAGATTGCTCATTTTGAAAGGAAACATTTTATTTTTTTCTCCTGTTTTAAGTGAAGATGGGTTTAAGTGAAGAAGTGAAGTTTTTAGTAAAAAAGAATTGAGAAGGGATTTGTCCTTCATTTCTGGTGGAAGCAAAGGTGGCTGGGCAGGCAATGGGTGTTGCCCTCACTGAAATAAATCTAAATTTATCAAATAAATAAATATTATTAATTTATTATTAATTTATTTTAAAAAATTTTTCAACTATCCAACCAGTCTGGGCCATCTCCATGCCAGCTCTGATTTTGGGAAGCTGAAGTGGGGCAGCATGAAGGCTCTCTGTGGCTGAGCACAAAGGAAAAGGCAGCGGTGGCCCTTGGAGCCAGGATTGTTTGTTCCCATGGTTTTCCAGCCCCAGAACAACCTGTCCTGCTGGGGATGGAAGGAATGCTGGGCACTGAACCTTGGGAGCTTCCAACTGTGTGGGGTTGAGGAGGAGTTCAGCCATCTGAAAGTTCATTATCTGAACACTGGGCAGGACGGAAATCTGGAGGAGAGAGCGTTCAAAATTTACTTTTCATTAACAGGAGCTAATTAAAGCATTCAGCCAGCACTGCCCGTACCCAGAGCAGCAGCCACGGCTATTTTGAGCTTCCCCTTCTCCTGCCAAGCCCAAGTCTCCAGACCAGCTTTATTTTCCAGTGGGAGCTGAGGACTTTGGGGCAATGTCAAGCATCACGCTCTGGATCTGCTAATTTGTGGCTGGGCTGTGCAATTCTTGCCCAGCTAATTTTAGCTGTGCCTTGCAGGGCCAGCTTTGGTTAGGAGCAGCCCCAAGCTCAGAGCTGAATTGTGTAAGAAGCAGAACCACGAGCAGGGCTCATGTGATGGAGCCTTTCTTTAATTCTGCCTTGTTCATGTGAGCTCTGCTGCTCTCCAGGCTTTCCTGGGGATATCATTTAGAGCGCATTTGCTTCCTCACAACCTTTTCTTCCTCAGCAGCAGAGCCTCACCCCTCCTGTGCACAAAGTCTGGGAAAAGGGAATTTCTCCTGGTTTGTTGTGCTTTCTTCTCTTTGCCATCCTCCTCTTGCATCTTTGTTGGGTGTGGACTTTGTTTTCTTTGAATAAACTTATTTTTAGCTCAATAAAGTGCACTTGAGATCCCCTCCTTCCCTGGGGAAGGAGCCTTGTTCTTCCTGCAGCATTTAGGGATTTTAAGTGGCAAAGCTGCACTGAAACACTTGGACTGGAGCTTTATTTCCTGGGAAAAGCTGAAATCCTGGAATTCCAGAGTAAAACCCTGACTGACTCAGGAGAAGAGGGCGAGTAGCCAACACAACCATGATTAGAACTGGGAATCTGTGGGGAACAAAGCCTGCCCCAGCTCCTCAGAGCAGCACTGCCTGCTCCTGCCCCACTTTTGGGTGTGGATGGAGCCTGAGCCCAGAGGGGAGAGCTGACCCAGCCCCCTGCATGGCCAGGAGGCTTCCCAGGCTCTGGAAAAGCTGAAGGGAGGCTGTGGAGGCAGCTCTGTGTCCTGCCCTGGATAGAAATGCTCATTGCTGCCCCAGAGGGGCTGTGCTGCCACAGATGTACAGCAGGATGGGTTAGAGAGGGTTAATAAAGGAGGTTTGTTTGAGAAGTGCTGTCTGAGCAAGGCTTCACTAAGAAGGGAAGAAGGTGAAAAAGAAGAGAACTAGGAAAAAAAAACTCACTGCTGTGGAAAGTATTTACAGAAAGGTCCTGGGAAGAACAGGGAGGGGAGAATTCTCCACCAGTGATTGTTATGGTGACTGATTGTGACCAATGCAGAAAGTGTGAACTGTGCAGAGGGTATAAAAGACAGTGTGATGTTGTAATAAACAGGTATCTGAAGTACAGTGTGCCTTCTGTGTGTCACACAAATGCCCAGCTTGGGGTGGCCCTTGGGGACACCCAGCCAGGTGGGGACGAGGCACCTGAGCTGTGCTGTCCCCAGGTGTCCCTGCAGTGGCACTGAGGCACCTGAGCTGTGCTGTCCCCAGGTGTCCCTGCAGTGGCACTGGGCTCTCCTCACTGTGCCTCTGCTCACAGGGTTGGTTCTGTGAGCCCTCAGCCCCTCTGCTCCTGCAGTGATGTCCCTGACCTCACCTCAGCCTTCCAGTCCAGCCCAGTCCTCCCAGAACTGGAGCCAAACACAAATGAGGCATCTTCCAGAGCAGCTTTAATTCCTTATGAATCAAGAGGAACAATTTTTTTTTTAATTCCATGTATTTTACCCAGACAAGCATCCCCATGTCCTTAATTCTGCATTTGCTGCTAAGGCTTTTTCCAGCCCCCCAGGCTGGAGCCTCCTGTCCAAGCCCAGCTGGACACAGCTGGACACAGCTGCTCTGGGCTTTGCTTTGGTTCTCCATGCTCAGTTCCACCTGAAGGATCCTCTCCACAAGGTTTGGGTAGGATCCCTCCAATCCACAGTTATTTATCAAACCATCTGTTTGCACTGGCACACAGGGAGCCCATCACAACTCCTCTGTTGGTTTCAGACTCTTGCACACCTGGCAGAGCCAAGTGAACAGCCCAGGTGTGAGCAGCAGCCCAGGATGGGGTTTGGGGCAGGATGAACAATCCTGCAGGGCCCCTGTGCTGCTGCCCTCCTGGAATTCCCCCTGGGAATGGCAGAGGGGTTGTACCTGATCTGGGAATGGAATTCAGACCTTCAAACTGGCATTTCTGCAGCAGTTTGGATCAGCCTTTGTGTGTGCTTGCTGCAGGAGTGAGGCCTTTACCCCCTTTCCCCATCACCAATGCACCTGTTCATGAAATCCAGAAGAATCCCAGAGCCAGGACAAACCCCAGGGCTGAGCAGGTTTTCTCTCTCTCATGCTGTCATCTCTGGGTTTTTGGGCACTGGTTATTCCCCAGGTGCCAGCCACCCCCAGTAACCCTGCTGCCACCCCCAGTGGCTCTGTGTGGGGAGTGGGACGAGCCCTGGGGATGAACTTTGGTGGAGCAGCCTCTGGCAAGGGGCTCTGGTTTCTTCTCCACCCCGCAGGAGATGGCAGAACTCTGCCCCTGCCTCCTCAGGTGCCAGCCTGGCTCTCCCATGCTGGAAACCATCAGCATGTCCCAGCTGCCAGGAGAGGATGGGAGAATCCAAGCACCCATTTCCCTTTGCCAGGGAAGTGCTGTCACCCCCCTGCTCCACAAACCCACCTGGGACCCCCACACCGCCAGGGATGTCCTGAAACCACTCAGCTGTAAGCAGGCAGCAAAATCAAACTTTTTAATGGTGCATCCAGACAGGAGAAACAATTCCAGCCCCCCTGGCAGCCCTGGGAACACCAGGGCACACATCCAACATCCAACTCTCCATCCTGGGCATTCCACAGGCAGCAGGGAGGGGCTGGGATACAAACCTGGAGTGGCCCAGCCCCTGCAGCATCACTGTCACCTGTGCAGGTGATGCAGGAGGGATCCAGCAGGAGCAGGCACAGGGGCTGTGGGGAGCCTGCTCAGTCCTTGGGGGACGGGCTCAGAGCCCCCCAGGCTCCCAGCACAGCTCTGGGTATTTATTGTGTGTGCTCCTGTTTTCCTTTCCTGGTCCAAAGAGTCGGGATTTCCTCTGAATTGCGTGGAACCACCGCAGCAGCAGGGCTGGCCAGGGGCTCCTCTCGTGCTGCCCTGGATCTGTGGGGGAGTGAAACTTTGAGGAAAGCAGAGTGCTGGTCACACATCCCCTGAAACAGCAGCCTGAGGGATTTGTTAAGTCAGGTGGGGACAGGGAAAATCCCTCCCTGCTCCCTGTGCACACAGCTCCACCTGAGGGTCCTGGGGACTGTCCCAGCTGTTTGTGTCACCTGAGTGTCCCCTGGGACTGCCAGAGCCCTCTGCAGCTGGCCATGGACACCCTGGGCACCAACACAGCAGAGCCAGGCCCAAAAATAAATCACAGATAAACCAAAATAAATCACAAAATACAAACAACGTGGTTTGGGACAGATAAGGCAGCGAGTGACAGAGATGTTGACAATTGCACTATCAGTGCAATTTGCTTGTCTTGTCCTTTGCTGATTTAGGGCTGAGTGAAAACCAGGCTCTGTAAACAGCACCCACTCTCCTGTCACCTGAGCTTTGTGCTGTCAGGCTGCTTTTTTGGCACAGTAAAAGCACAGTCTGGCTGCTGAGAGGTTAAACCAAGGCAAATGGCACTTTGTTTTTTCCAGCTTGGATTTGTGTGACGGCTCAAACGTGTGGAAAGCAATTCCACTTCAAGACCTGCTGCCATTCCTCAGACTCAAACCTCCCTGGACAGGATGGGTGATGAAGGAAAAGCTACAAAATGTGCAAAATTGGTGTTAAACCAGCCTGGGCAGTGCAGCTCAGCTGAGCTCAGCTCAGATGTTCCTGTGGAGGAACAGCAGTGCCAAAGGCCTTGGTGACACAGCAGCAGTGACTCCACTCCTGTAAATGATCTCTTTGTTCAAACCTGCTGCTCCCCTCACATTTCTGCAGTGCCCAGCCTCTGTAAAACCAGACTTAAAGACTGCTGCCTTTAGGACCAGGCACCTCTTAAGTCCTAAACCATTTCCACCCAGGGCAAACCACGCTGTGGGCAAGGGGCAGCTGCTTTTTGATTTCCTGTGGCCCTGCAGAGGTTTGAATGCACATCCACACCCTCTGAGGATGAACTGAATAAAAGCTGTACAGCTTTTGTAAAGGTGAGCTAAGAAGAGAAGCAAACACAGCAATAGATCCTGTAATTGCTTCTCCAGATGAAAAACAGAAAATGAAACTTCTCTTCTGAAGTTAACTCCACTGGCTTCCAGGGCTGGCCACAAAGGCAGCCCTGAGTGCCTTGGAGCTGATTCCCAGAGGTTATTTATAAGTGAATTTAGTGCCAGGACTTGTGTGGAAAAACCAGATACTGGCAAAAAAAAAAAAGTCTGTGCTCCTCTCCAGCTGTGAAAGAGGATTAAAGGCCAGAGAGGCTCTAGGTGTGCTGAGTCTGGGTGTGAACTGGATTTGTTTGTGTGCAGAGCTCTGTGTCCAGAGTTCTGTGTGTCCAGAGCTCTGTTTGTCCAGGAGCTGGGTCCTGGTGTGTCCCCAGCCCTGTTTGTGTCCCCAGCTCTGTGTCCAGTCCTCTGTTTGTCCCCAGCTCTGTGTCCAACCCTGTTTGTGTCCCCAGCTTTGTCCAGTCCTTGGTGTGTCCCCAGCTCTGTGTCCAGCCCTCTTGTCCCCACAAAGTGTCACTCCCTGCTCCCCCCAGCTCACCTCACTCCCCAGTGTCACCTCTGCCAGGATGCCCCAGACCAGGCACTGCTTGCAGCACTGATTTCTTTATGAGGCATAAAGAAATGTTCTTTATGTTCCTGCAAGGGTTGCACCTTTAACCCGCCCTCCTGGGTGGAAAATAAATCTCCCCAGTGCTCTCTGACTCGTTGCTGTTTTGTTGGTACCAGGAGAAGAGGAAAGTGCCCCCTGTCCCTCAGACAACACAAAATCCACCCTGGTTTTGGGCAGGAGGGAAATTTGGGGATGTGCCCTGGGGGGGCTCTTGAGACAGGAAAAACTTTTGAGCCATTTCCAGCCTGGGGAAAGGGCTGAGCACAGAGATCTGTCAAACCTCCAAGAGGTGACAAACTCCTGTGGCTGTGACAGGAGAAGGTGCAAGTCTTCACTAGGATGAATTTTGCCTGGAGAGAGCTGGAAGAAAAAAGGATGTGAACATTAAAAGCATTTCAGAAATCCCTTCTATCTCTTTCCCATAGCAAAGGTGGGAGGTGCAGACAAATAAAGACAGTTTTACAATTTGTACCTGCAGCTTTGGGGGTTATATTTGTAGTTTAACAGCTCCTGTCCTTCCTTAGCAGCTCACTGTGGAACTCTCTGTGGACAGGGCTTGGAAACACTCTGAAAATGCCAGTTATTCCCATTTCATCTCCCCAGCACATGCAACTCCAGTTGTTCCTTATAAAGCAGCACAGATGGTGCATTGCATGCTTTGGGTGCTGCTCACTCCAGAGTAACAGGAAAATGGATTGTTTGGGTGGGCTGGGATGTGCAATCCCTGCACCATCACTCAGACTGAAAATCTCACTCCTTCAGAAGCAAAAGCTGGTCTGCAACACCACGGATCCACACAGGGATAACCCAGAGATGGCTGTGCCACAGAGCCCTTCACAAACACTGCTGCCATGTCACAAACACAGCCCTGGCCCCACGAGGAGCCAGAGCCCACCCTGCCCATGGATGTTTCCAGCTCTGCACCACGTTCCTGTGCTCCAGGTGAGGCACAGACCCACCCTGGAGCACACCCCAACCCTCCCCATGAGAGAAGGGGCTTTGAAATGTGTTTCTTTGGTTTTGGTTTTTGTTTTATGCAAGCAAAGTTGGGAGTAGCTGAATGCTGGGTGGCTGGAACAGCTGGAACCAAACAAACCCCAGGGAAGACACAAGCTGGCCATCAGCATTCCCATGGAGCCATGGAGGGCTTGCTGGAGAAGCAAGCTGGGCTGGGAGCAGGCTGCAGGGCAGGGAGGGGGCTCCTGTCAAGCTGAGGAAGCCTCGGTGCTGCTCCTGCTCCTTTCTGGGTTCCTGGTTTGGGTGCCTGGCCCATCCCGAGCGGATCCTGCGCTCCCGGCTCTCCCCATCCTTCCCCAGGCTCCTTCTGCCAAGCTGGGAGTGCAAAATGCTGGCAAATAAATAACTCTGCTGGCAAATAAATAGCTCTGCTGGCCAGTAAATAGCTCTGCTGGCCAGTAAATAGCTCTGCTGGCCTGCAAATAGCTCTGCTGGCCTGCACAGACAGTGGTGTGGCAGGGGAGGAGCTCTCCAAGGGGAGGTTGGGTACGGAGCCGCATTTTGGGTGAGCTGTGGCTGTTCCCATTCCCGAGGGACTCCTGGGGGATACAGCATCCTCTGGAGAGGTGACCCCAGCACAGCCCCAGCGTCCTCTCCACTGCAAGCAATGCAAGCAAGAGCAGACAGCTCGGCTGGGGGCGTTGCTGAAGCAGGAGGCGGATGTGAAGCTGCGATGTTTGAGCTCTGCAGTTTGAGCCAGTCTGCTCCTGCTCCTGAACCTGCTCAAGGTGCAGAGCCCTTGGTGTAGCTCTGCCTCTCTCCTGCCTCATCCTCTCAGAGCAGAGTTCTTGGGGTTTGTGGGTTTTTACTCCTTGGGGTTTGTGGGTTTTCCTGCCCTGAGCTGTGGGGTGGAACCCTGGCTGCTCCTCACCCCACCAGAGTGAAGTCCTCACTGCAAAAGGAGAGATCTGGCTGGGATTATTTCCAGCACCACTGTTATTCCAGCACCAAATAATCACCACTGTGATGATTTCCAGCACCGTGGGACAACAAGCACTGCTCCCAATCCTAAAATCTCATTTTTAGGCTATCTAGAGATCCACAGCTCACCTGCCTTACCTGGGAAATGCCCCTGGGACTGAGGGAGCTTTTCAGGGATGCCCTGTCCCAGGAGAGCAGAGCAGTGTAGAGGCTCCCTGTCCTCAAACCCCACCCTGCTCTACCCCACAGGCTCCAAACTCCTCCTGGGGCAGCTCCCAGCACAGCTGCGGGGTCTCACCTTCCAGCTGTGCTCACCTTCCAGCTGTGCTCACCTTCCAGCTGTGCTCACCTTCCAGCTGTGCTCACATTCCAGCTGTGCCCCGAGCAGGGACTCACGAGGATTTCAGCCCGTGTTTGATCCCAGCTCTGAGCATCCCTGCCAGGACTCTGTCCTCAAGCAATTCTCTCTGATCTCAGGGAGCACAAAGAGGGATTTTTCCAGGACAATCCTGGGTTTTTTGGTGGCACTGTGTCGGTGGCCACTGCAGCCCCACCCCGAGAAGGGTGACCCCGCTCTGAGGAAAATGATTTAAAATGCCTTCAGATGCCTTTTCACTTCTTTTTATTTAATTCCATAAATATTTTCATAAGGCTCAGTGTCTTTACAACACTTTTTTAAACACTTTTTTTTTTTTGTTTTATACACACAACTTTGACACTTGTTTGACAGGGTCAAACAGTCCAATATAAACAAAATAATAAAACTGGCAAGTGCGGATCAGCTGGGTTACCAAAATCCTTTTTTTCTTTTTTTTTTCTTTTTTTTTTTCTTTTTTTTTGCTCTTACTGTTAAAACCCCAAAAGCACTAAAATATCAGTATTTGGCTTCAAACTAGAATTTTAAAAACCTTTTTTTTTTTTTTTTTTAAATTCTCTGCTACAAGTCCCTGTCGTCATAGTGCCTTTAAGCTCCTACAGACTCTTCTTTTCTTCTTAAGGAAAAATAAGCTTGGTGATGCCATGCAGAACTTACAATAGCTACTAAATATACATGTTCCCTGAAATGTAGCTGCAATGAAAAGATGACAGAGCATAAAGAGAACAAAACCAGAAACCCAAAGCACCACAGTGTACTATCAATAACATTGCAATGGACGGCTGGTGCCCATCCAGAAACTGAAACAAATTTCAAATATATTTCTCTATGTAGTATTTTCTATTTACAACTGTTAGATGCACCTAGGTTGGTTCTTGTTTGACTTTTTGGAGAGGGTGGGGAGGCGAAAGTCTTGAATTTAGATCCTCTGTTCTAGTGTCTAGGTTAAGGGTGATGCATGTCATTTACCTAGGGAAGAGGTTTCTTTTTATTTTTTTTAATATATATATATATATATATATAGTTTCAGCCAGAGAAATACCGTAAACATGTAAGTTTGTTACAACTCTCTTTTTGTTTTTTTGTTTTTTTCTGCATATGGAATGGGAAGTGGGTTCCTCCTGTCTGGCATTGGGATGCAAAGTCTGTACCAGATGCTCAGCCAAGTCACCCCCATGTGCACGGGCGCTGTCCCACACAGGCTCCAGCCCTGCTCCCTGCTCAAGGGGCTCACCCAGGGCTGGTTCTTCTTTGTGCCAAAGCTCCATCTCCTGCAGCACCTTGGCAATTTATGGAGGACAAGAGCTTTCTTGAAGGCCCCCAAGAGCCAAGCCCCTCCTCGTCCCTGCAGGCTTCCCACTTAACAAAGAAGCTGCGAGTCCAACAAGTGGCCTTGTCAGATCTTGATTTATGATGCAAATAATGGTGTGGCGGTGGTGTTGCTTTTTTCCTAGTGCTGAATATTTAGGAAGCATCTTCTCATAAAAATTATGGATGTCTCATTCTCACTCTCTGAGGCACAAAACAGTAAATGAACAGGCTTAACTAATGTGCTTGTTACTTGGTTTTTTTTTTTTTTTTTTCCCTAAGCAATTAAAAAGGCAAAAGGAGTAAGTGAAATTTTCATCATGTTGACAACATTTTGGAATCTCTCTCTCTTTCTCTCTCTCTCTCTCTGCCTCTCTCCAGCCATTCAGAAAGAGTAAAACATTTCAGTCAACTGACGAGAACCCATCTCATGCACTGCTTTAAATACCCATTCTGTTAAAGAAACAAAACAATATTTGCTATGTACCCCATATTAAAATCTAGCCATAAAAATGCAAAGATACAAAAGAGCATAAAAATAATTTCTGATATAAAACTGGGTTGCTTCCTGTTTGGGATTCCTGGTGTTTGCCTGCTGCCTGTCACAGAGGGGCCACTCCTCCTCTCCAAAACCCTAATCTGGCTTTGCTGGTTATTGATAGTTTCTAGATTATTCAAAAGTGTCAAGAGGGATTTATTTTTTTGGGGGGATTTAAATAAAAATAATGCCGCCCTTGTGATATGCCCTGAAATAAAACAGGCTCCATGGAAACAATGAAATCACACTCTCTGCTCTTCCCATTCACTTGGATTTCTTAGGGGCAAAAAAAAAAAAAAAAAAAAAAAAAGTATCTCCATTCTCTTTGTCCTGGGGTGCTTATGTGGTGGATCAGATTCCAAAGAAAATGACAAATACCATGATCAATCACTTCATCCCACGTTTTCAAAGGAGCTTGCAGAATAGCTCTGCAAAGATTTCAAGTTCATCTTCTAAATCTGGTTAAACAGTCTCATTTGCCCTAGGAAAAAAAAAAATCCTCCTCCTGACAATGGTCTGTTTTACAAGCTTAACCATAAGCTCCTGCACTTGCAAACAAATGTACTTAAGGCTGAAATTGTAGGAAGGGTCTTTAAAAATAGAGCTGTGACTCTCCAGAGGGAGAAAAAGAGAGAGAAAGAGACCTGGAGGGCTCTGGGAGCCACGGAGGGGCCTGGACTGGAGCAGCACCGGCTGGGACTGGGCACAGAACCACGGGCACAGTGCCCAGGGACCCCCAGAGCTCTGCCAGGGGCAGCTCGGGGCTCCAGCCCAGGTGGGCACTCGGGCTTGGGATGCTGGCACTAACGGGGCAGAGCTGGGGGGACTCTGTGGGGTGGGCACTGAGAGCAGCCAGGGCCTCACTCTGGGGTCACTGCTCCTGCCAGTGGCCATCAGTGCTTCCTTAGGGGCTGCTGTGCAGGCTGAGCCTGGCCAGAGGATGGGACCTTAGTTCCTGAAGACAGAAAACTTGGCTTGTCGCAGCCTCGGAGCCAATTTTCCTCTCTGCAGCGGAGGCATGAAGCCGTCGGGTTTTTAAGCTTTTATCTTTGCATGGGAAACAAAGATAGGAGTGGGCTTTTCAAGTGTCTCAGCTTGAAAAGAAAATAAATCAAAGAGAAGCCCACAGAAACAAAGCAAAAAGAAGAAAAGCCCCTGATTCTCTTTTCTCCGTCTTACTGCGAGTGTGAACAAATCACACCGAGCTGAGAAAAAGACAAGTGCTTAAAAAAAATGCAAAAAAATGAGGAAAACCCATCTCTCACTTCCTAAAGAGCTGCTTGCCCTTCTGCTGGGTTTCACCTGCCCACGAGAGAACAGCTAAAGCCAGAGAAATACTGCGCAGCAGAGCGGGAGCACGGGGAGCACATCCAGACAGGCACGAGTCGGACCGGGGGATGCAGGACAGGGACAGCCCCGGGGAGGGACGGACAGGGAGGGAGGGACAGGAGCACAGACCTCCCAGCACTCCAAAAAAACACAAACAACACCCCCCCCATAAATAAAAATCAAAGAAAATATACACCAATGTAGTCCATGAGGAAGTTCCATGACGGAGTCACACAAGCGAGAAAGCGTTCTGGGATGCCAATGACGACTCGGATGGAAATGAAGGAAAACAGGAGGAAAAAAAAATAATCCAACAACAAAAAAATGTCCAACCAATGGAGTAAAATAAAATAAAACAGGTCACATGGTTAGAAATCATTGGTGCTTCCTAGTATCTAGTAGCAGATTACTTCCCAAAAACAACAAAAAAAAGTTTTTGGTCCTTCTATATATATACATATATGTATATATATTATTATTTTTAAAATGTGTGTATACATATATATATGTATATATATTTAGTTGCAACAGTGCTTCTCCGAAAAAAGGTCCATCTATAAATATAATTTTATTTATTTTTATTTTTTTTTTAATTTTAGTTCTTTTAAGTTAAAATTCTCCATCTCTCTAGGTATTATTTTTTGAATGGTGTTAACCTGCTGAAGTTTTGCCAGAATGGTGCCTGGCTGCGTCTGGGTTCGGTGAACTCGAAGACCTGGGACTGGGATATGCCATCTGTCACCATGTATTGTCCCTGATTTAATGGATCCTGGGGTGGTGGGTAGGCTGGAGGAACCGACTTGGAGTAGCTCACACCTGCATCGATGATTGGGGGGAAAAAGAAACAGATCAGTCAAAGAGCAATCGGGTCAATCGTCCTTCTTCGTCATGCTACCGCTCCTCATCCTCCTCCTCCTCGCTCCATAACCAGGCCAGATGTGCCAGGGCTGGCCAAGCTGCCTGACCTCTGAGCTCTGAGGCTGCTCCCTGTGCCACAGCTCCGAGCCTGGCACAGATCCATTACTTTTGTCGGGCACGTTCTGCCCGCCCTCATGGAAAAGTCCTGTGTGAGCCAGGAGAGGCGGGACCCTGAGGCCAACTCGTCCCAAGTGTGATGGAACAGGTCCTGATCCGAGCTCCTGCTGACCCTCCCAGCCCCCAGCTGTCCCTGGACAACAGCCTTGTCCCAACATCCCCTGTGACCAGCCCCAGCACGACCCAAGTGCCGCCCCGCTCCGCTTCCCGCACGGAACGGAGCAGAGCTGCTCTGGGAGGAGCCCTACCCTGCAGGGATGCAACTCATTCTTTAGGACTTTTCCATAGGGTCTGTTCTCAATTCACCAGTCTGGTTTCAGCCCCAAAAAGGCTGCACACCAGGCAGAAAAGGCAGATTCTGCTCAATCCAAACTGGTGGCAATGGATGGACTGGCAAGGCTACGCTTTAGGGTTGAGATGTTCAATTCCCACTCAGGTGAGCACAGCTCCTGTGCAGGAACGGGCAGAGGGGATGCTGCCCTTACAGCTTCTTTACATCCTGCTGGAAAGGGTGGTGTGGAAAGGGTGGCTCTGGGTGACTGAAGTGGAACAGAAGGGATGCGTGTCACCACCAAAGCGCAGCCTACGGGGCACAGTGACACAGTCTGGATGTCCTTCCCCACAAGGACAACCCCTCCTTCAGCCTCGGGGCAGCGGGGCCGGCTGGAAACCGTGACTGCAGGAAGGAGAGAGGAGCAGGGCTGTGGAGCAGCTTGCTGTGAGCTCTGGCCATCTCTGGATCATGCAGAACTGCTCTTCCATCTGCTGGAGGGGGCCGTCGCCTCCCCGGGCTTTAACCACAGCAGCGAGGCCACAGTCCCCGAGCAGCTCAGTGTCCTCATCTGCACAGCGGGATGGCATCCCCCACCTACCTCACAGGAGGGTTGTGAAGCTAAATTAATTAATGTTTGTAAAACACTTTGAGATCCTCGGCTGGGAAGGTGCTGGAGAAGGCAAAATACGGTGATTAGCACCCAGGAACCAGAGCAAGGTGTGCACAGCAACGCGGCTCCCAGCACACACAGACACAGCAGCGCTGGCCGGGCACGGACGGCGGCACACGACGGTGACACACAGGGACAGCCTCACGAGGGCACCCACAGAGCTCACCACACTGCTTGGCCACGTGCTGGGCAGGCAGGACCTCTCTGGGCTAGCAGCTAAGGCTTTGGGGAAGAGGATTGATTCGCTTCTCCCCGCTACGGGATTGACCGACCGAGGGTGAAAATCCTCCAGATGGAGATGTCTGGAGTACATCTAACTGATTTCTCCTTCTTTACTGTGTTTTGTGCAGCTCTCTGTCCACTGTGGAGAATAACCAAGATCATTCCTCACAGTGGGCAAAAACTGCTCTGCGATTTGCACTCGTTAATCTTTAATGAATTCATTACAATTAGCATTTCAAACTTACTTGGAGATGTTCTGCATCTGTCCCTGCATGCTGGAATATTTACCCATCAATGACTTCTCTACTCTGTGTTCCCAAGCTCCTGTCTCCCACCTGCAGCCCCAGAGCTGTGCTGGGGTCACACCTGGGCAGGGGCAGCTGCAGGAAACCTGGCACAGCTTCTGCACTGGTGCAGAACTCCAAGGAACAGTTCGAATTTCAGTCCCTGTGTGACTGAAACCCACCAGGGCACTGAGCTCCTCTCTGCCCACCTCTCCCATCCCTCCTCCTGGCACTGTCCTGCTCTGAGCTGCCCATCTCCAGGCTGGCCAATGGAGAGAACAAATTCCAGCCCTGAGCCCATCCAGGAGTGCCAACCTCCTCCTGGAGGCACCAGCCCTTGGCCAATTTTCCCAGCAGAGACTGATGAGGGATTTTAGCATCTGTTACAGGTCCCTTACATGGTTAAAGGTGGGAAATAAATCTGCTTTGGCTCTCAGACTGACCAGGAATTACCTCAAAGGGAAACAGTCCTCGTGCCACCAAAATTCCTCATGTTCTACAACAGAAGAGCTGTGAATCTAAAGCTGCTACTGGGGGGACACAAAAATTCTTTTTGGCTTTGGAAGTCATTAAAGCCACCTTGCTTTAGTGACATGGCCCCTTGGCTTTGTGGCTGGGCTCTTTGCTGCCTCTAAACCGATGTGAGGAGGGTGAACTAATGTATTTTAATGATGATACAAAATGCTAGGAAACCTCCTGGATCAGCAAAATGTTGTGCACTTGGAAAGCTGAAGAAGCAGAGAAAGGACAGTCTGGCTGATGTCCACTGACAGTGATGGAGTTCCTGCAAGGAATGGAATCCACAGTCTGTCTTCTCCTAAAGGGAAAAGGGCAGACTCCCCTGGCCAGATCACTGCCAAACCCCATCCAGTTCTTTCCCAAAACTCCTGAAAAAATCTCTGCCCTTGCCTGAAACACATCCATGCACAGCCTGCCCCTTCCCTCAGTAAAGCTGCTCTTCCCACAGCTGTGTGTGGCCCTGTGGATCTGGGCTACTGGCATCAACATCTGGGCTACTGGCATCAACATCTGGGCTGGATGAACACCAAAAGCTCCTGGCTGGTTCTACTTGCATGAGCAGCTGAAGGTTTCACATTTCTCTTAAGCTGAAGGATCAAACCTGTGGATCTGAAGGACATGCACCCTGGTGTGTGGGACATGCAGATAAAACCACTGTGTGGGAATTCCAGAATGCATTTCCTTGTGGAACTGTGAGACAGTACAAGAATGTCCCAAGAATGACTTCCGCCTTTTTTTCTTTTTTGGACATAGCCATGTTCTGGAAAATAGAAACTGGGATGGGAAGATTCACCTAATCTGCACTTCTTCCTAAGAAAGAGCAATTCTGGGAAGTCTGGCAGGCAGGTATTTTTCTGTTCTGCTCTGAAATGATTTGTTCCCTCATCAGAACTCGGGGCCATCGTGCAAAAATTGTCTCTTGAAGGATATATTTTTTTAATATGCAAAGCCATAACTCTGCTGCAATTCCCCAGGAAGAAAGGAGCAAAGCTCTTTTCCAAGACAATTTTGGGCAGTGTGGCGAGCGGAATCCAAAGCTCAAAAGGGAAGAATCGATGGAGAAGTGACGATTTCCAGGCACAGCAGCCAGGTGCAGCCCACGGGCAGAGCTGGAGCTCCTTCTGCTGGCTTGTGCCTCCTCCTGCAGCTGCACGGAGGGACCGCTCGCAGGGGAGGGGCTGGGCAGAGCTGCTCACGAGGAGAACGAGAAAATTCCCAGATTCATAATTTGGCTAGACAAAACTGGTGAGAGATGCTGCGCTGTCACTTGGAATCATGTCTTTTTATAGCACCAAGGCAACGTCACTCGGAGCCTTTCGGATTTCTCAGCTCAGAAGGAAACAATTAAAAAGATTTAAAACTGTCTCGTTTTTCCCTTCTAGGTCGGGGGGCTTTTTTTTGTGGTTTGTTTTTTTAACAAGTGTCTCTCGTCTTTGAGGTTCCAACAGCATTTCAGCAGCACGTGGAGCATGCTGGTAACCCACAGGCAGGGCACAGGGACTCGTGCAGAGGGATCACCCAGCAGGACACGGCCCCTCCCCGGCCTCACAGCACACAGACACACAGAACACGCACATCTCCTCCACATAACCATGGAAACTTGCCTTACAAGCTGTTTACTCCATCCTCCACACCTGGGAGATTGGCACTCATCCTTTGAGCAGCAGCTGTTTGCCAGGCTTTGTCCCCACTGTGCTGCGGGACAGTGACATTGCCACCCCTGCTGGCAGTCCTGCCCTGCCCAAGGAACCCTCAGCTCCCTGAGAGCTCAACAGCAGCTCAGCCAACTTCAATCTTTCAGGAGATGCTCAAAAACCCCACAAATTCGGTTTCCTCCTGCATGCTGTATCCCCAGAGGTGGGGAAGGCAGGGACGCGCCTCCAGAGCACGAATTGTTGTGTGGTTAATCACTCCTGTCACAGCAATGAGTTCAAGTGAAAGAAATGAGCAGAACTGGCTGTGTGGGTCCAGCCCTTTGCCCTCTTCAGCACATCTCAACAGAGGATCTCAAAGCACTGCCCCATCACTCCCTGGCCACGGCAGGGCTGGCAGAGGAGGATGTGTCTGAGCTGGAGGTGAGGATGGAGCTGTGAACAGGAACCCTCTGCCTCCCCACACAGTCCTGACCAGCTGGATTTCCTCCCTTTACACCTCCCTGCTGAATCACCCAACTCTCACTGGGCCAGCTCCAGAGGAATGTCCGCGGTGCCTCAGGCACAGCCAGGATCTCACTCCAGGCCCGGTATTCCCAGGGAGGAGAACATGCCTTAGCTCCCTTTTCTAACCACCAAGCTCCCTTCTCTGTTTGAGAGGGAGAGGGCAGGCTGCAGCCTGAGAAACGCAGGAGGAAGCAGTCATCTCATGTCCTGATGTTCCCCAGACAACCACAAAATCTACCTACACACACTGAGCTAACCCGAGCCTCTGGAGTGTATTTATCAAGCCTGCTACCGCAGCCTGATGTCATTAGAGCAGACATTAAGATAATGATTCCTCGTGTGATAAGAAAAGCTAATCGAGGCAAGATGGAATAAATGATACTGGGGCTTTATCCATCAGAGCTGGGTGAAAATGAATTCCTGCCATCCTGTGTTTGTGCAGCCTCCCTCTCCTCCAGCACCCTGCAGGCTGAGCTCAGCTCACTCCGTGGTGTCACTGACAGGACTGAGGAATCAGTTCAGCCCTGGAATGCTGCTGCAGTTTCTGGGGAGCAACTCCTTCCTAAAACCCCTCACCAAACTCAAGGTGCAGGAATATCTGGGCTCACAAACTTATTTAAGTGAGAATCTCAACATGTCACTGATGTCATCCCATGAGGGCCATTAACATCTCACCAAAAAACTGCCCTGGGGGGATTTGCTCAGCAAATGTCACCAGCACCATCCTCAGAGGCTCCCCAGACAAGGATTTACTCCTGATTTGCCTTAGCTCATAGTTCTGACTGGCTCCTGGAGCACTCCAGCTGGATTCCTGATGCCATCAGTGGGATGGTGCTCACGGACCCACAGCAGGGAGTGCTGGTGGGGTCAGCATTTTACAAGAAATGGGGTAAACTCTGAGATTCCCTCAATCTGTGGGGAAATCCCAGCGACAACACGATCAGCTCCCTTCCTTCACCTCCTGTGCTGTGAAAAAAGGGAAGTGACCCTGATTATCCTAAAATGCAAATGCCCCTCTTTGTTTTCAAGCAGTTGGGCTGTGGCTGCTGGGGCTCTCATCCCCCGAGGCTGAGCCTACACGTGTGAATCCATGGGGAAACACGGCAGGGCACGTCAATCTCGGCAGCAAGGAAGATGCAATAAAATGGGATTAAACAGCCCTGTCCCACCCAGAGCTGCTGTGCAGAGCTGCTCCAGTGCAGAAGGGGGGGAGTCAGAGGCTGCTGCATGTCTGGGTCAGGGTTTTGATGACATAGTTGGCTGTGAGCTCAAGTGATCAGAAAGGAATAAATTACCAGGAAAATCCAGTGATTCAGAGGGTGTTTGGTGACAGGCCAAGGCAGTTCATGCTGGCTGATGATTTAACCCCTGCTGGCTTTGCATGGCAGGTTTAGTGACAGCATCTTGCTGTCTGAATCTCTGCTGACCTCATCCCCAAGATTTGAGAGGGCTGAAGGCATCTCCTGGGGGAGTGCAAGGGACAGGGAGAGGAGCTGGATGTACTCTGGGGCTCAAGAGCTCTCCTGAGGTGGGAAACACCCCCAGCTCACATTTAAGTCACTTCTTTAAATCTCAACAGATATTTTCTTTTCCAAAAGTGGGAAATGGTGCTTAAGAATGGATTCTCCTTCTCAAGGCCTCTCATTCCCTGACACCACTGGCTGCTAGGAATATGAACAAATATCCCTTCTGTGGACAGGCTGTCCTGCATGGGGCCAGATGTGGACAGAGCTGGGATCAGAGAGGGAACTGAGAGTTCTGCAGGCTGCAAACACCAACCCTTGGAGGGAGGATCACAAGGGGCAGGGAACAGAGTGCCCCTCATGGAGAGAGGCACTCCACGATTTCTGCTTTCAAATGCTCAGAAATGGAAAAAATTACCCTGGGTTAACCTCAGTCTACATTAAGGATGGATGGGAGATCCACAAGGGATTTTCCAGGCACTTTCCACTCCTTCAGTCAGTGACAAGCATGATGCTGGCAGAAGAGGTCAGTGCCACCCTTTTGTCCCTTGGGGGGACCCAGAACCTGCCCTCCTGCCTGGCTGCAGCCTGCAAAGGGCTTGGCTTGCTTTTGCAAGAGAAAACAATTAAATTTCTCCCTTTACTTCACTATTTCTAGGAGACACCAGCCTGAATTCTGCTCCCACACAGCCACTGAAGGATTCTGAAGGGCAGCAACCAAGAGGCAAAACCTTGAACCAATGCAAAAGGCAACCAGCAGCAAGCAGCCCTTTTCTGTCAGTGAGGTGCAGAGCCATTCACTGGATGTCTAATGGACTTACAGGCCAAAAATTGGTTTAATGCTGTCTTAAGGCACCTGTCTAATATGGTTATGCTTTGCCCAATCCAATAAGGAGTGCAAATCCTGGGATACTGCCCATCATCAAGTGGGTCTGGCAGGGAGCCTGGCTCTGCACACATTGCTGGGCAGACCTGGGAGCCACGAGGAGGCTGCTCAGCACCCTCAGCTGGGCATCAAACTCCTCTCAAAACACTCAGTGTTCTCAATTCATCACCTGGGTAAAGGTCCTGCTAGTTTAAAAAGCAGAGTTTTAAGTTTCTTCTGCTGCTCTCTCCCTCTCCTGCTGCAGCCAGCAGAGGTTTAAATGCCTCCTTCTCAAACACATGCCAGCCATCTCCAGAGCAATACTTCTGGGAGGTGTGGTACAACAGTGCATGAAATAAGCAGCAGTTTATACTATTTGAAAAATGTTTTTCTGCTTCACCTCTAACAAAGTTGATTGCATTTTCCATTTCACCTCCTTCACGGCTTTTCTCTCTTCCTTAAGTGTTCTGTGACAGGGGAATTACCATGGTTTCCCATTTAAGAGGTGCAGGGAACAAGTGAGATAATCTAGGAACAAGTCTGTGATAGGCATCCTGTGACACAGGAGCTGTGCTGGAGGCACCTCGAGCTGCTGAGCCTGCTGCAGCCACTGAGACCATCCTGCCTGTAAAGAAATAAATACTCCTATTGAATACAGCGACCTATTCCTCCTCTGAATGGCTTCCCTGCTTTCCAGGTATAACTGATGGTCCAAAGGCAGCTCTGAGCCCTTCCCCACACTCCTGTGGGAGGGCAGAGGCAGCAGCAGCCCCTGGCATGGGCACACCTGCAGCCCCAAGTGCTGCCAAGGTCTTGGCAATATAAAATATTGATAATATCTGCAAAATGCACAGGGCAAGATTTTAAAAATCAGTCACCAAAAGCTCTCAGGAGTTTCCTCCTACCTCTCTCCCCTAAGCAGTGCCAGCAGCTCCCTGCTCTGGCAGCCTTGCACCTCTCTTGGGCACAAGACAAACCCCAGAGTACCAAACAAAGAGTTCTCAGTGTCAACATTTCATTTCATCAACCTGAGACTGGGTATGATCACCACAGTGTAGGGCAAAGCACATAGAGCTACTGTTTTAATGACCCTATTTGTTGTTTTCCAGATTTCACATCCTAAAAACAACCAGGCTGTGCTTAACTCAGTGCTGGGGTGTGACTGAACTTCTGTCTGGCTCGAGGACTTAATCCCATAAAAAGAACTGCCAGTGCCCCAGCCTAAGCTTGTTCTTCACTGAAGAAATGCTGACTGCTGTTTTAGGAGCTAATGAATTTCATAGTCTGAGAAGCCCAAGATAACAACCCCTCCTTTTTCATCTCAGAGAGAAAGAGAGAGAAAGACAAAGAGAGCAGACAGAGAGCAATTGCTGTGTGAGACGCAAGTCCTGTCAGGCAGATTGTATTTGTCAGGATGCAAGTCCAGTGATTTACATGGGAATACTGGCAGGCATGCTCAGGCACCTCTGAACTGTGTCCCTCACTGGCTAAACAGCACAATTATTAATTAATTCCTCTATTAATTAATAATAAGTGAACTGAACAGCTAGCAAGAAGTGAACCTGGTTTTGTCACGGCAGTCATGCAGGTCAGGCTCGCTCATGTGCAGCTCCACGAGCCCTGTGGATGCTCCCATGCCCAGGGACACACATGCAGGTGCTGAGGGGCTGTGACAGGGGACAGTGTGAGGCACCTGGGCCTGCTCTGGGTCTGCACACTCTGAGCTTAGGGCATCTGGCCAGGAGAGTTTTTTTTAGAGAACATCTCAGGAGACAACAGAAGAAATTAGTAGAAAGGAGAAGACTGATGACAATGGAGAGACACAGCAAACCAAGGAGTTCACAGCTGGCCTGGCAAACAACTCCTGCACCAGCAAAGCCAGGAGACAACACACAGGTGAGGCAGAAAGCAAAGAGCTCCTTCAACTCCTGCAAAAACCCCCAAACACCTGCACAGAGCGGGGACCAACCTGCCTGCACCTGACCTGAGCCAAGCCTTGAGGAGCTCTCTCAAAACCCACTTGTAGGCCTACTTGTGCTAGGGTACTTTGGTAATAAATCAATACATCCATGACTGTGTGAAGCTTTGGAGAACTTGAGGAATGACCTCTCTGACCTTCCCTCTGTGTTGAGCATTTCCAAACCTGTAGCTGCAAGAGTTATTGCGAGAGAGAATGAACGCTGGCCTGGGCCAGTGGAGACTCTGCCTGACACCAGGCAGGGCATTGCTCAGCTGGCTGCAGCCTGCCTGGCTGGGGAAATGAATCTGATATTCCAGAGATACAAGGTCTTTACTAAAATACTTTATTTCCTAGAGTTGATGCTACTGTGCTGTCTTTAAAAAGTTACAGGCAGCCCCAGGAAACAAGAGTGTCCCTTTCCTTTCCAGCAGCAGGAAAGGGGTACTCCCTCTCCAGTTCCAGCATTTTAGCAAATTTTTCTTTTTTTTTTTCTTTTTTTTTTTTTTTTTAATTTTTTTTGCTAATGGGAGACTTTGGGAATTAGCAGAACCTCTACACACCTCCGCACTCACTCCCATTTCAGCCTGAGATAAACAACTGAGATAGATTTCTGCCCCCAGGGACAGCTTCTGGACATCAGACTGGAGACACGAGATCAAATTCATCTCTGGTGCAGTTCCACTGGCGTTCAACCACCTTGGACCAGAGATTAATTTGGCCCACAGATACATTAAGGAAGGATACAAAGCACAAACGGTATTTGATATAAAAAAGAGAAGGGAGGGGGAAGTTGAGGGGATGCTGGATCCTAGCCCAGCAGGATTCAGCCCAGCCCGCTCCACCCTCACATCACCAGGCACAGAGCGTGTTGCCGGTTACCTTTTTGCTTACTGACTTTCTTTACTGTCATTGCCGCTTGCCGCTTTTGATTCTCAGAAATTTCAAAGCCTGCAAAAGGGAACACGGCAAACACAATTCAGAAGTTGCTCATAAAGCCTCCTTTTCCTTTTGGGGAGGGGGATGCTCTGCACTGTTTGCAAACAAGGAATGCTCTGGGTGTGCTAATGAAAAGCAGTTCTTGCTTGGCCTCTTTCTAATCTCACTCTGCAGGGGCTGGATGAAAAGTAAGATTAGAGCAATTTTTATTTATACAGTGTTATAAATGCCCGGTGCTTCAGAGCTGAGCAGCAAACTGAGCCTGGAGTGACACTGGTCACAGGCAGTTTAGGGGCTGCCACTGACTCTGCTGCCTCCCCTCTGCACAAAACATCCTTAACCAGAGCAGGAGATTGCAGCCAGGAGACCCTGGAGGGCCAAAAACTTCCCTCTCCCTCATGCCCACAGAGCTCCAGGCTTGAGCTATGGGCAGAATTTGTAATAAACAAATTTTTTGAGGGCCAAAAAGAAGAGTACCTGAGCTGAAAAGAGACCTATTTATGACTAGGAGAGCAAGCAAGGACATTTCAACTCTACCACAAAGAAAATGTGGGCTCCTCCACCCATTGGGGCTAAATGAAGCAGCACCAACAACCTCCTTTCAGATTCATTTCCACATTCCTCACCTATCTTTTCATCTTCTTTTACCATCTTCCTTTCTTCTCTGAAAGCTCTAAGCCATCGTAACTTCTCCTCCAGTTTCTTGGCAAAGAATAAGTGCATTTCCTCAGTCTCCTTGTTATGCAGTTTGAAGGCATTCTTCATGCTGACATTGAAGTCATCATCTCTCCCATCTTCTATATCCACCACTTCATATTTATCCATGTCTATGCGCCCTTTGTAATACAGGATATCCCTTCTGATCAGATCCTGCAGGGGAAAAGGAGACAGGGATTGTGGTGAGATCTCATGGGGAGCCTGAGCTCAGCAGGGAATTCCTGGGAGAGCTGAGGGAGAGAAAAGTGATGGTGAAGGCTGGGCAGAGCTTCAGTTCCTGAGAGAGATGGGAGGAGAAAGAAGTGATGGTGAAAGCTGGGCAGAGCTTTCAGTTCCTGAGAGATGAGGAAAAGTGATGGTGCAAGCTGGTCAGACCTTTCAATTCCTGGGAGAGATGGGAAAACAAAAGAAGTAATGGTGGAAAATGGTCAGATTCCTCAGTTCCTGGGAGAGATGAGGAAAAGTGATGGTGAAAGGTGGTCAGATCCTTCAGTTCCTGAGAGATGAGGAAAAGAAAAGTAATGGAAAAAGCTGGTCAGATCCTTCAGTTCCTGGAAAAGATGAGGAAGAAAAAGAAGTGACGGTGAAAGTTGGTCAGATCCTTCAATTCCTGGAAGAGATGAAGAAAAGTGATGGTGCAAGTTGCTCAGATCCTTCAATTTCTAGGAGAGATGGGAGGAGAAAGAAGTGATGGTGAAACCTGGTCAGATCCTTCAGTTCCTGAGAGAGATGAGGAAAAGCAATAGTGAAAACTGGTCAGATCCCTCAATTCCTGGAAAAGATGAGGAAGAGAAAAGTGATGGTGAAAGCTGGTAAGACTCTTCAGTTCCTGGAAAAGATGAGGGAGAGAAAAGTGATGGTGAAAGCTGGTCAGATCCTTCAGTTCCTGAGAGATGAGGAAAAGAAAGAAGCAATGGTGAAAGCTGGTCAGATCCTTCAGTTCCTGGAAAAGATGAGGAAGGAAAAGAAGTGATGGTGAAAGCAGATCCTTCCAGCCTCCCCTGCTGTGAGCACATCTCTTGCTGGGCAGACAGGGCAGCCCATGGGCAGAGAGAACAGAACACAGCCCTTGAGCTCAGCACTCCCTGTGCAGGCACAGAGCAATGCCCCTGAGGAGGGGACACGTGCCAGCACTCCCGCAGGTTCTGCTCCCCAGGGTGAGAAATGTGGGGCACAGACCCACCAGGCTGGAGCCATCACTGCTCTGGTACCACAGGGTGCCCAGGCCAGATGTTCTGCACACCCAAGGCTGAGAAACCACCCTGATTGCAGCTCAAAGCACTCCTAACCCACCTCTGCTCTCATTCCACCCTGGATTTAACCTCTTCATCCAGATTAGATTTTTTTTTCCTTCTCAAACCTTTTCAATCAAACCCCTTCATGCTCATCTCCTTTCTCATTTGGTTATTCCCTGTTTTTCAGCATCAGCTCATTTCCTTGTGTGGGGAAGGGAAAAGTAAATTCCCCATTGGCCCCACATCTCTGTGCCTGTTATCTCAGATAACAGATGATCATCAGAAAACGGGATGTTAATTCTCTAGTCATGGCCACACAAGGTGATTCTATTTATTTAAAACCAAATTCAGCAATACACAATCAAGATTTCCTTCCTCTAACCACTCTCAAAAGCAATATTTAGGTATAGTAAATCAATTTAACCTAAATACCTTTGGATTTTTCAGAGTGCCCTAAAGATAAATGTTATGTCAGAGGATTCATTTGAGAGGAAAAATGAAGGCAATGTGGAGCATTTATTTATTGAAATAATATTTAGCAGTGAGGCTTTTTCAAGATAAGCAGTAGGTATTATTTTAAACAAATTAATCTTGGAAAATAAACTCTACATCATAATGATTTAGCAAACTTGCTCATGAATCTGCCAGGCAGTATTAACTATCACAAGACTGGCCAGAAGCTCCCAGGCTTTAAATCCTGACTCCTTCCTTTGGAATGCTCTGGGCAGGGGAGGGAATTCCATTAACAAATATCTTGTACAAAAGCCTTCCTCTGGTGCAGGCCTGAAATAGTGATAGTCCAAAATGTAAGAAAAATATATTTCAGGCTGAATAGGCAACAGAAAATCTTTCCAGTCTTGTCCTAACTTAGAAAATTGCTTCTTTCCCCTGGAAAGGCTGCAAGAGCCACAGGGAGCCTGATCAGGCAGGTTAACACCACACATTTGTGTTTAATGGGAGGCTGGGGCTTTTCTTAGAGAGAACATCCATCTGCACCATGCTCTCAAAAATACCTGAGAGCACATCTCACAGGAACAAGGATGTGCTCCTTAAATCAGCTTAAAAAGGGGAGCAGCCATTCCCCTTCCACTGCTGCTGGGATCTTCAGAACCAACCCAACAGAGCATGGATGGATCCAGTGAACCCTTCTAGATAATTTTCATGATTGTGGAGAGATTTTTTTCATAAAGAATCAACAATCACAATCTCTGAAAATCCCAGGCTCTGTGCACTGCCTCTTTTCTTACACATACTAAATACATTTTCCCCCTCTCATCATCCCAATTTTGACCCAGAAAACATGGTGAGCTATTCTTAATAGTGAATGCTTTACCAGCTTTGTGCTTCCAGAGGCCAACCCATGGGTGGGGACATGTCTGACTGAGCTGGTGCACACATCTCCCTCCTGGGATGCAGCAGGAGCTCTCCCTGTCTCTGGTGAGGCTCCTGAGCTGCTCAGTACTGGATGAGAAGATAAAGGCTGCCCAGGAGCTCCTGGAGGAGTAGCAAGGAGATAACAGAATCCTACAAATGCCTCTGGGGATCAAATGGCCCCACAGGTGAAATGCAAGAGTGGGGAAGCAGCAGCTCAGCTGCACTGCAGGAAACACCATGAGCTGAGCAAGGGAAAGACAACAGCACAAAGCTCCTGCCTCTCTTGGGGAAGGAAATTCAATAATGACTCCAGAAGAAAGGGATCATCTCTTCTCCCAGTGCTTTCCTTCAAAAGAAGGACCATTCCTCCCTTACTGCCCATGAACTCCACACCAGTACCCTGAATTTATAATTTACTTTATTCCCCACACAAACATCCCACGAGCAGCACGTGCCTGGACATGGAGGATTTGTCCACAGCTGGCTCCAGGAACTTCAGTCCAGACATTAACAACTGTAACTGGATAATTTGATTTTTAATGGGCTCAGCATTTCCTATTATCATTCTCCCTTCTTCTTGCCAACACTCACTGAATGGATATTATTACCCAACTGACTCAATTTTAACACCCATAATATGAGAAGCACACTAATTATTTGATCTGTGGATATTTTATCACAGCTTTTAAAGAATAACAGGCACTACTCAGCTCCTTAGTGAAGCAGGGCCCTCTTCAAATGCCTTGCACTGTAATTGAGCTGAAGAAAATTCAGGTATTCATCTGGCCTGCAGGCAGCAAACAAGACCAAACCCTTGTTGTAAGGAGCTTTTTATGCACATGGACAAGAGGATGGAAATTGAGAGAGCACAGAGGCCATGAAGGGTGCTGCTTGCTGCTCCTCACACCACTCTGCCCAGCAAGTTCTGCCCTTTTCCCAGCATATCCATGGAGTCAAAGAAAACATGAGATTAAGGAAAGCAGCTGTGAGGCTGAGGAGGGAAATGGATTGTTCCACCAGCCTGGGGTAAGTACTGAGTGGAGGGCAAAGATCAGTGCACAAAAATGGAGATTTATCTGCTGGAGAAGCTGAGAGGGGCTCTGGCTCTGTGAGGACAGGAATGCTGCTCCTGCTCCTGGTTATCCAGGGAGAAATGAGAGAATTTGAATGAGAGAAATGAAGAAATTAGGAATCTCTAGGATACAGCTTTGCTCACAGGCTGGCTCTGTTTGTTTGGTCCTGTTTGTTACCCTGCCTGTGGCCCAGCCATGGTGACCACTGGCTGCTCTGCACTGGCCAGTTCTCAATGTCACACAAGATTATTTCTTGTAGTTAAATCAGGCAAGAGCAAGAAAATATAGAAACCCCAAAAAAATACTCTCAAATGCTTATCAGTGGGGGAAAGGCCAAAGAAATGGAGCTGTGACATAACTAAAAAGGAATGTGCTGTTGGTATTCCAGTATGCAAAAGCTTCTCCTCTTTTAAGGAGGCTGGTGATCAATTATTTTCCATTTTGATTGTGGCTTGGCTTAATTTACCACAAGGGACAACAGGATAAGAAACTTGGAAAAAAAAATGTTTCTATCTAGAAGAGTAGTTAAAGCCTAGAACAGACAAAAGAGGGAAGTCTTGGGAGGGCATTCCTGGGGGATTTTCAAAAGAAGGTTAGACAAACATCCATCAGAGATGATGTGAGAGTGCTGAATCCTGCAAAGGGAGTAGCTGCTCTCCTGGGGTCCCTCCCAGTGAGAGGAGGTGACAGATGGAGGAGGGTGGCAGCAGGTAGGGTGAGCAGGACCTGGGGCACTGTGGGGCTGGCAGCAGCAGCACAGACCTGCAGCCTCTGCAGAGCACCCAGCCTGCCTGCCTGCCTCTGAAGGAAATGGATGCATCTGGGTCATTTGCACTTATTTGTCTAAATATGATCTTTTTTTACCCTACAGCTTCCACGATTTCCTTTTCTTCCCCTCGCTGAGGTTAATTAAGCTTTTCTGAATAATGCTCTGCAGTCTGTTCACGTAATCTGTACTAAGGATTCACAAGGAAAAGATGAAGCCAGAAAAAGTGGTTTGACAGGAGCACAAAGCCAAGTTGTGACATGTTACATAACCCCCCACAGCTCTGCTCTTGGGTGCTCAGGGTTGGCCCTGCCTTGGGACCTGCCAGGGCCACCCCCTCTGCTCCCACCCCCATCCCTGTCCCCTCCTGGAAGGGACAAGGTGACTTTACTGAAAATCTCCTTTGTGGCCAAAGCAAGGCTGGGCTTTAATGGAAAACTTGGTAGCTGGGATGGGCTCCCACAATGAACTGTGCTCCTGTTGTAGTGGATTTAGACACCTGCACCTGTAAATCACTGCTCAGGAGCTCTTTGACTCCTACTTGCCTTCTGTGCTGCTTCTCCTGCTCTCTAGTTTTCATCTCTTAAATTCTTTCCTGCCCCACCAGTCCAGAGCAAAGCTCCCTGTGCCTGGCACTGCCTGTGGGAGAGGAAAGGTCCAATCCCCCAGGACACTCACTCAAGGGGAAAAAGAACAATAATACAATAAAGACAGGGAGGGCAATCTGCAGTCAGCAGTGCAAAACAGCCAAAATCCATTCAGGGCTTTCAGCAGCACAGGGCACCCGAGGAGGAAATGAGCTCCTGAGGGGTCTCAGACCTTCATCCCACTGCAGGAGTTTCCTATTCCTCCTATGGACCCCTGAGTGTGGGGTGGATGGGGAGGCCTTGAGCAAGGTCTGGATTTAGGATGGTGCCTCTCCTCTGTGCTAGCTCACACCCTACTCCTCCTGCACAGAACAAATCATCCACAAAACACAAATGCACCAAGAGCCACTTCCAGCCCTGAGTCATGAGATCCCTCTGAGGAGCTGACAGGACAGGAGGTGCCAGCCTCAGAATAATCCATTACAAGTTCCTCACTGCATATGTAGGTTATTGGTGCTCCCATTTATCAAACCCTGCATATTCCAGTGGCAAAGGAGTTTCAGAATGACTCAGGGAGGAATTCTGGACTCTGAGGGCATGGATGCAGCCAGGCCCTGTGGGGGCAGCTCCTGGGGCTCCAGGTGATATTTCTTCATCTCTGCCATGGGGTAAGGACATTTATTTATTGTACAGATCAGTGGGGAGCTCTAAGTAATGGGTGGGAGACACCCTGGGGGGCTCTGATGGTGGATCTCTACCAGCTCAGAGCATTCCCATGCCTTGGGATCAGAGCTGGCAGAGCCAGGGGAGGCAGAGGAGGCACAGCCCAGCACAGCACAGCCCTGAGAGGCACAGGGAGGAGGGGGAACAGGAACAGGGTGATTCTTCCACTGGGGATCATCACTCCATCCCCACCAGAACATCAGAACATCAGCAGTGCCCTGGAGCCACGAGGGGCCAGGGAGGGAATTGTCCTGCCCTGCTCTGAGCTCACCCCCAGTGCTGGCACAGTTTGGGGCACAACAATATAAAAAAGACATTGGAGAGCATCTAAAGGAGGCCACGAGGATGATGAGGGGCCTGGAGGAGCAGCTGAGGGCACTTGGTTTGTTCAGAGCAGGGAGATCTCAGTGAGGTCTTTGACATCCTCCCGAGGGACAGCTCCAATCTCTGCTCCCTGTGACAGGGACAGCACCCAGGGAATGGCTGGAGCTGGGCCAGGCAGGGTTAGGTTGGATTTCAGGGGAAGGTTCTTCCCCAGAGGGAATGGGCACAGCCCCACAGAGCTCCAGGAGCTGCCAGGGGTGCCCAGGGGGGGTTTGAGGGTATGAAAAGCAGCAATCCCTGCAGATCACAGCAGCAGAGATGAGGGGCTCCTCAGTGCCCAGGGATGAGGCACACACAGACCCAGCCCAGGCAGCCCTGCCCCTGCTGAGCAGCTGCCATGGAACAGCTGGAACAGCTGGAGTTAGGCTAAGACTAAGCCAGGGCTCACAAAAACTGCACCCAAACAGCAGCTCAGCACCTGGGAAAGGCAGAGCTTTGCAAGAGGCTGAGTTGCCTTTGCACTGAGGTGTGGGTGGGTCTCAGAGCCCTGTCTGTGATTTCCCCCTGGCCTGGGCACTGACTGCAGAGCAGACTTTTCCAATGTCCTGATTTTCCTGCTCTGTCTCCCCCTCTGCTCAGCCTGCTGTGAGCAATGAGAGCGGGCACGCTGCCACTGTGCCATGTCTTTGGGTATCTTTAGTCATGAGGGCTTTCAATGCTCCTTGACTCTTTAAAAAAAGACTCTGAGCCTACATTTTTGAAGTCTAATTTACCTTACAGAGACCCTCTGACAAAAGCAGCCTGGTCTGCTCTTCATGATCACTTAGGGGAGAGTTTTCTGTTTTCACATTAAATTTAACCCCACAGTGGGCTGAGTGTTCATGTGGGACAGTGACAGTGACACACTGAGCCTCTCCTCAATCCAAATGAGACCCTAAAGCTCAGTGAACCCTTTGGAGTGTTTTTGTCCTAAATATCCTTGATATCAGAAAATAAATCTGCTAAGAGTTTGGATGCCAGAGCCTGTGAGCTTTGGTGTGAACCCTCAGACTCAGCAGCTGGGGCTGAGGGAAATGGGATCTGCTCAGCTTAGCCAGGAGTGAGACAAAGGATGGATCCTACCAGGGATAGGGGGATGTCCCAGCTCCCCAAAACCCCACCCAATTCCCACCCAGCCTTGGCAGGAGTGTCCCAGGGGAGCTGAGGTGCTCTGGCTTTATGTAACTCCTCCTGCACAAGGACAGCTGTGCCAGGGAGGTCGGCACATCCCTGCCAAATTATTCAGCACTGTCTGTCTCCTGAGCTTGGGAAGGGACGTTTGATTCATCCTCACCGAGCTGCAGTGTGGGATCTGAGAGGGGGAGGGCTGAGCTCACAGCATTTGTGTGGCAATGCTATTTTCATTCCATGCTTTAGTGCAGCAGCACTGGCATTTTGATGCCTGGTTCCACCCTGAGCCAAATCCCTTGGGCTGCAGAGCAGCCAGGCCAGGGTGAGAGCCTTTCCAAAGGACAGGAGGAGATGGGAAACCCTTGTGCAGCCACATCACTGCTCTGCTGGCCTCTGCAGCTGCTCCCATGGTGCTGAGCAAAGCAGCAGGGATAAGTTCTCAGCACTGGAGATTTGCCTGTGGGCCAAATTTCCACCCACTGCAATTCCAGGAGCTGTAAGAGAGGCACAGAATGTTTTGCAGAGCATCCTGCAAATCTGCATGGTCACAGGAGGCTAAACCTGATCCCTGCCCAGACAACCACACAGATGGTGAAGGTCTAAACCCAGCCCTTTCTGGATTTTAGCATTCCTGCTGGCTCCTCTAGATCCTGCTCTTCCCTCTCTGCTACCCCCAGGCAGTGGAAGTGCAGCAGGTTCCAGGTCAGCTTGAGCCCACTGTGACACTGTGACAAGAGTCTCCTGTGCCATGAGTCCCCTGTGACACCACCCAGGGCACGTCACCTGCACAGCCCTGCAAAGGTTCACCCAACATTCCAGGCTCTGGGACCTTTCACAGCAATGTTTTCTGCCCTGGAGTACCCCTGGCTGAAAGCTGGAGTGCTGATTCATGACTGGTTTTAATCTACACCCTGTTAATTGCTGGACTTGCCTTCCTAGGCTATCCAGCACCCAAATTCCCTTCCATGCTCTGTGGTCCTACAGAATCCTCCTGCCTGCAGACAGCACCAGCTGGGCAAGAGCACAGGGCTCTGCCAGTGGGGCTGGGGAAACACTGGGCTCTAAAAACTTCATTTCCCACTTTGTGACCAAGCCTCTTGTTCTCTTTGGTTGTCTCCATGCCCGCCTGACAGCATTATGGAATATCCTGAGTTGGAAGGGACCCACAAGGATCATCAGAGTCCAGCTCCTGGCCCTGCACAGGACACCAGGAGCCAGCCCAGCTCCAGCAGCAGGCTCTGCCTGTCAGGGCAGCACTGAGTCTGCCTGAGCTGCTGAAACCCAGCCTGACCCATTTCCCCACCCTGCTGCAGCCTGAGCCCAGGCCTGACCCAAAACATGGCATTTTGTGGAGATCTGTGTTACTGGAGAACAAGAGAAGAGCTGGGAGGTGCTGATGAAGTCAAAATCCATTTAATAAGAACAGTCCCAGTTTGCAAACAAGATTTCTGGCTGGTCCCACAGGCCCTCTTTAGCCTGTAATAAAAGCAGGGGTGTTGTTTTGGTGCAGAATCACCTCGGTGTTTCCAACAGAAGCTACATGGGGAGCCAGACCTTCCTGCACTGAAAGGATTCAGAAATGTCTCTTTTATCTTCCCATGTGGAAACCTGGACTGCAATGGAGTCTGACAGGATTATTTTCTTTACTCCATCTCTGCTGTTTCTGGCTGGCTGTCTGGCTACTGCTATTAACTGTTCTCATTTTGCTTCCCATCCAACCTGCTTTGCTCAGGCAGCTCAAGGGGAGACAGCAACAGCAATAAACCACAAGCTGGAGCCTGCATTGCCTCCTGATTACAAGAGACACATAAAGAGCACAAATGAAAACTAAATGTGTTCCATGCAGTCACTGATCTTTCTGCACTGTCAGGAAACACTAAACACGGGGCCCCATCAAGGACTGCTCAGCTATTGGTGAAAGAAAAGTGGAATTTAGAGCAGTAACTCTGTTAACCCTTCCTACTTCACACTGCCATTCCCAACCTCATGCCACAGTGCCCTGGAGGCCACTGGGGAAATTCAAATTATTACCCAGAACAGGAAAAAGAAGATGCTCATCTGCTAAGAACCTCGAGCATCCCCAAAGTGATCACAATTAATGCTGTGTGTCACAGGCCTGGATGTTAAATACCATGATTTGCAAATCTAAAGAATCTCTGTGTCAAACTCTCTCAACTTCAGGGTGATAAGGAAAGTGGACCCTGTGCCTTTAAGGCAACATCTTTTAGAGTTACCATCACCCAGGATTGCCTTCATTTCTTGGTAATTACGGCCAGCATCCCATAATAGGCATTTTTTTCCTGATTATACACATATGGCAAGGCACTGCTTGCTTCCTGCCCAGCCTATTCCCTTCTGCCTTCCCAAAAGGCAGCTCTGAATTAGGGTATGCAACCAACTCTTTGGAAAAGGCACCACTTCGTCCTCATGGCCACGGCAGTGTCCCAGTCTGTCACTCAGGAAACATGGGCAGAAATTCACTGGGAGAGTTTCACATTGATCCAACAGCTGAAAGTTAGCTGGCTTTGCATGGAAAACCTGGATTCTGAGCTCTGGAGCAGGAACTGCAGCACCCAAACTGGGGTTTCAGCACCCAGACTGGTGTTTCTGCACCAAACTGGTGTTTCTGCACCAAACTGGTGTTTCTGCACCCAAACTGGTGTTTCTGCACCCAAACTGGGGTTTCAGCACCCAAACTGGGGTTTCTGCACCCAAACTGGTGTTTCAGCATTCAGTGGTTGATGAGGCCATTTCATCTGATCCAGCTCCTCACTGCCTGGCACCAGGAAAGAATGCAGTGCTGATGTCAGAAGTGACCAGCACTGACTCTGCTGGCAAAATCTAAGCCAAAGAAACTCATCTGTAAAGATGGGAACTATTTTTGTGAAAATTATCTCTGCAAGGTGTTTGCCAGCAGAGAGAGGTGCCTGCCATGGTGGCAGCTGCAGCCCTCAGTGCAGCTTTCCTGCTTGCAAGAAACACTTCAGCACACCCACAGTGCTGGAAGTAACATCTGCAAGCACATTTGAGTGCAGCCCTGGGTAATCACTCATTTCCCAACCCAGGTCTCTGTCTGAAGGCCTTGGTGGTCATGGAAATGCATGAAAAAACTATTTCTTATAGAGAAATCTCCATAGACCAAAGAAGTCTCCTCTCCCAAGTAAATTGGTGAAAAACTATTTTTGAGATGGTAAACTGAGTAAGTTGTTTTCTGTATGGTTTCAGTATGAAAGAAAAGAAGGGGGGAAGAAAAGTGATCTAAAGTTTTATTCTGAGGGTTTTTTTCTTACAGTTTCTAGTAATAAAGTTTCTCCTTATAGCACTTAAAGTTAAGCTTGTTTTATCTTCCTCCTAATCCTATCTCACAGCAAAAAGAAATTCAAATTAATAAATCAAAACCACTACAACCAACAGCTTTCCTTACAAAGGAACACTGGATGGGCCAGCAGGAATAACCCTCACCTTCACCTGCAAGGTGAGCCCCCAGGGGAACAAGGTTCAAAATCACCCCCACAAGGTCAGGAGGGAGAGGAGGATGTGCAGGTAACTGCAAAGATCTGGAGGAGTGAGGGATCCTGTCTGAAATATGTGTTTGCCTTCTAAAGCCACCTGGGATATCTCCCATGCCTTCATCAAACTGAAGCATCTGTGGCATATTTAAATAAGGAGTTAGCTCCTTATTTCTACTGAAAATCTCTCTGGGCCAACAAAGAGATAAAAATCAACCATAATAATTTTTTAAAAAGTATTTTCATATAGACTGTGTCATAATGAGGGATGTACCATGCCTATGAATTTATTAGACCTGAATAAAACCCACAAATGCAGATTTTCTGAGGATACACTGACATGTGCCATTCTAAGTGGTTCCAGAGCTGCTCTCAGGGTGTGTGGATCATATTCCATTCCTCAATTTTAGAGCAGGGGTAAGGAAGGCTGGCTTAGCTTCCCAAACCTCTGGGTGCTTCCCAGAGCTGATCCTGCCTCTTGGGATCTGTCAGGGAGCTCAAACAGCACAGACTACAAACCACTCACATTTATTTTATATGTGGGATCTGTGGTCCCAAAATGTGCACTAACACTCTCCTGAATTCCAGACCTGGGCACTCATTCTGGATAAAGGAAAGTGTGATCAGGATGGCAGAGCCCAGCTGGAACCTCATCTCCCCTCCTACCCCAACACTGAAAAGCTGCAGCTGCAAACAGAGACACAGAGGAGAACTGCAGTGGGGACTGAGCCCTGTGCCCAGGGGGTCACAGAGGGGCTGCCACCCTCTGCCCTGTCACCCAGAGCACACACTGTGCCACCCTGGCAGAACCTGACACACAGCCAGAGGCACTCCCAGACCCCCTGGCACAACCCACAGGGGGCTTTCCATGCTGGCCCCTCTGGTGCAGCACCTCCACACCTCCCAAAAAGCCTTTTTCATGCAGAAGGGAGGGGGCAGAGCCACCCCAACACTGTGTGAACTCTGCTGGAACCCTGCAGCCTGCTGTCCATTGCTGACCACTCTCCATTCATGCTGATGAGCACAGAAATCCCAGCCCTGACTTTCCCAGAGTTAAGGGAATGCTCAATACCTCAGTACCCCTCTGGACCAGACCCAGTGGATGCTGCCTTCTGAACTGGGAACTCAGGGTCACACTGAAAGAGGAGGAGGGGAGCATTAAAAATAAGCCGTGCACCTCCAGACTCTGCAGCTCTCACTGCTGCTCTGGGGCTGTCTCTGTACAGAGCTGGGCAAGGCACAGCACCAAGGATGGGAAAAACAAGCCCAGCCATTCCAGAAGGCAGAATTTCAGTCAGCCATGACTCAGGAGAAGCAGGTGCCACCCACTGCAGTGGCCGGGCCGCGGAGGGGGCAGTGATGCCGCGCTGAGTCAGGAGCCACCCACGTCCTTCTTGCTTCCTTGAGGGTGCCAGGCTCAGCCTGTCCTGAGCCCAGGAGCTGTGACAGGAACAGAACCCTGTGCTGCCCCAGGGACACCCCCCTGCACAGCTCTGGGTGGCTGCAGGGAGTGACAGCAAATCCTGAGCTGTCACAGCCAGGTCTGAGGAGCTCTGTCCCTTTGTGTCACACTGAGACACAGAGCTGGGGTCACCTCAGTGGGACACAGGGGTGTCAGATCACAGCTCACCTGCTGCTATCAACACCACAGCACACCAGCACCAGCATCCTGCACTGCCCTCCCACCTTCTCCATGGGTTCCAGGGCTGGGAGGGGCCCTGTAAAGCCCAGACAGGAGAATGAGGCTTCAAAAGCCTCTCCCCAAGCACCAGCACAGACACCCAGCACAGCCTGGCTGCTGCTCATCACCATCTCAATGCAGCAATTGGGCTGTCAGCCCCAGTGCCAGCTTTTGTAGTTCATACAGGAATTGCAGGGCTATCTAATCCCAGATCATACACTGCAGCCAAAACCTAAAACGAGAAGGGAGGCAACGAGCCAAACCAGGGGCACATGAGATAAAAGCATGAAAAGAGCAAGCAGAGGCTGGAATTTGCTATGAGCACAAAAATCCCTCTGTCACAGCGTGCTCCCCACCCCAAGCATGTGGATTGTCCTTCCTCAGGGCTCTCCACATCCTCTTCTGCACGTGCAGCCAACAGCCACCGTGCCCTGAAACCCACTTTGCACTGGCAAGCCTGCCCACAGCATGCCCTTAGCTATGTCCTTACCTTCTTGCAGAGAACCATCTGGTGATCAAAGAGGAAGAAAACTCGCTGCTGGTTCCGTCCATAAGGCTGGTAAATCCAGGACATCTCTCCCGTGTAGATCAGCTCCGAGCTGCGGTCCAAGATATCGTCCCCCTGCAGGGCACAGGGAGCCAGGCTGAGGCAACTGCTCTCACAAGTTTGTCTTTGCACCACGGGGAGAAGCAGCAATTCAGTAAGATTTTGGCCCTTCTGCAGCTCTCAAAGCTACCCCACCTGATTTCAGACCAGAAAGTGGGATTGGGGGATAATTCTGAAGGAGGTGTGGATGCTTGACACAAGGTCACTACAGCTCCATTGCAATGGGGAAAGAGCTGCCCCAGGCACTGTCCCCACTCCCCTCTCCAGGTGCCCCCAGACCCCTGGATCTTGCTGCAGGTGCTGGTGGCATCAGGAAAACAAAGCCCCTCCCTCCTGCCCACCCCAGAGGCACTTTGGATTCAGATTCCCTGCATGCCCTCCCTTTAAAACAGCACCCCAAAGCACTTCCCCTCCTGAAATCTCCAGCCAGCTACAAAAGGGGACACACTGGGATATCAGCTCTCCATCTCTGAGGCTCAGCCCTCTGGATTGCTGCCCCTCTTCTCACCCATCCAGGCACTGCCAGTCTCTTCTCCTATAGCTCATTAGAGCTGCCCAGCTCCAAAATCCTGTCAGGAGCACCGTGGCTCCTGTGGACCCCCCAGCTGGCCAGGCCTCCCTGCTGGCTGCCAGTGCCCTCACCCTTCCCTGCCTCCGGCGAACGCTTGTTTTCCTCTCCCGAGTTTTTTTTTTAAGGATTCATGAGCAGATGGTCTTGAAAACACAGAGCTCTCTCTCCCACTCTCAGAGAGAACAAATGCAGTCACCCTCCACTAATTGGAATGAGCTGGACTTTTTAAAAAGTTAATTAAAATCTATTTATTAAAAAAGGGTGAATTCACCACCACCTGCCCTGTGGGCATCTCGGCAGAACACAGTGGAAGGAGGCAGGATGGCTCCAGCTGAAAGGTAAGGAGCAGAATTCAGGAGCAAGAGAGAGAAGAGCTTTTCTTTTTTTCTTCTTTTTGGCTGTGAACTACTGCAGCTCTGGCTTTGATGCCAAGCTGGAACTGATTTCTGGGACGGGAGCATCCCAAAAATCCCAGCAAACAGCTTGTCAAGGTTCAGCCAGCTATGGGGGCACCTAGCTAGACACACACTTGTGGTGCTGCTCACACTGGCAGGTGCCAAGGCAGCCAGGAGTCCCCCCCAGCCCTGATTCTGTGGTGAGGATTTCCAAGTGCTGCTCAGGTAAATGTGTAATTAACCTCTCAGCATTGATTGGGAGCCCTGTGTCCCCAGGCCCTGTGACAACAGCAGCTTCATTAAGTCACTGCATCACCAAGCTGCAGCACACACTCCCAAATCGCCTTAGCCAGGGCTTTATCCACATCCCTGCCTCACTCCTGTGCCTGTGCTGCCCCAGGGGCTAATGAGGGGTGACTTCCCAGGGCCACTGCCCACAGGGATGGGCTGGGATCACCCAGCAGGGTCCTGCTCCAGCCTGGCCAGAGCCTGGGACTCAGTGATGCTGCCACAGCTCAGGGGGACACGAGCCCCAGAATGAAAACACAGCAGCTCCAGGAATTGTGAGCTGGAATTTCCTGCCTGCACATGAGCTCACATGAAGAAGATTCCCACAAGCCTATGGATGGGAGCTTTAGGAGAGGGGGCGAGCTTAGGAGAGACTGGTTGCTAAAAATAGAAAGCCAGCTTTGTCTTTTACTCCTGTGGTAGCATCTGAAGCCTGAGGACACACAGAGGGCTCTGTAAACACTTCTACTTGATTAGCTGAATCCAAACTGTGTAGTCCCTGCAAGCAACATAACCCAAAAACATCCAGATCTGAAATGATGGGGTTTGTATTGCATTTCCTATGTGGGGAAACAATTTCTATATCCAGTCTACAGGCCAGAAATAGCTCATTTCCCACTTGGGGTGAGCAACTTGGGAAATACAGATTGCAAAGAGTTTGGGACTGGCCCGTGAGCAGTGTGGCCATGGCCCTGCCCTGCTCCTCCAGCCTGGAGCCTCTGAACCCCCAAAGGCTTTTCTTGTCCTGACACAGCTGTTCCTCTCTGAAGAGCACAAATTGTCTCCTCCTGGTCCCCACTGAGGGCTCAGGGTGGGGGCAAGGAGGGATCTTGGCTTTTCAGCTCCACTGCCACCGTGCTCCCCCAGCACACCCCAACCCTGCTCCAGCCAGACTTCCCCAAATGTCTGACCCAGCCCTACACCTCCACATCTGTACAGAACCAGGAAAAAATTTCCTTTTCTTCTCCATCTTTTTCCAACTCCCACAGAGGCTGGATCATCTGTATCCTTCTGTGAGTTAAGATAAACCCTGCTGAAAAAGGAAGAGGCTGAACTCTGAGTTGCTCTGAGCTGGCAGACAGAGCACTGACCAGTTCAGCAGAGCACAGCAGCGGAGTGGCCAACAGAAGCCCTGACTCCTGATGCCTTTTCTAACCTGACTTCTGTCCCATAAGCCTCCAAAAAACCCTCCCCAGACACATCCAGGGTTTTCAGTGCAGCATCCAGAGGGCAGCCCAAGGAAAGCTGACTCCTCTCTTCTTCAGCAGGCAGAGCCCAGTCGTTGGTGAGCAGTAATGGGAGCACAAGGTCACCCAGATCTGGGCTGGATGGAGCTCCCTGCAGCCCTGCAGTGACACACTGAGTCCCCAGGCCACTGCTGACTGTGACAGCACAGGCTCAGCTCTGCTGCTGCTGCTGCAAAGATGTGGATCCCCAGCTCTGCAGTGACCACCACGCTCTGTAATGGGCAGGGAGGAACCAAAGGGGTTCAGGAGTGTCAGGAAAAAAATGCAGGATATTAAGGAAGGCTTGGCACGGAGAGCTGCTCCCCTCCCCAGAGCCAGACACTTCCCTGGGCTTGGCAATGCTCAGAGCCCACTGGAGCTGCTCCCTGCCCCCTGCCCACCCCACCACAGCCCTTTGCTGTCCCTGCTGGGCACCAGGAGGGGATCTGTGCCCTTTGCCAGCTCCCAGGGAGCCAGCAGGGCTCTCCCGTGCCTGACACCGCTGTTCTGCAATTAGAGACTGACAGGCTGATTAGCACCCGGGGCTACACTCACATCACACAAAGGAACACCAGCAAAATGTCCTTTTCAACAGGCTCAGTTTTGATACCTTCTGTTGCTGGGGGGGAGGAAAAATAAACAAAAAAAAGGAAGGAGAAAAAAAAGGAAGACTCTGTTTTAGTCCCTGCCATGGCTTTTTCCCCAGAAGGATTTCTCAGCAGGCTGTCCTCACTTTGGAGGTTACAGGCAGCTTCTCTTCATGGCACTCTTGGATTCACTAAGGCAGGATCAGGCTGAGGCCAGTGATTATAGATTACATAATTAAGGGCAGCAAGTCTTGATTTAAAGGACCCGTAAATAACAGGAATGAGAAGAAATTTAAAAGGACAATGCTCATTAAATTTCTCAAATATATATATTTCTCCCTTCATGGAAATTTAATACTCTTGGAAGCTGCCATAGTGGCAGCCCATGGGAATCTTTGGTAGAAATACCCAAATATCTACACAAACCAAAGGAATGTGTTTAAATAGCAAATTCAAACCCATCCAGGCTGATGACCAAGGCTCTGCCCTGTGCCAAACATTTCCCTGTTGGGGATGGGGGACCTTCAAATATTTCCTCCCAGGGACAGGAGCCTCACCACCTCCCTCCTGATAGAAAAAACTGGGCTGAAAGGGAGGGAAGTGTTGCTGGAGGGATCCTGAACTGCTGCAGTGATTGCTGCTTCATTTTGTTTTGATGTGGTTCAAGAGCTGTGTGAAAAGGCATAAAATTGAGCAATTCCAGGTGTGCTGAGGCACAGACCTGTTTTCCATCTCCACACCATCCACACAGGGCACTCAGGGACTCACAGGATCCATGTGGGAATCAGGAGAGGGATCAGGAGCAGAGGGGGAGGCAGGGATGCACCTCTGAGCAGTGGCACAGAGCTCCAGGGACTCACAGGATCCATGTGGGGATCAGGAGCAGAGGAGGAGGCAGGGATGCACCTCTGAGCAGTGCAAATACAACCCTGCCCACGCTGGGGCTGGCAAGGGCTTGGAAATAATGGAAATAATCTCTTTTAATCCTGCTCTGTGTGTGTGTGTGGAGCTATTCCCACCAAGCTTGGAGGGCTGGAGCTCCCTCAGAGGGCAGGGACAGGGAAGGGAGGAGCAGCCAAGGCTGCCCAGGATGCTCTGGCTGCCCCCTTTGAAGGCAGCTCTGTGTGCTGCTTTGCCTTGCTGCCTTTAAATGTCACTGGTTTGATCTGAGCGTGTTTCACTCCACGATGCTGAGAGGGGGGAACGGAGCTGGAACATCAGGGAACACTTCAGAACTGAAAGGGCTCGCTGGGAGGTGGTGGAAGCCCCAAATTCTGAGCCATTAGCAGCTCAAAGGACAAAAGGCACTGGAGGACTGGTGTGGGCAGCACCTCCCTGGCTCTGTTTAGGCGCTGGGAATTCAGGTTACAAAATAAAGAAGTGAGTCACACGTGGCAACAGACCAAGCCAGGCTTCTCAGTCAAGCCCACATTGCCACAAATTACACAGAACTCATCTCAGAGTGACTGGGATTATTCCTGATTTACAGCAGACACCGAGATCAGACTCTTCCCTTAAGATTCTGCTCAGTCATTACTCGTCTAAAGATGCCAAAGCTGCCAATAATTCCTTAAGTCTTCAGGCCTGCCTGTCCCTTGTGCCAGGCCACCCTTTCCTGGTCCCACTGGCAATTTAAACAGATCCTGCTTGCAGGGTTTCTTGGGGAAAACCTCTGGTTTTGGTTAATTCAAGGATATTTGCAGTTTTCAAATATTCACCCTGAAATTCACCACGCATGGGATAAAATATTTATCCCATGGAGGGATAAAAATGGTTCCTAAACCATGGGATTCAGTAAAACCCCTGTGCTTAAAGCAGCTTGGACATGCCCTTACTTTTCCTGTTTGTTTTAGCATTCCCAACACCACCTCTCCTTGCAAGAAAACCTGCACACATTTTATATACAAGAACATTTCAAATATTCCTTCACATTTTGTTTGGTTGGGAATTTTTCCTTCTTCTTTAAAAAAATCTTTTTTCCACCATCTCCTTGCAAAACATGGGTAAATTTAGAAACAAAAATGCAACTCCAGAGCAGAGAATCAGCATCATCAGTCTCAAGATGCTGAGGAAAAACAGACATTTCTCCAAATGAAATATTTCCACATGCTGAAATCATTCACTAAGTGCCAACGCAGTGGGAATTTGGGATTAGCTCTATCTTGTGCCCTGCCTGGATTTTGGGTGGAAAAAGACTGAACTGGTCATTTTTTATGCCTGGTTCCTGTTTTCTTGTGCTGGTTTTGTGCTGTGCCTGTGCTCTGCAGCCACTGGGATGGACAGAACAGGAACAGAAAGCTCTCAGAGCAGGAGCAGGGCCAGGAAAGCTGGGAATTCCAGCTGGGGGTTCTTCCCTCTGCTCAGAGAACTTCATATAGGCCTCAAAAAACTCTCAGTCAATTAATAGAGTCTTACACTAAAAGTCCACATAAAAACCTCACATTAAATCAATTAACAAAAAAAGCTCCCAATAATAAACCATAAAATCAAGCAACAATCCTACCTGAAAACGTATCTCAAATATCAAAAAACCCAAAAAAGCCTCATACAAATCCAACCCACTGAAGTTCCAAAAAAAATTTATACAAAAGTAAAACAAAGAGTATAAGTCATTCACTTCTTTCATAAATTGTCTAACTGAAGTAATAAAAAAATGCAATAATGAAATAGCACATCCCCATCTATTTCAAAACCTCACTTTTACAAATACCAATAATAAATACAAATGTGTAATTAATACCTTGCCTAATCCACAGCCAACCCTGCCTCAGATAATAAAAGCATACAACAAAGTAAATACTCCTCAACATTTAACAATGAAGTTGCAGTGCAGCACTGACTGTCCAACCAGAAATTACCTGAAACCATGAAGAAGAAGGAAGAGGAACACCAAAAAGAGACACCCAAACCCCTCCATCCTGTCCCATACCTATCACTACATTATAAAAACTTCAAATTAAAACCCTTCACCATGTGAAATCACACACTTTTATTTAACTGCACACCTGTGATTTTAACTCCATCACTCAAATTTGGGACCCCTCTCCAAGGGCTCAGGTCCAAAGCAGTGTTCTGCAGGGGGTCAGTGCCAGAAAGCTCAAAAATCCCAGATTTCTGGGCTCCAACATGGCAGCACAGCAAACACCAACTAGGAGCTTGTCAAACTGGAAATGTCCCTTCTCCACAGCCTGGAGGGGCTGGGGACCCTCCTGCACCCCAAAACTGCAGAGCAGACAAAGCTCTGAGCCCTCAGGGGCTGGGTGAGGAGCCAATCCCGGTGTTCCAGGTGCTGGGGCCATTCCTGCTGCCCCCAAGTGGGATTTGGGGTCTGCAGTGCCTCAGAACACCTGCACACATCTCAGCACATCCAAGCACTTCCTGAAGATCCAATCTTTTCATTTCTCCCACTCTCTTCCTGCATTACACTGTGGCTCACTTCTGGGTATTTTGGGTTTCTGTGCATCCTTCTGCTGTTCCATGGACAGCTGTGGAGTGGGGGCTGGAGCTGATGATTCAGAACTGCTTTAGAGGAAAGAATCAAGCAGTAAATTCCTCTGCTGGGTCCAGCCCTCATCCTCTACTTTCTCATCAAAGCTCTGTGACTCTTCTCAATCCAAAATGCAGAATAAACAGGGCAAGGAGGGTGTTTTCCTTTGACACCATCAGATTTCTGAGAGGACCAACAGCAGGCTTTGCTGTGTTATGAGAAGCTGAAGGATGTTGCTGCAATAATGCACTCAAAATTTGGAATAGCTGAAAAAAAGCCTGGAAGAATAATTTGGCAAGTTCCTGAGGATAGGATGGAGATAAAGAATGGGTCCTGCTAAGCAGGAATGAATTATCAAGGATAGGGCTAAATAAAAATGAATTATCAACTGAGCTAATGGAAGAGAAAAAGCAACTGCAATTCCACAGATCCTGTGTGGAGGTCACCTTGGCTTCCCTCTCACACATGAATATTCACTGGCTTGGAATGGATCTGTCCTAATTTAAGATTTATTTACAGCAAGGGTCTCAGAGCTCCTCACAAATGACCCCCATTAGCTCATCCCATGGGCTGAGCATGGAGCTGATGCTCCTGTGCCTCCTGCAGAGCAGTTTCCTCATTCTGGAAATGAGTCTTGGTGGCAGTGAGAGATGTTCCTGAGCAGTAAAACAATCAGACACATCGTCTGTGCTCTCTGCTCTGCCAGCCAGCCACAATCCCAGCTCTGATTGCTGCACTGATGTGCTTTATTATGTGCTTTATCACCACATCCAGGGTTAAACCCAGCCTCCATCACAGCACTGAAACTAATTCAGGAAGGAGGACACAGGTGATGCACCTGTATTTGTCTCCCTCTCCCTGCAGCCTTCACAGATCTTTGCCAGAAATAAAATAATTAAAGGATTAACGCCTCTTTCCCATACACAGTGTGATCCCAATGACTGGAATGTGGAGTTATTCCAGACTTCACAAGTGAGGAAGCAGAAAGGCTGCTCCATCACTCTGATTATCTCCTTGCTGAACACATGGGCTGATGACAACAGCGAGAGGATTTACAGAAACGTTTGTCCTCAATCTGCTGCAAACCCTATTTACGGATTACTTCCATACAATGATTTTTTAAAATCAGGGACAAAAAGAAAGGGAGAACATAATTTTAGTATGGCTTTTCTTCCAAACACATGGCACACATGTAGAGACTGAAGGCCTGCTGGTGAGGAATCCTTCTGCTGACTCTGCCTTCCCTGAGCCTCTCAGCTCCTTAATTACACCATCACTACACACAGGGCTGCTTCAGAAATATCTTTAAGTGGGATGTCATTTATAAAATGCAAATAGCATCTCCAACTCCAGTTTAACAGTTTTCCAGTCATAAAGCAACCACCAGAAGGATTTTCTTCATTTTCTTAACCTCTTCAATTCCCAGGGCTTTTTTCTGTCTTTCCCTTTTTCCTCCCCAGTGGCTCAGCACAGAGACAGAACGCACACAGAGTTTGCTCCAAGTCTCACCTACCACCAGCACTGCAATCACAAAAGTCCCTCCAGGTTGGTAGTGATGAAGTTGGACCCTGAATTTTTTTAGGGCACCATTAATATTTAAGCACCACCCTGAAGTCACCATTGTGCCTTCTCCACCCCAGGCTTAACCCCAAACTGGGCAAAATGAACAATGGGGTCTCAGATAATTGAAGACCAGGCAGGAATTTGCCCTTGCCAGGCTGCCAGGCTGCCAGGCCAGGCTCACTGTACCTCCCAGTCCAGGACAGAGGCCTGCCACTGAGCTATCTTGTCGATGTTCTCCAGCCTCCTCTTGCGCTCGTTGATCTGCAGGGTCACGTTCCTCATGACGGCGAGGGCAGCAGCCACGTACCTGTAGTCACTGCACACAGAGGGAAAGGCCATCAGAGGCAGCAGGACATCCCAGGGTCTGCCACAACATCACCAGCCCAAGGGGACACGGGAAAGAGTGGGAAAATCCCCCCTGTGATGGGATTTTTCCATCTGGATGGTCACTCGATGGAAACTGGAATGGGGAGCCCAGGCTGGCCTCCACCATCAGCACTGGTGAGGCTTTGCAGCCTCAAGGTGCCCAGCTGAAGAGCATCCCAGAGGCAGGCTGAACACTTTTACAGCCTCTGCCTTTGGGATTTTTCTGGTTTTAAAGTGGGCTTTTAAAAAGGGTTCATCCAGAGCACCTTCCAAGCCACTCCCAGAGCGGTGACCCCATGGAATTCACTCTCACTGCAGATCTCAGGTGAGCAAATCAAGAAACTCCTTTTGTTTTTTCTTTTTCTTTTTCCCCCTGCATGGCCCTGTGAGTGCAGTAACACAGAGTGAGAACAGGCTCCTGCCAGGGCCACTGAGGATGATGATCAGTCTTTTCAAAAAGTGATGCTGAAATCAATGCCATTGATTCCTGCCCTGTGCCTGCTTTTCCATTCCAAGGAGCTGCAAGGTTCATTTCCATTGGGAGCACAGGCAAGGCCAGCTGCCACAACACCACCACAAGGAATTATTAACTTAAGGGCTGCTATTGATTGCTGACTAATGAGAAAAACTGCCATCTTGGGCAGCTGCAGGGGGAAAGGCTTTATTGATTATTGCTAAGGATTGTGCTGGTGACAGCTAAAAGAGGGGTGAATGCTGGGAATTAGATCCCCTCTCCATGTGCTCCCAACAGGATAAATACTCAGAAACAAACACACTGTGATACACAAAAAAATATTATTTGCTCTTCTGGCATCCTTGCTCGGATGAAATCTTGAGCTGAGTTTTCATTTTTTTCTTAAATTCTCACATCAGAATTCTAGGTGTGGTTTAAAATAATCCCACAGATTGCAGGACAGCAAGACTGGGCCTTCAGCAAAATAAAGGAAAATAGAGGATGGGCTGCCTGATGTATCCATCAGAGAGAGGTGTGGGTGGGAAGGGACCTCAAAGCCCATCCAGTGTCACCCCTGCCATGGTGACACCTCCCACTGTCCCAGGGTGCTCCAAGCCCCAGCCTTGGACATTCCAGGGATGGAAGGGGTCGTGCTACACAAGGAGTAACTTCCTGTGCCTCCCTTTGTGTGAGGGAGCCTTGCAAGGGGGACATCAGGCTGGCCTGGAGAACATCCATGAGTTCTCTTAGGGGAACAGGGAATTCCCTATGGCCAAGAGGGATCTGGAGAGGCAGGAGAGGTGCAGGGCTCCCAGACAGTCACTAATGATCCCCCAGCAGTGATGCTCAGAAGGGAGGGCACTCCCTGGCAGAGTCTCTGACACTCCCAACCCCAGCTCCCTTCTGCTGTGGGAATGCTCAGGATTCCAGCAAGCTGCACTCAGGACCTTCCTACATTTAATTCATATGAAGCTGGAGTAGATCTTTAGGAGGTGAAGAGATGTGAGAAATCCCACTGAAGCAGGCTGCAGACAGGCAGCAGCTGGAGGGAGGCAGGCTCTGAGCTCAGCCCCATCCTGCTCCATGCAGAGTGGGATGGTGCCAGCCACTCATCCTGGGAATGCTAATTCCCCAATTCCAGGGAGAAAACCCCAGCAATGTTTTCCTGTCACGCTGTAATGAAGAGAAGACTCAGCACTGAACTTTTTGGGCTCCCAGCCCACGTCTGTGGCAGAGCTGGCAAAAACTTAGAAGAGAAAAAAACAACAGAAGCAGAGCATTTGGCCACGAGGCAATAATAGGATCCCATTAACCATGAGATGAAGGTAAATAAATGGTTTGTCAATTCTATTGGGGCTGCAGTGGCCACTTCCCAGTGCTCCATCAGAAGCCAAGCCAAGGTCCTTGCCAAGCATCACATGCTAGCTCTGGGGAGCATGTTCTGGATTCTGGTTTCAGCATTGTCCTGACCTGCTGCAGGGAAAATCCACAGCTCTGCAGCTGTGGTGGGAGTGAAAAGGAAGAAAAAAAGGGAAAAGAGGATCATGTTCCTCCATCAGATGAAGCTCACATCCCTGCTTTCCCTGGGAATCCTGTGGTTTTCTATGTTTTGCCTCACTCCAGGGCTGGGATATGCAGCCACAGGGTTTCTCCCTGTGCTGTTACAGCTTCAGGGATTGCTCCTCCTTAAGCAAGGGGAGCAAACCTCACCCTGCCTCCCTCCCCAGAGCATGGAGCAGCAGGAGAAAGGGAGTGTCCATGGCAATCCAGGGACACAGAGCTCCCAGGCTGAGTCACCCAACTGCTGCTGAACCACAGCAGAGCTCCCAAGGCTCCTCAGAACATAGCTCTGTGTGATTATTTAACACCATGGTGAGTTTAAAACATCCCAATGGGAACAGGAATGTGCTCCCAAAATAATCCCAGCCTGCTGTTAGCACACTGCCCACATCCCCTTTGCTATGGCTCCCAAGTAACTCACAGAGGGTCATTTTAAACACCCTCCTGTTGGGAAGCCACATCTGAGCTCCCAGGCTGTGCTGAATCCTCACACGGCTGCTGAGGGGAAAACCCACAGCCTGTGGGATCCCAGAGCTGCTTTCTGGTACCCTGAGGTTCCCAGAATCCATTCCAAGTTTGATTTGGAAAGGCAGGAATTGGATCTGAAGCCAAAGGCTCATCCAAATTGGTGATTTTGGGCATCTGGCTACCTTGAATCACTCAGACTTGTGGGTCAGGTTGAAGCAAATCAATGCTCACATCACACTTCTGCTCTTCTAGAGCTGGGCTTGGGAAAAACAAGCTGTCAAACACTTGCAGAAGTTTTTGAAACATCTCTGGCCTTTTCTATTCTCTCTTACTTTTAAATGGGTTTTGGAAAAAGAAAGAAAATTGGCAGGGCAGGAGCAAAACTGCTTTTACAGGGCCTGATTTTTCTTCCACCTTATTTTCACAGCAGTAAATCCCAAGTGGTATCACAGGCAGTGCTCCTGATTCACCCTGTCAGGCAGCCAGGCTGATTGTCCTCAGCAGCAGCAAAAGAGATCCTGGAAATTTTGGGAACTGCCAGTGCTCCTCTGAACCTAAACCCCACAACAAAACCAGAGACAGGACTGGGCCGAAAAGCTGAGCAGGTCTGGAGCTCTCCCCACATCAGGCTCCAGTTGCAGATCCTGGCCCTGTACTTGCTGTGTGCCCAGGTTCTCCCTGGGAGCAGGGAAGGAGCCTCTCAGATCACTGAATGCTAATTAGGTAATTTTTCCAGTGTAACTGGTAGCATCACAAAGTACATCCAAGGGTAATTAGTTCACATGTCTGATTAGAGCAGAGCTGAGTGTGTCTCCATCGAGAATTGCTGCTTTGAGAAGACTCAATGTCTGCTGACCCTTTGTCCTGCTCCTGTTTATCCAGGATGTCACAGGGACAAGAGCTGGACAGAAAATTCTAAACCCTGGGTAGGAAGGAGCACCGGACAGAAAACCCCAAGCTCTGTGTAGGAAGGAGCCCTGGACAGAAAACCTCAAACCTATATGGAAAATCTCAACCTTTGTGTGGGAAGGAGAAGTGGATAGAAAGTACCAAGTCCTGCTTTGGACAGAAAGCCCCAACCCCTGTGTGGGGAGGAGCAGTGGACAGAAAACATCAACCCTTGGGTGTGAGAGAGCCCTGGACAGAAAGCCCCAATCCCTGTTGGGAAGGAGCCCTGGACAGAAAATCTCAACCCCTGGGTAGGAAGGAGCACTGGACATAAAACCCCAACCCCTTTTGGGAAGGAGCCCTGGTTAGAAAGCCCCAATCCCTGCTGGGAAGGAGCCCTGGACAAAAAGCCCCAATCCCTACTGGGAAGGAGCCCTGGACAAAAAGCCCCAATCCCTGCTGGGAAGGAGCCCTGGACAAAAAGCCCCAATCCCTGCTGGGAAGGAGCCCTGGACAGAAAACCCCAATCCCTGTTGTGAAGGAACCCTGGACAGAAAGCCCCAATCCCTGCTGGGAAGGAGCCCTGGACAGAAAGCTCCAATCCCTGCTGGAAGGAGCCCTGGAGCCCATGCCTGCTGAGCTACCTGTGCTCCTGGGCCGTGTACTTGAGCAGCTCTGCCAGCTGCAGGGGGTACTTGCAGATCTTCTGCACGGGGGTCAGCAGGAAGCCGTCGATGGCAATGTCGATCATCTGCTGCAGCAGGCGGCACGCCTCGAAGAAGTGCTGGTACCTGCTGTCCTTCATCAGCTTGGAGAGCTCCATGCACGCGTCCAGGTGGTTGTTACAGTACTCAGAATAGATCCAGAAGCCGTCTTGCTGTGAAGGGACAAAGAGGAGGACAGGTCAGGCAGAGATCTGGCTGATCGACCCCACAGCAGGGCTGGGAAGGGCAGGTCAGGTGGGATATGGGGAGAAATTCCCCCTACAAGGGTGGGGAGGGAATTCCCAGAGAAACTGTGGCTGCCCCATCCCTGAAGTGTTCAAGGATGAGCTTGGAGCATCCTGGTCTATGAAGGTGTCCTGCCCACAGCAGGGTCTGGAATAAAATGATCTTCCCAACCCAAAGCAGTGTGGATTTCTGGGAAAGCACAGCCCAAGCAGGAGAAACGACAGACCCTACAATGCTTCTCCTGTTTGGAAGAGGTGCTGAGAAAGGAGGGACTGCAGAGAGGGACCTGCACTGTGCCACATGGCCGAGCTCTCTGCAGGTACAGGTTGTTAATGTGAGCCTGCACAGAGCTGTGCTTGCTCTCAGCTTCAATTGTGCAGGAAGGGCTGGAAAGGCACAACCCAGCAGAGCTCTGGCTTTTGCTAAGGTAAGAGGAGAACCTTGTTATTTCCAGAGCTCTTTCCCTGAAAGATCCTGAAGCACCTAGCAAGTCTTTGGGGGCTGGGTATGTTTGAAATTCCCTTTACCAGGGGAACCCAAGGCACTGGGTGGATTTCCCCAGGAATAGAGCCCCAGAAAAAACTAAAAACAAACAAAAAACCCACTCATACGTGTGCCCCTCCACCTTTTGGACTGCTCTAACAAGTTTTCAGGTGTCTGTTTTGTTGGAATGTCCTTTTTCTGCCTTCATTGACCACAGATTGTCACCTTTAACTTGGGCTTGATTCATCTGGGCCACACAGACAAGGCAATGAAAAGGCAGAGATTTCACTGGGAAGGAGATGGGCACAGCCCAGCACCACAAATTCACTCTAAGACAGCCCAGAGATAAAAGTCTGAGCTGTGGCCAATGCCCTCCAAAGAAAAGATACATTCTATTTAGCCAAGACATGCCTGCCCAGCAATTTCTTCCCAGTCCCTGAGGGTCCAAACAAGCTGATTCTCTGGGAACAGGGGCCCAGTGTCCTTCCCATCCCCACAGCTGACCCAGCCATGCACTGACAGCTCTCCCTTCCTGAAGAAAATGAGGAACAGGATGCTTTGGAGATCCCTAAACAGGATCTTTAAATCCTCACCCCTTGGTTTCCCAAATGGCTAAACAAGGATAATTTATCAGGAGTTTATCAGCCAGCTCTCAGCCCCTGTCTGGTGACAGGCAAGTGTCAGATCTTCCTCCAAATCACAGCAGCAATTCTTGCTATTGTCACTATCAATGAATTGACAGCACAGCCTCAAGTCATGACATTTGAGCTACTGATTCTCAGCAAGATTTCATACATCTTCCCAGCACAGAGGTGCAATGTGATGCTGCTTTTTGCAGGCTCTGGTAAGAACCAGCCATGTTAACACCTCATGCACCTTCTCAGAGGAAACCTCAGTGAGAGACCCAGGGATGTTTAGAAGATGCTGTGAAATTCTTTAGGGATGTCCTGCTGAAGTTTCAGGAATGTTTATCAGGAGTTTCCCTGAAATGTGAACTATTGCCCTGACACAGCCTAGGAGCTGCAGTATCTGTGAGCTCTGATACTTGTGAGCTCTTTAGAGATGTCCTGCTGAAGTTTCAGGAATGTTTATCAGGAGTTTCCCTGAACTGTTTCCCTGACACAGCCCAGGAGCTGCAGTATCTGTGAGCTCTGACACCCTGCTCCCCTCTCCCTGTAGGAAAGTCTCCAGCTCCAGGGCTGGCATTCATTTGATAACTCCTGACATATTTATAACATTGGCCAATTTATCAGCTCCTGCAGGAGGTGGTTTATGGAACAGTAGGATGGGCTAGGCAAAATTTTCCAGTATCTCCTCATCCGTGTGATTCAGATGTATTGGGGGTTATCCAACTGCACAACTGCTCTGTATCTCACCAAGCACATGGAGAACATGGAGCAGTCCCTGGAATGTCACTAGAAGAGGTTCCTGCCTCCTGAGTTTTTGTCCTCCCTCCCCAGCCCAGCTCCCAGGGTCAATGCCCACTGCACTCACGTGTTCCAGGAAGCACGGCCCGATCTCACTGAGATGGGGGTCCTCGTTGTTGTACTGCTTCTCCAGGTCCCTCACAAATCCCATCTGAAATCTGTAGATGTCCTCAATGTTCCCAAAGATGATTTTCAGCTGCTCATCACTGAACATGTCCCTCCTCTTCCGGCACTGCTTTAAGTAACCCTGTGAGAGCGAGACAGAAGGGTGTCCTGGGTTACAGTGTAAAGATGTGCCCAGCAGTGTGGATTCTATCACCAGCTGTTAAACCAGCTGGGGCAGTGTTCTTTATTTTTTCACAACCCATCCTCCCTCCAGGAGATCTCTCCTGTTAATGGCCATGGAGTCCCACTGCATGGCTGATGAAATTCCATCATCCCATGGGGAGATGCTCCAGCCAGGGGGAGGGGCCAAGAATTTCCTACCTGAATAAAATCTGAGATTTGGAACACCAAGGTAGCCCTTATTCACTGATTTCCAGAGAACAAGACCTACCAGATCTTTCTACAGGATCACCACTTTAGCAAGAGCACTTAATCTGGACTGCTACCACCACCCTAACCAGTGGGGTGTCAGGTTGTATTCTGACTGTCAGTGCTTTTCTTTTGTACTATTGCATGTATTTTATTTTTATCTTTTTTCCTATTAAATTGTATTTCTGACTTGGAGTCACTGGTTTTGCTTTCAAACCATCACAAAGGGTTTACAGAGAGCAGCACAATCCAGGGGCCAGCCCCAAGGAGGTGTGTGCAGTGCTGGGTTCCTGGTCCTGCAAGCCCCAACTCCTCATGCCCAGCTCTCCTACAAGCACTGCTGCTTCCACATCCTTCTACAGAGATTGGAAAAGGCTGGTTGAGCTTGCTCTGATTTCTCCTTTCAGCCCAGCAATCAGGACAAGGAAGCTGTTTAATACCATCAATATCTTTAACATGGTATTTTGCTATATCTGTTCAATATCTTTATTGAGTGCACCCCCAACAAGTTTGATGTGCTGGAGGGTGGGAAGGTTCTGAACAAATCCACTCATCCTCCCACACTTCACCTGTCAGGATGATCATCACCAAATCACTGAATTGTTAACGTTGGAAAAGACCTTTAAGATCATCAATTCAACCACAATGATTTAGACTAGAAACTTTGCAAGGCCAAATCTCAGATGTTGCAACTGGCCTGGCTCGTTCTGCAGCGTCCTGACTGGCAAGGAACAACACAGAGGTCATCAGGAGATGACTCTGCTTACTTTGCTTGCCTTTATCATATAGGAAGGGGGAAAAATGAAGGGAAGAAAACAGCAGCAGCTCCAGTGGGATGGCTAAATTTGGGAACTCGGGATGCTTAGTCACACAGCCACGCTGCCAGCTGGTGACATGCAGCTGCTGGGCCACAATGAACATTGGAACCCTGCAATGAACTGTCCTTCAGCCTCACCACGTGGTTCCTGGCAGGAAGAGCTTCAAACATGAATGAGAAAAGCAACTCCGGCCGAGCTGGCCTGGACCCAACCTCTGCCATGTCCAGCTCAGCTCGGAGGATGCCATCACCCTGAATTTCCTGGCTTTTTCAGCTGAGAAGTTTGGGTTATAGAACACCTTCTACACTTCTAATCTAGGTCTCTCTTCCCCCAGGAGCTCCTTGATGACTCATTTCCCTGGGTTTCCCTCTCTGATTTTCCAAGGAATGGGAGCAGGCTGCTTCCCACACTGTGGGATGGTCACAGGGCAAATCCAAACTGGGGAGAAATGACACAGAGCATCTCTCCATGCAGATTTGCCTGCTGATCTCAGAACAGCCTGAGTAAAAACCCATGGAAAAAGCCAGGAAAAAGCCCTCCCTGTGCTCATGGGGCAGTGTCCCCTCACTCTGCTCCATGCCATCCTTCCTTCCCAAACACAGGAACATCTCCCAGCCCAGGGGCTGCCACTGGCTGCAATTCCCATCCTCACTATTCCCACCCTCCCTGTGCTGCTTCATCATTTCTCTGGAATCACATGTCTGGAGGAGCTGAAGCAGCACATTTCTGTGCAGGCACCTCTGAAAGCACAGGGAGAATAAAGGAATGTGAGGAGCTCCCAAGTCTCATCCTCTCTGTGTGTTTGAAGGTGCTTTCCAGCACAAGCCAGGAAAAGGAGACTGAAGATTCATCCAGAACACACAGCAGAGGAGGCTGCTGCAGAGTTTTTCCAGTAAATTTACTTCTGTTACATAAAACAATGTCATCTTCCTTCTGCTCATCCCGTCAGGTTTGCTCAGAGAAGGGATAGCTGACTGATGAGCAGATGTTGGAGAGTGTTTTTGCTCGATGAAAACCTAAAAATAGCTGCCAAACTGTCTGTCTAAAAAAGTACTTTTCCATCTAGTCCCTGAGGTATAGGCCAAAGTTGGGCAGGATTTGCAGGAGGTTAAGTGCTAAGTTTTCTTCACCCCACAGTGGGTTTAGAGAGAGCCAAAAGAGGTGGTCAGTCCATCCATCCATCCATCCATCCATCCATCCATCCATCCATCCATCCATCCATCCATCCATCCATCCATCCATCCATCCATCCATCCATCCATCCCTTCTGTTTGCCCCAGAGCAGGGTGAAGGAGAGGAGGAGGCTGCAGGCTGCAATTTCAAAGGCAGCTGTGATGATATTCCAGGTTTTTTCCTTTCTGAGCCAGCCTGGGGCTGTTTACACTGCCCTGGCAGCATCCCAGCATCACCTGGGCTGTAAACCAGTGCTCCCTGTGCAGGGCTCCCAGCACACAGGTGAGGGTGGTGCTGAAGGGCACACAACCAGAATGAGCACAGGAGCAAAGCTCAGACTGTTTGAACTGGAAAGGCATACCAGGCAAGCAGGACTTGGCTACTGGCCCACAGCAAGTGGGGGCAGTGGGGCTTTGCTGTGGTGAGGAATTCCCTCCAATGCAGCTGTTTTCCACAGGCCTTGGCTGGCACAGGGGGTTTTTACCCTGGTGCTGGCAGCTCCTGAGCTCTCTGCCTGGCCAGACTCGTGCCATGGGTGTTGGGAGTGCAATGGCACAGGAGCAGGAAGTGAAAATACATCCTGAAGCAGAGGGGAGCAGTGGGAGGGCTCTGAATCACCACCCTCCAGCACTGACCTCCCATCCTCAGGTGCCTCACTGGTATCAGGATTTGTTACTCACTGCAGCTCAGAAACAAGAGAATAACCTAGAGAATAAACTGCTAAACTCAGCACTAAACCAGGCTGAGCCCAGCCAGAGCTGCTCTGCCATCCCCTCTCACACCTCACACCCTTCATCCTTCCTGGTTCCCTAAAACAAAGAGCCCTGGGAAGAGGGGAATGCGTCAGATCAGCTCATCAGGGCTGTCTGCTGCCTGCTTGTGCTGTGGCACAAACACAGCCCTGCCCACCCCACCAGGGGTATGGGGAGCCCAGTCCAGTCCCAGCTCTCCCAGTCCAGTCCCAGCACTCCCAGTCCTGTCCCAGCTCTCCCAGTCCTGTCCCAGCTCTCCCAGTCCAATCCTAGCTCTCCAATCCCAGCTCTCCCAGTCCACTCCCAGCTCTCCCAGACCCAGCTCTCCCAGTCCACTCCCAGCTCTCCCAGTCCAATCCCAGATCTCCCAGTTCAATCCCAGCTCTCCCAGTCCTGTCCTAGCTCTCCCAGTCCAATCCCAGCTCTCCCAGACCCAGCTCTCCCAGTCCAATCCCAGCTCTCCCAGTCCAGTCCCAGCTCTCCCAGTCCAATCCCAGCTCTCCCAGTCCAGTCCCAGCTCTCCCAGTCCAGTCCCAGCTCTCCCAGTCCAATCCCAGCTCTCCCAGTCCCCGCTATGTCAGTGCCCAACCGAGGAGCTCTCAGAGCCTTCCCCAGGCCAAGGGATTGCTGTGATTAAACTGAGCTTAATGAGCCTCTCTCCAGCAAGGCTCAGCCCAAGCTGCACAGATGAGAATGGCCATCCCAGTCCTCCTCCCTGCTTGGCTGAATCCTTTCCTGGTGCTCTACCTGCAGGTAAGATTTATCCCCCCCATCCCAGTCTGCACCACACAGAGCAGAGTGAGCTTTCTGCATCTCTCCTGGCTGGGACATGCCATTAGGGGCAGTAATTCAGTGTTCCCCACTGCCCTGAACCTGGCTGCACCTCCTGAGAATCCCACCTGGCAGAAACACAGGGACATGGCTGGAGATGCAAGTTAAGGCTGATTTTGTTTCCAACAGAAAAGTGCAAATGCAGGAAAAGAAACAGTATGTGGAGAAGTGCCTGCAGTTCTTCCCTTCTCCAGTGCAAAGCTCTCTGACCGAAATAGCACATTGAAATTAAGCTCATTTGTTTCCAAATTGAAATCCCAAGGCTCTTCCATATTTGAAAAGTGTCATGGATGCTTTTTGGATGGCTGCTCTGCCTTGCTGAGAGAAAAGCAGCAAGGATGAAGGGAGGAAGACATTCCGCTAAGCACAATTCCCAAGGGGCCTCACCACATTGACTGGGCACAGGCTCACTAAATCCTAAATACTGCGAGGGATGAGCTGAAAGCCATCCCCAGACTTTGATTTCAGTGCTAACAAACTTCTGTCTCTCAGAGATAAGGACATCTCTACACACAGTGCCCAAACTCTGGCACAGCCACAAGTTCCCCTTCCCAAGCACCCAGCACCACAGGCTCTGCACTTCAGACTCAGCTCAGGGCACTAATCCTGAACTTAAGGGGATTGTGGAGGTTAATTGTAACCAAATGAACAAGAACCAGGTTGGGGATTTGTGGGGTCAGCCACTAAAGTCCACTGCTTGCTGGTTCCCTTCTTCATTCCCCATGGTGGAAACATTTTGCCCTCAGTCTCGCCATAAAAGAGGCCAATGGGGCCCATCCTGAGCCAGGGGAAATTGTGAACCCGACATGAAAGGCACAGATGACATGGGTAACTGATTGGTTTAATTACAACCTAATTTCCTCAATCACAAGTTCAAAAGTAGATGGCATTGGGTTTTAATTAAGAGGACTGCTTGAAGAATCTCAACCTCATCCTGTTTTAGTCAAAGAGCTATGGAATAAAGGTCAGGAAATTGCACTTTTGGCTAATACAAACTAAAGGAATTATCAGATCCAGCAGAAAATTCTCAGAACTGTCAATACATATTGACAGATGCTGCTCCTCCATTAGACACAGTCCTCAGACACCCAGGGACAAACCCAGCTCCCAGCCCCAGATACCTTCCAGATGTCCCTGATGTGTTTGATATAGCAGGACAGACCCAGGTGTGCCCAGGTACCTCACAGATATCCTTGAGGTGTTTGATGTAGTGGGGACAGATCCCCAGGTGTGTCCCAGGTGTGTCCCAGCCCCAGGTGTGTCCAGGTACCTCACAGATGTCCTTGAGGTGTTTGATGTAGCAGGGACAGACCCCCCCCAGGTGTGTCCCATCCCCCAGGTGTGCCCAGGTACCTCGCAGATGTCCTTGAGGTGTTTGATGTAGTGGCGCTCGGTGCTCATGATCTCGTTGATGACGTTGGCTCTCATCTGGTCGCGGTTCTGCACGGTCCTGCCCAGGCACAGGCAGTCGGCGCTGGGGTCCAGGTGCCCGTTCTGCACCTCGCTGGTTCCCTCCTCCACCCCATCCTCCTGGTTCACCCACAGCTGCAGGACACAGGGAACAGCACAGGCATTCTTCATCATCATCATCATCATTATCATTATTATTATTATTATATTGTTATTGTTGCAGGGCTGTGGGAGATGCTGGATCCAGCCCTCCTCACCCCCCAGCTCCCAGCCCACACAGCCCCACACACTCCCCATCTCTGAGATCTGCTTTGATCCCAAATATGAAACCATCCAGGGGCAGGGTGAAGCTCTGGCAAGAGTAAAATGGAGCAGCCTGAGGAAAACAGACACTGTCCCAGCTCCTGCCACCTCCAGCTGGGGTCTCTGGGAGTGGGGAGGTCCTCTGGGAGAGGGATAAGCCCTTCCCAGGGACTGACTCGGGCTGGAGATGTGGCTGCTTCAGAGATCTGAAGTGTACATCAGCTCTGGGTTGCTCCTGGAGCTCTGTACCCTCACAGGTCAGGCTGTGAAGGAGCCCTGATTCCATTTCTCAGCAGCTTTCCTCATCAGCTCACAGGGACAGCAATTCCATATCTCAGCATCCCAGGATTGGGATCCCCAACCCATGGGATCCCCAAAGCACATGGAACTCACACCCCTGAGCAAATCTCCCCAAACCTGGGGGCTGAGGGCAGCTTGGGACAGGTGCACTGGGCACTGAGAATTCTGAAAAGCAGTGAAAAAGCATCTCTGTGTTTTCAGCACACTGAAGCTTCTCCCAATATCAAATAAAAAAATCCATAGAAATTGCAAATTCCAGCTCTGTGCTGTGTGTCTGATCCAGCCTGTGCTCTGCACACACCACATGGATCAAGGGCTCCTCCTGTTACCTTTCCCCACAAAACCTAAAAATAATTCTGATTGACTCAAACTGAGCTCAGGGCAGTTTGTAAACAAACATTAAATAAAGCTTAGAGCTGACAGAAATACCCCTGTCCTTCACAGACCACCTCAGCTGTGATGGAAATGAAACAACTTCTCTCCTCAGCCTTTGAAGTCCCCAAATCCTGGGGACTTTCAAACCTAAAAATACTTTTTCCTGTGAGCAGTGGAACTGTCCACACACAGAGGCATCATTAACCTGATCTTCAGGCTTCCTTTCAGTGCTAATAGTTTTTCCTGCTTTCCCATTATTCAGTTTAAACTGGGCTTTGCACAGATTGTAAAGGGCAGTGTTCCTGTAAATTAGGGAAGCAAAAAACTCCAAACCTGCCCCTGCTCCTTCCCTGCTTTCCCAAGCAACAGCTGTTCTGCTAAAGCACCTCTTGCAGCTCCCACGTTCTGCCCTCCCACAGGGAGTTGTAAAGGCCAAAAAAACCCAAAAAAACAACCACAAAACCAAAAACCCATTTCTTTTTTAGCAGGATGTTAATGATGTTGCAAATTTGGGGAATAAAAAGGGGGTTTAAGGCCAAAAGCAACCCCAAAAAACAACCACAAAACCAAAAGCCCATCTCTTTTTCAGCAGGATGTTAATGATGCTGCAAATTTGGGGAATAAAAAGGGGGTTTAAGGCCAAAAAACCCCCCAAAAAACAACCACAAAACCAAAAGCCCATCTCTTTTTAGCAGGATGTTAATGATGCTGCAAATTTGGGGGATAAAAAAAGGGGTTTATAGGATTTCCATCAGCACTGGGAGGCCAGGCTGAGCCCTGGGTCACTGTGAGGGAAAGGAGGGAGCTGGGGATCCAATCCCACCAAATTTAGTGAGATCCAGCATGGAAACCCTCTCCTGGCATGCTGAAACAAATGTGTCTCGTTCAGAAAAACAACCCCAAAAAAGCTGAGCTAGAAAAGTGGTTAGAAAGTGCCTCTTTCAGCAAACCCACCCTGCTCTGGAACAGGTTTGGGGTCCCCTGAGGCAGAGCAACACCCCATGAACATGAGCAGTGGTGTATGCTGAAAAAGAAATAAAAATAAATAAAAAATAACTAAATAAATAACTAAAACAAGAGCTGCTGAGCAATGTCTCTGTTGGGTAAGGGACCTCAGGGGCCATCAGTGCCACCAATTTCAGTGCTGGGAAAACCTGAGAAGGGAAAATGGGTCCTGGGAAGGACAGAATGGCACAGGGAGTCCTGCAAGGGATCTGTCCTGGTGACACTTCACTGGCACTCCAAACCAAACAGATGTGGAAAATCCAGCAGGACCAGTGTGGCTGCAGTTTAAAATAACTTCCAACCCTGCTTTTCTTCCCCTACAGAAATTGCAGCCTTCCCAAATCCAGCTGCAATAATTTTTACCAAGTTTGATGACATTCCTGCCAGTTTGGCAGCAGAGCATATTTTCAAAGCTCTACCTCCTAGAGTCAGGTGATCATGAGAAAAAATTTGATTTTCACTCAAAAAAAGAAGCCAGAAAGATCTAATCATTACAAGGCATGTGTGTGTAAGCCTGAGTCATGAATCCTAAAGGCTTTGAAACTCCAAGGCAGATAGCAAACTTGCAAACTTTCATGATTCCTCAAATTCAGGCTGCCTTTTGTGCACAGCAGGAACAATCCCTCCTTCCTCATCTGCAAATCTCATGAGCCCTGCTTTCTTCCTTAATGAAATTTTTGCTCTTTCCTGCTAGGATCCGTGTTCCCAAAGGGAAAAAAAAATACAGTTCTAGTCTAAATGACTTCTGTTTTAGATTAAAAACAAATGCAACAATTTTATCAGCTCCAGAGGAAGCTGAAGGTGTTTCCACCCTGTGCTCTCCAGCCTCTGCTGCTGGAAGGATGAATCCCACTGTGTTGTTCAAACATTCCTGTTTCCATCTAAACCTCTGAAGATCTCTGAAATTCCAGCAAGGATCCTCCTTCCAGGGCATCATTTGAAGTTGGGACCATGACAAATCAAAGTTGAGGTGCAGTGGCAGCTCTGGCCCTGACCTTGGGCCAGTCCCTGCAGCTGGAGGAGGTTCCCCCACCCAAACCCAGGGAACAGAAAAACTCCTGGAGCTGATGAAATTTGGGCTGAAACGCATCAGCAGACAGAGCTAGGGGTGGGTTTGCAGGTTTGAAGGTGGCATTTCAAGGGTTAACTGTGCCCTCTGTCCCAGTACCACCAGCCCAGGCTGGATCTTCACTGACAGGGGTGGAGCTGCAGGTGACAGTGAGGTGACACAGCCACACTGGGGACACGCCCAAAAACTTCTGAAACATCAAATTGAGTAGATTGGGACAAAGCTGTGAGCTCCTGTTTTACTCCAGCACCTCTAACAGGGTGATCCCTCTGTCTCACACACATGGGGCTCCCAAAAATGCCTGAATTTGTGGGGAACAGCTGAGATCACACTCCTGGAGGAAGGTCTGTCTGCTCCCCATCTTTCCAACCAGACACAAATGCTCAGCTCACTCTCAGTGCAAATATCTCCATTTTTAGACAAGAAACTTCACCACTCTGGTTTTCTCCCAGTTTCACCCCATCTCCCCAGCACCCCCAGCTCAGGATGGGTGGCTGCCATCCCTGTGGGGATTTCCAGGGAGCAGGGATGGGACAGGAATTCCTGGCAGCTTCCCAGCTCTGCTGCTCATCTGGATTCCAAGAAACCTCTCCAGGCTCCCATCCTGAGCTCCTCAGCAGTTCAGGGCTGTGGTTTGGCACAGCACTGGGATCCCAGACTGAATTCCTGACTCCAATTTAAGGATAAACAACAACCCTACGATAATACATCAAATAAATCTCTTTAAACACCTCTGCAATGCAAAACATCAAGGGCTGTAAAGTAAAACAGCTCTGGGAGGGTTTCCCCCAGGCCATGAAAAAGGCCCAGCAGCCAAACCCAAGCCCTGAGAGCCATTTAGAGCACTCTATAACTAGAATTAATTAAAAGAAATCAGGGAAAATGACAGGAAAAAAAATCAAGTTGCATAATGCTGGTCCTACGTGATGTTTCCCATTGAAAGGCCCCTCCATGTGGAGAGGAACAGGCTTATCATGAGGCTCCAAGTCCTGTTTCAAAATTCAACCCTAATTGGGAAGTCATGACCAGCTCTTGTGTAATGCAAGAACTTGCAGAGGCAGATAAAAGTAAAATAATCAAATAAAAAAGGCCCTTTTCCCTAAGGAGCAGCTCTGGGAGCCAGGGAGGGCTGATGGCTGCGTTGTGCTAATTCATGTTCTCTGTGACTGATATCCTTTTAGAAAGGGAAAAAAGGAACACCCAGGGAACCACAGGCCCACCTCAGTGCCCAGCAGGAGCACAGAGCAGATTCCTGGAAAATATGTCCAGCCTGGGACAGTGGGAGGTGTCCCTGCCAGGGCAGGGGTGGCACTGGATGGGTTTAAGGTCCCTCCCAGCCCAAACCAGTCTGTGATTCCATGATCTAAAATTTCTATAAATATAATTTATCAGCTTGCAGCTTTACCCAAATGGTGCATGAAATCACCCAGTGGCACTGGGCCAGCATCAGTGACCTGCAATTATTGCAGCTTTACCCTGCTCAGTGCAGGCACTGGATGGAGAGCACTTTTTCCTTCAACAGGCACCGAGGCCTGATCACCTCTTAATGATCAGAAACCACAATAAAGCAAACATTTTGCCATTTTAACCTGCTTCCACTGGCTATTCACAAGGACAAAAGCAGCAGAAAATGTGCCATTCTGGATTCTCGTTATCAATTAACTAATGTGGCAGATTAATGACACAGACACATCCTTCCAGAGAGCTGCTGCCATTCCAGGGAATCTGGATTGTGCAGGACAGGAGTGGGCAGTGCATGGGTCACAGGGCCAGAGGCTCCAAGAACCTGCAGAAATCCATGGGAGCACAGAGCCTCAGCACCCTCAGCCACCAGGGAGGGGCACAGTGCCAGGGTGTGACCCTGTGGGGGACCTGTCTGAGCTGCAGGCACACCTGGTCTCTAGGTGTCTTAGGCTGCAATGCAGGATGTGCCCAGCAGTGTGGATTCTGCCACCAGCTGTTAAACCAGCTGGGGCAGGGATCCTGATCTCTGTGGGGATATCTCCTGTTAATGGGCCAGCTGTTAAACCAGCTGGGGCAGTGTTCTTTATCTTTCCACAACCCACCCTCCCTCCAGGAGATCTCTCCTGTTAATGGCCATTGAGTCCCACTGCATGGCTGATGAAATTCCATCATCCCATGGGGAGATGCTCCAGCCAGAGGGAGGGGCCAAGAATTTCCTACCTAGATAAAATCTGAGATTTGGGATATCAAAGCAGCCTTTTTCCACTGGATCCCAGAGCAAAACTGAACCTTTCCACATCATCACTGGACCTTGGGAGGAAAACTGCACCTTCTACAGGAGCACTGCTTCAACTGAATCACATCTGTCACTGCAGGAGGATGCAGCCACCATGGAATGGGACTGCTGCCAACACCCTGACAGACAGGGTGTCAGGTTGTATTCTGACTGTGTCAGTGTTTTGGGTTTGTTCTTTGTTTGTTTCTATTTAAATTTTCCTAGTGAAGAACTGTTACTCCTATTCCATATCTTTGCCTGAGAACCCCTTAATTTCAAAATTATAATAATTTGGAGAGAGGGGGTTTACATTCTCCATTTCAAAGAGAGGCTCCTGCCTTTCCTAGCAGACACCTCTCAAAACCAAGACACCAGGAAAGCCCAAACTCTGCAGCTCAGCCTGTCCCAGCAGCACTGCCCATGCTCCTACCTCCAGCACAGCTATTTTTAAGCTGGATTTGCCACAGGAGTATCAAATCTCCTTTAGAAGGCTCTGACTGCAGCACATCCCAGCAGGTGAGGACACCTCAGCTCCATTTCCAGAGGGAAATCTCACCTTGATGCCCCTGGCTCTGAGGGAATGCTAATGCTGCAGGGGGGAAAAACAGGTGAGTGATGAGCTCAAGAAGACAATCAGATTTTACTGGGGCAGCAAGATGGGGAATTACATCTGCAGTACACAGCAGGCACAGCTAAAAGCTGAACCCACCTGCCCAATAAAGGCACTGTCGCCCAGACCACGCTCTGGCTTCTGACTCCTTCTCCACAGTGCCTTAAAAGCTCACTCCAATTTATCCAGCACTTCTCCTTTAGCAGCAGAAAATAAAGTGGGTCAAAGGCAGCTTTACAGCAGGAAAATCAATCTAAAATTACAACACTTGGGGGAACCAAGGCAGTGGTGAGAGAGAACACGGAGCACTGCCACCCCTGCACTTCTCCACCCCTGCACCTTCTCCTGGAACAGAGACCACGAAGATTTTATACCCCCTCCCTGCTCAGGCCTTGGGAGGACCATTTCTTCCCTTCTTCACTCACCAGGCACTACATGGAGCTGCAGTAAAAGCTCCTCAGTCCCAATTTTGCTCTTTACCTTGGCTTAGTAACAGAAGGAAGGGAGACTGAGCATTGCTGAGGTGAGAAGAAATATATTCTGCAATCTCAGTCTGGTATCCAAAGAGACTAAGGAAAGCTTTACAGGAATAAATCCCCCTCTCTGCCCAGGACAGGGGCACTCTGCCATGTCTCTGAGGAAAGATTCCACTACACAGCATCCATAAGCTTTACTCTTTTTATTTCTCTTGCAGTGGCAATATGTCAGAGCCCAAACACGAATCCATTTGATTTCCTGTGCTTGGAGTGTCTCACCTGGGCTGTTTTAGAGCCTTGATGAGAGGCTCTGCAATCAAAACTTTGTTTTGAGGCTTGCTGTGCTTTCTAAAGGAGACCTCAAGGTACAACAATGGATCCACGGGCAGCCCTGGACTGTTATTCTCTGCTATAAATCCCTCCCTACCAACACTGAGCCTGTTTTTCAATGTGCTGGTTATGCAAAAACTCATCTGTAGCCCATGATGTACAGACAGCCCAAGGCTCTGCCAGCCACAGAGGAAAAAAAAGTGGCATTGCCACCACAAGAATGTGAAATCTTGTCTGAGATTCCTGCTGGTTTTTTTCCAGCTGTACCTCCCAACCTGTCAGACCACTGGAAGTTGACAGGATGTTCAAAGACACCCTGTGGGTGTCCAGTGTGCTCAGAACAGGCACTAAAATACACCACAGACACCTTCATCTGTCTAAACCCAGCTCGTTGCTGGGTTTTATATTTAATTCTGGGGCTCTTATCCATCTCTCTGACTTAGGGGTTTTCACAACCTTCTCCCTGAGTGCAGCAGCTCCCTGCAGAAACCATTCACTGTTCCAAATTTTACTTCTATGCTGCACTTTTTCATCCTCTAAAACAACATTGCTTTATCATCCAGCTTCTCCTTGAAAGTTCCTGAGCTCCCAAACCTCTGTGGTGTCCTCTCCCAACCTTCCTTCTCTCCAAGTCCCAAGCTGCTAAGAGGATTAGTGCAGGTGTGAGCAGGGAGACAACAATTGCTGCGTGCGCAGGGAATTCAGGAGCGTTTTTGTTTGCTACCCCTGGCTGTCATGTAAAGGAGGCCAAGGGAATCAGCAGGTTCCTGTTTTCCTCTCCACTTGCAAATGTGAAATTCCCTGCTATGAGATTTCATGAGTGCCAAATGCTTTGCCAAAGGTTTTCAGATGATCTGGCTGGAGAGCAAGAAGCGTCAGACATCTCATTGCAAACTGGGTTCCCAGCCCAGTTTTGTCCTCAGAAGTGATTCAAAGGACTTTGAGAGGAACCCAACTGTGCAGTGATCTTCTCCTGCACTCCTGTTAGTCCTTACAAGAGGCCTGAAGTCTAAAATATCCTGAAATTAATCCCAGTTGGCTTTATACCTGTCTGGTGTGTCTGACATCCCTCACTCGAATGCTATTCATATTCTGTGCAACATATTGTTTGCAGAAGAGAAATACAGATATAAAGAAAAGCAATTATTTTGCAAGTAAAACTAGAACCACCCAGGCTAAATCAGGCAGTTTTCTGGCATGATCCTTAAAAAGCAGGGCTCAAAGTACAACAGAGCAAAACGCAGCCTCCTCATGATGTGAGTGATCATCTGCTCTTCTCGCAGTTCTTTCATTTCTTATTCAGCTCCTTTGGAAACCTGAGGGGCAAATCTTTCCCTCCAGCCTCCCCTCAAGGCCTGCAGACAAAATGGGCCAGGACTCCTGTTTTTAAATATTAATTCTCACTAAGCCAATCTTTGCTCCCCTCTGGGAGGGGCAAGGGCAGGTGTGTGGTCCCTGCCTGCCCTCAACAAGTGATTCCCAGATGGAACAGCCAAGCCAGCCTCGTGCAGAGCTGATGGAAGGACGGTCTCACTGGGACACTGGACAGAACAGACAAGAAACCTGCCTGGTCAGGCTGTTGTGACCCTCAGAATGAGGATCCAGGATTGTTCCAGTCATTTGTCTGGGGTTCACTGATTCCCCTCTCCTTTGTTCCCCACAGTATTTAAAACCATCCTCCCAGCATTTGGAAAGTGCAGGGAGAGATGGAGAATTCAGCCAAGACAATGGGTAGGGGCCCTAAGACACAGGTTCATTTGGGTTTTTGGTGTGTTTTTAAAAAAACAGGGCAGTGTTTTCCAGACTGCTCTTAAACCTCCCATGGACAATTTGGTTGTGACACCAGACCAAAGGCTGTTTAATCCTTTCCCCAGAACCACACAGAAATCAGCACTGGTCAGTGCACTGAGAGGCTCAACTGGCCCAGAATATTTCAGTGTTGAAATTAAGCAAACAAAATGAGATTGTTCTTGTTCAGCCTTTCCAGCTGCAGCACACAGGAGATGTGCTGGTGGCACAGGTGACAGTGTTTCTGCAAGAAGGTTTTCACCTCAATCACACCTGACACAAATCCATTTTCCAGACTTGCCACCACCGGCTGTAGGGTCAGACTCAAAATACCAAACTCCATTTGTTATCCCAGGCCACAGTAACAGCATTAACTTTTTTGGGCAGCCCAGTTCCATTCCATTCATGGATCTCTCACTCTTGGCACTGGTCAGACACAAGAGCTGCACTAGAGTGAAAAAAATTGTGTGCTGGGGAGGCAGCAGCAAGCAGAAACCTTCTTTGCTCCCCATTTTTTGGAAAGCAAACAGCAAAGAAGTGAGAATCAGCATCAGTGAGAACAAACACATGAAAAACTGAGGAAGAGCTCAGTTCCTGATGTCCTGAGCATCAGCAGTGATTCTTTAGAGATGTAAAAAGCAGGAAATCACTCACCCTCACGAAGCTGGCGGGAAACCATCCCTCCTCATCGTCGATCTGACCCCACCACCAGTCCTTGTTGGAAGCATCCAGGACCTTGATGACGTCTCCTGCTTTAAACGCCAACTCCCGGTTGGCCATGGTGACGTGATCCCATACTGCCTCAGCACTGACAATGGAGCCACCACTGATCAGCTTGGGGAGAGAAAAGCACAGTCAGGGACAGGCTGCAGCCCCAGCCTCAGACATGCACAGCAGCACACGCAGCAAAGCTCGCAGCCAAACATTTCTGGGGCAATTCCACCCTCACACTGTTGGTTTTGGCCATTCCCACTGCCCTCATCCCGCTGCCAACCATGCCAGGCAAGCTCCAGGTGCTGTGTCCTGTGTCCCCCAGGGGCTGGCAGCTCCCCTGCCACCTCCACACATGCACTTCTGCCAGGGACAATTCCACTGGCACAATGCACACTTCCCAAAAACAGCAAAAACAAGCAGTGATGTCCTGCAAAGGAACTTTCACTTCAGTGGAAATGTCAGAGGCTTTGGAGAGATCCAAGCAAAGTTAGTGCCAGTATTTAGAAAGCTTTTTTGAAACTGGAGGTTGCCCATTTCAGTGCTGGGGATGTACTGACACCCCTCACTTGTGACACAGCACAGCCCAGCCCAAGCTCTGCCCAATCCAGATGGTCCTGGCTGTGGGGACAGCCTGCATGGGGCACATCCTGGACCATGGACACTGCATGGAGATCCTGGACCATGGACACTGCATGGGACAGATCCTGGATCCTGGACACTGCATGGAGATCCTGGACCCTGGACACTGCATGGGGCCAGCCTGGTATCCTCCAGGACCCTGGGGACATCTCTGCCTGTGAAGCCTCAGACCTGCACCAGCACAGCCCAGGTGTCCTCTGTGACAGACATGAAACTGCTGCTCTGTGCTGGCAGCAGGGATCATCCCAACCACACCACAAGCACCCATCCATGCCCAGGACACCCCCTGCTCCTCTGACTGACAGCTGTGTGATTTTTACCACAGTAATAAATTGTGTTTATGTTTTGCCCACTGCAGGAATTCTGCACTGAGCACAGATTTTCTCCATTTGCTGATCAGCGTGTCAGAGCCATCCTGGGCCTTGTTGATTAGTTCTGCCTCTGAGACACCCTGACCATGGACTTGTGGTCCCTCCAAGTCCCAGTCTGAGCTCACAGGGACAGAGCTGTGACCATTCCAGCCCTTGCTGTGGTGAGGCCCCATGAGTCAGTGTCCCCTCAGCTCGGGGAGGAACACAAAGCACACAGACAATAACCCTCTTAATGGAAGTCTGGCTTCCCCAAACCCCTGTTAATCACTGCCTGCACAGTGAGAACTAGAAGAGACCTTCTAGCACAGCTTCAGGTTCTCAGCATCAACAGAGAATACTGAAGTTGTCCAGACAATCCAGTCAGCAGATTAAACTGATTTACCATTTGCCTTGCACTGGCTTTGCTTTAAAAATTTGATCTCCTTGGGTTTGGGACACTCAGAGCTGCAGTTCCAGCCCTTCAGTTGTAGAATCAGTCACACAAAGCAGCAAGACCTTGAGGGCTTAACCTGGCAGTGCCTTTCATCCTCAAAACCCAGATGGATGCAGCTAAGCTCTGTTCCTCCCACTTTCACTCTGACAAATCGTCCCTTCTAATTCGCAATCAGCTGTAGAAGAAACCTGTGCCCTTTGTGTGTCACACAGGTGATTGTCCACAAGCCTCACAAGGCCCTGGGGTTCCAGGCAGAAAAGCAAGGCACAGAACAAGCCCCAGGTGGTGGCTGAGCTGGTGGCAGAGGCACCTCCTGCTTCAGTGAGGGGTTATCCCCCACCTGGGACAGACAGAGCTGGAGGGCACCAGAGGGTCCCACCCACTCCAGCAGCTGCAGTCAGGCAGTGATGGACCCCCAGCTCACCCCAGAGCAAAGCAGGGGAGCCACATCTGGAGAAGTGACAGTCCCAGAGATGATTCTTGACCCCAGTGCAACAGCTGGATGCCCAGAGGTGCTCCAGTGCCTCCTCACAAGCCCTTGCTCTGCTCCCAGCCCAGGCCCCTGGATGCTCTCAGAAACAGGGATCAGTGTAAAGCACAGAGAGCCCCAGGACAGGTCTGGAAGGGATGAGAGGTCAGAGCTGAAGAAACCCCACACTACATTTGAGCTCCTCCTTCACCAGTGCTTCCCCTCTGCCGTATTTATGGATGCTGTCCAGGTGTGGTTTCCCAGGTAAGAAGTTCTGCCCTTCCAGCCCCCAGCTTTTCCTTCCCCCAGGCATTTCAGGCTTCCATGTACCCTGCTCACATTTTTCTGGAACTCAGATGACCAGAACTGCAAATACTATTCCCAAAGGGAAGTTACCAGAGATTTGTGGAACAGCATGAAATATTTATTGCAGTGTCACAGAGGTCTCCAGTGATACCTCCCATGTCCCCCTTTCCCCATGGCCACCCCCAGCTGTGGCTCACAGCCACCCTGCATTCAGCTCCTCTCAGTAAATGCAGTAGAGTACGTTCTCCTTGGCTCAAAAATCAGTTTTCTTGTCAAAAAATGAATCGTGTTGGCCTGACACTTGTTCCTTTTGTTAATGCCATTGGGTATTTTAGTCCCTTTTGCACTGATGAGGAACCAGGAACAGAGCTATTACGCAGGAGCCCTGTTCCTGCTGCTTCTGCTTCAGCTGACAGAGCCTCTGCTGTCACTTCACACACAGCCAGTTCTGGGCACAAACTGCCACAGAAACGTCACTGAGCCCAAACTTCAGAGGGACTGCGCTTCAAACCCTCCCAGCCTACTTTGCAAAAATCCATTGCAGAGCCCGAGGCACAAATCCCAGCTGTGAGGAGCAGGGCTTGTGAGGCTGGCAGGGGCTGCAGAGGGACACCAAGGGACATGGGTCACACCTGGGCCTTTCTGTGCTGCTCCACAGGAGCTGGGGTGGCTTTGCAGGGTTCTTGATCTCAAGGCTCCAAGTGCTTGGTTCTCCCTGACCAACCCTGCCCAGCCCCTGCTCCTTGCTGTCAGCCCAAGGATGGGATCCACACCCCAGGAATCCTGCAAGCAAGCCTTGGCCTTTTGGAGCACAAATCCAGCTCAGCCTGCACCAAAAGGACAGCGAGAACTGGAGTTCCAGCCATCCCACGTGCTGAGCCCATTGAGAAAATGTCAGGGCCTAAAATGAAAAGATCCAGTTTAATTTATCGTGCAAGACATCTTGCTGCATCTGTGGAGCCATCCAGCTCTCTCAGGGCTGGGTTATGGAGACAGAAGCTGACATCTGCAGCAGCAGGAGATGACAAACTGGAGAAAGGTCAGCATGAAATATTATTTTCTCAGAGAATTCAACACAGGAGCTTTTCAACTCCAGAAAGTTCACGTCTCTCAGCTTTAAAGCTGGGCTTAGTGCTGTGGTCAGAGATATTCAGCCAAAGAGTGTGAAAGGAATTTCTCTGCCATAAAGTCAGATTCTCCCACACTGCAGCTGAGGGAGTCATCTGGACTCCCTGATAGCCAGTGAAGAGAAAGAGACACATCTGGAGTGTGATTCATCCCAGCTATTTCAGCAATCTACCTTCCAGCCAGGTGAATCATGCCCTAGAAATCACTCTGTGTTTAACTGGCTGAGACAGAAGTTTACATTTCCCACATCTTAATGTTCCCCTCATCTATGATTTGGCCATTGCCAAAACCAAAGAAGGGAATTTTAGAATGATTATCACTGCAGGAATGGTCAAATATTAAAGCACACTCTCCCAGACACAGCAGTTTTCTGTAGGGTGAAGGCTGATGGAAATAAAGTTGTGTTTTCTGTGCCCACCAGAAGAATTCACATCTTAGCTTTGTAAATTTACAAAAATTAGAACTTAGGGATTTGGGAAAGTGTGCTACCCATAGGAAAAGAGAAGCAGTGAGAAGAAATGCAGCAGGTGACAAGGACATTGAGTGTGACATCCCCTGAACACTGCCTGGCTGCCAGGTGGAAGTTCTATTTCCTATTAAAATCAATTATTCCTGTCAGCTGCTTGTTCATAGTAAAGAGCCCAAAGAGAAAATCCCTCAATGCTTTCACCTCAGAACATCAGTGCAGAAATGCCCAGGAGCATCTGGGACTACAGACCTGAGAATGATGTTTCCTGCTTTACAGGAGCCTGCAGAGCACTTTGTGGGGTGGAGGAAAACCTTTCTCAGTGGGCAGAAGAACAGATTAATTCTTGGGATGGTGTGTGGGCTGGACACCAGGCACTGCTCCAAAAAATCATGGGCAAAGGGAAATTCCAGGGCACAGAGAGGAGGGGCCACTTCCACATCCCAGCAGCACAAACAAATGGATTTAATGAAATGAAAAGAAAAAGGGCACAGACAGGGCTCTGACTAATTCCATGCACAGCTGTAACACACTAAGAACAGGCTGATTTATCCCTGAACCACCAGGACCACAGCCTCAGCCTTCCCAGGGATTTTCCCCACAAATTTCCACAGCAAACCACCAATAACTCAGTCACAAACCCTCCCTCTCCAGATGCTCCTTCAGACACTCCCAACACTCCAGTACAGTGGGTGAGTGCTTTACAAAGCCAGATAAAGGAATGAACCCATTCCTGCTGAAAGGTTGGGAGGATTTTGCTTTCTGGTGTCACTTCCAGGATGGAATGTGGCCACTGGGAATACAGAATTACATCAGAGGTGCTGCCAAAATAAAATGACAACAACAGCAAACAGTAAAAAAAGGGTTTCAGGAGATTCTGCCAGCGTGTGCCAGGGATGCTGAACTCTGTACTGGGAAAGCTCAGAAAGGTCCATCTGGCCAAAAATCCCCCTGTCTCTCTCTCCCCTTGCACCTTCCAAAGCCAAAGGGCTTTAATGTGTCATTAATGCCAGAGAGGAGCTTCCAAGGAATACACAGGAGGTGCTCAGAAGTGGGATTTGACTCCAGAGTTCCCCATTTTTTTTTCTGGCCATGCCTTCGTGGCACCTTTATCAAGATCAAATAACTGACTCCATCAAAGTAGGCAGGAAAATAAAGAATAAAAGGAATAACTGTTACAGGAGCTGGTGGAATCTGTCTGACCCTGTTACTGGAGAGGGTCTGGAGCAAATGCACATGAGCCAAAGGAGAGGAAGGGAAGGGAAATTCCTCTCACAGTCTGTATCCACAGCACATCCTGATGAGAAAAGCCCAGGATCCCAGCTAGGGTGGCTTCCCAAAGCACATCCACAGAGTCACCCCTGAGCCAGGGTTACAGCTTCTGCAGGGTTTCAGTCTCTGAGCCATGACCCAGCCCTGTCCCTGCACAGGGACTCTGCTCCAGCTCCCCATGACAGGACCAACTGGAAAAATTATTTTGAGGAATGGTGAGCTCTGCCTCCAATCTGGTGCATTTTCCCTGGCTCTGCTCACTTCCCAAGCCAGGGTGCACAACTGGACAGGAATATCTGCTCCAGCTCAGCCCCTGCCTGCAGTGAGGCAGGAGAGGATTAAACATCTTTGAGTGAATTCAGCCACTGCTGCAGCATTTTGCTAAATATTGCCAACTCATCAACCCTTACTGCCTTCTTATGGGCCAACTTGAAGAAGAAATCAGGGGCTTAGTGGTCTCCTAGAGACTGAAATGGGCACAAAAGGGCCATTCAAACCACTCTCACCTGTCCATACCTCTTCCAGGGATAAATAATCACAGCAAGCCCACAAGATTCCACTCTGAGTTTTCAGCACTAATCCAAAATGCACTTTATGAAAAGCCACATTCCCAAAAAACTCTAAATAAATCTATCATCATTCACCCTCTCAGAAAACTTCAAGGACCTCAAAGTTTCCAGGACCATGGTCTCTGGGAATATGAATAATCTTAAGGCAGGAAAGTGCTTCTCTGTTAGATCATTTATTACTGCATCAGTAGAGTTGTAACAGTAAAAAATGAGAGCGCTGGGTAGTTCCCTTTCAAATCAGCCTTACATAAACTGTGTCCTCCTCCACAGGAGCAGGATGCAGGAATAGGAGCAGGCTGGGAGGGGAAGGAGGGAGAAATGTGGTGAGTGGATGCCATTTGTTCAAATTGTTCTTGGACGGAGATGCCCTTTATTCAGACCACATAAAAGCCCTGTAAAATCACAATAGCATTTCCCACTCTGTGTTCACCAGGCCCTTCCACAATGGAGGCAGCCCAAACAGTGTCAAAGAAGGATACACAGGGCTGGTGTTCAAAGAAATCAATGCCCAGGGGAAGGACAGGAGCCAGCAGAGCTCCAGGACCCCCAGCCAAGGAGAGCACAGCTCTGCTCCATGGTCCTGCAGGGAAGGCACCTCACACTGCTGCAGTGGCAGCAGCACAGCACAGGCTGCTGGGCTGGGAGTCTGCTGTCACCCCCCAGATCCCTCCATGGATCTGCTGGGATCCACTCCTGTGAATTCCCATGTCCATGGAGTGAGGAGGGGAGTGCATCCCTTGTTTCAGTCCCACATCCTGCTGATTTTCTTCTACTGGGGCTGGGAGTCTGCTCTCCCCCCCCAGATCCCTCCATGGATCTGCTGGGATCCACTCCTCTAAATTCCCAGCACAGCCATGCCCATGGAATAAGGAGGGGAGTAGTGCATCCTGTGTTTCAGTCCCACATCCCACTGATTTTCCCAGCCAGAACAGTCTCCTGGTGGGACTGGGAATCTGCTGCCACCTCCCAGATCCCTCCATGGATCTGCTGGGATCCACTCCTGTGAATTCCCATGCCCATAGAGTGAGGAGGGGAGTGCATTCCATGTTTCAGTCCCACATCCTGCTGATTTTCCCAGCCAGGACAGCATCCTGTGGGACTGGGAATCTGCTGTCACCCTCTAGATTCCCCCATGGCTCTGCTGGGACACACTCCCATGAATTCCCAGCACAGCCATGCCCATGGAGTGAGGAGGGGAGCAGTGCATCCTGTGTTTCAGTCCCACATCCTGCTGATTTTCCCAGCCAGGGTCACCCAGCTGATGGAGCAGACAAATGGGAGAGCACAAGAGAACCAGCCCAGCCCATCCCATCCCACTGCACTCCTGCTCTTGCACAATCTCCCCAGAGTCCCTTTGCTGGTGTGTTTATTTTTAAAGCTCTCATCAGGAATTATACAAAGTGAATAATGCCCAATCTCAGTGAATGGCCCCACGGCTCATTCACCAACACAGGGGAGGGCAGCTCCACTTGATTTGCTCATTCTCTCAAGAGGTGCAATCACCCAAAGGTTAAGCACAAGTCAAAGAATTTCCCTTTCTGCTTTCAAGCCTTTTGATGAATTTAACTAATGACTGGATTTCAGCTGAAAGAGGCTGATTGGAGTGAGAGTCTCCCATATCCCATACTCTGGGAAGGCTGCCACACTTGGTTGGAAGCTTTCTCTCTCTTTTATTTATCTATATGATCTGTGGAGAGTCAGTACAGACAGAAAGGTTCCTTAGGACTGGGTTGCTCTATTTTTCATTGATTTCCACTTTCTTGAGGAGATCTCACCTAGCAGATAGGAAATGACCTGGCCTCAGCCAGGCTGCAGCAGCAGAGCCCAGGGGATGGCATTACTCTCATTTCCCACCTTATTATGATTATTGCCCATGTCATTCCTATTAATAACAGCAGCCACAAGGCAGGGCCGTGGATGGAGAGCTGAATAAAAGCCTGGCAGCAGTGAGGACGAGAAGGGAAGATGGTGAGAAGGCAGAGGGACCCCACTGAAGCACAGCCCAGGCAGGTTTCAGGTGTTTGGATGGAGCCTATGCCACCCTAACTGCTCCCCACCCCTCCTGTGCTGGGAGGATTAACCCTCCCCTGGCCTCAGGACACATCTTTCATGTAGAGCAATTACAAATAACCATCACCATCAACTTTGAACTCAGATAAATGATGAGACTGGGGCTGCAGTGCAAGTTTGAACTGCTCCAGGGCAAGCAGCACCTTCAGGGAGCTGAGCCAGGGGCTGTCAGCACAGATCCCTCACTGCAGCACTCAGCACAAACAACAAACACTCTCCAAACCTAAGACACTCACACAAATCCCAGCCTCCTGTCCCCACAAGGGACTCCTGACATTCCCAAACCAAGGCCACAACAGCCTCAAAGCCCTGGAGCTGTACAGAAATCCCTCCTGAGCAGGGGCTGGAGCTGGGCTGTGATCTCCACCCTGCAGGATGCTGGCTGGGTGGGGAGCAGGCAGCACTCCCAAGGGTGTTCCCAGCTCCAGAAAGTCCCAGCCCAGCAAGGACTGGGCTCAGTGACATGGAGGCAGCACCAGGGGAAGGAAGGATTTGGTTCTCTCTCAGTCACCCAAGGGGCAGAGTCAGGCAGACAAGCAAACAGAATATTACTGAATAGATATAAATGTTACTAAATAGATATAAACATTACTAAATAGATATAAACATTGCAAAATAGATACAAACATTACTAAATAGATAGAAATATTACTAAATAGACAGAAAGAAATAATAATAAATAATAAATAGAGAGAAATTCAGCTCTGGGAATGTACAGAGAAGGACAAGATGCTGCTGGGGAATGCTGAGCCCTGGGCTAAGGACACAGCATCAACATCCTGAGCATCCTGTGCCTGTGCTGCAGCCAATCCACAGCCTGAAAACCCCTCCATGGATGGCCAAGACTTGACTGGAAATGTCAGGAATGCCAAATCCAGGCTCATTTTGCCCCAAAAAACTGTCCTTAGTCAAAATAGAAAGCAAACAACTTCCCTGCCATGGAGCAGACTGTAGGAAAACTGAGTTCAGCCAAGCCACCAAATGGTTTTTGCAAGGAGAGGAGACAAAATTGTCATTGCTCTGAGGAAAGCAAGATCAACCCATGGTCTAAAGCATATTTATGTTCATGTCACCTGCTAATCTGGACATGGAAGTTTCCAAAGCAGAAAGGAATTAAGGAGAAAACCACACAAATGACTCCCAGTAAATGGAATTATTTAACACAACTTACAAAGGGAACAACACACGGATCTGCTCATCCCAGCCATGGGATCTGTGTCCCTGCAGCTGCACAAGTGCCACCAGCCAGCCCAAAGCTGGTGACACAGCTAAGCCATGCAGCTGTCCCCAGCAGGAGTGAGGGCACAGGGACACACACCTGGAGCACCCAGAATTCCCAGGGAAATACAGGAAGTGACAGCAGCAGAACTCACAAAACTCTGTGTGGATACTCTAAAAGCTGACACAGCTGGCCAGGTTTAAAAACCATGGAAGGAAATTAATTCAAATGCATGGCTGTTGAGGCTTATTTTAATTTTTTTTAAATACAAATCAGGAACATCCCCTCTGGATGGCTAAGAACAGGGAAACAGCAGCAAGAGCCCCTTTGTGACTGAGTCACTGCAATGTCCTAAGTGTCCTAATACTCCATTTAATAATGAAGCAGAGGCCTGAACTGTCCACAATGTATTAAACACTGGATCCCAGGAATCCTCAATAATGCATAACTCCCATATATGGGTATTGTAGTAAGAGGTCAACATGATAATATTAAAAAAAAAGGATATTTTTAGTACTGAGAACTTGGAACTCAAAAAGTGGTGGCTGTTATTAGTGCAAATCAATGCCCAGGCTGGATTAAAGTCCAGATGAATGAATTACACTGATAAAATTATTAAATTCACCACCTGGGCTCTTTATTTGCTGTTCTCATCTCCTGGTTTCTCAGCGTAAGTCCCTGCAGTTCCCATCTAACACAGTCCAGGAGGGGTTTGTTGGCAGAGGAGGGGAATGACATCTACAAACTGTTCCACAGCTCCTGAGCTCACAGGAAATTTAATTAAAGGAAGCACCAAGGGAGGAATGGCTGGAAAAGCAGCACCTGCCCCAGGAACCAGCCTGGGTTTTGGGTGGCTGCAGGGGCAGTGCCAGGGGGGAGCAGAGCCCACCAGCTGCTCCTGTGCAAACCAAGAGCCACCCAGTGAAAAATCCCACTGATCCCACTTCCAGAAGCAAAAGGAAAAACCAGGATGAGCACTCAAGAGTTAGAAATGGCCAGACAAAGCTTTTAGCCACCAAAATCATGATATTCATGGGAATCAGTCCAGCAAAACCACAAATCTTCCTGGTGATTTCCAGGATTGCAGCACCTGCACCAAAAAGCAGCCACGGGCATCCTGAGGGAACACAGGGATGAGCAGCCCCTGCCCCAGACCCAGCAGATCCAGCACCCAGTGCTGGCAGGAGCACTGCAAACCCAGCTCAGGTCCTCACAGCAAGCACACCTCACATCCACACCTCACCTTCCATCCCCCAGCTCCTGAGAGAGCAAAGGGCAGGGTTTCAAAGAGATAAAGCCAGGAGATAAGAGCAAAGCAGCTTCTCCCCGTGTGGTGGGCATTGAGCCAAAGCCTGTGGCATCCAAGACTCTCCTGGTTCTGGAGTGGCCCAAGAACAGCCTGCCCCATGTCCTGCCTCACTCACAGAGCTGGGAAACACCGAACATCCCAGACAAACCCTGCCCTCCTGCTGCCTTGGGGCAGTGAGAGCACAGGGGTGGCACTGTGGGGCTGTCACACCTTTGTCCCTGTGTCCCAGGTGGGATCTGCCATCATGCTCCTATTGATGAACATGATCTGATCGTGTTCTTATTCCCCAGAAGAACTTTATCCTCCTACAAGCTGGAGGGGCAGAGCTGCCCTGAAATCTGTCTCATCAGGCAGGTAATGACCCAGGTAATGCCTGGGTGCTCGTTAGAGGCACGGGATTGTGCTGCAGATTGCCATGGGATCCTGGCAGCCTGTTACAGGGATTGCCCAGATCAGCACAGGGATATCCAGCCTTCACCTCTAAGCTGCTTTGCTCAGCTCAGCAGGAATGAGTGGAAGTCACTGCCTGATGGCTCCTCAGATGTCATGGGCAGCTGCCACAGCCAAAATGTCCCCTTCAGCAGGAGGAACTCAAGGCAGCCACTGGCTACAGCCCCCTCCCTCAGCTGGGCCACAGCTTGGTGACACTTCCACAGGATGGAAAGGTAATGCCAGGTGTTTTCCCAAGCCATCACCACATTCTGACCCAGGAGTTCCCCCTGGGTTGCTCAGGGAGCCAGCAGCAATCCAGGCACAGTGAGGAGAGCCATGAGCACTCACATCTCCCAACCCCACAGCTGCCCTGAAAGCCCTGACAGAGGGCTGGGATGGGCAGGGACTCCACCAGTGTCACCTCACCCATCGTGTCACTGTCCCTTTCCCCTGTCCAGGTGATGCTGTGCTGTCCCTTCCCTGTCCCACGAGGCCACATTTGCTGCCTGGTGCAAGGAGATGAGCACCTGGAGAGAACAGCTCTGTACCAAGATCATTCTATTCAAAGTCTAGAGGGCAGAGCTGTCACAGATGAAGTGTGTCTGGGTATTATCTGTTGGCAAACACGGGATGTGATGGCAGCCACTCAACTTAATGGCTCGAATTCCAGCTCCTCCAAACGAGCCCATCGCTGCTGCATGCAATCACAGAATGGATTTAAAAGTATAATTTCCATCCAAAAGGACCAGAGCTGGAGCAATATGACTCATGCAGCATTGTGAAACATGTCAGGAAGCCTGGGAATTTGTGAGCCCACTGTCACCTGTGTAGGAACTGGGTTGTGGACATGATTCTGCTGGCATCCATGGGAGTCTGGAGGCTGCTGAGCCCCCAAAAACCTCAAAGCCCTTTGCCTCTGCACCCACTTCACACTCTGTGAAGCTGCATGTGGAGCACAGGGATACAAATATTAAAGAGAAAAGCAATGGAATTAAAAGGCATCTCTCCCCATGTACCTATTCCAGCAGCACTCCAGAGCTCCACGGTTCCAGCTGCAAACTCAGCTCCATTCCTGCCATAACAAAATCATCTCCACAGCATAATTAGTGTGCTCATGTTAAAATGGGTACAAATGCAGGGAAAGAGGCATCCAAATATGATTTGTTTTTCAAGACAACATGATGTTTTCCCTGGCTAATAGATTCGATTCATTAAGGAATAACAAGAGCCAAGCAGCACTTGCAGCAAGCCTTGCTGCTTTTAGCAGCGAATTACCCATCCCCAGATTGGTTTTAACATTCTTCTTTTTCACCTGCTATGACTTGACAACCTTTTTTAGTCTAACTTGCCTACACATGGCTAACAAAATAGCTCTGCTTAAAATGCTACCTATTCCCAATTTCCTTAATGGCTCCATTAAATCCCCTGGCACTGCTCTGCTCCAGGACTGGATGACTTCCACATCCACACAGAATTTTCAAGATAGTTGGATAGTTTATGTGAGCAGGTATTTGCACTAGGATTTGCAACACTCTCTCAGGGCAAACATCTGAGTTGTCTGAAGGGGTTTTGAATGAATAATTTCCTGTGTTATCCACCTTCCTCTAGAAATAAGGCTCCATCTGTTCATGGAACAGTTCCCTTCTCTGAGCGAGGCGGGATGAAGGTCACGCAAGGGAAAGAGAAATCTGCACATCCCCAACGCCCTCCAACGAAACACAAGGCAAGTACCTGGCCAAGGTCATTAAGCAGTCAGGGGAAGAAATACAGCTGTCAGGTTAAGGGGAGTGAGTAATCACCCAGTGCATCATTGCTGCGACAAGCACCCCAGGACACGGGCTGGAGTCACAACATGTCCTGTGCAATTCATCACTAATCACCACGTGCTACACACAAGTCAAATGGCAGCTCCAAAGGTGAACCAAAATGTTACTTCTAGAACACCTAAGCTTAAAAAAAAACAACTCAAAGCTGAAAAAAACCTCACCTCTCCAGTGTGAGGGGAAAGGCAAATGGAGTGTGTGTAAAATCCCCAGAGCCTCTGCTGGCTCTGGCAGCAGCAGGGCCCATGTGAAGCTCATCCCTGGCTGTGCTGATGTGGAAGATGTGTCCCCTCCCTGGCCTGTCCCCCTGCCAGAGCTTTCCATGAGAACAGCAGGGCTCAGCTCATCCCCCCTGCTCCCTGTGCAGAGCTCCTGCCTGGGCTGGGCTCTCTCCTCCCTGCCTGTCTGGGATAACCACTGCCAGTAAACTGGTCACTCCTAGCAGCTGGACAGCCCTCGAGCCAGGAGCACTCACAGTCCCAGAGTTAAACCACTAAGGCTGGAAAATAACTCTGAGATCATAAAATCCAACCTTTGACCAGATGCCAACACACCACGTGCCAGGAAGAGCAGCTTAAACCCAAATCCTGCTCTGGCTTCAGTTCAGAAATGGTCCAGGAGCCTCACGGACACCTGGGCTCCTACTCTGAAGAAAAGCAACCAACTTCCCTCTCAGTCAGATCCTCAAAGCTCCTCAACCTCCCCTCTGTGGAAAGGTGGCTCCAGGAGCAGCACTGGGATGGCAGTGGCAGCTCCTGGATGGAGCTGAGGCGCTCCTGGGCTGGAGCAGGGTGGATGTGATCCATCCCCAGCAGTGCCCAAACAGGACTGGGAAAGGCTGGGACTTCCCTGCAATCCTCCTGCAGCCAGCTGAGCACAGCCAGCCTCGTGTGAGGCTTTGTCACCAAAGTCCCTGGGAACACCTGGGAGCCCACTCTCATCCAGCACCTCGGGTTCTTCCTTCAAGGAACACACAGCCCTGGTGGCTGATGGACAATTCCAGTGCTGCTTTCCATTTTTAGAGCAGAACTGGAGTGAGGCAGGAATGGCAGCCCAGGAGGTTGGCACACAAAGGTACAGAAAGATTTGAGAGCACACAGAGCTTGGGGCTGCATTGAAAGGTGCCCAAATGGAGCTGTCAAGGCTGAGTCCAAGGAATTCCCATCCAAGGATCCACTCAGGCTCAGCCTCAGCTCTTCCATATATTATTTGCCTGGCAAGCAGTCCACACTCAATTACATCCAGTATATAATTATTATTCCTTTCAGACATAGGTTTTCCCAACTCAGAACATGGAAAGAATGCCTTAAAGGATTGGTACTTCTAGGATAGAAATATCCAGAAAAGAGACCAAATAACAAAGGTGGGAAATTCTGACCCAAAGGGAAATCTCCAGCTCTTCTCAGTGTTATTTTTTTTCCCAGCTAAAAGCAGAAGTTGAGTGTGTGAGCTTCCCTCAGATGTTCCATGTGCTGGGCAGGTCTTACCAACCACACTATGGATGGGACAAGGATGCAAAGGGATCCACCCAGGGAATTCACAGGGATTTTGCAATGCAGTACCACAGGAGATTGCATTAACTGATAGTGAAACATGCTCAGACCTCTGAAATAAAACTTTAGCTACTTCTTTTGACTAATAGCTGAAAATCAGAGCATGCACCCTCACTGCTCTGCAGCTCATTTCATTCCTCTATCACTGGAGCAGCTTCCAAATATTCCCAAGGCTATGCCCACTATCTAATGCACCATCATTAAGAACTGATTCTGCTCTTTAAGGCATCCAAGGTGTTCTCTTCAGGAAAGTGCTTGCTAAGTACCCTCCTGAAGACATCTGTAAGGAATTTTTACTACTGGCCTAGATATTTACTCCACCTGGAAGAATTAAGTGGCTCTAAGGAGCTTTTAGTTGAAGTAAATCCTCATTTAAACAAGCCCCAGGAAAATGGACAGGGAGTTCCAATTGCCTCATTTGCTTTTGTTTTATGACCCACTCAGAAGAAAAGAAACTGGGAAGATGGGATGTGATTGTGTCTCCCAGTTTCTGTTGCTACTCTGTACCTCACTGCTCAGTGCTCTTCTCTCCTCCAGCACTGCCATGGAAACAATAAATTATCCCAAATTTGCACCACCATTTCTATGGTCAGTGTTGATCAGGGAAGGAGCTGCCTTCCTGAACTGCCCAGCTGGGGCAGCCAGGGTGTGTGTCCAAAAGGAAGAACTATGGAAAAGAGCTGGCACTGGAGAAATGGGGCCAACTGGGCAAGTGCCTCCATGGTCAGGTATGATGGAAAAAAATCCCTTCTCCTTCCTATTCCATCTGGAATAGCTGGAGTCAGGGAGAACCTGGGCACCTCAAAAGCATGGAGAGATTTTTCCTTGGGTTTATGTTGCCTGGGTTGTTTCCTGGCTCTGATCTGCATTTCCCAGAGCTGGCACAGGTGGGAGAGGCTGTCCCAGGTCTGCTGTTACCCCACAGGAGATGGGATCATTTCCACACTAACATGATGGAAAAAAGGATAATTTCCCCTCCAGTTCAGCTGCAGTCTTTGATAACCTGGATCACAGTCTGAGTCTGCTGTCACACAGGTTTAGGATCCTGTGATGCAGCACAAAGCCATAAAAAACAAGTGCAAAATACCAAAGCCAACATTTGTTGTGGTCTTTGATACCTTTCCATCTCCACTGCAGTGTGGAAGAGGTGATGCCCTTCCCTGACATTCTGTGCTGATATCAAACAGGTAAACCTTGGGAATGCATCTGAGAACTGAGAAACAGCTGATAAACAGGAAACAAACTCATTCCAACCCTATATTCAACGAGAGAGATGCTCCCAGGGCAAGGAATCACAGGAGCAGCAGTGCCAGGGAGTCAGAGAGGAGCCAGGAATGCACTGAAATGAGAGCAAGATCCATGGAGGCTGCAACATTCCCTCCTCCATAGCTTGTTCTGCACCAAGCAACTCATTCCAGACAGATATCAACAGCGTGGGAGGCACTCAGAGAAAAAGCAACAAATTTTATCAGAGGTTCTGGAAGGATTAATACCCAGGAAAAGATTAAACCCGTTAAAAGCTCAGCTAAACTCCCATTTCAGAGGCTGCTAACACAGCTTCAATAGCTGCAGAGAGGTATTAGTTATGTATAATGGGGAGAGCTGGGAGGCTGAAATGGAGAAAGGCTCCATTTTAACCATCTGAAAGGAAAACACCAACAAAGGATTTCTAACAGAGGATCAAGGTGAGAAATGAAGGCATTTTCCCAAGGCAGTGCAGGAAGGCTGGAGGGAGCAGAGCCAGGGGAGAGCCCCTCTCTGCACCAGGAACCAGAACTCTCCAGACCAGGAGAGCTTTGGGTCCCCTGCCCCAGCAGCCACAGCCTCCTTACTGGAAGGAAAACAGTGCTGCCAAAAACTTGGGGCAATTCCTTCAAATTCTTCCACACTTTTTCCTGTGGCTGTTTGGGTGTCCAGCCTCACCTTCTCCACCCTTCTGGGAACTCACTTGTCCCAAAAGGTATCCAGTACTTGGAGACATCCTCTTTCTCTCCTTAAAAAGGCAAAAATAATCCCATCTCTGTTATTTATTACACTCCTTGGAAATGCAGCTCCTCAAACTACTTTTAATAACTCAAATCACCAGGCAGTAAATCCAGAGGACATTTGTCCATGTTTCAAAGCACTTTAGTGCCCAAAATAGCCTTAATTAAGTTAGAATACATATAGATATATATAAATACTACAGAAGTGTCTGCACTAACATTAGTGCCAGCTTAGAGCATTGTTGCACTGGTCAAAGCCCCCGGGGTCACTCAGAGGAAGAACTGGGAATATTTTTTGCACTTAGAGCTGGAGGAATTAAAATCCAGATTAGGTGCTGGTATCAGGCTTTGGCACAGGTGTATCAGGGAGCAGCAGCTATTGAGAGAAATGGAAGATTTTCCTGGATGCAGCATTCCTGTTTCACAGGGGCAACCAAGGAAAGAGAAAATAACTGCACCTTCTTTGCTGTGAGCTCTGGACACTGAACACATTTTGCAGGAGCTCCTGTGTCCATCCAAAGCTGCTGTCTCAGGTGTGCACAGGCTGGGGGCACCTGGCTACCAAAGGGGATCTGTGCACACTGGCACCTGGCACAGGTACCTAAGGACACACTTCCCAGGGGAGCACAGATATCCCAAGGAAAGGCACAACCTTGCAGTGCCCAGATGGGACAGGCTGAGGTCTCATGGCAGAAACTCCTCCAGTGGGGAGAGGAGGATTCCTCAGAGCAGCTCGGGATGGCAGCACCGTCCCCACTCAGTCCCTGCTCTGCAGCCAGGGACATGCCCCACAGCAGCCAAATCCATCACCAACCAGCCAAAACCAAAGCTGCTCTTGCTGATGACACCCCAAAATCTCCTGTGGTAGCCCCAGAGTAACAACCACTCCATCCTGGAGCCACAGCCCCAGGGAAACCCCTCGGCTCTCTGCCTGCAAATATCTGAACCCCCCAGTGCCAACAGCTGAGACTCCAGGACCTCTGAGTGCTGAAGGCTTGGAAATCTCATTAAAGAGCCCTAAAGCACAGTCATCATCTCCTCAGGCTCCTTTTGGCTGCAGGTAATTGCTGCAGGCACAACAGGACCAGTGGTGGGATCACAAATCTCCACCAAACTCTGTTAGGTCGTGGCCATCACCACGCAGGAGCTGCTGAGCCACAGCGCCAGCTAATTAAAACTGCAGGAGGGGAGCACTCAGCAAGTCTGAGGACAATTATCCAAGGAAGAATTTCACCAGGACACTGTGACTTAACCCAGTGCTTTGTGCACCAAGTGCTGAAGGAGTTTAATTGTCACTGCTGATGGGAACACGCTCTGACTCATCCCCAGCTCACAGGGGCTGCTTTTCCACTCCTGATTTACTTCAAGGCCACCACTCCACCACCAGGACCACACTGGGAAGGGCAAATTTCCTCTGCTGGATCCATGGTTTCCACCTGGGCCCATCTCTAACAGCTCCAGGGGAAACTGGAGTGAGCCAGCACGAGGGGCTGGAATTTGGGAGGAGTCCTCAGGAACTGGAGGTTTCTTCCTGACATAAAATAATGTAGTCTTTAAATGTGCATTTTCTGATTCTTTCAAGCATTTAACTTCTAAATTTGACTTGGGCTTTATTTAATCCTTTAACCACCAAAAAAACCTCGAGTTAAAATGTCATAACAGGGAAAAAAAAAGAACAAAAAAGAGTAAGTGCTTGAGTTATGCTCTTAGACATTTGTCAGGATAATTTTATTCCTTCCTAAACACAAACCCTTTCCAAATGGTGAGCAAGGTTTCAGTTTGAAAGCTGCAAGGTCAGGGTAACACAGGTTTGTGTTCAAAGCAGAGCAAGTTCCCATTTGGAGTGGCCATTCCCAACTCTTCCTCCCATATCAACCCTGTCAAATTAATTCATCAGCAAGGACAGACTTTTATTTTTTTTTCCCCTGGCTACTGTGCGTTAATTAGCGCAAGGGTTGCCATGGGAACGCAGCAACACTCGTTAGTACCACAGAATTCACCATGCTGGCAAGGAACGTGGGCAAGAGGCAACAACCAGAGCTGGGGACGTGCTGCAGCCACCCTGCTCCTCTGATGGAGGCTCTGATGTCTCTCTGCTCTGTGCAAGTTGGAAAAACTCCTAAAACCCTGGATGTTGCAAGGATCTGAGGTGATGGCTTTAAGCTGAAGGAGAGTGGATTTAAAGGGAATATTGGGAAATATTGTTCCCTGTGAGGATGGGCAGGCCCTGGCACAGGTGTCCAGAGAAGCTGTGGCTGCCTCTGGATCCCTGGAAGTGCCCAAGGCCAGGTCAGAGCAGCCTGGGACAGGGGAAGGTGTCCCAAGGGGTGGCACTAGAAGGGCTTTAAGGTCCTTTCCAACCCAAATCCTTCTGTGACATCAGGACCAGTTACTGTGAGGATGAGTCTGAGCACAAGCTCAATTTTCCTGATGTTTCAACAAATACAATTCAGGACCCTGGCAAAATCAAAGTGAAGCAAAACAGATTAAGCTGTAAGGAAAAAAGCTCAGGCATGTGCCCAGCCCCAGGCACTCACTGCAAATAATTATCAATAAACCTTGTGGAGCTTAAAGCCTGTGGCACAAAGTGCTGTCAGCAGCAGGGAGAGCCATGGCAGTGACCAGGCTGCTCTGGAGGGATCTCCACTCCCAAGCTTCTGTACTTGTGGATTTGCAGCCCTGGGACACCCCAAGGGAGGTTTCTCCATCATCACACTCCTGCCTGGTGCTCAGATCCTCCTCCTAAGAGCCTGCATTTTGCTGGGATCATCCCACTGCAGTGTGCTCAGCAGCTCTGTGCTCAGAGCAGTCACAGAGCAGCTCCTCCTCCATCAGCAGCCAGCCAGGCTCTGTGCTCCCCTTCAGACACATCCTCCATCCCCCATCCTGTCCCTGTCCAGCTCAAACACACTCCTGTGCAATGCTGCCCTTCAGTCTGCCCCAGTGTGAGCCAGGCTGCACCAGTGTCTGCTACAGCGCATTCACCTCTCCTGGAAATGCATTTTCTAATCCATCCCTGGATCTCACCTTGCTTCTTGCTGGGCTGATCCCCTGCTGGAGGCCAGGCTTTGTCCTGGGAGCTGCAGCAGGCACTGCTGTCCCTGGGAGCCTCCCACTGCTGCCCTGTCCTGCTCACACCTGCTGGCTGCTTCTCTGGAACCCTGGGAATATTCCACATCCTCCTCTGCAGGAAAATCCAAGGCTTCCCCCACCTCTCTGAACAGTCCACTTCCACTATCTGGGGAAAATTAGACCCAAATCTCAGCACTGTAATAAGGAAAGTATTTCAGAAGCAGAACAAGATGCCAGCTTCCTCCAGCCAACAAAACCTGAAATAAAGCAGGGATTTGCCTGCTCTTTGCTGAGCCAGCTCCTGAGGAATGGGAGGCCAGGTGCTCACCAGCAGGTCAAGGCAGATTTCTCTCTCCTCCACTTGCTGGAAGAGAAAGAATTTTGGCTTTTCCATCCAGCAGAGAGCCCAGGCAGAGCCCACCCTGCACCTACAAATGCTTCACTAGGAAGAAGGAGCCAGATATGACATTTTAAATCATTTTTCCCATTCTCTGCAGAAGGATCCACATGGCTTGTGTCAAATCCTACAGAAGGAACAGCCCTGAACACGTCCCTGCAGAAGGTGTGGTGGCTTCCCACATAATCCCACCTCCAAACACCTCCTCCTACTCCAGGACTGCTTCCCACTCAGATCCTCCTCTCTCACACCTCAGCAGCAGCCAGTGCCACAGCTCAGCACATCTGTGCAATGAGAACCAACCCACACACCTCTGGATTTGAAGTGAAAGAAAAGTGATGTTCAGGTTCACCAGAGCAAGTTATGTGGGCAAACCCAGCTTCTTCAGGAGTATCCACATAAAGAAAATTTGATTTCACCAAGCCATTAAAGAAATCAAGCTGAAAAGATGCCCTCTGCCAAGTTTCAAATCATTTTTTAGAAATCCACCCGCAGGAGTTTTTCTCATCTTGAATAAATAGTCATTTTTGCATCTAAGGGAAGAGGAAAACATTTTCTATACTTTCAAACCTTCTCTGGCATCTCCATCAAGCTCAAATCCCTCCTCAAAATACCCTCCAAACTCTGGGGAAAAACATTTGTGCCTTGTGCTAAAAGCTCCAGAAACTTTCCTTTGCAGGCTGATGTTTCTGCAGTGACTCGCTTTCCTCTTACATAATTCAAGGGCCCAAAAAAGACACAAACAGTGAGGAACAGAAATGCTAAACCAAGGCTGCTCTCCAAAGCCCAACTGAATGGGAAACCTGAAACAAGAGAGACTCAGCTTCTGGAAAAACAACTTTTTGACAGCACAGAGCATCTCCCACACCCCCGTGCCTGCTGCTCTACCTCAGGTCAGAGGGACTCAGAGTTTTTATGTCGCCCAGTCCAAGTGGAGAGAGCCCTCCTCAAACCAAGGCCACTAATTATATTAATGAAGGCTTAAGGTCAGTACATCCCCATCAAGCCCAAATTGCTGTTTCCTGAATTATCAGGTCTCCGTCCAGTTTCAAGCAAGATGGGAATCCAGAAAGCACCAGAGCAGCTGGGAAATCAGAGTCAGTATGCTAAATCCAGTAGATTTAAGTTTTGGGTTTTAGGAGAGTGAATGAGATCAGGATTGGGTCTTCTTGTGCCAGGGTAGGGTTGGGTTACCTACTCCTGCAGGATTCCTGGTAAAGGGAAGAACAACAAAGGAGATCAAGAATTAAGGGCAAAGAAGAAAGTAGACAGGTCATCCAAACTTGCAACAAGCTATGAGTGTATTTGGATAATTCTCAGGCATTTTGTGAGTATCCAGGCAAAAAAAAAAAATCCAGGAGAAAATAATAAACATGCAGACAGCCCCAGGGGCCACAGCCATGCACTACCAACCCTGTACATGCAGAGGTGCAGGTACAGCCCACACACAATAGTGCCATTATCCAACTCCAGCTGCTCCAGGCTGCAATTCCTTATACAGAGTGGGGTTTATGGACTTTCTATTTGCTACAGAGAGAACCCAAAAATTCCTGTAAATGCTCAGTGGGTGTGGGTGTGTGGCTCTGCCTCTCAGGGGTCAGTAACACCCTGCTCTGACACACTCCCCTGTGTCTCATCGTGGAGCTCTAACCCAGATGGAGCTGCTGTGACTGAGGCCAGGACCTGCCCAAGGAAGGGCTGGGGAAAGGCAGGCCGAGGTTAAAGCACAGGAACACGATGTGAGGAGCTGCAGGGCCAGCACTGGTGGCTCACCAGTTCAGATCAAGGGACCTGACACAGCACAGCTGCTCAGGGTCCTCAGCACAGGATCTGCCTGCCAAGAGGAATCTGTTCCCTGCTGTAACCCACTGAGCAGCTGAGGAGTGCTGCTGTGTGCAGGCTCCTGCAGCTCTGGAACACATGGAAATGTAGGAAGCTCTGGGACTGCCAATCCCCACGAGTGATTCTTGCTCTGGTGTCTAACCTGGAAACTCTGAATGCCACCAAAACTAAGCAGCTCAAGGAGACAAGTGACATGCTTGGGGAGGGAGCACTGAAAAGCACAGCAGAACCAGCCACATGCCCAAAACCGTTCCCTGCAGCTCTGCCTCAACCACTACTGCTGGTTCAGTGCCTCTCAGAGCTATTGAATGTGCAAACATCCTGGGTAAGAGATGAAACACTCTCAGATCCTTCTCTCCAGGAGATAATGCCTTCCATGAGGTCAGACTGGATGTCCTGCCAGTCACTGCCCCCTCCAAGCCCCTCATGTGGGCCTGCACAGCTGTGAGCCCCCCGAACTCCATGTGTGCCACCAGCCCAGGCTCTCCCTGATCTCCCCTCTCTGCTCTCTGCTCTTCCTACACCTTCTCTCCACAGCTCTCATCTGAGCACTGCCTGGCACTGGCAGCTGCAATGCTCCAGCTCTCAGAGCTTCCATGGGCCAGGCACATTTCTCCTGATGCATGCAAACGATGCCAGCGTGCAGGAACTTGCTTCAGACAGAGCCGGGAGTTTGCAGTGCGAGGCTGCTCTGGAAATGTCACTGTGCAGGATCCGAAGGGGCCTCCACCACCTCCTCATTGCCAAGGCCATCAAGGTGTGTGCAAGGCTTCCTCCACCTGGGTGAAAACACTCACAGAGTCATCCATCATCCATCATCCATCCATTATCCATCATCCACCCATCCATCCTTCCATCATCCATCATCCATCCATCCATCCATCATCCATCCATCCATCATCCATCCATCCATCCTCCATCCATCATCCATCCATTATCCATCCATCATCCACCCATCCATCCATCCATCATCCATCCATCCATCATCCATCCATCCATCCATCATCCATCCATCCATCATCCATCCATTATCCATCCATCATCCATCCATCCATCCATCCATCCCTCCATCCATCATCCATCCATCCATCCATCATCCATCCATCCATCCATCATCCATCCATCCATCATCCATCCATCCATCATCCATCCATCCATCATCCATCCATCATCCATCCATCATCCATCCATCATCCATCCATCCATCCATCATCCATCCATCCATCATCCATCCATCCATCCATCCATCATCCATCCATCCATCATCCATCCATCCATCATCCATCCATCATCCATCCATCATCCATCCATCATCCATCCATCCATCCATGCATCCATCCATCCTCCATCCATCCATCAATCCATCCATCATCCATCCATCCATCCCTCCATCCCTCCCTCAGATCCTCCAGGCTCACAGAGAACATCCCAGCCATGAGGCAGCAGCACTGTTCCCATGTCTGGCCTCCTTCAGGGCTGCAGAGCATCACTTATTTATACTTTCAACCCACAAATCCACCAAACTTCTCCTGTAAGTTGCTGCAGGTGCACAGCTCAGCACATCACAGATGTATGAGCTGCTACCAAGCCTGCATTTTCAGCTTCTCATCCCAAATTCCTTGCTTCAACCAGCACAGAAAGTCCATTTCTCCAGCACCTTGGATTTTTAACAGAAATTATATTCAACACAATACACCCTTCTCCCATACCCTCCTAACTTGTTTTTTCCCTACTGCAAACCCAGCACAGCAGGGCTGGCAGGCACAGAGTGAGCCTAAGAATTTGAAAGAAAAACACAAAAACTGAAGAAAACCTCAAGAAAAATGAAACTGAAAACTGGGTTCCCCCAGCTGGACAACAAGGAAAGCACCTGGTGTCCATGGGAAAAGCTGTCATGGCCCTGCAATTCCCTCCTGCAGTGCCCCAGGCAGTTTTTAAATCACTGTTACCTCAACCATCCTCTTTATATTTGTAGGAGGGAGATTTCTCGGTGTTATTTTTAAACTGGAGCACCTTACAGATGCCAACCTTTGCAGACCAGCTGGCAGCTGGGATGGTGCCTGTGGGGAAGGCACCGGAGCCCTGGGGATGCTCGGCCTCCTGGGGCACAGCTCTGCATGAAAAGGAGCTTTCCTTGCTCTCCTCCACTCCCCATCCTCAGTGCTAGAAAGAATTCCAGACTCACAGGGACCCAAGGGACATTCTGCAGAGAAAAACGTGGGCAGCTGATACATTGGGGTAATTCTGGAACTGAAAGCTGGAGGGACTTTCCTTTGTTCAGGCTTTTTTGAGTGGTTTTTTAGTGTCCTGCGTGAAATTCTCTTTCTTTCAGTGGTGCCTCTGGAAAATTAGCAGCAGAGATTTGCTTTGTAAGCTCCTGTCTGCATTAATTTGCAAACACTGATAGAAGATTTTTTGTGTCTGTGTGTGCCTTGGCTCTGGAGGACCACGAGTGGGATGAAGGTCCCACAACAGCAATTCCTCACTCAGCTTCCATTCACTGCTGGGGAATTTGGCACAGAATACACTGAGGGCACAAAGAAAGGGTGCACACCCCTCCAAAACCTCTGTGCCATCCAGACCCACCCTCAGAGCTGTGCTGCTGACAGAAGGGACATCACCTCCCCCTGCAGCAGCCACAGACACCAGCCACGAGCCTGGCCAGGGGAACAGAGCCTCACGAATTGTTAAACCCAGAGGAAAGCACGCTCAAATCCAGAGTAAATCCAGCTCAAAACCAGCTGAGAGAAGGACAAGGTGTTGAGGTGGATGGTAAACCAGTCAAAAATGTTGTTGTTGTGGTGGCTGTGGTGAGCATCAGGCCAGGCTGAGAGGGAGGAACAGCAGCCTGGCCAGGGCTCCCTGCAATCTTAGATTGATCTTTCCCATTTTCCATCAGCACAGGATCTCACAGTGTGCAGCACTGTGGAAGAGCAATTCACCTCAGAGCAGCTCACCACACTCAGTCCCCTCTCCCCCAGACAACCTGGCCAGCAGGTTTTCCTTGGCTGGTCAAGTTTTAATAAACATCCTTTAATCCCTGCTTCCAAAGCAAAGCTCAGCTCCCCGGGCCAAGCTGGGATTGTCACAGTGACTCCAGAGCACGAGGATAATTCCCACAGCCTGTGCTCATAGATGAGTTCAGCAATAAAAAAGGAAGAGACTGGGGCTTGCAGCAGCACCAGCATCCATCCCTTCCCTTCCTGGCAGATACACTCCTCCAGGAAAGCTTCAGGCTTCAGCCCAAGCCACTCTTTTGTCTTCCAAACCTGGGCCCCCAGGATCATGGATGTCAGGAGGGGATGGTATCTTACTGACAGATAAGGTGAGCAGTTTCTGCATTTCCATTTCACTTCCCACTCCTGTCCTTCTGTGGGCAGCCCTGTGGCATTCCTGGGAATAGCTCTGGGATAACCACAGCCAGACCTCTCCCTTCTGACATATCCATAGTGACTTTCTGTGCTCTAAACACACACCAGCCCTGGGTATCACTACTAGAGGGTGAAGGCTGCTCACTCTCTGCCTTTGCAAGGGTCCAGCCTCAGGGATGGAGGTTTGGAGGAAGGAAGGAAGGATTGGAGCAGTGAATTCTCAGCTCAGACTCCTCATGAGGCAATACTGAAAACAGGGAGGTGCTATGTGATCCCTAAAAAACCTCACATCTGCAGGGAACAGCAGCAAAATATTCATCAATTAGAGGAAGGTTAAAGACCAAAAACTCCTGTGGCACAGTGTCCTGCAGCCTCTGAGAGCTCACAGGAGATTCCTGCAGGAAAAATGCAGCCACATGCTTGTGCCACCTCAGGGAATACTGTGTGAAGGAAACACAGGAATATTTATTCTGCCTGCTCTTGCCAAGTGCCACGGGCAGGTAGATAAAAGGGATGGTGCTCACCCTGCAAACACACAGAGATTTGGGAGCAGAATTCCAGGGAAGGCTGCAGGACACAGCATCTCACCTGCAGAGAGCACAGTACCAACATCCTCTGCCTGGTGCAGCAAACTGGGCAAAGTTCATTCAGGAATAAAGAGAAAACAAGATAAAAGACAAGCCTGGCATCCCAGAGGAGGAAACATCCCAGAATACAGAATTCTGATGTGCACCAGCTCTCAGCTTAAACCAATAGGGACTTTGGGTTTTCAGACACAGAGTAAAATTCCAGCTGCAGAAAAACATCCCTGCTGCTGGATTTTGGGATTTCTCTTTAGGTCTGGTACAAACATTCTGCCACACCCCAGACATCAGGAAATATCAGCCTTAAACAGCTACCAGGTCTCCTCTTTATCCACAGAGGTTTATATCCCCTCAAACTCCCAAAATAACAGTATATTTTGTTATACTGGCCAAAAATAACCTTGAAAATATGCAAAGAGTTAGGATTTCTGACCTTCAAAATATTGTAGTTGTGACATTTCACTTTGTTATTCCAGCCATGGACAAATGGTTCTGCTAAAATATCTGTCACAAAGTAGGCCCCTATGCCCAGACCACAATAATCTTTTTTAGCAACTAAAAAGGTTCTGCTAAACCATTATGAACTTAACTCCAGCTAGGAAAGAAATGGAAGAGCTGGAGCACCAAGGCAGCAGCTATTCTTGTTAAATTGGTCTCCATTTTTCAAGGATCCTGTTGAACATTAGAGAGGTCACAGCCTGCACCACTGTGAAAACCTAAGAAGTCTCTAAAACCCATGGAGTTTAATAAGGAATGTCATATTCCCAAATTGCCTCAGATGTTTTACAGGCTATTATGACTTTCAGTTTTATAGGTCCAAAACACTAACCAAATAAAAAGTCTATTTCTCCCAGATTTTCAAGGTTCAATTTTTAAAAGGCCAGAGGCACAGACTGTTCCTGTGAGCCAGGGAAGCCTCAGCCATCAGCTCCTATCACAGATCCAGCTGTCCCTCCCAGCTCCCAGGCTTTGTCCTCCCTGTGCACAAGAGTTGATTCCCATGCTAACCTGGTGCCATTTACATTTCCAGCTTTCCTCATCCTAGAATCATGGAATGGTTTGGGTGGGACACTTTCCACTATCCCAGGGTGCTCCAACCTGGCCTTGGACACTTCAGGGATGGGGCAGTTCCAAATGTCCAAAGCTCCTTTTGCATTTTTGAGATAGAACTTCTCCTAAAAATCTGAAATCACCTGTCATGGGACCCTTCAGGCTGGACAGCATCAGATGCTGAGCCTCAGGATCCCATGGAATCATGGTGCCCATTTCCCTGGGCTGTACAGCTCCCCTAAATCTCCTCCATGCAGGTCCTGTTTCCTGTAAGGCATGGTCTGAATGGATTAAAGTGGTTTATTCTGCTCTCCCTCCTCCTGCCCTCATTGCCACACTGTTCTTCCCTGGCAGCCTGAAGCCCTGCCCAAGGCTGTGCCACACCAAGGTGCTGATGGACAGCACAGGCAATCCCTGGCCTTGACAAATATCTGCAAACAAGGACAGGAATGATGGCAGTGATGGTGCTGGTGGCACCTGCCCAGCTGGACTGAAGCTGTGACATTCCTTGGGGTCAAACAGAGTCTTTCCAGGCACTGCCAGTGGATTTACACTTCTCATCTACTCAATGCTGGGGCTGTAAAATTTCATCTTTCTTTCTGTGCTGCCCTTCCCTCCCATATTAATTTTATTAACAGCTCTTTTTATGGGCACTATAAAGCACCATTCCACATTTGGGCACTGTTTAAGAGGATAAATTTCTACAGGGACCTTCTGAGATCTGAGGGTGACTCTTCAGGCACATCCCTGGATCTCTTTGTCCCCTTCAAAGGACGTCTGACCTGTGACACACCCAGTCAGGTATTGAAATATTGCACTGCTTTCTCTAGGGTGCACATATTGAACATTACCACTCCCAAAATGCAGCCAAGGATACTCAGGACCTGTGGCCTTCAGATCCTCTGGGTCAGCTCAAATCTGCTGCTGGAAAACCTATGTAAATGGTGCTTCTTTGGGGTTTCTGCTTTACTTTCCCCCCTCATGCTTCTCAAATAAAACCAATGTCTTATTTCCCACTGACTGACAGCGCTGCTGCTCAGCAAATTAACAAACCCATGCACGACTGTGCCTTGATTACTCTCTCTCTTTTATTATGAAAGAAAATGTCAAATCCTTTAATTTGACTCTCTGAGCAGTTTAGGAGCAGTTTCTCACCTGGGAAAGAAGCAGCTCACAGGGGCTGCTCCACACACAGCCCCAGGTGCCCCTGCTGATCCCAGCAGAGCTGCAATCCAAATCCTGCCAGGCTGACTCCCAGCAGCCAGGCCAAATCTCTGCTGCCTGGCACTGAAATTCTGATCAGATATGGAGACTTTAGGCTGGATTTCCATCTTGATGCTGAGCTGCAAACACCAACTCTGGGTTAAGCTGAGCTCTCCAGAGACCCATCCAGCTCAGGGGCCATGGGTCACTGCTGTTGTGCCACCTCAGATTATTGTGTCACCACAGAGCAGCCCCAGTCATGCTGCAGTCCCTACACATTTTTTACTCTCTGTGATGTAGCCTGGTCCAGCCTGTCCCAGAGCTGGTGTTTCCAGCAGGCTGCACACAGCTCCAACTTCACATATTAATGAACTTTTAATGGAGCACTCGTCCCCTGCCAAATCCCAGGGGATGTTTTCCAGGGAGCAAGTGAGCCCACGCTGCAGGCTGGGGCAGGGGGGCAGCCCAGCCCTGGTGCTCAGCCCTGCCAGGAAAGCAGAGCCAGCAGCTCTCACTGCCTCCATCCACCCCTCAGCACACAGAAACATCCTCTAGGATCCTTGCACAGGGATAAAATGCTGCTCTCCTCACTTCCCAGCACTGTCTGGAGTGCTGCAGGCTTGCTCCAACCACAGCCATGCTCGCTGCTAAATGCTGAGCGTCTCGCTCCTTCCTCCTCTCCCTCGGAATTTTTCCTCCCCTGTTCCAGCCAATCGTGCAGAGAAAAATTCCAGCCTGAGCTTCATTAGTATAAGATGCAAAAATAGAAGTGCACTATCTTTTGTAGTTCTCTCAGTTGATTCAGCGACAGCATGAAGGTAAAATAATTAAATGTTTGTCTGGTGATAAAAACAAGCCCAACAGGAGAGACTGGGCTGGGCTTTTCTGGAAGCTGAGCGTGGAGATCTGGGGGCTCTTGTGCTCCACAGACTTTGCTCTCCCCTCTCTCCATAGCTACCAAAAGGATGAAGATGCCTCCCTCCCTCCTTCCCTCCTCCTCAACTCCAAAATAAACACAGGATGGAGGCTTTGGGAGAAGCTGGTAAATGCCTCTGCTGCAAGCACAGCCCTCCTGCAGGAACTTTTCCTGCCATCCCCCCAAATCCTGCCTGGCAATTCCCTCAGCACCTCCACAAGCTCTCCTGGAACCAGGAGTGTCTGTGTGGACCAAGGTCAGCACAGGAGATGTTCACAAAACATTAGTGAGTTGACTTGATCCTTCATCAAAACACTTTCTGCTTTTCCTTCCTAACACTTCACTGCCCACGACGTGGCAGGCTGAGCCGATGTGACAAACTGTCGAAACACATTTTTTTTAACAGAAAAAAAAATTAAACCTAGACTTTAAAGGTAAAACTGGCCCCCTTTGAGTCCCTCTATCATATGTGACATTCCTACTGGAAAAAAAAAAGGGCTCTGACAGCAACTTGCTGGGAAAAGGCTCCAATGGACTGGGAAGAGCTGCAGACTGCAGGGAGCACCTGGGCTTCACCTTGTCTTTTAAGCTCTCATTAGTTAAGAAAAGTAACCACAGAGGTGCAAAAGCACCTGAGCATTTGTCAATCCCCAGACACAAACCTACAATAAGATGCTGTTCATTGATTCCATAAAGTAACAAGCAAAAATTCTCTAAATCATTCTGCTGGCACCAACAAAAATACCTGCTACCACAGGGAAAGGACCATCATTTCTGCCTCTCCAAATCCCCTCTCTGTGCTTTATTCCTGCTGTGGTGCTGGTAATCACCTATTTACCACCAGGCTGTGGAGGGTGGCAAATCCCACCCACCCCTGAGTTCCCTGCTGCAGCCTGAGATTGCTATTGATGAGCTCCATGGTTTGATGGGAAGGAAATGAGTTGAGTTTAAGGGCTGCTGGCACTCCCTCTGGAGAAATGCCAGGGAATTTTTAGACAGCCTTCAACCCAACAATAAAATGCCATGGATGTGAGTCAGAGTGGATGTGAGCATCTCCGTGGGAATCTGGGAGCAGATTTGTGTGACATCCCTGTCCCATGGAGCCACCTGAGAGCCCAGGTGTCCAAATCCACCCATCTGGGTCTCTGGAGCTGCACAGAGCTCACAGTCACCTTTCCACTGCCTGGGATCCCCCAGCACCTGAGCAGGTCATTGCTGATCTGTGGGGCTGCAAATCAATGTATTGTTCACACTGTAACATGTCACAGCCTAGAGAATTTTTATATTCTTAGCTTATAAACACATCAGGTGGTAAAAACCAGCCTTTTCTTGGGGAGGATGGGCAGGGAGTGTGTGTAGGAAACAGCTTACAAATGCCTGGCCATATTCATTAATACTGCAAAGAGACTAAACCTTCATGTTTTTCTCAAACTGGTTACATATTTACTTTTACTTCAAAAAGATTCTCCTGGAAGTGGAATGGTTTCAATTACTGGTATCTTATGTCAATGCACGACAGTGTGGGACAAAAAAAATTAAAACCTGATAGCTGAAACAATCTTGTGACTTCCTAACACATTAGGAAGGGCCAAAGTCCTAGCTAACCAAGAATCTGGTTCTTGGTTTTAAAGGTCTTGGGCTCATGGCCAAACTCCCAGAACCTCCCCTGTGTACTCCACTTTTAGGTCCACTAGGATGAACAAGATCCCTGGAGTTCCAGCTCACAGATTTCAAATGGATGGAGCTACTGCAGGGAAAGAAAATAGGGGGAAAGTCTGTTCTGTATTTATGCACCAACATCAGGTGGGGAGAGTTTCTGAATAAACAGCAACAGAATTATCTACAAATTAAAGCTTATTTTATGTTAGAAGAAGAACCCAGTGCTCTTGGTAATGAATACAGGAGCCTTTTTAAAAATCAGACCTTGAAGCTGCTGGACACAGATAAGGCTCCGTGGCCTTGTCTCTGCAGCACGCCAGCTCCCCCAGCACTGCCTGGGCTTCCTAAGGTCATCCAGAAACCCAGAGCACTTCTGGCCACAGCACACACACCAGGGAGGCTCAGGGCAGGCTGCTGAACAGCCAAGATAAATCCTGCTCCTGCAGCCAACCCACCTCTGTCAACCTTCTCCAAAGCAGCCATCAAAACACTGATTTGCAGGATCTCACTCACTTGTTTCTCCTTCTTTAGGACCAGTGCCAAACTCAAGACTTATGTGCAGCTCCTGGCACCTCAAACCACATTCTGTAGCAAATCAGCACCACAGCAAACCCTGAGCTTTCAATCTAACATGTTCCAGAGCACTGGTGGACACCACAGCCAGGGATGGATGGATAGATGATGGATGGATGATGGATGGATGGATGGATGGATGGATGGATGGATGGATGATGGATGGATGGATGGATGGATGGATGGATGATGGATGGATGGACGATGGATGGATGGATGATGGATGGATGATGGATGGATGATGGATGGATGATGGATGATGGATGGATGGATGGATGATGGATGGATGGATGATGGATGATGGATGGATGATGGATGGATGGATGGATGGATGGATGATGGATGGATGATGGATGGATGGATGGATGGATGATGGATGGATGGATGATGGATGGATGGATGATGGATGGATGGATGATGGATGATGGATGGATGATGAATGGATGATGGATGATGGATGGATGATGGATGGATGGATGGAAGATGGATGGATGATGGATGGATGATGGATGGATTATGGATGATGGATGGATGGTGCATTGATGGATGGATGGATGCATGCATGCATGCATGGATGGATGATGGATGGATGGATGGATGGATGGATGGATGGATGGATGGATGGATGGATGGATGGATGATGGATGGATGATGGATGATGGATGGATGATGGATGGATGAAGGATGGCTCCACTGCCCAGCTTTCCAGCACAGCCAAACTGGCAAATCCTCCCATCTGTTAAAGGCTTGGATCCACTCCAGGTAATATCAATAAATCTCCTCCTTCCCCTGCTCCAGCCTCACCCACAGCCCATTTGCAGAGCCCTTCTATTCCTGACTCCCTCTGTCCTGGGGAGGTTTGCTGCCCCTCTCTGCAATCACCATCAGAATGAACTCCAGTTTGGGCACATCCTGCTGGTGCAGCCCAGGGGTGCCTGCAGGAAAAGCCATGCCTCTTGGAATTCCAGGGGTTCTGCACTCCAAAATCCAGATTTGAATCCTCTGTTCTGCTCACAAGCCAAAGACTGTCCCTTTGAGAATCTGTTCTGGTATTTGCTCTAATCCCATGAGAACTGTCCCACGTGAAGATACTTCAGTTATTTTCCAGAAATACAAACCCATGGCCTAGTGGAGTACATCTTCTGCATGTTCTATTTTGTGCTGACCTCCAGCCCCAGATTTCCCTTTATAACACACTCCTCTATTCTTAGTTGTACCTCCTGCATTGTATCCTTCCCCCTCTTCCAGCTGCACTGTCTCCATTTGGAAAAGGCTGAATCTTCCTTCCCCTGCCTCCTCCCCACACTGAGCACAGTTCCTCTGCATGCAATCCCTCCAGATCATCCCAGCTCACCCCAACCTGCTGCAAACTGTTCCCATTTCTCCCTGCTGCTCCAAGCCAGTGTTCTAAACACAAACACATGGAACACCCTGCAGTGCCAGCCTGAGAGTGACACAGTGAGGGACACTCTTGGAAGCAGGAGGGAGATATTCCACACCTGGAATACCTGCACTTCTTTTGGGCCATTCTGTTGGGAATGTGAGCTCCTGGCTGTCAGGAAGCTGAGCTGTTTCCTTGGATTGCTGCTGTGAGATCTTTGAGGAGCCTGGGTCCCTGCCTCAGTGCCTGAGTCCATCTCCAGGCAGGACAAGAGGCAGGAGCAGAGCACAGGGACACTCCAAAGGCCATGGCAGCACAGCCTCCCTCCCTCCAGGAGCACAGGGATCCTCCTGCAGCCCCAGCTCTGCCCACACACGGCCCTGCTCAGTCTCCACTCAGCCGGATTCAAAAGCAAGGCCCCCCCAGCAGCCTCAACCACTGATGATGCACCAGAAACAAGGCAAAACCTCCCTCAGAACTGCCACCAAATCCAAGAGAAATGTCATGCTGGCCTTTCAGATGACATGGATGACATCTGTGAGAGTCAGGACTTAATTCTACTGAATTACCAGGAGCCTTGAGCATTGATGGACTTTCACCAGTCTCTTAAGCTGGGAATCCATTCAGTAAATGGAACTTCCAGGTGATGAGGCAGCTGTGGTGCCTGTGCTGCACCACCTCACCCCGTGGATTTAAAGGGGGTGATCAGAGAGAAGAGCACAGCATGGCCCCAGCTCTGCCACTCACCCAGAACTCCTGCCCAGGGAAAACTCCCTGTGAGGGGACAACAACCTGCCCTGACCCCTCAGCCACGCCTGGGAGATGTGGGGTGATCCTACAGGAACCCCAGGGCTTCCAGTGTGGGGTGATCCTACAGAAACCTTGGAACTTCCAATGTGGGCTGATCCCACAGAAACCCCAGGGCTTCCACATTCCAACACCCCATTCCCAGCACCAAACCCACTCCAGGGTGTTCCTCAAGACACAACCAGAGGGAAATTCAGAGTAAAAGCCCCAGGCCAGCCCTCACTGCCCACCTGCCACACATCAGGGGACATCTCTTCCTGGCCACTGTGAAGAAGGAGGGACTCAAAAAAACTCTGTAAGGAAGCTGAAAATAACAATCCAGAAAGCTGCAAACATCTGGAAGGCCAGTGCTTTGCTCTACAATTCTGCATTGATTTCTTGCCTCAAATAGATTTCTAGATGGATTGCAATTAAAATGAGTTACAAAATGCTGGAAAAACATCACTCATTTCCGCTTCAGATTTTATTTTTGCATCTTTGCTTTCTAGATCCTTTTGCATTTCAACAGCCACTCCTTGGATCCTAACTTTCTTTTTTTTCCCCACTCTTCTTCTGGCCAAATTGCTCTGCATCCATTTTTACCTTTTATTCCAGCAAGAATGCTGCTGGTGGTGGCTCACACAGCCCTGGAACAATTCCCTGGGCAGTGGTAAAAATCCCCACTGTGAGCCCTGACTGCAGCTGCTGAGCAAACCCACAGAAACCTCTGAGCATTTATCAGAGGCAATTCTTCTGTGAGCTGCCCAGAGCCCTCAGGATCCCCTTGTCACATGCCTCCAGGACACCAATTTCCATCTATTGTCCTGATTCCTGCTCAGAAGCCACAGGGAGGGAGGAAAACGCTGAGGAAGGCTGGGCTACAGGAAAAGAGATTTACTTTGCTGAAAACCTTGTAAAGCCTGGCCAGCTCCCCCTGAAAAGGGCAGTGCTGTCACCATCCCTGCTCCAGCCCTTTGCTGGCCATTCCTGCTCTGGGATGGAGGTGAAAATAAGATGCTAAAACATGGGATTTCCATCCAGCCAGCAGCAGCAATGTCAGATACCAAGCCCAGCTCTCCTGAGCACCAAGGCTGAGTTTTACAAAGTAGCTGGGACAGATTAATTAAGACCAATGAGAGAGAGCAGGTTTAGAGGGGATATTGGGAAAGAAATCCTAAATCTTTCCCTGGGAGGGTGGGCAGGCCCTGGCACAGGGTGTCCAGAGAAGCTGTGGCTGCCCCTGGATCCCTGGAAATGCCCCCTGGATGGGGCTTTGAGCAACATGGGACAGTGGAAGGTGTCCCTGCCCAGGGCAGGCTGGAATGGGATGAGCTTTAAGGTCCCTTCCAACCCAAAACATCCCATAATTCCATGACTGCATCATTATGAGCACATCACTCCCTTTGCACTTGGCCAATACAACCTGAGTCTGGAGCTGCTGTGAATAGTACAGAAAACTGCTGGTATTCCCAAGCCTTTGATCTTCATTTGACTTTTGAGGGTTTTCAGGCACCGTTTTCATTTAAAAATAGAAGAAGTACTCAAGTATTTATACAGCACAGAGGCTTTAAAGGCTTTAAAACTTCAGAAAAGATTTTTAAGATGCCGGGATGAAGAATGTCAAGTATTATTATCGCTTGAATTCCAACCTGAGCTGGAAAAACCCTGCAAAGGTAAAGCTGTCTGCAGGAGAAACAGAGAGGCAAAAGGGCAGCAAAACCCACTGCAGTGATGGGGAGATGTTTCCAGCTCTGGGAGACCTCAAAGGAGGAGCAGAAGTCTTCCCTGGCCAGCTGAGAAAATCACTGCAGACATGTCCTGCCTGTCCTGACAGAACAGGAGGGAATTTGCCCCAGGGAACAACCCTCCTTTAGGGGAGAGGATGGCCAAACACAGAAGCTTGAAAAGGAAAGGTCTGGGAATTAAGATGTGAGCTCCTGTCACTCAGACAGCAGCTCCAGACCATGCCAGCATCCAGAGCACGGCTGGGCTGCCCTGGGTGGCTTTAGTGCCATCCCTTTGTGCACCACGAGCCTCTCCTGGCTCTTTTTGCTGGCTTTGGGGTGGGAATTGTGGATACCCCGAGTGGTTCTGCCCCAGAGCTGATGCCACAAGAGGCTGAACAGCTACTCCAAAGCTCCTGGTTTTACTGAGGTATTTCTACTTAATGCAGATTAATTTCTCGACAGCACAGAAATACCACAAAAGGCTTAGAGAAACAAAAAAAGCCTCATTTAGATGAATTAATAACAGAGAGCAAGTGTATTATTAGTGAAGGCTCTAACAAGGTGCAGAGCTCTTCTCTAGCTGCAAAAACAGAAGGCTGAGCTCTGACGCTGCATATGCAAAATATTTGAGGCAAAATGAATCTTTGGTGGAGCCCTGCTGACATCACTGCTGGGATCTCGGGTGGAATTCAAGATGCTGCTTTAAATGAAAGCAGGGAGCTCCTGGGTGGCAGCTCTGCTCTGCCAGGGGCCCCCGCACAGCCCCACAGGGTGAGAGGCATTTTTCATCCATCTGCTCCAATCCCACCTGCCTCCAGTACAGCACTTCTCATCCTCACTTGCCAAACCCTCGAGCAGGAAAGGGCAATTTCCTTCTGTGCGTTTTACAGAAAGAGAAACAAAGACGTCGAAAGATGAAACAGCCCCTGCAGCATCACCCTGGCTGCAAGAGGTGGGGAATGGGGGGCAGCTCCCCCAAACCTCAGCCCTTGGAGGGCCCCATCATTCCCCAACTGCTCCAAACCCTGGGCAGACACAGCTCAAAGCAATTTTTTACTTCAATAAAATATGGAGAGCCCTGATGGATGGTGTGCTGAGCTCATTAGAATTTCTGGTTGTAACAGAGACTTTAAAAATAAAGATTTAAATTCTCTTGTCTCCAAACACCAGAAAGTCGAGAGCTAATGGGGGTGAAGACAAGAGTGCCCTGGATAAACAGGTTATTCTGTCACCATCAATTCTGGTGTCTCTCTCAATCCGCTCTGCAGCGAGCGGCTCAGACACTGTCCCAGACAGGGCACGGAGCTGCCTGCACTCCTGCTCCCAGCCAGCCTGGCAATTTACTGCCTCCTTGGGAAGCCTTTGATATTGGAAAACCACAACCGAGCTTTCTCTTTGCCTGAAAGGCACCCACAGGCTCAGGCACAACGAAAGCGTTTGCACTGCCCTGAGAGATCAAAGTGGCTCCAAACCTTTCGCTTTTATCGGCAAATTAAAAACAAACAAAGCCTTTCCTTCCTCTCCTTTCACTCTGCTAATGCTCATTCCCCCTCCCAGGCTTTCCAGGCATCCTGCAGGAATACAGGCTGGCACTGGGGATGGAGGAGCAGAGATGCAGCACCATGGAGAGCTGAGAGCACCCACCCGCCGTGCAGGGCTCCGTGCCCACTGCTCCCATCCCTGCCTCACCTGGATCAGCACAGGATGGAGGGTTCAAACCCCTGCCACTGATGGAGGGTTCAAACCCCTGCCACTGATGGAGGGTTCAAACCCCTGCCACTGATGGAAGGTTCAAACCCCTGCCACTGATGGAGGGTTCAAACCCCTGCCACTAATGGAGGGTTCAAACCCCTGCTGTTGATTGAGGATTCAAATCCCTGCCATTCATTCCTGCTGGATTTTTGTTTGTGCTCCTCTGTGTGTCCCTAATTCCTGCTGCTTCCCACTCCCTGTGCGTCCCCTCTCATCCCTGATGCTCCAGCACAGATCCCCCGAGTGCCAACAGGAGCAGACAAGTGCTCATCCAGCTGCAGGAGCCTTCAAATGGTGATGAAACCCTTCTGAATCCTGTGTGGGCAGGGCAGGCACGGCGAGGGAGAGGGGGAGAGCCGAGGAGCAGCAGCCCGGGGCTAAAAGTGGATGTTGACTTCACTCTCCCATTTGGGAGTAGGTGGAGGAGGTGGGTGGCCGTGAGCAGAGGGGAGGTGGAGGGGGCAGCAGCTATTTCCAGCTGCACTCATGTGCCATTTCCCTCAGTGCTGAGATCTGAGAGAAAACAGCAGGAGGTGGGGAGTGGGGGGAACCAAAAAGGAAAATCACAGACTCCGTGCAGGAGAACATGTTAAGGAACAAGAGAAAAGTCGTTACCAACAGCACAGCACTGAGATCCTACCAGTACTGGGGGGTTTAAAAATATAACAAAACCCAAGGCTGCTGGGACTGCTTCCCTGCATTGGGCACAAGAGGATATGATGGAAATGAGGCCACTGAGCGAGGGGCTCAAGGTGTGGCCCCAAAATGATGGCAAAAGCTGCTGCTTGCAGAAAGCCTCCCTCCTAATAAACTGCGAGGTTTTCTTGGCTCCCAGAGATTATGTAATATGTTCTTGCTGCTGCTGCTGCTGCTGCTGCTGCTGCTGACTCATATTTTCCAAAATATATCTGGGAAGGAAAACATATGCACATGTGTTTGAATCCATAGGTTCCCCTGGCCGTGTCCAGAGCGCTGCCTGCACACGCGTGTGCACATGTGTGCCCTGATGTGTGTGGGGAGGAGGGACAGGGACAGGGACAGGGACAGGAACAACAGAGATTAAACCAGCACTGCTTTCTGGGGCAAAGCACAGCAACTCTAGCAGTGCAGGAGGGAGCAGGGAAGCCACGGAGGGAGATGGCAAAGGACGCACGCACTGCTGATAACCTCCAGCCAAACCTGGGCTCTGGGGACCAGACACAGACTGCTGAGCTCCAAACCCAGCTGGGAAATGGGGTTTGTGGCAGATGGGGCCACGGTGACAATCTGCAATGGCAAGGGGCTGAGAGGGACATCAGGGGTGGCCTCAGCATGTGGCTCAGCAGCAGCCAGCCCTGCAGAGAGGTGCTGTGGGCAGCAGGGCCAGTACTCCCTGAATTCCATCAATCTACAGTCTGGTTCCTGTTCATAAATGCCTGGGAATACATTTCCCAGGCTCTGGGCTTCTCCTGGTTGAAGATTTCTAATTCTAAGGCAGCCCATTAGTCTTAAGCAAATCTGTCCCCAGCCTGCAGCTCTGGGAGGTTCAGCTCCTCTGCTCCGTGCCTGGGTGCACTTTTAATTCCTTAGGAAAGACTTTTTGACAATTCTGCAAAGCCCTCAGTATCCAGGAGATAGGATCGATCTGCTGCTGGGCATTGGAACAGAGATCCATCTCCCTGGAGCAGAGCAGACTGAAAATCCATCCAGATGTCAAGCCCTGATCACCAAATCACGGCAGAAGCTCTGCACCAGTGACAGCCTCGGTTTCCTTGCACTGCCTGCTCCTCCTGCTCAGGCAAAATCTGGGGACAATTCCTCACACAGGGACAGGTGACAGTGCTCCTGTCCCTCCTCACCTTACACACACTTCTGGCTCTCTCCTTCATCCCTGCACCATCCTCATCCCCATCCAAGGGCACTGTTGATATTCCCTGCCTTACACATCCAGCACCACAGTTAACACAATTCTGTTTTAACACCTAAAATTTCATCAGAGCCAGCTGCTCTTTCTTGTTTTAGAGCAACTTTAAAATGCTTCATCTGCATTCAAAACCGGTTCTAGAATTGTTACTTTTTCACTTAATTCTCCTAGAACTTCACAAAAAGCGAACATCCAGTATGCTTAAAAGGCTTTGGAATAAACCTTAAAAACAAACATTAAAGATTGATCAGGTTTTTTTTATGATTATACTAAAGCTGACTGAAGCTCAACTAGATAAGGAAAGAGAGTTGCATTAAATTAATCAGCACCTTATCAAGGCAGGAAGAAAGAACTGTAGATAACAAGCCTTCCCTAAATTTGGTATCAGAACAGAAACTTCAGTGCACGACGTACTGAGAGAACCTTGTCAGATTTACTGAACACAATACAGGGGAGTGGAGCAGCAGAAATAGCAGGGGAATGTGGTCCATAGAAATGCTTTGAAAAAAACCTGTTTTCTGATAATGCCAGCAAGAGCTGATGCTTTTGTCAAATGGAACAATTTTACTTGACAAAACTTTTCCCCAGATATGCCCAGTAAATTAACCTACTCTTACTGGGGTAAAAGACAGATCCTTAGGGGTTTGCTTTGCACTCCTGTGCATGGAGCTGAGGCCAGATTGCATTTTCTCCATTTCAAGGGCACAGTTCCGTGCACAATTCCGCCCTTTCTGCTCCCCAAGCCCTCAGAGTTGGGCCCATTCCACTCCTGGCATCTCTCTGTGTGAGCTGCAGCCGCTCTCACAGCTCTGAGCTCCCATTCAGGGGGCTCCAAACCCCCAAAACTGGCACCAGCAGCAGCTTAACCCTTTGGAAAACTTGGGGAGGACTGAGAGTGAACAAACCCAGCCAGCAGAACCCAGGGATTCTCAGGACATCCCTGAGAACCAGACAAGTGTGCTGAACATTCCAGGTGGGACAGGAGGGGAGCAGGGCTGGGGACAGAGGCCCTGGCAGGCAATAGGACAGCCAGGCACGCTGCTGTCCCAAGCAGAGCAGCGGGAAGGACGTTCCAACCTCAAAGCACAAAGCCCCGGGCACACCAGGCAGGGACAGCCTCACTCAGAAGGACAGGAGGACACTGGAGCACACACAGCTCACCTCACCACAGAGAGCAGCCTAGAAATCAACTTTATCCGGGGTAAAAAGGCAAAAACAACGAGCTGGGCTGCTTTCACCAGGGTGATGCCACTTACTGAGATTGCTCTACCTCTGGTACCCAGGGCAGGGCTGCTGGCTGTGCCCAGCACCCACAGGGCTCAGTGCCTGCCCTGCCCATCCTGACAGGTCCTGGAGGAGAGAAGGGGTTGGGGAATGGGTCCTGGATGAGGGGAAGGGGCTGAGGAATGGATCCTGGAGGAGAGAAGGGGTTGGGAACGAGTCCTGGAGGAGGGAAGGGGCTGGGGAACAGCTCGTCCCTGCAGACTGAGCCCAGCCCGGCGAGCAGGGCGGGCTCAGCGCGGGTGCAGCCCAAAATAGCCCCACGGCGGCTGCCAGCAGCCCATACGTTGTGTTATATATGTCTCAGCTGATGCAAAGCGAGGGGTAGGCACTGAGCCACATGGCCCTTCACACGGGCACGGCCACACTCGGCTGCTCCCGGCTCCAAAATCCCCCAGAACGCATCCTCAGCCACGCTGGAGCAGCTCAGCCCGCAGAGCCTGGCACCAGACACTGCCCCACGGCAAGGTCTGCACAAAAATGAACAGCCCTGACCCCAGACACGGTGCCAAACACCTCCCCTGCTGTTCCACATCCCAGTCCCACTAATCCCATCCCAAAATGTGCCACTCTGCAACAGCCACGTGCCTCAGTTTCCCCAGCTCTGTGATAACACAAGGGGTGGTTCCCCAAAGCAGCTCCTATGAAATCATATCAGTGGGGATAAACTAGAGTCAGGTGAAATTCAGACCTAATTCTTTAAATCCTTGCATGCACACACTCCCTTCATCCCCCAAAATTCTCTTTATTTCAGGTGGTGAAGCTTTCAGGCTGCCCAACACAGACCCCGCCAGTACAGCTCTGGGAGCTCCCTGCCCTGGTGAACACCCCATCCAGGTGGTGTTTCTGACAATTCCCAGGAAAACCAGGAATAAGGAGCAGAGGCCACGTGGCCCTTTGCTGGTTAGAGCCAACCCATCTGTGGGTGCTTGCAGATTAAGTCTCATTTCCACACAGGAAAGAAAATCAACCACAACTAATAAAATAAAGACAATAAATCACAGTTCCTCCAGCAGCTCTTCCTCCAGGAGCATCTATTTTTAGTGGGAAGCATCAATCACCACAGCCCCTGCTGTCTACAGCAGCTCCAACAGCAAAACCCAGGTAGGCAGAGCTGGGCCCAACGTGGGCACACACAGCCCCAGCTGCACTGCCACTGTTCCCCAGGCACAAATGGACACCCAGAACATCAGCACTGTGCTATTCCTCTAGCCCAGATGGACAAGAGAAGCCACAAGGCAGCAAAGGAACAAAGGAACGTGCCCAAGGCCATCAGTAAATCAGTGGCAAAGCCAGGACCATCCTCTGGCAGCCCTGCACAAGCACCCTCTTCAAACAGGACAATTCTCACACAATTATGAACATTTGGGAGTTCTCCTCAAGCTTCCCAACTTCTCCTCATTGGAGACTCCCCAGCTCTGAGACAAATCCTTATGTTTTACCAAAATAGCTCTCCCAACATTTCACTGAGCACAGTCAGCACAGCCAGCTGAGAAAATCCACGTTGGAAATGTAAAACACAGGAGCCTCCCCGGGGGAGATCATCATTCCGACACGGAGCACACGGACACACATGCAGGCAGGCACGGCACACAGAGCACACAGAGCATACAAAACAAGCACCACAAAATGAAATGACAACACAGACAGAGCTTCTAGCCATAAATTTAAAAAAAAAAAACAACAAAAGAAACAAAACAAAAAACCAAACAGCCAAACAAAAAACTTACATGGATTTTTGGCAATTTTCCTTCAGACATTATACACAGCAGCTGGGCTGTGTACTGAATACCTGATCCAAAAAGAAATATAACCAAATTATGCAAACAGATGGGGGCAGGAGTCAGGTGAACATGCAGCTCTTAACACACCGAGGGGCTGAGACAGCACCTCTGCATTCCCCCAGAAGGGCTCACATCAGGGCACATCCTCACTCCCTGCACAGCCAAATCCAGCGCTGTGCTGCTGGAAAAGCCAAGAGCCAGCACAGGGCAGAGCCACCACGTCACACACCTCAGAGCTGTCCCATCCCCTCCAACCTGCCGTGGGAGCTTTGAAACAGAGCTGGGAAATAGCCAGGCTGGGGGGAGGAATAGAAACACGAAAGGAAAGCGCTTGATCTGCCTTAAAGAAAGAGCATTAAAAGCATCGTGCGGGCAGGACAAGCCGGGATCATCCCGGGGCTGAAGCTTCCTGGGAAGTGCTCAGAGAGGGGCACATCACCCTTCCCCATGCCCAGGAGGGGGCCTGAATCTTTAAAACAGCAGATTGCTGCTCGGGAGGAATGGACTTTTTATGGACTGTGGGAAACAGGGTTGCTATGATACAGGCAGAGGCATTTTCATGAATCCTGTGGCAAATAACATCGAATTCTGCTTAAGCAGACAACAGTAAGGCAAGTCTCCCCTCACCCAGCCTCAGCAAACACACGGCAGCAAGCACTGAAACAGTTATTGCATCACAAATACGCTTTTTGCAGACAAATTTGTGGGTTTTTTTCCTTTGAGGTTGTATTTTCCAGAGGGTCAGCGCTTAGATTCCTTTAAAGGAACGATCCCTCTGCCTCATCCCTGGGTTTGAGCATCCCCATAAAGGTGGAGAAATGGGGCTGAAGCACCCCCAGGGACCCAAGCATGACCTGGATGGTCACGGAAAACTCCAATCCCAGGGACATTTCACAGTGTGCAAATGGCACCCGGAATGCTGCAGGCACAGCCACTCGGGGGCACAGGGATCTGGTGGGGACTGGTAGCACTGTCACCCCAAAAAGCTCAGGAAGGGTTTGAGAACTGAGCCCAGGGAATGCCAAACTGCAGCTGCCAAACTAAAATATCAGTCTGGGGCAGGGGCTGGAGAGGTGGCACTGGGGTGGGAAATAGAGAGCAAGCTAAACAAGCAGCAAGGCCAACCCTCCCTCACTCTTTCACCTCTCATTTCCTCTCTTTGCCCCCAGAATTCCAACAGGAAACCCGAGATAACGAGAACGGTGCTGCTACAATAACAAAGTTTGCTGCTGCCAACTTTCCTATTGCTCTGCATTAACTTCCCTTCTTTAACTCCACCAGCCTTCAGGAGGACAAAAGGCACAAAAGTTGTACTAAAACCACACGAATTCTCCCAAGCACGTTCCGTGATGGGAAGGACTCGGCTCCCGGCAGCTGAGCCTGCACAACCCCTGGTGCTCCCCATGTAGCCCCAGCACAGCCCAGCCCAGGGATGGAACCACAGGAGCAGTGCAGAAGGAGCCCTGGGTACAGCAGGAACATCCACCAGCCATTCCCAAACATCCCCCCAGCAGTACAGCTCTGGATGGAGGGATGCACCCAGGAAAGCGCGGCGGGTACCGGGCATTCCTCGTAGAACTCGTATTGAAAGGTGAACCTCAGTGCCAGAGAGCCCTGAGAAAAGAAACACTCACAGCCCATTGCAACTCACTGGTCAGTTCTGGGCTTGGGTTTTTGCTCATTTTTCCACCCTTTCTCCTCCAAATCCCTTTGTTGCTCCCCTGAAAGGATCATTTTGGCTGCTGCCTGATCGATTCCCTCTCCATGGTGATCTCAGCTCATTTATTACCTTTCCAGGAGATTCTGCAACCTATAAAACTAATGACACAGGATGGCCAACAGGCAAATCGAGCAAATTTGAGCTGTTTAACAACACAAACCATCCTCAGCAGCAATTTTATTCACTTGGGGTTTTTTTAGAGAAGATTGACTCAGTATCCTCTCGCAGACAGCTACAAGTGCAGAGGGGGAACGGAGCCAGCAGGCACCAGAGCATCTCCCTGCATCCCTGCCTTTCCTCCCCACTAAAACAAGTCCCATAAAGCTTTTGGGGATGATTGTTCCCACTCTGGGAACAATTTTTTTCTCTTTTATTTAGAGCTAAAAGCACTTTGGAAGTGTCAAATATTTTGGATTTAACTCCGGTTCCAGTCGTGCCACCATGGAAAAGCCATCGGCTCCCGAGCTCTGCTCGGCACTTAACTCCCAGCACACAAACCCTCACTGGGAAATAACTCCATGTCTCCATCTCCAACCTCCAGCTTTGTCTTTATCCATCAGTTACATCTTTTTTTTTTTTTTTCCAGAGGACATCAAATAAATAACAGACAGCTGGAATTAGCATGAACTAATTAAATTATCAAGGCAATAAATTCCCAGTGATCATCGGCAAAAGATAAAAACATTTTCAAACTGATATTTTTGTTTGTTCTATGCAATTCTGATTTTTCTGCAGGGGGAAAGAATATATTAAAAAAATCCCTAAGACCTCTAACAGAAGCACAGAACAGAGAGATGTTTTACAGAGACTCTTTCCAGACATTCCCTTCATATTCTCTCCAAACTTCTCGTGCTGCCACTGAGCCCCCAGCCAGCCCTGCTCCCAAGCTGTAAACATTGCAATTTCGGGCTGGAAGCACCTCTAACTGCTGCACACCTTTCCAGCAAGCCCAGAATACACAACTTAGCACTTCATTGTCCAGAAAATCAATGTAAATAAAGTCACACGAAGCAGCCCATCTTAAAAGCTCGTTATCCTTGAGGTGGGCAAAGATTTTTCTTAGATAAATTCTCCAAAATTTGATACATACACACACATGAAAGAAAGAAAAGCCAAAATCAGATTTCTAGAAAATCAAAGCAAAACCAAATCCCTCCGTATCTGTTGCTTTAGAAAAGAAAAACAAAGCTTGCATTGCCCTTTCTCCCTTTGATCCTTCCTTCCCAATTTGCAGAGACAGAAACCACATACAACCAGAATAAAAACCCAGCAGGTTACGTTTCGGTCCCTCTCACATCTCTCAAAAAAAAGGAGCTGTGTTACATCAGTGTGGACATAGAATTTGGAGGCTTTGGGGTTGAATCTTGAGAAATCAAATCAGATCATCAAGGTAACACAGATAAATACATTAAGTAGAATTTTTTTTCTCTCTCACTTTTTTTTTTTTTTTTTTTTTGTGGCTGAATGTTATTTTAGCAAAAAAATTAATCCTTTAGTAAGATTTCTCAAACATCCCCCCCCATTAAAAATGCCCACAGCTCGATTCCATTGCACACACCAGCACCTCTCACCTGGCACCTACATGGTTACTCTCACAGACATTGCACATTAACTGCTTGCTAGAAATCACACACAAAATCACTTATTATTAACCTGAGCCTCTATTTCAAAGGAAAGCAAAACAACACAGCCAGTGCTCACCACAGACAGATCATTTTCACTCTGCTGCTGCCTAAAGAAGCACAGCTCTAGCACAGAACCACGGAGGACTGGATCGCTGTTATTATTTATCACATTTAACACCCCGGCAAAAGCAGCTACACTTACAGGCATACTTAAAAGACAAGACATGACAAAAGATTTAGGGAGAGATAATAATACCAACGTCATACATATCACAGCGAGGCCATGTTGAAGCTCAACGCGTTTCCCCCCTCAGTAAGAAATCTCTCTCTCTCTTTCTCTCTCTCTCTCTTGCCTTTCTCTCTCTCTCTCTCCCGCTCGTGCTCTCTTGTTGAATTGCTAGTGGTAGTAGTAGCCCCCAACAGCTCAGGAGAAAAAATCCATTTAACGAGTGCCCAGGAAGAACATGAGTATGACATTCACAAGCAATAGCACCACAATCACTGCAAAAACGACCACCGTTTGAACATCCAAGGTCATGGTGCAATGCAGAACACTGTAGTGTTCGAGGTGTGGGGCTGGCAGATTTGGAGAAGTCAACCTCTGCTCTGTAAGACTGTCCATACATCCACCATGCTAGAATAGAGAAGAAAACTGTTCCTGGTTTTGGGTTGGTTCGTAATGCTGTGTGCTCTGCCTTTAGTTTCTCCCCTATCTGCTGTCTCTAGCTCATTCTGAGCCCGCTAAGTGAAGCATCATCACAACCAGTGAGCACCCGGGATGCAAAATCCTTCCTTTAGGAAAAGAGCGAGCGCTGTCTGCAAGCTTCTCTGTCTGTCTCGTCCCCCCTCTCTCTCCGGGTCTCTCTCTCGCTGGCTGGCTCGCTTTTTAATTCGTCAAGCCAGTGCAGATACGGAGCCCGTGTGAGTGTGACAGCTCTGCAAGCTGCTGCGGCTGCATCCCTCGGAGCGAGGCGGACCCTGGCGCATACAAATCAGCTCCAGTGACCAGGCAGCGACGGCATCCTGCCTGTCACTCAAACGCTGAAGGAAGCGCTGGCTCCATAAATACGCGAGGTTTCCGCCCGCCGCGACAGCGAGCGCCACGCAGCCGCGGCTCTGCCCCGCGCTCCCGACGCGCTCGGATGCTCCGGCTCCGAGGCGGCTCCGAAGCAGCTCCAAGGAGCCTCCAAAGCAGCTCCAAGGTGGCTCCGAGGTGGTTCCGAGGCGGCTCCCGGCGCTCCGAGCCGTGCGCATCCCGCCCCGCACCGCCCCGGGATGCGGATGCGCTGGAAGCGCCCCAGAGCGCCGAGAGCCCGCTCGGAGAAAAGAGGCCAAAATAACAAAAAGGCGGCTCGTGGTAACCTGGGATTTGGCTGTGAGCCTGAAATGTGGGAATTGGGCAGGGGGAATCACGTTTTAGCTCTGTTCAATTGTCCTCCCATCAGGAATCCTATGACATTTCCCCTCAGCACTGCGCTGGCTGTCTCCATCTAAGAGTTAATCTGAATTCTGACTCTACAGACAGAGATCTATAAAAGGGGGGCGAGGACAGATGGAGGATCTTTATTCCTTCGGCAGCAGCCAGAAATGCTCATTCCTACATTAAAACCACACACACACACTCAGGGTTTATGGTCCAGGTGCCAGGTGCTATCCCAAAGCCCAATCCCAGCTCCCAGAACCAGCAGGTACCTCCGAGAGGCATCACAATGCCCACAAAGCAGATACACTCAGCTGGAAAAAGCAAATGATTTTCCAGACAAAGACAAATATAGAAATGCTGCCAATGCATATGCATAATGCACTAAAATGTGCATCCGGGGGCTGAGCACGGCACCTTCCAGGAAAGCTGCGCCTCCGAGCGTTCCCACACAGACACGAGGCCAGCAGGCACCACACGAGCACCTCGCTGCTTCTCCTGCAGCAAACCGTGAGACTTGGGGAGGATTTTCATGTCTAAACCTGGCCAGCTTCGTGTTTTAACCCCAGCCCCACCAGCAAGGGGCAGCCTGTCCTGCAGTGTCCTTCCAGGGCAGCAGCGTTTGGGGAAGGGGCAGGGGGTGAAGCTCCTGCCCCAGCCCCACTCCCACCAACACTAAACCCAGCTGTTCAACACAAGGCTTGGTTTAAATTAATGTAGGGTACCTACCCCACTCACACCAACACTAAATCCAGCTGTTTAACACAAGGCTTGGTTTAATTTAATGTAGAGCACTTACCCCACTCCCACCAACACTAAACCCAGCTGTTCAACACAAGGCTTGGTTTAAATTAATGTAGAGTACTTACCCCACTCCCACCAACACTAAACCCAGCTGTTTAACACAAGACTTGGTTTAATTTTCTTTCTTTGCCAGAGGGCTCCCTCAAAAGCAGGAGGGTCCTGTGTATCCACCCCAAACACCATCAAAAGGAGAGCCCATGTCAGGACTGGAGCTTTTCCCTCAGTGGTCTCCACTCAGAGCCACTGGTTTGTGCCAGACTCAGCCAGCACCATCCTGCCCACTCCTGCCCAGCTCTGGAGCACGTGTGTGCTGGGATGTGTTGGTAGCTGCACAGCATCAGAAACAAGCTTGGGTTCTTTAGGTGATTTATTTTGGCTGGTAAGTGTCTCTCCAGCAGCTGAGGCCCCTGCTCTGTCCAGGCAGGGAGTTTCTCATTCAGGAGCACAGTGAAAAGCCTCTTTCACCTGTACAATCACAGGAAGCTGCTTTAAAGCTGCCCCAGGCTGTTAGCACACCTGCCAGCTGATGGATCTGCCTCACCCCCAGCTTCCAAACCTCACTTTTCTATCTAGGATCCATTTTTAGGAGAGCCAGTCTGTCTGATGTAATTTTAGACTAATCAGAATAGCAAACATTAAATGATTTGGGTTGGAAGGGACCTTGGAGATCGTTTAGTTCCAACACGTAATAGATGTGGAATATTTATTATTATTGCTGCCATCCTTTCCCAAAACAACACAGGCAATTTTCCAAAACATAAACCTGAACTTCCAAAAAACAGCCAGGAAATTCCAGTTTCAGTCTCAGAAACAGCAACGACTTCCCCAAAACATACAACGAGAGGTTTTATGGCCGGTTTATCTTTCCCTCGGAACTGCAGCGAGCACAGAGGGAGCCGGGGTGTGGAGCCCAGAGGAAATGATAAAAGAAGCCCAGTGAGATGTTCTGCTGGTCCACACCCCCCCCCCATGGCCCGGGGACCCTCGGCAGGCTCAGCCCATCCCTGGCTCTGCCTCCTGGAAGTGCCAGCGAGGTTTCAGAGCCGGGGGAGCCAGGGCAGGGCAGGGGGAGCAGCAGAGGCTGGGAAACCTCCAGAACAAAGGTGCACAGCTCACACATGCTCAATGAACACTTCCGGAGCCCAACGGGAGCGTTCACTGCCAGCACCGAGCCTGGCAGCGCTGGGGATGGCATTCTGCAAGAGCTGAGCCACTCAGAGCGCGGGGGAGGGCACGGAGCAGAAACGGAGCCACGGAGCCAGGGAGGCAGAGAGTCACAGAGATACAGAGACACAGAGTGACAGAGCCAGGGAGTTACAGAGCCACAGAGATACAGAGTCACAGAGCCAGGGAGTTACAGAGCCACAGAGATACAGAGCCACAGAGATACAGAGCCACAGAGATACAGAGTCACAGAGATACAGAGTCACAGAGCCACAGAGATACAGAGCCACAGAGATACAGAGTCACAGAGCCAGGGAGCCACAGAGATACAGAGTCACAGAGTCACAGAGATAGGGAGTTACAGAGTCACAGAGCGACAGAGATACAGAGTCACAGAGCCAGGGAGTTACAGCCACAGAGCCAGGGAGTTACAGAGCCACTGAGATACAGAGTCACAGAGCCACACAGCCAGGGAGCCACAGAGCCAGGGAGTTACAGAGTCACAGAGCCACAGAGTCACAGAGCCACAGAGCCACAGAGTCACAGAGCCACAGAGCCAGGGAGTCACAGAGCCAGGGAGTCACATAGCCACAGAGTCACAGAGCCACAGAGCCACAGAACCAAGGAGCCACAGAGCCAGGGAATTACACAGCCACAGAGTCACAGAGCCACAGAGCCAGGGAGTTACAGAGTCACAGACACAGAGCCAGCCCCTCCTGAGCTGCTAGCCCAAAACCCCCACCACGGGAGCCACGGGGGGCTGTGGGGACCCCACTGCTGTGCTGCCTGCCCTGGGGAGGCTGGAGGATGCTGCAGCCTGGAGGATGCTGCAGCCTGGAGGATGCTGCATCCCAAGGGATGCTCAGCTGCAGCATCCCCTTCTCCAGGTGAAACACCCCCTAAAAAATCAGGCAGGAAAGCCCCAGGTACCTCACCTCACCCAGGGACAGGTTTGGGGCTCCAGAGGAGGCTCTGTGTGTGTAACAGCAGCACAAACAGATTTACTGCAGAGAAGCTTCTATTTAAATTATATTTGCAGTATTCCCAACAGTACTTGCTGCTTTATATAATTTCCCATGCCTTCTGTGTGCATTCAATGTTAATTTTACTACAAAAGTGCATGGTACCTTCTCTCAGATAAAGCACACCTACACAGCAGGGGTTTATATAAAACCACAGTGAAGTTGAACTTCGTGCAGCTCTTCCTGGGAAGTTTGGTCTAACGTTCTGTAGAGAGCAAAAGGAGGAACGGGAAGATTTGTACCAGTTACATAAAACAGCACATCCCTCACTGCACAGAACATGCAGAACTGCAGGAGCTTTAGGGAGCACAGTTTGTGAGTGTGCTGGTTTGTAAAGGTTTCCTGAAATTTTTACCTGCTGAGATTTTTACACAGTGATCAGAATTCCATTCTCCTGGGTGGCTGATCACTGTAACACCAAGGCCACGAGAAAACTGTTATTGTAGAGAAATCTCTTTAAACTAAAGATGAAAGTCTCCTCTCCCAAATAAATTGGTAAAAGACTATTTTAAAGATAGTGAAGTTGTTTTCTATATGTTTTCAGTGTGAAAGAAAAAAAGTGGGAGGGAAAGTGATCTGAAGTTTTATTCTAAGTTTTTTTTCCGTATAGTTTATAGTAATAAAGTTTCTCTTTGCACCATTTAAAGTTAAACCTGTTAAACTCCTAATCCTATCTCACAACAAAAAAATTCTAATTAGCAAACCAAAACCACTGCACTAAATTAGTGCTTCTGCCCAGTTTCAAACTGAAACCAAAACGGTGATGCAGGATTGTGATGGATGAGAAAGGAGATTGGAATTTCAGCACCTCTCGGGAGGGACAGCAGGCAGGGAAGGAGCTCACAGCACATCATCCAGCTCTGTATCTGCATCCATCCCAGGGACACACGGACAGGGAACTCTGAACACCCAAATAACACCCAAATAACACCCAGGGGCCCTACACTGACATTAATTACAAGACAGGAATTTTGGAGCAAGCCACAGCAGCGGATGATGATCCAAATCGTCCCGTGCAGAACGCACCGGGCTCTCAGCCCTGTGACCACGTCTCCCTCCAATGGATGTCTCCAGTAATTAGCACATCCCACTCCTTGCAGCTCAGCAAACACAGCTCGCACTCAGCAGCCAGGATTTGGGATTGGGATGCTTGCAGCTCCTGCATTCCCTTTCCAGGACAGGTCCCTGGTCCCCAAATGAGGCTCCAGGACAGTCCAGGGCTGTGGAGCTGTGAGGTTTCAGCTCCAATTCCCTGTCCTGCTGTTGATCCCTCCACTCCTGGACAGGCAGAGGTATCTCTGTTTTCCCAACACGCCAGCTCCACCTTCTATTAACTGGGGAAATGAGAAAATGAGCCACTAAATTCTTTAATTAACCAGAGAATTCCACCATGCTGCTGTGGGAAGCTCTGGGATGGGACAGGAGGAGCCCAAATCTGCTCCCTTTGGCCAAAGGAGATAAATCTCAATGAATTGGGGGAAATTTCAAACAAATCACAGCATGGCTTGTGATTCTGAGCAGGAACAGAATTGGTCTGGATGGATGAAATCCATGGCCAAGAGGAAAACACTGCTGGTGACTGTCAGCCCCAAACCGCTTGGAGCATCCAGCCCAGGCCTTTATGGCACCACGAGGGAAGTTTAAACTTCCCAGCTGAATTAATCCTGCCCCCAAGAAGGAACAGCCAGCCATGGTACCAGGGATGTGTGGGCACCTGCTCCTCCATTCCCAGCCTCTGGTGCTCACAAACACTGCTGTGACGTTGGACACCATGTGAGGGCTGACTCACACACTCCATTAGAGATTATAAGAAAGCCATTAATTTTTTTTTTTTTTCTAAATCTAGGCAGGAATTAAACTTGGGGTTTCAGAGATTAAAGGCCAGTGAGATTATGATTTGTTGTTTCCAAAAAGGAGGATTTCCTTAAGCTGGGAGTTGCCTCCCTTTCCTTTCTCCTCTCTGAGCCCTCTTTTCCATCCTGGGCCAGCCTGAGAGCTGCAGAGCTGCTGCAAAGGGCAGATTTTTCCTCAAGAATCTCCAAAATCTTGTATGTTTATGGGATGGCTTCATGGGAAGCTTTAAAAATCTCCTAACACCTAAAATTCCTTACCCAAACTGCAAAATGGAGGAATACTTACAGAGATCTGGACTTCAGCTGGGAAAAATCAACTTTCAGTCATCCACAGCTCCTGTCTGTCCACTCCATCCCTCAAATGGAAAGTTTCCTCACTGTCCACATAAACTTGGGACTTTTTTCCAGTAATCTCCTCTTTCTAAGGTGCTGCATAAGTTGAGAGCCAGCAAAGCAGTGAAGTGGGAGAGAAGGTGGATGTGGGAGAGAGCAGGGAAGGACCACAGGAAGCAAAGATGCCCTTGTGGCAAGGCAGGGAGTGCTGGAAAGTGAATAAATTCTGTTTCTAAGGCCACTTGTGCAATGTTCAGAGCACACAGGGCACTGCTGGAGGCTGAATTCAGCTGCACCTGCAGGATCACCTGGCCAAGAGCTGCACAGAGCTCAGAGGCCATGGGAAGCACCTGAGCATTTCCTGGTCACTGCTCCAAGTGTCCCATGAAGAAAACCCACAAGAATTTCAGCAAAAGGTGCAGCTGAGCCCCAGCAGCAATGGAATCAGTGCCTCAGAACCTGTGACACTGCACAGAGCATGCTGGAATGGCATAGAGAGCCTGGCTGGGGGGGCTGAGCCCATTGTGCTCCTCTGGATTGCAGTGAGAACAACAAATTTCTATTTTTAAGTTTACTTGAACTTAAAGCATTAAGACAGACTAAAATCTCCTGCCCCTGGCAATGGTGTTGCGAGTGCTTTCTGCTCTCCTTGCATCTGCTGCACACTCCAGCCTGCATCTTCAGATTGCCAGTGATGAAACAGAAAATAAACCCTCCTCAAAAACTGCAGAAATCAGATGTGGTAACACCAATTACCCTGGTCACAGAGAAAGACTTCAGGGGCTGAGCAAGTTTTATTTAAAAGGAACTTTTAAATTCAATTCAGATGCTTGTTTCAACCTTATGTAAGCTCTTCTTGTCTGGAAAAAAAAAAAAACCAACCAAAACCAGCCCCTGGCCTAAAAGAACACAGAGACCTTTACTCCTTAATTTTATTTCTCAGCTTTTGGGCTCAGCCTGAGAAAAGGTAAAGAAAGCAAAGCCCAAACTGCAGAAAAATCCAAAGCTAGTCCCTTCCTTGGAGGAAGACAAGCGCTCCCTCCAGGCACTCTGACATGAAATTGCAGAATCTTCACATCAGCACAAGTCTGGGCAAAGTGGTGTGCGAAAAAAAATAATTATTACCTGCTAGAAACTAAAACTAAACCCTTCTGAATTCAGGGTCAGTGCCCCCAGTGGGGTCCCTGAGAAATTCAGCTGCACAGGCACAGGGAAAGTCTTTGGCATGAAAATCAAAGAGTGCATTTCAGCACCTGCAAGGGAATGAGGAGGAAAAGCAATCGGCCAGAGCTCCCTGCAGCCTCCTCACCCCCCTCCAGCCACACTTGGCTCTGGCTTCCCTGGGCTGCTCCCTGGCAAGACACTGAGAAAAGGAAAAACCATCTCATTAAGAAGCTGACCCATGGGTCTCATGTTCTTCACACAAATTAACCCAGAGAATTGGATGTGTTTCACAGAAATCGTTTTCTCCCCCTCTCTCTGCCTCCCGAAAAAAAGGAGAGGGAGCAGCCTATTGAATCTGGCACTCATTTAATGAAGAAACCAGTGCAAGCCAACCTAATGAAGTTGGGATCCAAATGGATAGCAGTAGGTGTATGAATAGAACACAGAGCACTCATTTTTACCAGCATTCAAAGAGAAGTTTAGAGCCTTTTCCTGCTTTTTCTCCTCTTCTCCAAGCGAGGCAGGTGAATGCCATGGGGCTCCATTCCCTCTCCCAGCTCAGTGGGATCCCTTGCACAGAGTGAGCACAGGCTGCTGCCTTCCAGGAACGGCCAGCACTGCCCTCCTGCAGCTGGTGACAATGTGTGACAGCCAAGGGGACCCTGGCTGTGCCACAGGGACACCAAATGTGAGGGGTCACAGGGACCCAGCTGTACCACAGGGACACCAAATGTGAGGGGTCAAAGGGACCCCAGCTGTGCCACAGGTACCCCAGCTGTGCCACAGGGACCCAGCTGTGCCACAGAGACACTGGCTGTGCCACAGGGACACCAAATGTGAGGGGTCAAAGGGACCCCAGCTGTGCCACAGGGACCCCAGCTGTGCCACAGACACCCCAGCTGTGCCACAGGGACACCAGCTGTACCACAGACACCCCAGCTGTGCCACAGGGACACCAGCTGTACCACAGGGACACCAGCTATGCCACAGGCTGTGCCACAGGGACCCTGCTGTGAGGGATGACAGGACAATCAGTCCCCCCTGTGTGGGACATGGCTGCACACAGGCACAGGAAGGCACCTGGTGCTGTGCTCTGTGCTCCAAGCAGCACACTGGCAGCTCTGTGCTGTGAGCAGCAGCACCAAAGGGAAAACCCCAGGGGATGGAGCTGAGGTTTGTTGTGCTGCCCAGAACATGTCCCTGCAGGAGGGGTGGGTGCTTCAGGTGCTGCCTCAAACAATCACACACAGACAAGGTGTGCTGCAGTCCAGACTTACCCTGGGTCACTCCCAAAGAATTCTGCAGCCTGGCAGAATTGGAAGGGAAGGCTTGGGATCCCCTCTGAACACATTTCTGTACAAGAGCACAACCCTTGGCTTCAGTGGGACAGACCAGAGCTCCACACAAGGAACTCTTCACTTCCCATCCAGACTAAGCTGCAGATTTCACAGCCTGGACCTGGCTCCTGGATAAGACAGACTGAAATCTCCTGCACCTGGTGCTGAGAGGGCTTTCTGCTCTCCTTGCACCTGCTGGCTCCTGGATAATTCAGACTAAAAGAAGGCACTCCTGCCTTTCCCAGCCACAGCACTCTGGCCAGTCCCTACTAACACTTGTCTTTCCTCTCCCTGCCCATATTACATAATAAGCATCTTTATTTATTTTTTTTTCCTAAGTCGTCTTTTCATAACAATAGAAACTATTGGAGCCCGAGATAACTTGATGAATTTTTCCTATTATCTAAGAGCTTAGTCACTCAGGGAATTAGTCATGTTCAAAATAACAGCCAGACTCAAAGAGATTCAGAGCAACCATTCCAGAGCAGAAGCAGCTAATGTCATAAATACATTAAGATGTCAGCTTGAAGCATTTCAGAGATTTTTCAATAAGTGTTTAAAAAAAGAAAAACCCTTTGATGAGACACAAGGAAATCAGGTTCTCGTGGTTTGCCAAGGCTGCTCAAACCCTGAAACCCTGAGCAGGAGGGCCAGATGGACGTGGTGACCACATGGGGTTTGTGGCTTCCCAGCAAGCCCAGCCTGCTCAGAGCTCCAGGAAATCCTGCTTGCCATGCCTGTGGCACCCTCCCAGGCTTTTCCAGACATCCTGATGCACCTCAAGAGACACAGGAGTTACTGGTGTGTCCCTTATCCAGCAGGTAGGAACTGAGGCCAGAGCCTTGGAAATGGAGTCAGGCCTCCTCCCAGCCCCTCCTGGGACAATCATCAGCATGGAGCAGGGATTTATCCAAGCATTTTTATTTATCACAGCACCAGCTCTTTCTTAACTTGGACATTTGGCATAGCAGCACCAGCAGGAGGCTGGAACTGGGAGGTTAAACCAGCCCCAAAGTGGGAGAGAAATAAAAAACTGAACAGCAACCATGTAAGAAAAATCCCACAAAGAAATGCATTGGGCTTTGGGGTTTGGGGGTCCATGGCACTGCAGCACCCAAGGAATTCTCCAGTGCCTGCAGAGCTCAGGCAAGCCAAGCATCAAGCTCCAGTGACAGGAGACCTGGATGAACAGGAACAAAACTCCAAACTTTGCACTCTGCTGTGGAAAAGCCCTCCCTGCTGAGCCCACAGGGCAGCATCCTCTGCAGGACACCCCCAGCTCTCAGGAGCTTCCCTGGGACTGCTCCAGCAGCAGCCAGCTCTCCCTGCTCCCTTTGATCTCTGCAGGAAAACTGCTCTGGGCCTCTTCATTCCCATTTTTCCCTAATGCCTGGATACCACAAGCTCCTCTTTCCATCCTGGCTGCTCTCCACCAGCTGCTTTTGCTTAGCCAAACTTTCAAAAACAAAAGTCTAACCCAAACTGCTTTTTCTTCTACTTCTCTTTTCCAGACTCCACATTGAGATTTTCAGGATTACAGAATGCAAAGAGTACCTGGTACTTCCAATACCTTTTGATTTTCAGACTGACAAGTGGAAAAGAATCAGTGAGGAAAATGCTGCTGACCTGCCCTACTCTGGAGAATTTCCACCACTTGCAGCATTGGGCCCTTTCACTGAATTCATTTTCACCATATTTTAGGTTGTGATGGTTTTCAAGAGTTTACTTTTTGCTTACAATAAAAATGGAAAGCATCAACAGCTTCATTTTAAGCATTTGAAGAACAAGCAGTGTAAAAATATCACTATTTATGGCTGTAAAAAAAAAAGCTGGGACTGTATCTATGGAAGGTGATGGCTGCACTCACCTGGACTCTCACAGACACGACATTAAACCCAAAAGGAAACCTTTTGTGAGGAAATACCATGGAAAATTCACACTTGTGTTACTTGCAATACAGTCAAAGATTTGGGAAAAAACCTCTGCTCTTGTCAGATAAAGAACTATTCCAGAAGAGGAATTTTGTCCTGATTTAATCCAACTCATTTGATTACTACACTGGATCAATATCCTCTGAAGAATGCCAAAGCAAATAATCATGGCCCTCACACACAGCTCAGATGTGCAGATTGATTCTCATCACTACCAATGACAATTAGTTACATTTTCCTTGGTTAGGAACAGATACTAGAGAGTTTAGCAATGTGGTACCAGTGAAGCATGGAAAACACCCCCATGGGATGCCAGCATAATTGGGAAAAGATTAATTGTTTAAAAAATGGGAAGCAGCACATGCAAAGGAGATAAAAAAGAAGTTCCCACAGCTTAATATTATGGAATAATAGCTTGGGTTTAGGGGCTGATTTGGGAAAAAAAAGCCACCTGCCATGAGAACAAAAGGTACTACTTGTAAAGCACTGGTGACACGCTTCTTAAAGATGAGTAACTCTGAAAGGGAGCAGATCTGAGTCTTGAACCCAAGCTGAGAACAACAGGAAACAGTATTTTGAATAAATCAGAGCTGTGCAGAACTTGGGAGAAATCAGGAAAAATCCAGGTTTTGACCAATGTGCCCGAGCAGAACAAAGTCCAGGGATGCTGCCAGAATAAATGTGTATTGCTGGTCTTTAGCAGCACACAGAAAATAATGCTGGAGTAAAAAAGACAGCTGAAAAACCACAACAGAGACTCAGTGCCTGTGGAAATGGGTCTGGTGATGCTCTGGATGAAAGGCTGAGGCTGTGTACAGCACGGGAGCCAAGCTTCACTCAGGAGCAAACAGAGCTGCTTCATAATTCCAGAGCACATTTTAGCCAGCAGACTGAGGTAATGATATTCCCACTGAATTGCTGAAATGCAGATACTCCTGGTGTGGAATAACTCACTTGTTTAGCACAGTCCACCAAATGATCAACATCTGAAGTACTAAAATTTCAAACAACTTACCACTGGGGACAGCAAGGAAAATCTGCATTGGAGGGAATATTGCTATCCACACTGGCACCTGGCCAGGACATCTGGACCAACACATCTTGTCTTGCTAAAGGAGCAGAATTTGTAGGGACCAAGTGCTCCCAACATCCCTGTGCCCCTGAACCCTCAGCCACCCATCCCCAGGGAAACAGACTCCTCACTGCCAGGGACTGCAAACATCTCTGCTGGATTGATCTTATTTGGTTCCGTTTTACTCTCTTGGTTTGAAATAATTTTCTATTTTCAGATATCTGGAAATATGTGGAGTATCTCCAAATACTGCTGAGGCTGTTGAACTGCTGTAAAAACCACAGAAACCACAGATCTCTCTTTTCTTTTTCCTTTGTTAGAAGGAGTAATACTGGGAAATTCCCGGGTAGAACCTGCTTCAAAATCAACCGCTGGAGTTTTACTTTCCCCCAGAAATACCTTCTATTACAGGCTACAGTAACCACTGTAATTTCTCTCCAAGAGAAAGCAAAGATTAGACTAATGAGAACAGAATAACACAGCCGGCAGCAAGGAAGGAATCTGGGAAGATGAGAGGGCAGGGAAGTGTCAAGCCTGGTGCTGTGTCAATTAGAACAGCACTTTGTCCTGCACCATCCCCATCCCTCAGCAGCCACCTGGGAGAAGAGGGAAAAGGAGGCACGAGCCTCATCCGGCTTCCCAGCACCGCTTTCACCCCTGCCAGCGGGGGTGGAGAGGGGCAAAGTGCACAGAGGGGACCAGGAGCACAGAGGAAGGAATCCCATCCCTCCGGATGCTCCGAGGGTGGGAGGTGACAGAAAACCCCCCGAGGTGCTGCTGGGTGGCAGAAAATCCTTAAACAGGAGCGTGAACAAAGGTGTTCGCTGCTGCTGCACCCCACCCGGAGCCTTTGGGGGCACAAAGCCCCCAGCCCCGGCTGTGTGAGGATCGGAGGGGGGTGGAGGGCAGGAGGAGAACGGGCAGCGATCCCTCCCTCCCTCCTTCCCTCCCTCCCCGAGGCTCCCCGCTGCCAGCAGCATCTGCCGGTGCCCCCGGAGCCGGAACGCGGGGGCTGAGCCGGGTGACGCCAGCTCGGCCGAACCCGAGCGGGGTTCCAGAGCCGGGACCAGCCCGCAAGGATGCCCGAGCAGCACGGAGAACGCCAGGGAAGGGCAAATCCAAAAAAATACCGGCAAAAAAAACCCAACCCCGCACGGAGCCGTGCGGGAAATGCCATCGCAAAGGCGAGCTGGGCACGGAGGGCGAGCTGGAGGAGGATCTCAGGAACAACCACATCGCTTCCCGGGGAAGTTTCTGAACGAGACCGAGGGGCTCTGCTGAGCGGGGGGAACTTGCCCGCTTCCCTCGGAGCGCTCAGGCGGAGTAGTGTCCGTGTGCCAGGCTGCTGCACATCCCCCCCGCACCGCAACTCATCATCCGCCGGAGGGGCACAGCTGACAGCTCCCGGCTGCCCCGGCCAGCAGCCAGCCCTGGGCTGGCACTCCTGAGCTGTGCCAGCACACGGGAGCCGCCACAGCCGCTGCTTCCCCCCGCCGAGCCCGGGGCTCGCCCCAAGGAACCCCCTCCCCAGCCCCGCCGCTCCCTCCCACGCCCCGAGCCGTGCCCACCCTCCTTCCTTCCTCGGAATTTCTTCTTTTGCTCAGCAGTTTGGGAACGCAGAGTCTATAAAATGGCTACAGAGTGATCAATGGTTTCAAGGACAGGGAGTAAAGGAGGAGTCAGATAGGACGGAGGTTCATTTCCCTGTCAAAGTACTGCAATAAGAGGAAAAGAGAAAGACATAGCTACCTGAACTCACCATTCCTGTTCCATCCCTTAGCCACTGCATCTTGCTTCTGATGATGTCCTTATTATCAGGGAGGGGAAGGAAAAAAAAAATCCCTACTGCCTGGCGAGAGCTGGCAGGAAAAAAAAGAAGCCCCCCACCCCCACCCTGGGCTGGAGCTCTCAGTCAGCCATCCCTCAGCCCGGCAATCCCGTGCCTGGCAGGAGCACGTTCTCAGCAGCCTCCTCACTACCTGCGATTGTGCTTATTTATTTCAGTCACGGACCCAGGCATTTCAGGGGAGGGGGATGTCCTTTTTCTTTTTCTTTTTTTTTTTTTTTTCTTTCCCTGCCGTGCTTTCAAACTCTGCAGGAGGGGAGGGGAGTGGGAGGGAGGGGAGAGCGATGCGAACTTGGGGAGGGTCCCCGCAGCCGCCCAGCGCCCCGGGCACCCCGTGCCCTCCTGCCGGTGGCCGCTCGCCCCCAGCGCTGCAGGACTCCGGCTCTGCAGAGCCAGCACATGCTCCACGCTCACACGGGGCTGGGGATTTTGCTGACGTTCAGAGGGCAGCAGGTTCTCATTCTGCTCTCCACATGAAGGATGAGTCCCCTTCCCACTGCAAGCAAAGCTCCCAGCCCTGCCCTGCCCTGCCCGGGGTGATGCTCCCCCAGCAGCAGCGCCCTGCTCCCCCGGATTTCCCCCCACTTTCTGGCCACAGCAAGGAAAAGAGAGCCCCGCTGCACAGTTAAGAAAGCAAATACACTGGTTCAGCGTTGCTCATCGATCCGGCCACCCACCACGTCGAGGGAGAGGAGATCGCGGTGTCTGGCGCTGGGTAGGAGAGGCGGCGGCAGCATATGGGATGTGTAGAGCCAAGAGGGAACGGGGCTGAATCCTCGCGGACGCTCCAGCTGGGACACGCACATCGACATGGTCCTGCCCATGGTGGGCACAGGGCACAGGGGCTGCCAGGACTTGGCCAAGGCCGCTCACGGTGGCGCAGCCCCCGCCGCCATCCCGAGGCTCGGTGCCCACAGGAAGGGGCAGCCCGGAGAAGGACTGACACACCCCTGAGGACAGGAAAATGCCCCACCAAATATTCCCAAAATCCCCTCTCTGGTAGCTGAGTCTGCAGCTGGCTTCAGGGACAGGAGTGGGCAAGGTAGGAATCGTGGAGACAAGGTGGGGAATGGCTGACAGCGTGCTCAGGACACTGGGGACACTGGACAGGAGGGATCCACGCACAGCATATGCTGTAAAATCTGTGCAGAAGCTCCAATCTCCTCAGTTCGAGCTGCAGAGGATTTAGGGTTGTGTTTGCATGGGTTTTTCCTCCACGCCTCAAGGGCAGAAGGGCATTTGGATCTCCCACTCCTGGCCTCTGGAGGAGTCAACATTTTCCTGCAGCTGGAGATTTTGAGTCAGGGAACAACACACAGCTCCTCGTGACTGCCACTTTCTGCTGGTCCTGTGCCACTCAGCAGGATCAGAGCTTAGGTGTCTTCACTTATTTATTGAAATGGGCCAGAGCAGAAGTGCAGGCAGGACTGAAGGGATGCTGCCCAGCGTCTCTGCACTGCTGGGGCCCCACACAGCCTGCTCCAGTTCCATCAAGGCACATCCCATCACCTTCTGTACAGGCACTGACAGCCATCACTATTCCCAGAGATGCCTGACAAAAGAAGGAGTCAGGAGGAAAATGCTTATAGCTGTCCAAACTTTGGAATTCTGCCTAAGTTTCGAGTGACAGGTAAATGATTTACATCCACAGGAGGACTCTGGTTGGAAAATCCCACCTCTGACAGCCATTCTGGAATGTGCTGTCAGTCAGGGTCCTCTCCAGGGAGAGCCCCATCCCCTGCAGCAGGTGATGGCCACGGCTTTGTGCAGCATGGAATGAGATCTCACAGGTACCTCACCTGTTTGGGATGGCAGACAGAGCCAGCACAACCTCACAAAAGCTGCAGGAGAGCTGGGCCAGCAGAACTGACTGACAGACTGACATCCTGAGTGGACATGGCTTCAGAAACCTGGACTGAAAACAGAGCAATGACAAGTTTATCTCTCACTGAAGGGTAAATATCTCTTTCTACCAGGAAAGTTTAAATGAGATCTGCACTGCTGTCAGCACACACAGAGAAGACAACAGGGACCCTCTTAAGCACAAGATCAGCTTTAAACCATGCAGTAACTCCCCTCACTTTGGTCAAAGTTGCACCCTAGCAGTGCAGATGGAGGGGGATTTGTCTGGTACATCCACCCTGCAGCTCTGACTGGGAATGTGGATCTGGAGGAGGAGAATTTCTGTGGGGGACTGTTACACACAAGCAGAGAGATCCCAGTTTCTCTCCTCCTGCCAGCTGCTGCTCAGGCCTGTCAATAAGGCTCATATTCCACTGTTTCACTTCCTAAGCCTTGTTTACACTCAGCTGATTTGAGCAGCAAACCAAGAGCTGCCAGGTTAATCCTGCTCCCTGTGAAGGTTCTGAAAGGCAAGAAAGCCCCAAGATCAGCCAAGTCTCTGAATGGGCAGCAGGCTGCACACAAATCCCATCCTGCCCAGAGCAGTGGGGCAGACGTTCTCTCTGGCACAGGGAACCTCAGAGAGAACCCAGCTGCATTTCCCTGCCAAGAAAATGCACCTCTGCTGCCTCATTGTCAATGCAAAGCGCTCTGCAGGCAGCCAGCAGGCAGGGGACCAAGGCCAGAGTCCCTGCCAGAGCAGGGGGAGAAGGAAAAAGCCACCTGTGAGCTTCTTCTGGGTCCTGGGCAGGGCCAGGAGCTGGGCTGTGATGATCCTTGTGGGATATTCAGTGATTCTCTGATTGCTGACTTCCCCACGCTGGAAGAAAGCGTCTTCCAGGGAAGGGCACCAGGTGCTGGCTCCTGTGCCAGGGGCTGCTGCAGCCCAGCACACCTGCCATGGGATTTAGCTTGCAAAAAAAGGGCATTTCCACCACCTGGGGAGGCAAGGACAAGGCTTTGCTCAGGTGGTTTGTCTGGGGGAACACTGCAGAGGAAATCCCCAGAAGAATTCATGGATTGCTCATCAACAGCACAATGTCCCAGTCAGTCTCAGCAGAGCTCTGAGCTGGGCATATTCTACCTGTCACAGCCTCCAAAAATTTCTCTCTCTCTCCAGAATAAGGACCAGAATCAGCTGATTGTGATGTGCTTCCTCCTCAGACAGCCCAGTCCAGTCTGGAGTCTCCTTGGGACTGCCAGTGACACCAACAATGAGCAAGAACCTCCCAAGGGGGCAGAGAACTGAAGGCAGAGAAGGAAGGGGGTGTCTTTACCTCTGCAGTAGCAGTGACTGCCTAAATTATCAGATTAATGCCATTTTCCACGTGTAATTTATTTTCTCCTAATTCCCTGCAGCTGGAGAGCCACACAAAAAGCCCAAGCAACTGGGGATGAGCAGAAGGACACTCATGATCACATCACAGTGAAACAGCAAAAATAACCTCCATCCTTGTGCCTCATCCAACACATCTGGAGCCATGGAATTAACACCAGGAGACTTTACCAACATTCCCAATCTCCAGTGCAATTCTCCCAGAACCCATCCTGCTCTCCCAGCATTATTTACAGTATTGCAGGGCAGCTTTTGGGAGCAGAACCCTCGTTTGAGACACCCAGAACACAGCCCTGGCATCCCACACATGGAAGTTCATTTCCTTGCAGCCTGTGAGAGCAGCACTGCAGGATTCCACCTTCCTTCCCTGCCTGTCCTTCCTGCTGCTGTGTTACATCACCACTGAAATCTTTTCATCTTCAAGGCTTCCCTTCCTTAATCCCACTAGAAGAATTTTGCTCTAAACCACTCTCTGGATGTGGGAACTTTTCCCAAAATGCTTTTTCCCCTCGCCCTGCTGCTGTTTTCATGAGGGGATTTCCCTTCTTTTGCTTTTCACCCCCTGCCTTCTGTCCCCAGCCACGATGCTGCATTGGACAAGATCCCCCAGCCAACACCTCCCTGTGGAAATTTCAGCCTGGAATTTCCTCCCAGGGGCAGGAGAGGCTGGCAGTGCCCTTTGGAGAGCCCTGTCACACACTGGTGTTTCACTGCTGCAGAAGGCAGATGTTCTTCATTCCATAGCAGAGAGCACAAATATGTTCCTGCAGTCGCTGTCTCTATTGAACTGCAAAGAACAGGCACCAAATCCTACAGGTTAATTAATGAGAAAGGAGGGGAATTTGTCTAACCTCTACTAGGAATTACCCAGCCTGGCTTTATAAACTAATCAGCCATGCTACACAGCTATGAAACACAGACTTTCCTGCAGGAAAAAAAGCCCAAACCCCATGGAACACTCTCCTAATGGCCCAGTGCCTCTCTGATTAGCACAGCAATAACACAGTGCTTCAGGCTCTTGCAAAGTATTATTATTATTTATGGTACATTACAAGGGACTTTGTTTGTTCTTTAATAGGAGATGACAATTCAGAAGCCCAGATACGAGTGTCCTCCTGAACTAACTCTGACACAAAGATAGTTTCAGTCATAAATTATACACTCATAGAACCACAGGACTGGAACAAGTGCCTGAAACGCTTCTCTCTGATGGATGTGATTGGGAGCTGGATGTTTATACCACAGCAAGGGGCAGAAATCATCACCTGAGAACCACCCTGACCTCCCCAGGTGACACAGCAGCCACTGGCAGGGACAGACAGGGCACCCCAAACCTGCCCCCCCAGCTCCAAACCCCTTCTCCAGTCTGGATCAGCTGTGTGCACACATTTCTAACATTTCGAGTTATTTCTGATTTAATTCTGTGCATTGGGCATTATTAATTAATTGCAGTGTTTATATTTAGCAGTCACAGTGCAAACAGCTCCAATCTGGCTCCAGGCAGAGGTGTGGGGCACACACAGCCTGCTCCATGGGGGAGGAGGGAGGGCAGGGGTTGGCATGGATTGGGTGGATTGGCATGGATTGGCATGGATTGGGATGGACTGGAATGGATTGGGATGGATTGGGCATGGATTGGACATGGCTTGGACATAGATTGGACTTGAATTGGGATGGGTTGGGCATGGATTGGGATGGATTGGGCATGGATTGGGCATGGATTGGGCATGGATTGGGCATGGATTGGGCATGGATTGAGCATGGATTGGGCATGGATTGGCATGGATTGGGCATGGATTGGGCATGGATTGGCATGGATTGGCATGGACTGGGATGGGATTGGGCACGGCCATGCTCCCACAGACTCCCCTCAAATTGCTTTTTGTGAGATTTTACCAACAAAATGCCAGCTTCAGTTTAGGAGAGGACCAAAACAAGCTGGACCTTTGACAAAAGCCCTGGTGGGAAAGCACACTTTGCAAACCTGTCTGTAAAAAGCCATTTTTTTATCAAGTAACCTCTTGAGTTCATTGCCCACAGCCTGCCAGACACACAGAGGCTCCTGCCAGCCCCCTGCAGCCCATCCTGCCCTTGGGAAGGCAGCAAAACAGGCAGATCCTGGATCCTGCTTCCAAAACAGCTCCTCAAGATGTTTGCCTGTTGTTTACTATTCCTTCTCCTCTCACCCCCGCCTGACTGACAAGACTCCTCTTGCCTCAGCCCATTTGAGTTGCTAATATCACTCAACTTCTTCCATCTGCAAACCTCCCACCTCTGCTTTAATGAACCCAAGGAGTCTGTTGCCAAGGAACGCTCTCTGTTGCCATGCCCTCTGCTTTAGAGGTGAAAATTAATAACCTGCAGGCAAATTAAACTCTTTGGGTGATGAGGAAAGCACCCCAGTTCAGCCCAGTAAAGTCTCTCCAGCATCCAAGTCTTCTTTACATCCATCTGTCACTAGCACTGTCCTAGTTCTGCTTATTTAGGGAAAATCCTATGGAGATTAAAAAAAGGAATAAAACTAAATTTGAAACTGGAAGGGCTTTACAAGCAGCACGATGCTCATATATAAATTCATTTCATTTGTGTACTAAGAGATCTGCAGCCAAAAAAAGGTATTTTAAAAAGAAAACTAGAGCTTAGCATTGCTTTTTGTGAGAAGATTGACAGGGAAACAATAAATGCTGCCCTGGGTCGTGCATTTTGAGGTCGGGAGGGACTGGCAAATCCATAAACCCTGAGGCTGTGCTCCTCCCTGCTGCCTGGAGGAACATTCCATGCAGGAGGGGATGGAGCCTCCAGGGCCTTCAGCATGGCCTGGAGGCTCTCACAGCCCTGTCCTCCCCAAAAACAACAGCCAGACTCACACCTGTCCCAAATCCAACAGCCAGACTCACACCCAACTCCTGCCTGTCCCAAATCCAACAGCCAGACTCACACCCAACTCCTGCCTGTCCCAAATCCAACAGACTCACACAGAGCTCCTGCCTGTCCCAAATCCAACAGCCAGACTCACAGAGCTCCTGCCTGTCCCAAATCCAGCAGCCAGACTCACAGAGCTCCTGCCTGTCCCCTCTCCTCACCTCATCCCACCAGGGGTCTCACTGGGGCTGGTGCCTTTGGAGGAGGCAGCCCAGCCTGGTCCTACCCCCAAACACACCCAAAGCCCTGAACAGAACAGGTTTTTCTGTGAATTGGCACAGCCTGATCCAGGCACGGCACAGCTCCCACACAAACCCACGGGATTCCTGCCTCAAAAACAACTTTCCAGCTTGCTCTCCACCAGCACAGCACCAGGCAAGGAGGTTGGACCCCCAGGACCTCTCATCTCCACCAGGCAGGTGAGGGATGAACAAACAGCTGGTATTTGTGGCCACAGTTCATGAGAATGCACAGAGCCAAGGCAGGAGCCTTTCACATTCACTCAGTGCTCCTCTCACTCTGGTATTCAGTTCAGGCTGTGACCCCTGGCCCTGGCTGAGCTGAGGCAGATCACCTCCCAGCCCTGTTTTCATGGCCTCAGCCAGAGTTACCAGGACGTGTTGGGAGACCCAGGGGTGCAGGGAGGAGCACAGAGCAGAGCAGGGAGGGCTCCTGGAGCAGCCCCTCCAAGGGTGGGGTGTCCAGTGAGGGACAGCCAGGACAAGGAGGAGTGATCAGGGTGATGTACATTTAGTCCCTGCATGCCCATTTTTCCAGTGTGCCTGGCTCAGGTCAATCCAAAGGTTTCTGCACATTTCCCTCCCTGCTTTCCCGTGCCTGCCATCAGCTGTGCCAGCCAGGGCACATCTGGGCAAGAGGAACAGCAGGGGAAAGGAGCAGCTGAGACCAGCCCCAACCTCACCAGGAGAACTTCTTGAGCTGGGGCATCATCTGCATGGATGCTCCATCAGCCTAAGGAAAGCTCTTTGCTGAGCCTCTCTATTAACTGGAGCTATTCACTTTTAGAGCCAGGAACATTTCCCAGAGAAATGCTCTCCTTCAATACTTGGGGCTGCTAAAGCATTGTGAGGGTTCCCTTCAGAGAGAGCCTTGCCTTGAGTCACCCTCTGGAATCAAAAGCAAAGCAAAGAGATTTTCTCTTCCCCACCCACCATGTGCAGAGGGATGTGAATTCCCCTGATAATCAGCACTGCACAGGGCTGGGGCTCTCCAAACCATTCCATGTGCTGCTTTCACTCCCAGACACTTTTCCAGACCTTCTCAAATCCCACAGTCCCCTCCTCAGACTTCCATGGGTCCTCACCACTGGGTTCAATATGCAAAGGAAACTTTTGATCTTGTCTCACTTTCAAAAGTGAGTAAAATTCACTTTCTGACTTTGCCTTCTTAAGGCTCCCTCCCCTCAACCCACAACTCCTTGCCAGCATCCTCTGAAATTGTTAAAACTCATCTGCCTACAATAATTACTGACACAATGCTTTAATTCCAAGTGAAACCACATCCCTCTTGGGCTTGTTTTACCCTAGCAGAGGGAACAGGCCATGGGCTCCAGGAGGCTGAGGCTTGCCAGGAAGAAGGGGAAGGGGGTTTGGTGTCCCAGTTGCTGGATGCGCTGGGCTGTGGGTAACGCGAGCAGACAGGCGCATCCAGCAGGAGCCAAAGGTTTCCCCACAAAGCCATTTCACAGCAGGGATGCTCGACAGAAAGTACAGGGTGTAAAACATGGACAGGGATCACTGAACATCTCCCAGAGCGTTTGCAAGGAGAGCCAGATCTCAGGAGCGGTTATGAAAGTAGCCCGGAGCAAGGAAGGGGTTAAAGGCACCTTTGGGACTGCCTGAAAGCCTCGGTGAATTCCTTCATTAAACACATCCCCACGCACAAACGAAGCCAGAAATATGTGGCATTCTCTCCCTCTAGTGGCTGGAGGCTTGGAAAGGAAGGGGATGGAACGTGACCCTGCAATTTCTGGGAACAAAATTTCTGGGCTTGTCCAGGGCTGCTGACACCAGAGTCCCAGGGAGCCAGCAGGGAGCCAGCCCAGAGAGGAACACTTGGCAAGTGTTATGTGTGAATCAAACCCACCACCTCCCTTGGACAGCATCCATCTCCTCTTTCTTCCCCTCTTCCTGGCCTTTTGCAAGAACTGTTTCTGCTGCTATTGAGGGTATTCACCCACATTCACACACACACACATCCCTGGTGGGGTGAGGTACAGGAGAGGGGACAGGCAGGAGCTCTGTGTGAGTCTGTTGGATTGGGGACAGGCAGGAGTTTGGGTGTGAGTCTGGCTGTTGGATTTGGGACAGGCAGGAGCTCTGTGTGAGTCTGGCTGTTGGATTTGGGACAGGCAGGAGCTCTGTGTGAGTCTGTTGGATTGGGGACAGGCAGGAGTTGGGTGTGAGTCTGGTTGTTGGATTTGGGACAGGCAGGAGCTCTGTGTGAGTCTGGCTGTTGGATTTGGGACAGCTGTGAGTCTGGCTGTTGGTTTTGGGCAGGCAGGAGTTTGGGTGTGCATCACCCTTTTGCCATGGTCACTCCTCTCAGCACAGGGAGGGGATGAAATTTTTCCTCTCTGCTTTCAGGGAGCACCAGTCTCTTCTCTGCCCATTTGAATTCCCTGCCTGAGGGCTTTTTGCTCCCACGGGCATTCTTTCTTATTCCAAATGAGGCAGAGAGATGGGACTTCTGGCTGCTTAGAAAAGTGGGGTTTACTTTTCTTATCTTCTACAGAAAACGTGAGTTCTTGCTACAGGTGTTGAGAGCATGACCAGAAGTCACAAGACCTAAGGTTACAAGACCTTTTAAGGATTTAAAACACTGCCAACCAAGATATTTATGTTTCTAATCCAACCCTAAGAAATTTTGACTAATTACAGTGTGACCTTTCTCAGCCAATCCTATTCTGACACACAGACCTATTCTGTCACCTTTTTATTATTTTTGTATCTTAAACTCTATAGCTAAACTTTTCTCTACTTAACATATCTCTGCTTTAAAATTTAAATCTACATTCTTAATTCCAGCACCTAAACTTGGAAACATTTCCCAAGGTCTGAAATCCTGTGTTCTTTGATTTACAGGCCCAGTGTTCTGGGAATTTCTTGCATTTTGAATTCCAACTCCTGCCAGGTCCCCACCCCACCAGACCGCTCCTTGTTCATGCCCCACTGCCAGAACACACAAGAGCCACTCAGGATTATTGTCACCATGTTACCCCACACCAGCCAGGCTGCCAGCTCTGCTCATTCTTTACATCTCTGAGCTTGTAGGAAAGCAGGAGACATAAAAAAATCCCCCAGAGACATAAATCACCCAGAGATGCAGAGATAGCATCAGTGAGACAAACCAAGGCAGTAACTTGGTGTGACACAGGATGAAAAGCTCCCCCAAAAAACTGTTTGTGAAGGAATTTAAAGAAACACCAAGCTCTGCAGCACACCTGAGGCTGCCAGATTGGGTGATGTGGTGTCCCCAGTTATGGGAGTGCTGGGACTTGTTCCCACATCAGCCTCACCCTTCCTCTAAGGACAACCAGCAGGGTTCATGACCTTCATCTGCAATAATGAGTGCTGTTTTTAGGAGGACAGCATCCTTGGAAGGAAGAGAACAACATCAAAACCAGTTCAACACAGCTCATTTCCACTAAGTGCAATGCAGCTCCACCATTTCATGTATTTTAGCTAAAAATCCCAAGATTCTCTGTCAATAATGCACCATTACATCACCTCAGGGTTTGTGTGTGGGTATGAATGTGGATTAATATCCTCAACAACAACAGAAATGTTAAAAAGGTCAGGAAGAGGGGAAGAAAGAGGAGAGGGATGCTATCCAGGCATGGGGGGTTTGATTCAAATATAACACTTGCAAGTATTACCTCTGCAGTTTTTGCAGGCTGGCATGGCAGTCAGAAACACACCTGAGTCTTTTCAGCAGCCTCAGGAAAAGAGGAGGAGTTTGAAGTGGGAAGGCCTCAAGCTTGACACAAACAGGAAAAAAATTCCAGAAGGAGAAAAAACATCCAGAAGGAAAAAAACCATCCAGAAGGAAAATTACCTCCAGAGGGAAAAAAAAATCCAGGAGGAAAAAAACATCCAGAAGGGGAAAAAATCCAGAATGGAAAAAAAATCCAGAGGGGAAAAAACATCCAGAAGGCAAAAAAACATCCAGTCTGTTCTGAACTCAGGTGGGAGAGGTTCCCAGAGCTTCCCAAGACCCCTCTGCTCTGTGACCATCGTTCCAGGCACTGCTCTCCCACCATCCCAGGGGGATGAGCTGTGACAAGCCTGGCAGGGGCTTCTGTGAAATCAGATGCCCAGTCTGACCACAGCCCTCCAGTGTGATTTTTGGAGTGGATGCAAAGCAGGATACACCCACCCAAGCAGTGCCTGCACAAACCAGGGAGGCAGGAAGGCATTCAAACCCACAATTACACCCAAATCTCATTAAAGCACTTTTAATCCAAATCCCATTAAACTGCATCGGCCTTTTCCTGCCTCTCCTTCCCCACCACTCAGGATCCATGAGTCAGGATGCCTCTGGTTTTTTACCTTCCAAAACTCCCCTTCACCATTTGGTCCTTGGATTGGCAGTGGAGCTTGTAATTAGGTCCCAAATGTGCCACCACATCAGTGCTGACTACAAGGGATTACAGGGAGGTAAAGACTTTAAGAGCCCGTGTGATGTGAAGTCTGAACAGCATCCATCTCCTTCTGGAGTGCTAAATATACCCATATTTTACTATTTACTTGTCTGCTTAGCTATCTCAGGAGCAGTCTGTGGCAGTCCCTAAAGAAAGCACTTTGCTATCTATATATAATGTGCTTAGCAATTTTTTACCACTGAAGTTGCACAGATATATTCCACACGGAGCTCTTCATCCTTATAAACTTCAACATGGGAAAAATCTCTGCTCCACTCATCTTCCCAGGTTCTTAGAAAGGGATGCTGGCAGGCAGGATGAGTGTCCTCACACCCCCAAGCCTGCAATTCCTGTAAACTGCTAATTTTAACCATGGTAAGAATATGGCATGAGAAATAAGTGATACAGGCAGCTATTGGAAATTTTCCCTGCCTCCCACCTACGAGAATAGGTATTGTGGTTTATTCTCAATTTGCACAAATACAGATGGACATAAAGTCCCTCACCAAAGAAATCAAGGTTATTTGCATAAGGCAGCTGCAAGATCAGGTGTTGAGATTTTCCCCCAAAGCTAAAGCTGGAAACACAAGCAGCTCACGTGGCTGGAGACAATCCCTGAGACTCCTTCGAGTCTCAGCTGTGAAAAAACCAAGCCAGAATCAGAGAGGTGCTGAGATAAATGATGGGAGCACGGCCCTTGCCTGCCTGCACTCTGCCAGACAGGCCCTATAATGGCATTTGAAATCCATGAAAAGCACAACACAGCTCAGCTGAGCTGTGCCTGAGGCTGGAAATGCAGCCAGAAAATTCCCCTGCCTGGTGCTGATCCAAGCACTCACTGCCATTTCCCACCTGCATCTGCTGGGGTGGGGTTATTTTAGAAGGGAGTGGGTTTGGAATGTACAGAATTGTTGCTAAAACACTGTTTTTTCTTAACTAAGCTGTGTTGTGAGGAGATAAAAATAGCCTGTTGGGCAGAGCAGACTAACTGTGGAGGCATCCCAAAAATATCCTGTGTGAAGGGAAAGGTGTGAATGCATCTTCTTAAAAAGGAATGTGTGGCTTATGCTTTACTCTGCTTCCACTACACAGCCATATGTTGGCTGCTGGGTTCTATTAATAACCTCAGTTTTTTATATTAATATCCCACTTGGAGGCTGGCTGAGCACAACTTTGGGCTCAGAAATCCTTGGTGCTGGGACCTCCAATTCACAGGTGTCAGCTCTGCCAAAAAGGGAATTTTTTGGAGTCTCCTGCATTAGGAACACACTGATCCCATCCAGTTCAGGGAGAGGAAGGATGGAGGGGCTTCCTCTGTGCCTCTAAACGACTCTAATCCCTCACAAATACCTGAGAATTTTTGTCACAAAGGCACAGAAAACAGACAGAACTTCCCTGTACACCTCACATTCAGAATAGCAAGCCTGGATCTGATATTTAGGCTCAAGCCTTGTGGCCTGCCAGTTGTTGTTCCATTCACAGCCACACTCTTTCATTCCCTCCTTGATGCTCAGCCTCTATCTCCTGGTGATACATAAACTTCCCTGAATATTTTGGACTTGATGGCTACAAAAAATAAACCACACGGAGAGAGAAAATGGCTCATTATGAGCTCTCCCCCCAGAATGAGCTTTTTCTTTTTCTGCTCTCCCCTCTCCCTTCACTTTTAATGTATTTCAGGGTTATTTTTAACATCATTAACAGCTCTGCTCCCCCACCCCTGATGGGCCCAACCCCTGGGACACCCCAGGAGCTCTCTGCCCCCATTAACTCTGCACCCACACAAACCAGCCCAGGCAGAGGGGCTCAGCTTTAGTGCTCTTCAAGCATTCACTTCTTTATAATAACTTTAATGTTCAATCCTGTAAGAGCTCCAATCATTCTCCACTCATTTGCAGGAATTACAATATCCCCTTTCTCTTTCACTGAAACAGAGCTGCTTGTTGAATGGCAGCCCACAGAAAACCCTACAATAGATTAAGCCCCAAAGTAAAGAGCACTCAAACATCCATTGTACCCCAGCCAGCACAGGGCTGATCACTAAATTGTGGTTTTTGCACAAAGATATTAAAGCTGCCTTTGGTTGGGTATATTTTGTTTATTTTTTAAAGGAGCTTTCTGAAGCAAACAATCACCTGAAAGCAAAGTGTGGAGACTTGATTACAGTTCAGAGCCTTAAAACTTTCTGATTTTTCTATTTGAGCTTTCACCCTAAAAAAAGAAGGGAAAAACTTCCAGATAGCAGAAGGAAATCAAAAATTCATTGTAAATCTGACTTTCTGACCAAAAACCACAATGGAAAATGGTCAAGCAGTCCTTAAGGAAACCATGGGTGTCCACTGGTCTGTCCCTGCTTTAGTGATGAATAAAGAGGAGAAAATGGGCACTTGTTGGACACTGAGGTGCCACTGCCACTGCAGGAGTTTTTACTTTTGGATTTACAGCAAACCCCCCCAAAATTTTGCATTGCTCACATGGTGGATCCTGGTTTAGCAATCCAGGATGGGCAATGGTGCCAGCAGGGACATTCCCTAGGGAATAACCCCAAATCCCTGGCAGTGCCAGACAGAAGTTTGTGGGTCTGACCCACCTGAGGATCACTCTGGGACTGGAGCTGCTCTGAGCACACTGGCAGGAACAACAGGGCAATTTATCCTTCATCTAATTACAATTTTTTTTTCCCCACTTGCTTTATTTATTCCCTGAAGGAGATTAGTGCTTTCTTGAGTTCAGGAAGATTATTGAACCCTGAAAACTCAGTGTATGTGAAGCTTGCTGGGAAAGCACCTCTGGTAGATTCATCCAGGCCACTGAAACACAGGCTGGCAGCACATTAAATTGCTTCTCTGTGCAAGCTCTTCTCCCACTGAGTCTGCTAATTGTCTGTGCTTTTAAAAGTTATTAGTGAATTTAGAGTTGGCTAGAGATGCTAATTTAATCACCCCCAGACTCCAAACCAGGCACTGGATAAGCACCATGACCAGCAGCCTCTCTGCACAATTCATTAATCAGGGCTTGGAGAGACCAACCCCCACAAAAAGCAAAGTACAGCCAGAGCACTGCTCAGCCCTGGCACTGCCATCACAGCCCAAGCAGCAGGACCCCACCTCTGCTCCTGAGAGCAAACCCCTCCTCAGGGCCCAGCACAGCACCACAGTGCTCCTGGATGTGCAGATGTGTCCCCAGAGCACTCCCAGTCCCCATCTGGGCACAGATACTGGTACTGCTGTCACCCTATGCTTTAGTTTTTATATTTTCCAGACTCTGTACTGCATTAGGATATAACTCTGAACGCCATACAAAGTGTTACAAGTTCTCCTCCCAGCTCAGTCACACAAAACAATCCTTTTCCAGCCCCAGAACCAAGGACATTGCTGCAGCTTCAGCCCCAAAAGTGCAAACAGCAGGGAATTGAGGAGAGCAAGCATTTCTCTAATTTCAAAAAACTGGATTCTTCAAAACACAAGTGGATGTGGCACTTGAGGATGTGGGCTAGGGGTGAGTGTGGTGGTGCTGGTTGATGGTTGACTGCATGACCTTAAAGGTCTTTCCAACCTCAGCACTTCTGATTCTATCCATACCCTGTGCCCCCCCCACATTCCAAAAAAGGCCCTGATGCATCCTCACACAGAAAGGAAAGCAGGTAAACAAGGAATATATGGAGCCTTTCCCCCTTCTAGTCACATCTTTCATCTGCCCACCCAGAGCCAAGTTCAACAACTTTTCTTTTTTATACCAAATAATTAATCCAACCACGCTGAGTAGAAATTAAAATGACACATAAAACATGAAAGCCATAAAATGCTTTCCAAATATCCTTTTGCCCTCTCATTTTGCATTTCATTTGGTGTCTGGTGTATGGACTGAGCCCATCTCTCTGTGTTCACTGCTGAAATTACACTGGCAGCTCCAGGCAGCAAGCACAGGGACATTTTCCACCAGCCATTCAGCCAGCTGGCTTTGGTATTCACAGCAGTATGACCAATCCACTAAAGCAGACTTCAAAGTATTCAACACTTAAAATCAAACAGAGGCTTTAGGAGTGTTGGGTTTGGGGCCTGGGTGGTAAATGTAACACAAAAGCTGACAATACACTTCAATTACTGCTGTGTGATGCTAAATTGCCAACATCAAGAGAAGCGGTGCCAGCACAAGTGCAAGGAAATAATTAGCATTTAATATTTCATCAAAACGTTCAATTTTTAAACATTGGAGTTGTCAGGGCTTTTTTTTTCATTATTATTATTATTAGTTTTAATTATTTAGCTGGTTTTACAGAATCCTTGAGAATTGATCCCTCAGGTGGCTCTGATGCCAGCTGCTCACCAAGGGATGCCACACACGGTGTTTTGCAAGGTGCCAGCTATCAGGGAGCTGTTTAATTAAAACCTCTGCACCTTCCCCTGAGCTCACACACTCCTGGGAGAAGCCCAGCCCTTCAAGGATGGGTCTGTCCCACACCTGCCTTGGCTTTGGTGCTCCCTGAGTACTCCTGAGCATTCCAGCACGGACACATCCTGATGGAGCAGTGCCAGCCCAGGGGCACACATGGCCAGGCTGTGCTGCTCCAGTCCCACCAGTCCCTCTGCAGCTGCAGGGAAGGGAAATCTCACATTAGCCCTGGCTTTCCTTCCCTCAACCCCAGGACAAGACATCCTCCTTCCACAGAGAGTCCTTCCCACCTCCCTGGGAGGCAGAGGGATGCAGAAGCGAAGTATTGCTCACTTCCCTCTCTCTCCAGCAACATCACAGCTCTGGGAGAACAGCAGAGTTCATTCTGACCTGGGTCTGGCTGACAAAAAGGCTTTTTGTTAAAACAGAGCATGCTCACCTGTCATGTCCCACTCAGAGCCCTGCAGGGAGCAGGATCATCCCTTCCCTGGAACCAGAGCTGGATGTCACTCAGGGAATAAAGCCCAGCTCTGCACTCCATCCCCACTCTCACTTCCCTGTCTCTAATCAGCCCTTTAGGATCCAAACACAATGGCATGGCAGCCTTAGGACAGGACAAGCTGGGAATTCCTGGATAAATATCCTGCCAAAATTCTGACTTTTAGCACCATAAAAGCATCTCAGGACCTGCTCCTGTGCAGCAGAACGAAGCAAGCATGTTCCATGACTATCTGTACCCAGCTGGGGATGCTGCCTCCCAAACAGTCTGTTGCTAGGATTAAACACAGTGCTCAACAATTTTAATCCCTCTCATGCTGCCACTTCCACAAGAACAGATTTCAATGGCTCCCCACACCAAGAGCTGGTGATGCAAGAGCTTGTGAGGGTTTTCAGAGCCCACTGCACCGAGCAGCCAGCAGTTCACCTGGAAACCAGGACATTCAATTTGATTCTTGTTTTCCCAGCTTCTAAGAAATAGATGGGAGCTAATATTAGCTCTTCCAGGAATAGTTGGGTGGCTAAAAAGAGAATAAAGGTGATAAAACAGCCTGTCTGTGCAGCTGCAGGTTCTATTCCTCCAGCCTGTCTGTTGTTAGCTTCCAGAGCCTTCAGCTGTCACTTTGTCACTTGACAGAGCCCTTGGGTCAGCCCTGTGACACCTTCTGGCAGAAGGAACAGCAGTGAGGGACACCACCCAAAGCTGCTGGGTTTACAACATCCAAATTGATGTTGTAGATAAGGAAGGAAGAACCTCTGGCCAGCCCAAGTGGCTCTTCCTAATCCCACATATCCCTGCAGGCCCAGGTGGGGAGCAGTGGGGTGAAACTCTATGTTCCTCTGGAAGCCCTCACTGCAAAATGCCCAGGGCTTTCAGGGAACTGAACGTGGATTTGCAGATTCTCTGCTACCCAAAGACACAAAGGTGGGCTTGACCCAAGCCCAGCAGCCCACACAGCTGCAGTGGGACCCTGAGCTCCAGTGTCACCTCTGGGCACAACCAGGTGTGTTTGGCTCCTGCCATCCCCTTTTCCTCACTTCTGGTCCCATCACACAGTCCTGAACATGGCAACCCTGCCCCTTCTGAAACTATCAGTTTTTAAACTATCAATCACCTGCTGGCTCAGTGTTCACTCTTGGTTCACCTTGGCCAGGAAAGGGGAACACTCAACTCCACACCAAATAGAAATGAAGTGGGTTAACTCCTGCTTTGCAAAAGCCCTGTTACAACTAGGTTAGAGCATCAGAAAGCACGAGTTAAAATTCCTCCTGGATGTTTCATTTTCAAGGAGCTGGATAACAGCAGGGAACTGCATAATTGCATAATTTGGTTCCATTTTCATGACTGCATTCTGCCTTTTTTGGGCCACCACCAGGCCTGGCATTAATGCTTTGCAAATTATACAGAAATAGTCAAAAAGTGTACTGAAGTACTAAAGGACTTTATTTCCCTCTTTCTCAGAAACAGAAGTTGGATTTGATGAACCTGGAGGCTTGTTCTAACCTGAATGATTCCATGAAAGGCTTGACACATTGTGGCCTTATTAAGCCCATCTTGAATGTGCCTGCCTGGATGACTATAATTATAGGAATTTAGGAGGGTGCTTTGTTTTATCAGCTAAAAAAACAGGGAGCTGCAGGAAATGGAAAATGAAAGAGCACTAGACACAAAAAAGTTTTCCAGGAACCACATGAGAGAGTGCGAGGAATTGCTGTTTGTGGAAAGGGATGACGTTAGCAGGGACAAAAACAACCATTAACCAAAGGACATCCAGCAGGGGTACAAGGAACATTTGGGGATCCCATTATATGGGAGGTGTGCACTTGGCTTGGCACCCAGGATCTGTTCCTTTGTCTGCTCTATCCTATATCCATGGCCACATCCTAAATCCATGGCTATACCCTCTATCAATGGCCATACCCTATACCCATGGCCATATCCTATATCCATGGCCATACCCTATACCCATGGCCATATCCTATATCCACAGCCATATCCTATATCCATGGCCATACCCTATATCCATGGCCACACCCTATATCCATGGCCATATATTATAACCACAGCCATACCCCATATCCACAGCCATACCCTATATCCATAGCCACACCCCATACCCATGGCCATATCCTAAATCCATGGCCCTGCTCTGTCCTATATCCATGGCCATATCCTATATCCAGGAAGGCAACACCCCAGAGCAGAATGTGGATATCATCCCCAAAAAAACCCCCAGCAAGCACAGCAGCAGCTTCCAGTGCTTCAGTGTTAATTTATGGAGGGTAACAGCACAGCAGTTTGGGGATGCTGCCCTGACCTCAGCCTCAGCAACAGTAGAGGCTCCACAGGCAGTGCTGGCATTTGGGGAAAAGCAGCTTTGCTCAGGAACACAAGCCTGGTCTCACTCATTTTTGTATTCCTGCAAACTGCACAATTCTGCAGTGGGAGGATGTGGATTTTCCCAGATGGGCCCCAAAACTCAAAATCTACCCCTGCCCCAATTCCTGCACAACCCTCCCATGCAGACAGGGAACATCTGCCTGCACAGCTCCAGCAGCTCATCACTATTGCACAAGGAAGGAGCTGCTTTGGGAGGGTTTTTCCCTTGCTGATTTGGACAGCTGAGAGCAAACACCAGCCTGTCACTGCTGCATCCTGCCTGCAATGGCAGCAGGCCTGGGAATCCCACAAGAGATGCGTGGATCTGATCCTGTGATGAGTGTCTGATTTGGATCAGCAATCAGCAAGGCACCTCAGTGACCTGGTGCACATCACTCCTCCAAAGAACTCTCTGCATCTATCAGCAGCATCTGCTGCTAATAAATAAGCAGAAGCCAAGCTATCAGCTCGCTGCTATTTTTGGATGAGAAGCTTGTTTTGAAAGCAGAGGAAATTTCCAGCCTTCACAAAGGCCTTTAACCTTCCTTATGTGGGAAACTACCTGCTGCACATTCCCACCAGGCATACACTCACACACAGACTCTTTAAATTACCTGAAATGCTATTAGCTTCATTTCCACATCAGAAGCTGCCAGAGAGAGAAAAGAGGTTTCTAAATTAACATAGCCACAAGTGGGACATAAACCCCACTCAGTGCTGCCGAGCTGGTGAGAGACAGATGAGCCATCAGCTGGTGGTGCAGAAGGGCACTGAGCAGTGAGGGAAAATCCCTTTTTCTGTGCCACTGAAGGCTGGGGGAGTGAAGCCACACACTCTGGGACGTGGGCAACAAGAGTCTGCTCAGTCCCTTCTGTGCAGGTCCTGTAGAAACTAAGCTCAGATAACAAGCAGCACTAAAAGTCAAAAAATCTGACATCTCCAGTCTTGATGTGCCAGAAAACAAGGAGCTCTCTCTCCCCTGCAAGGTGCTCCACAGCCCAATGCCAAAGTAGCACTTCTGCCACACTCCTTGGGGTCAAAAAAATAATAGTGACTGCAGATTGGAGCTGAAGGCAGGCAGAAGGATCACTCACTCCTGTGATGAACACAGCACCTTGCCTTGTGGTACATCTAGTCCTGACACTTTTGTCTGACTAATCCATGAAAGGTATCAAGGGCCTCAAGCAAACCCACAGATCTTTAGTAACTCTCTGCCTCGCAATCAAAATCTCAGCCTGGTTATTGGAGTCTTTCATCAGCACAGGGTGTTCCCAGCAGAGCACCCAACCTCTGGGTCTCAGCCTATGACAGGTTTTGAAGCCTGGCTCAAGTCATGAATCCCCTAAATCTCCTGTATTTCCCAATTTCTAATTCCATTTTTCTCAAGTGCCACCAGTCTGCATGAACTGATGTGAACAAAACCCGAGGGAAGCACAGACTGAGACACATGAGCCAAAACAACACAACAGCTCCAGCCCAGAGGCCACTGTGGAGAGAGAACCCCAAACTAACACATTCCTTTCATTTCTACTCAAAGCCAAGATGCCATTTTCCCCCTCAGTGTTATAATTTGGGGGTAGGTGGTGAGGGCTGACTCAGGACTCACGAATGCTCCGGGCTGGCAGTGCTGCAGGGATGGGGAAACCACCATGAAATGTCCTTTTTCTCAACTCTGGAGAGTATTCCTGCAACCAGAGACCTGCAGAGCTGCAAGAGCACCAAGGGGCCACCCCAGAGGGGTCTCCAGTGACATTCTGATGCTCCCCCTCACCCAAACTCTCCCACCCACTCCAGTGCCCCCCTTGCCCTCCCTCCTCCTGCCTTTGCCGCAGTGAGTGCAATCTGGAGCCCTGAATATTCACCCCGAATATTCACCCTATTCCAAAAGCATCCAGGCTGTGATTAGGGACTGGAGCTTGCGTCACTGGATCTGCACATCAAAGCCCTGGCAGCCACAGCATCCGCAGGGATGGAGAGGGAAGGAGCACACCAGAGGTGACACGGGCTCTGTTTTGGCGTAGGGGGAGCTCCCCACTGAGAATTCTGTCAGGCTGTATTTAAAGATCTGGGATGCTGCAGTTCCTGCCAGCTTCCAGGATTCCTGCTCAGCACAAACCCGGCTCCAGCAGCCCTCCTCCCTCCCCGTGCAGCCCTGCTCAGGATCCAAAGTGTCAGCCTGAGACTGATGGCAGGCTGAAATCCGCTGGCAGAAGTGGTTGCTTTCGCAGTTTTGTTTTTCCACTTAAGTCTGCGTTATCCACAGCGACTTGAATATTCTGATAGCTCAGATAACAGGAGCGGATGCCTCCAGTCTGTGCTGAAGGGAGACTGTCAGAAAAGAGAAGCCCAGCTCTTTCAAATGCCCCGAGATGCTCAGATCTTTTTTGGTTTTCCTCAACAGCCAAGTCCCTTTCCCTCCCGGCCCTGCTTCCCACTCCTTTGATATGATCACCAAAATAAATAAATAACTTTGGGTACTCATTTCCCCACCAGACACTGTCTGAACAACCCTCGCAGCCACTTTATGCAGACAAGGTGCTGGAGTTGTCTCTTCCCTGATCCTGGTGCCACTCTCCCCAAAGCTCCCGTTGCCAGAGGCGTGCAGCTGTTGGTTTAATTTTCTCCAGATCTTTCCAGCTGCTGGGCTGCTCCACGATGGCCCTGCCTGAGCAGACAGCTCAATTCCAGGTGCCTCACCTCGTGCTATGCAGCCAAATTGGCTTGTAGAGCCCCAACTCATTTCCACCGAGAGAAGCACAGGCCAACAGATCACTCCAAGATGAATTTAAGCTGCCCATTATCACTCCTCCTGGTTATTGTTAAGAGATCCCTCCAAGGCAGCACAGGGAGCACAGCTCATGAACCACAGCCTGAAATGATTCACCTGAGGCACCAGGAACTGGAGCCTGGCAAATTTCCAGGGCTTCAGGGCTGCCCAGCAAACCTCAGCTTCAGGAGAGAGAGGGAGAGAATGCTGGGGTGAAGTTTTAGGCTGTGACCTCTCTTTGAAACAATACCCTAATTGTAAAGTTCATTGTCTCCTAACTCTCAGCTCAGTTATCTGGGAGTGCCCCGAATCCCTGGGTGAGGAATCTCCCTATCCAGGTGTCCATGATGTCCATCTTCCTCGTGTGCAAATACTGAGGTGCTGCAACTCCAGCTGAACAACCCATTTTCCTATTTTCTGCAGACTCCTGCAGGACTATTTCCCCTGCTCATCCTGCTGGATTTGCAGGAATGTGGAATCTGCAGAGGTGATGGGGTTGCCCTGCCCTGCCAGAAACACAATTCCAGCCCCCAAATTCCTGTGAAAGCCCTCCCAGGGTGCGCTCACAATTAGACTCCTTACATAACCAAGCAGCACACAGCAGTTAATGCTGCCTAAAGCACGGGCCAGATTTCCCTCAGGGAGAATCCTCCTGCTTTTGGTCACCTGCAGCTCCACGAGGCTAGGGCAGGATCCATACATTGTAAGATACCTTAAAAACCTCAGTGCCTTTCTCCCAGTCCACTCCTATCCCTGTTTCTTAATAAGAGCTTGCAAACCTCATTTTAAAAATTATGGTTCTCATCATATTCAGGCATAACTGTTCTTGTTTACAAACAGAGCAAAGAAATGGTATAAATTATGCTCAAAAAAACCCTTTGGCATTTTAACAGGCATTGGAAAGAACCAATTTCAGAACAGTGTCTCATAATGGATGTCTCCATGGATACCTCTTTGTCAGCCCCTCATTAGATAAGAGCTGAGACACCTAAGAGTTCTCCTGCATTTCAGAGGTACCTCAAAAACACTAATTATGCAAATCTCCATCCTCTTCACTGATGGATACTTGGAAGTTCAGGTGACAAAGAGGATAAGCTGAGGCCTGGCAGCAATGGAAGGAAATATATTTCATTTAGACTCTCTTCTTTATGACTGCTGAGGCTTCGACAATTACCGGGACCACGAAACTGCTTCCCCCACACTCCCTCTCTTCCTCTTAACATTAAAAAACTCGAAGGAGGAGGAAAAAAAGAGATTGCAGGAGCAGTATAGGGACACCTGTGGTGATTGAAAGCAGGACAATCTGTATGGCAGACCCAGCAGGATTCCATGATTTTTGACTGAGCAGTGACTGCATCCACATGGAGCAGATAAAATATTTCTAGTTTATGTGTCAGCAAACACCAGTGGATTTAATTTTACCAAAACTGGCTCCCTTGTGACCCATCTTTATTACTAGTCCTTTACCTGAGGTTGTGTGAGCAGAAATATTTTGAGTTTTTTCTAATGACACTTCCTTGTGTTTTTCTACTGGCATGGCAAAGAATCCCCCAGAATTGTGAAAAGCACTTTATTTATCCCTCAGCACTGCAAGGTGGCAGCTCTAACACAACACAGTGACCTGGGCATGAGAGGAGGGAAATTTTCCCAACCTGTGATGAGAAGGAAAAAGAAAAAAAAATTCATACAGCTTATTTTTCATCCCTGAGACCTTCAGCACAGTCCTCCCAGCCCAGGCTGGGACACTGCCATGCAGACACAGGGGGGACTCTTCAGAAGCACAGAGAACACAGAAGTGCTCTGAATGTGCTAAAAACAGATTTTTTTTTTTTTTTGTCAGACCTTCAGGCTGGAGCCACAGAGTCAGGAACCCTAAAGTAAACACTGATGTCCTGCAGCTTGAGGAGAGCTCAGAGGAGCTGCAGGCACTGCTCAAACACAGGAAGGAAACTGCAATGTACAGAGAGTGCTTGGGAGTCTCCAACACTGCTCATTTCTATAAAAGGACAGACTTCATGCAAACTTGGAATTGTGAGTATTTTTCCTCCCAGCTGCTTTCTCTAGGAATCCTGCTCAGAGAACAAAGCCTGGTGCATGAGAAAGGAGATGTATCCATTCCTGACAAAGCTTCTTTATGGAAGGAAGATTCTCTCAGAGATTCCTGGATCCCACCTCTGCTCCCCCCTCCCAAGAGGAGCAAACCAGGGCTCCCAGTTCCAACCAAGCACCACAAAACTGTGACTCCCTGAAGATTCAATGGCACAGTTACAGTGTGGGAGCTATTTCCAGCTGAACATCTCCTTCTCAGCAGGTGAGGGAGGTGAATGGCTGGGGTTAACCAAAGCCAGGTTCTCCAGATTGAATGTGACCTCAGAAATGCCAACTCCTGAATAAAAAGGCTCAGGGAGGGCAGGAGTGGAGAGCAGGGAATTCATTTCCTCTAATTCATTTCCTCCATGACCTGGAGGAAATCATCAGGCTTTTCTGAGTTTCATTTGCCTCTTGAGTCTCACAGGAATGATGGCTCAGAGTCACTGGGGTGAAAAGCTCTGTGAGAGCAGCCCTGCCAGCCACCCTCTGTGGTTACTACTGGGAGGTGACATCCTTTCTGTCACAGGACTTTTTATTCTCCATGAATTTCCTCAATAACCACAGCTTTCAGAATACATTTTTTAAGACAAAGACCTGCTTGAATATTAATGCCATCGAAAAATAATGGCAGTTGAAAGTATGTCCTTGATCATGTCTAGACAGGACCAGCTATAATGGATTTCTAGGATCAAGGTAGTGGATATAAATAGATTAATATTACTCAAAGACCTGCAATGTCTCTATGCATTATCCAGAGAGGTGTGATCCTATAGCCTTTCATGAATATCTGCTGGCTAATGAAGAGTGAAGAAACTGTTCCTGTGAAGGTGGTGGGGAAGAACTCCCAGAGAAGCTGTGGCTGCTCCTGGATCCCTAGAGGTGTGCAAGGCCAGGCTGGATGGGGCTTAGAGCAGCCTGGGACAGTGGAAGTTGTCCCTGCCCAGGGCAGGGGTGGAATCTTTAAGGTCCTTTCCATCTGCTCTGGTAAAGGCAGTGACAAACATCATCAGAACCAACTACAAAACTGAAGCTCAGTAAAATTTAAAGATGAGGAAAAGGCATCCAAAGAAAGCAGGCAAAGAGCCCTTCCATCCTCTGGCTCAGGGAGGAACCTCAGTGCTCAAGTCAAATCAGTGGCCAAGAAAACGCAGTGAGGTCAGACCTGGTGCCCATGGCTGTGTTACAGCACCCTCAAAAGCAGCAGGTGAATTCCTGCCTCTGAACTCCTGAGGAATTCTTATTCCCATCCTGTGAGAGCCAGCAGCCCAGCCAGGGCATGAGCTGAGCTCCTGTAGCATCTCCCCCAGTGCCAGTGGAGGCTGCTGTGCCCAGAGCCCCTGGGAATGCTTGGTCCAGGTCCACCAGGTACATCCAAACTACTGAGGGCAGGAACAGCAGCAGAACTTGGTGTGATTGCTGCTTCTCATGCTCTCTCCCAGGTAGATTTGATTGAGGGACTCACACAGTGTGGCTAAAATGTTGTCCCTGTAGACCATCCCTCCTTCCCCCAAGAATGGGCCCCAAACTCCTCCTCACCAGTGCTCAGAGTGATCCCTGCACCAAGCTCGCTGTGCTAACCCCTCCCAATTCCTCTTTCTCTGAGAAAAAGCCTCCATCAGGAATGGGCAGATGTTTTGGGGAAGCTCAGCTGGCTTTGAGCCATGGGCCAAAGCAGCACTTGCTCCACACCAGAGCCTGAGTCTTGGTGCTGCTGAGTATCCCAAATGGTCACTGAGCATCCCAAATGTTCACTGAGCAGCAGCAAAACCAGGGAATGTCACCCAGACCTGGTTGCAGCAAAACCAGGGAATGTCACAGAAATCTGCCAGGAGCAAAACCAGGGAATCTCACCCAGACCTGGCTGCTGAGCAGCAGAACCACACAGCATCCCAGGATCCTTTCCCACCACTCATGTCCCCAGGTTTGTCTCCCAAGAGCAGCACAGAAATGCTCATCTGGACCCAGAACTGGCCAGGTAAAAGCAGTAGAGTGGTGTTGGTTCAAGAAGCATTCACACTTAGCCAGGGTTCAGTAACATGAAGTTGGCAAGAAAGAGGAAAAAATGAGAAAAGAAGTGAAAAAAAATGAAAGCACAGGAGCAGGTTCATCGATGAGTTAAGGCTGTTTTAGGTATAAGCCTGGGGGAATTAGTTTAACACTCCATTTCAGCTTCTTTTTCCCATTTTCTTTTGCACCAACTTGCATCTCTCTCCTGTCAGACTTTGATGGCTTTATGTAACTGTTTAAAAATTGAACAAGCTTCTTAGCTTAGGTTTAGAAGAGCACACTTTTTTGCTTCTCTGTCTCGGATGCACATTAAGAATAAAGATTTCCGGAGAAAACAAGACCTTTTCCGTGCTCTGACATCAGCCACTGGAGTACACAAAGCCAAGTCCTTGAGGAGTGGATATTTTGTACATTCTGTTCCAGCACAGGCTGGCACATCTGCAGCCCCAGTGGGTTTTACAACTGGTAGCTGGAGAGGAAAACTCATCCCAGAGAAAATGCCCAGGTTACCCATCCCAGCAGAACCCTGCAGTGGGGGAGAATCCTAGAAAGCAGCAATGAGGGAATAAACCCAAAACCTTGGCAGGGAAGCATGGCAGCCCCAGCCCTGAGTGGCACAAGAAACAGCCTCTGACCTGCTGCTATTGGGAGCATAATTTTCCTCTTTTTTTTTTTTTTTTTCCTTCCCCTTAATACAAGCTGAAAATGTTTCTGCTCTGTGGGACTGGATGTAAAAGCTCGAGAAAAGCCTCCCTCAAGGCTCAGAAAACAGAAGCAAACAGCCCCCACCCTTTTCTGTGTGTTTGCATTTCCTAATTACACCAATTTCTAAGCCAGAACTGTATTTGTTGATGCTTCAGGTTGGCAATGCTGATGGAAGAGGCTTTCAGGAAAGTCAGTAAAAATATTCAAGGACAAGATTTGTAATTAAAGCTTTTTTTTCTTTTTTCTCATGTTTTTTGTCTGTTAGAAAGTGTTTGTGTTTGCAGTGTGGGCTCTGGAGGGCAAATTCTGCTTCTTGCTGTTTGCACAAGCTCAAAACAACAGCCCCAGCCCCAACTGGTGCCACAAGCCTTGCCCAACCCAACACACAGCATGGACACCTCTCCATGGGCCTGTCCCTGCCAGGACCCTGCTTCCCTGGGCTCATTCCTGCCAGGACCCTGCTTCCCTGGGCCTGTCCCTGCCAGGACCCTGCTTCCCTGGGTCTGTCCCTGCTTCCCTGGGGCTATCCCTAACAGGACCCTGCTTCCCTTGGCTCATCCCTGACAGGACCCTGCTTCCCTGGGCTCAGCCCTGCCAGGACCCTGTTTCCCTGGGCTCATTCCTTGCCAGGACCCTGGTCTCCACCCCAACACAAGCAGCTGCAACATGGAGCAAAACCTCCCCCTTCCAGATCAGAGTTTAAAACTGCAAAATCTTGTCCAAGCCCAGGCTGCTCTCAACCCCCATTCCTTACCCACCCCACACAATTCCCCAGGGGATCAGCACCCCTGGCACCCTGGAGGTGCCCAGACCTGCAGGATCTGATGAAGCCATAAGGAGGCAGCTCCTCTGGCACCCCCAGCACTGCCTGGTCACCCCCAAAGTGCCCCCAGCAGCTCTGCCCACTGCTCTGTGCCAAGCCAGAGTTACCCAACTCCTGACCTACTTCTGCCTTGTGCTGCTCCCCCTCCCTGCTCTGCCCTCAGTCCCCAATTAAATCTGTGTGAGATTTCCTCAATTATCCCCTTCCTGCTAATAGATGTGGAAAGAGGATGCCATAACAATGTATTCCCCTGGCACTGGTTCAAAATACATCTCCGAATTAATGGTGAGGAGTGCAGGATGTAGGAACACTTTAATTAAACATAAATGTATAGGAACCAGCAGTTAGGTTTAAGAAAGCTCATCTTTTGCTGCCACCACAACACTTCATCTCAGCCATGCAGTGAGAATCCTCGTGCTCCTCTTTAATTGACAGGCCAATAAATCAGCACTAATCTCCCCTCTCTGTGTAGCTGCACATGCTGATGTTCAGCTGCTTTGGAATACAGCAACATTCCAACATGCACGGGAATCCTGCATGGAAAACGCTCCAGGCAAAGCTTCAAACCTGTAATGAAACTTGGAGGGGGGACCTGAGCAATAAAAAATCTGTGTTTGGGAATTCTGGCAGGAGCAAAGCTTTATATACACCTTTGGAAAGAGGAGGAGCAGGAGCAGAGAGCTCCCATCTGAAGCCATGAAGATGTTCTGATAGGCACTTGCAATTCTGGATGAATGCAGAGATAATTTGAGCACAATTTCTAACTGAGACAAAAACTGTCTGTGAGGAATAGGGAATGAGCCTGGGAATCACTCTGCCCATTACAGAAGGCATCAAGCCTCTGCTCCACTTTATAGCCCCCTTCTGCCTCATCCCAGAACAGTATTGTGAGATAAGAAATTGCAAGTCTTCATAAAAAGGAGGCTTTAATCCAATGGAAGCTACATCTGCACACCTACAGCTGCATTTTCCAGAGCTGAGCTTCTGCTTTATCTCCTCTCTTGGCCCAAAACAATCTCCTAACAGCTCGATAACAAACTACAATTAACCACATCACTGCAAAGGGAGCTGGGGCTGCTGATTCTACAGAAGGCACAAACAAGATTATTTTAAGCCTGGTGGAGAGTAACTGGCAGCACTTTAAAGGGAGCCAGACCCCAGCCCTGCTGCAAACACCCAGAAAACTGCCAGGCAGCAAGTCCCTGAGTACACAGCAAACAGCCACTGGGCTGATCTCAAAATTATTTAGGGCACTGCAGTGCTGGATGAGGCTGAAATGAAAGGAGATGAAGACTTAAGCCCAGGCAGCATCTCTGCAGGAGATGTAAAGCCAGCCCTGAGAGCTCTCTCAGAATCCCAGGGGAACCCAGCAAGGACCAGGTTTTCCCTGTGCTGGAGATGGGCTAAGCACAGGGAGGAAGGGAACATTTTTTAAACTTTTCTCCTGTATTTCCTCATGCTCTGCATGATAAAATTACCAACACATCTAGGAGCAGAGTGCCACCTCTCAAACCCTCAGTCCCCTTTATCTGCAAGGAAGGGAATAACTCCTATCCCACTGCTTGTCTCTGGAAAACACACTTTGCTCTAAATATGAGACTCTAAACAAAAAGCTGCAGCTTCCCCTCTTGCCTCCCTCCCTGTTTGCTCTGTGTACACCAAAGGCCTTCATTTCCACCTTACTGCACATCCACTGAAGCTATTTTTGGCCAAGAGTGACGTGGCTTTGTTTGCATAACTGGGTTCCCACCTCATGATCTGCTGCTCTAATAGTTTGCAAAATAATAGCTGGAAAATGTCTGATTCCCAAAGAAGTGCCTGCAAAGTTCACTTTGCCTTTATCTTAAGTCCAAAATAAAGGAAAAGAAAAAAAGCCACACCAAAACAGGAAACAAGCCTTCCTGCAGCATCACTTATAAAATGCTTCAGCAAGATGTAAAACAAATTATTTAGTGATGACCAGCTGGGATGTGGGGATTTAATTCTGCTTCTGGTTTGGATGAGGGTATCAAACCAGAAAAGACAAGCCCAAAGTCACACAGGAAGAAAACCATTTTCCACAGTGGGGCCTTAACAACTCACATCAACCCAAAATATCATCTGCAGGAAATGCAAACTTCTCACTGATGGCTAAAAACAAAAGCACAGCTCAAAATAGCAGCATTTCAGATGAGGCAAATACGTCGTTGGACGTATTCTCAACTGTCAGAACTGAGCTGCAATCACACATCTCTCTTGAGGAATATTTGGTATTTGTCCAGTATTAAAAATAAAATGTGAGATATCTTAGAAAAGAAAGAGATGGCTCAAATCAAGAATGGATGGAAATAAATCCTGCGTATAGAAGGATTCTTCTTGTCCAAGTCCCAACTCCTGGCAAAGAGGGAAAAAATCCATTTCCACAAGAACTCTGTCACTGCAAAACATTGTAAAGGTGGCATGAACACTGTCCTGGTCTGCACAGCCAGCTGAGCCAGGGGAATTTTTGTTTCAGCACCTGATGTTTGGAAAGCTCCAGGTTCTTCCTCCACTCTCAGGATGGTGCTGCCCAAACAGGAACTCCACATTTGGGCAGGGTTATTGCTCACTTCCACTTGGGACATCTCCCTTCACTGTCTCCCCTACCTCATCCCTCAGCCACCCCAAAATCCAACATGGACAGGGCTTCATTTCACTTCCCTCTTCCCACACTCACTGGCTCCAGGGAAGTCACAGAGTAATGAATGTGGAGTCCCAAGTTCATGACTAACGAGGGGAAGCCACACAAGACCAAGAGCAGCTCAAAGCCTGGCCACAGTGAAGAGCAGGGACAGAGGCTGTGGGAGGGAACAGCTCTAGGAAGGAATTTCTCACCTGCCAGGGATGGGAGGAGAGTCCAGAAACATTTTTCTTACCCTGCACTGGAAGCACAGCATTGTGCTGTGCTGTATTCCAGCAGGGAATCACAGAGCAAGCACCAGGCAAACACCTGAGCACACAGTGCAGCAGCTCTGACGGCAACAAAACCTTTCCACAGAGCTCTGCTTCAGTGTCTCAACCATTCCATGGGCTCACTGTGGGCTGGAAGCCATAGAGAAGGTTCCAAATGCTTCCATTGTGGCTTTCTTTCTGTTCCCTGGTGGTATTTACCAGCACCAGAGAGTGCTAAAATCATTTAGCTATCTCTCAGAAAGCGCACATTTAGCCAGCAGAGAAAGACCAGAGGCCTTACTTGATGAATTCCACAAGAGTCTTTATTTCATGCCAAGGGTGGTCAAGCAGGTTCTCTCAGAACAAAGGGCAGACAGCTATATTTACAGGTTCAGGGAGGATTCAAACTACAACCAATAAAAGTTTATACAAAGAACAGCATCCAATCTAAGTGAGAAGTTCTACAGGTGAACTGACCAATTACACAGATTTATAACCAATTATCTTCCAAAGTGTTAGGAGAATGACCAAATTCTTAAGGAATTTGGCTCAACCTTGGTATCTAGGATACCTTATCTATTATAGCAAGTTCCAGGGGTGAGGGGAAGATGGCTTTGGAAGAATTGTATCATCCACATTCCATTTCCCTTTGTCTCCTCGATTTCCTGCTTGCTGGAGGATTTCTCCTGACTGCAGCAAGGCAGGCCTGGCCCTGCTTGCACTGTGCTGCTCACTGCTCAACTCAGCCCCCCTCCAGGACACTGACTTGACACATCCACTGCCACATCTGAGCACCTCAGACACACCAAGTACCCTTAGAAGACAGACAAATCCCCTCCTGACTGCAGTGGGACATGTTTGTTTGTCCAGGCAAGGCTAAAGCCACCTCAAAATCTGGAAACAGGGCAAGAGCCAGAGCCAAGGATCACCCACTACATAAAGTGATGGAGTTATTCCTGCTTTTAGGTGAAGTCCTTGCATGAGGAGTGAAAGGGAATAATCTCATAAGAATTCATCCCTCTTGGAGGTGCTTCTGGGCATCCCACTCCAGCTGCAGCTTGCAGCAATTGTTCTGCTTCCCTGTCTCTCCCCAAACCACACCCTGGGGACAGCCCTGCAAGGGACACCAGCACAGGGAGTGCCAGCAAGGTGGGGCAAAGCCAGCACTGGGTGAGCTCAGAGATGTGCAGGAAAAACAGCTGCACCTGGGAAGCAACCTGTGCCCAAGCAGCTCTAAACACTCAGAAATCAAACCCAGTGCTGAGGGCAAGAGTGGGCCAAGGTCAGTGGCCAAAGCCCCCCAAAAGTGTTCCCCACTGGTGCTCCCTGCAGTGCTGGTGCACTCTGTCATGGTCCTGGGTGGCAAAAGGGATTTCACACTGGGAACAGCAGCACTGCAGCCAGTTGTGATTCCATCTCTTTTCCAGTGGCACAGCAGTGCAACCCCTGATCCTATCTCAGCAGAGCTACCATGAAATGCCTATTCTTGTTCAGAAAAGACTGATCTCTCAAGGTTTTTGGATGACAGGATAATATATTTCCCTAGATATTAGAGACTGAAAGAGATTTATTAGGGGAATTATTCTCTATATTCTGTGCAGTCCATTAAGAGATGAAGCTGTCCCTGCTCCATGGAGGAGCTCATTGCAGGCCATGTGACTGCACTGATAAAAGACCCAAGTCCCCTCTGCAGCCTCTTATCCTGTTCACTTCATACTCCTCCAAGTACAAGCACAGTGTTGGGTCAATATCCCAGTTCAATTCATGTGTGAAAACCTCCCTAATTCTGCAGGACAAAACCAGGGATAAAATTAGACCCTTTATTCCTACCTTTGGTACTAGGGACAGTTTGTTACCAAACCCACTTCAGCTTCCTGAATGCCAAGGGCAGAGCAGAAGTGAGAGCAGCTGCAGTTTCCCTGTGAGCCCAAATTTTCAGGTGCCAGCACCTCAGCAGTGTGGGCAGTACTCTGAATTTGGGGTTTATGAACACAACCCCCTCAAACTGCAGGATTATCCCATTTGGACAGCTTGGGGTGAACAGCAAAGGGGATGGTCCCAGATGTTCCTTCAGGTCACCATCAGAAGCAAAGCAGTGCTCTGGACACTGGGGGATCCCAGAGCTCCTCACAGGAGCAGGATGGTGCTCCTGCATCTCCAGGATCCCAAGGGAATTGCCAAGGGAATGTCAGGCTGCTGAAGCACTCAGAGCTCACCCCAGAGTCCAGGGAGCCACACACCCCCACTCCCCATCCTCCCCTGGTGACTTTCTGGGTGTATTCACCTACCCAGTGGCTTCAGCAGGACTTCAAACCAGCTGCATCTCAGAATCCAATCCCAGCAGCTACAGAAGACATTTTGGAGCTCTGACCTGGGCTTTTGCCTGTCCTTCCCAAATTTAGCTCCTTTTCAAACACTGGTGACACTGCAGTGGCCCTGAATCACGAGCACAGAGCTTAGGAAGCACTACAAAAGCATTTGTTCCAATATTTACTCAGGGATTTTTCATGCTACACCTACCACGGCCTTTAGTTTATTGGGAACACAGTGCACTGGGGAAGGGCAAACCACAGAGTCCATACTGCTGCCAAGCAAAATGTCATTAAGGTTTTAGCAATGCAACACAAATTGAGTTTACATTAAAGCTTCTTTTGTATAAACCATATCCCAGAGTGAAACCCAGTGACAGAGCTGAGTAATGAGTAGAAGCAGAGCAATCAAGGTGGAACTAGTGAGCAATAGGAAAAAGGAGCCATTCCAAAGTGCTATTTAAAGTTAGGCTGAGAGCTCCATTTGAAGTATAGAAGTGATTATGTACAGTCACCACTGCAGACATTTAATGCCATGTAGGATGCAGTAGCTACCACCTGCAGCTGCACAGAGACACCCCGAGGTTCAATGGCACTATAAAAACCAGCACCAACTGGAGCTGAGATTCTTCTTAATATAGACTTACACATAACTGCTGAAGAGCTGAGAAGTCTGGAGCTTCAAATCTCTCTTGTGCTACCCAGCACATAAACCCACAACTCAAAGGTGACCATTTCTCATTTCAAACCTCTCCTTCCTGCAGGATTCTGAGCTGCTGAAGCCCTGCTTGTCCCCAGGAGTGCTGGAGAACACCTGGGTTATGGCACTGTTGGGTTATGTCCCCCCAACCCTGCTCTGTACAAAACCACAGCACTTCTGAATGTTCTTCTAATTACCCAGAGCATGAGAAGTTTGGAAATACTCATTTCTAGTTCCAGGCTTACTAAGGTGTGCTTTGCAGTGCTGCTCGTGCCAGGCCCTGGGGAGGGAGCCCAGAGGGATGCAAGTGGGCTCAGGGCTGACCTGGAGCTCCCACTCAGCTCTGTGTGCTCCCCCTGCCCCCAAAGCCAGCAGATCTGACACAGCTCAGGTGCTGAAAAGGCTGCAGGGGTGCAGGGACCCTGCCTGGGCACTCCTCACACAGACAGATGGGGCTGCATCACAGCACTGCAATGTCCTGAAGCTCAATCCCTGCTTCCCCCTGGAAGGAACAAGCCAATTCTGATTTATTTGAACAACAGCTCACAGACAGTTTTTCACAATTTGCAAAAAACATTTATAAATGGCTAAATATAAAAAAAAAAAACAAAAAAACAAACCTCTATAAAGACTTCAGAGCACTGCTAAGTAGAGCAACATAATAGGTTTATCAAGAAATAAAGCAGCCCTCTCCAAAATATACAGCTCAGACATACCCTGCCAGCAGAAGTACTCAATGTTTAAGATGAGGGAAGAGAGATTCAATGAGGATTTGTTTTCCTGGCAGCCCTCCATACGTGCACATAAAGCTCTTGTAGCAGCACACTGATATTTAAACTAATTAGCACCAGGAAAGCCTCGGGACTGTGCTTTTCTCCCAGCCTGTTCCCAGGGACACAGGGGGCTCCAAAATCTCCCTGTGATCACATCCCACTCACAGCCCAGGATGCTGCAGCCCCAGCACACCCCCCTTTACACAGGAACACGGGGCAGGACACTTGGCAAAGGGAAAAAAAAATCCCCCCTCTGCCTAAACTGCCCACTCAGCACTATGTGAGGGGATAAAAATAGCAGGCAGGAGAGCTGGCCCTGAATACCAAGCAGCATTCCCACCCAAATCAACTTCCCCTTCACTCTGTTCTCCTGCAGGCTGCACGTTGCCTGAATTTCCTATTCCTCATAAACACAGCCAGTGGGGATTTAGCTCTGGGGAGCTGCAGCCTGGCACATCCACCATCATCACTCTGGCAACCCCCCACCAGCCTCTGGAAAGAGCTCCTGACTTCCAGAGGAGAAAGGACAGGCTGGGGGGGTGGGTTTTGTGAATATTCAACACCTCTGCACAGTAGGCCTGCCTATTATTAGTATGGGGATGTCAAAGAAGCTCCTCTCATGCAAAGTTTCCAGTCTAGCTAATTAACAGTGGCTTCCTCCAGCATATAAATTCGGGCTTTAGTCCCTTGTACACAGGCAGGGCAGGAAGGGAGGGAGGGAGCAGAGAACAGGAATGGCTGCAGTTCATCTTTAAAGGCTGGAAATTAAATCTCTCAGGTAAGACAGAGAGAATTAACACACATCCACACACTGAGAGGAGGCTGCCTGTTTTAGGAAGGGCTGAATCTCCCTTCTTTTAGAAAAAGATTGGATGTGGCACTCAGTGTTTAGCTGAGGTGGTGTTAGGGCATGGGTTGGACTCAATGATCTTAAGGGTTTCTTCCAACCTAGTGATTCTGTGATTCCTCCTGGAGCACATCCCCAGAGCATCTGTCTCCAAAAAGCTCTGATGATTTTGACTGGGCAGCTCACAAGGGGCAGCAGAGGCCAGTGATTTGGGTCAGGGACTGTCACCCTCTGCTTCTGCCATCCAGGCCACCAACACCTCCCAGCACCGCTCTGGGGCTGCACAAGGGAACTCACTGCTCCCCTTGCCCCGAGCATCAGCCACATCCCAGCTGCCAGGACCTGCCTGAGGGGAAATCAGAGGCCAGAGAGATGCTGAGGGTCCTGTCAGGGCAGCCTTTCAGGGCACTCTGCAACCTCTGCTGCAGCAAAGCCTCCAGTTCAGGGCACCTTGAGGTCTCCTGCTAGTTGCTCTTGATTGTGCCAAACTGCTCCCATAAAGGCAAAAGTGACCTGAGTGCTAAACCAAAATGCTCTGCACATAAACTGCTCCAACACAGTTTTCTCCAGGCTGAAGAGTGTACTCTGGAAAAAAAAAATTCAAGACTGAAAGCTTTTAGAAGCCTGACCTTATTTATTTTTACCTGCTTCCTAAATGAGGAGAGAAATAAAACAAAACATTGTATGGCTCTACATGTACCACCCTCCAGTGCTTCAGTTTCTTATTCCCACCTACAAAGTGGGAGCAGTGACCTTACCTACTCCATAAAAAACTTCTCCAGCTTGTGCCCAGACTTCAGACACTCTTGCCTGGAAGGATAAATCTCTGCTTCCTGCACTGCTCTGCCACCTCACTGGTGTCAGCTGTCAATGAAAGCACCTGCCAAGAGACACCCAAGCCCACAAATCTCACCCCAGATTTACACATCTTGCCAGAGCAGAAACTTCTCTCTGGCCAGGAGGTGATTTGCAACCCTGTAGATCTTCACTGAGCTTGGGGCAGAGGTGACAGATGACTTCTCCAGCACTTTTGTGAGCCACATTTATGTATCCTGCCCCTGCAGCACTAGCACAGCACCTCTGATTTATAAACCCCAGCAAAGGTTTCAGAGCTGCCTGTTTGCCACGATTTAAAACCAAGCTGCTTTATGAACAGGCCTCCCCAAACCCACTTCTCTGCCTCAGTGGGGCACAGGTTTTTGGTATGGCTGAGCCAAACAGTACCCCCAGATTTCTGGGGTCACAAACAGCTCACTTCCCTCCCCAGTTCCACATCCCTCCCAGCCAGCACCAAGGAGAAGCAGTTCTTAGCTAACCATTCCCAAACCTCAGCAGGGTGTTTGGTTTGCTGAGCTTTCAGCTTTCCACAGCTTCTCCAAGGGTCTCTGATGTAATCTGGACTCTGTTTGCAATCAGAAACAGGCCTGGGTTTATCAGGATGCCGAGGGCACAGATAATTCAGGAGCAATTTTGTGTCAGAACAGCGCCTTGGCTTCCAGGAGGGCCTCCAGGACAGCTATGAAAGTTTGTCATTTCTTCAAAGCAGCAAAATATTTTATTTTTTAATATTGTTCTTTTTTTTTTTTTTTTTGCACTAGTAAATGCTTTGTCTATAAATAAACCAGTTTTTTCTTTAATAATTCTTTTCCCAAACCAGGCGGGGGAGGGCTGCTTGAGTTTGCTTTCTAAAAGAACCCTTTTAGAGGTTTTCTTCCAAGCTTGCCCTAAACTAAGACAGCTGCAAAGGTTCCTCTTAAAGGATTAATAAAGTGATTAATTGAGGTGTAATAAAGTGATTAATTACAGTACCAGATCCTGAACATGGATAACACACCTGAGACATTGCACACTGCACAACAGGGAGATTTTGCTGCTCTGCAGTCACCTGCCTTTACCCTGGCCCCAAGGACAAACAGCTTTATTGGATCTGGATCATTTTATCTTCCAGGAAAACTTTGTTCAAAGCTTTAGATGTTCAGCTTGTCTAAAACCAGAACAGCTTTCCTGAGTTGAAAGAAGAAGTTCATGTCTCGGCAGCGAGGCAGGACCCAAAGGGAAGGAAGAGAAAAAGAAGAGCTGAACTCCTTGGCTATCTCTGCTCTGCCTTTGTAGCTCAGCCCACAAAAACTCAGCAAAGAAAACACAAGTGATGCAAGATGGAATTCCAGAAAGTCACCAAAAGCCCAGCAGTCCATTCCTGCACGTGTTCCCTGGAAACCAACACCCAACACAAGGAGAAGTCAGCGTCGCTCACTGCCAACTCACTGCTCCTGCGATGGAAAAACACACACAGAGGCCAGGGCCCCCCTGGAAATCACATTTCAGGAAGGCAGTTCATCAAATATCAAAGGGGAAAGGAATACAATAAAGGTCTGGTAAGGAAGGACAGCAGTGGGGAGGGAAAGAGCCACAAAGACACAACAGAAGGTCAGTTCCCTTCTCCACTGCAGCAGGGAAATTCCTGGCTCCCAGATCATCCTTTGTTCCTGTGCCCCAGAGGAACAACAAGGGCTAAACCTCTTCTGCCATGCTCAGTAGAAAACTCTGTCTGCAGAAATCTATTGGGTTTGGGACAATGCTGTTGGGTACCAGTGACACCACACTCATGAGCACTGCAAATCCAAAATAGGACCAGGAAATAACCAAGGCCTCCACACTTCAAACAGGGCACAGCAAAAGTCCAACCCCCTGCCCAAGCAAGGAAACATATCAGACAAATTATATCATTTTTGCCATCTTTTCTGAATTTTTCCCAGAGAAAAGCACAGACACCCCCAGGCCCACAACAGCTTTCACTTCCCCCACCAGAAGCATCATTCACAAAAAAAGAACCAAGTGGATTGTGCCTATATTTGCAAAACACTTTGGGAAAGAAGCAATGACATGGATTTGTCACCGAGATGGTGCTGGGAGCAGCACCAAACCCAAAGGACACAGGGCTAAAAAAGGAAGGAGAAAAAATAAACCCATCTAAACCAGGGAGCAGATCTGAAGGCGATGTGCAACGTCACAGTTCCCTCCACCTGCAAGGAACACTCAGCCACAGGCACAGGAGGCCCAGTGACAATCCAAAATCCTCTGCTACCCGTTGAGGGGACTGATTTGGGGAAAACACAAATGCACCAAAGCTTTTATTGCTACAAAATAATAAACAAACCCAAAAAAACCCTCCATGTGTGGCTGAAGGACCTAGGAACGGAGAAGCTGTTAGTCAAGCATGTTGTTATCAACACAAAGCCCAAAGCAGGCAAATCCCAGCCCTGAGAAGCAGGCAGAGGCACGTTCCACACAGCTCCTTACCCGACTGATCTGCAGCTTCTCAGCTCCAGGCTTGAAGAGGTTCCATCGACGGCCGCCGTTCCTGCAGTTCCCGCGCACCTTCAGGGTCTTTGAAGCCTGCTCGTTCTCAGCTGCCAGGAGAAAATCCACGGGAACAAAAAAAAAAAAAGGAATGACAAAAGATAAATGCTGTGCTTTAGCTCAGGCTGGGGGCGGAGGCTGTTCTTTTAAATGAAAGAAACAAAATTGTTTGCAAGAGACTCATTCAACCTCTCCTTTAGAAAAAGAGAGCACAGAGTATATTTAGGTGCTTTATTCAGTGCTCTTGGGATACAAGAGAAATAGTGCAGCTTGGATACTACAAAAAGGCAGAGCTGGGAGCCACATCCCGAGGTGGGGTCAGCCCAGCTGGCTGTGGAGCCAGGATGCTCTGCCAGGAGCAGGAGACCCTCTGAACCTGCCCCAGTGTGCACAGGGCAGCAGCTCCCTGCTCACAAGTGCTCCAGCAGCAGCACCTGCAGCAATCCCAGCTGCACACCCACTGTGGGCCACAGGATCCAGGCCTTGGAAAAGAAACAGCTCCTCCAATTTACACACAAAACTGAAATGGGTAAGTCCATAAAAGCTGGTTTTTTAAGGAAACTGGGCTGAACCCCCAGTGTTTCAGGCCAAGCCCTCACATATACAGTTCTGCTCTAGCTTTGAGTGATGCCACTCACACCAGACCCAGCCTAGCCTTGCAGATGGCACTACTCAGGCACAAAGCAGCTTGTGAAAAAGAGACAAATGAGCTTTGCTTTTCCAAGCAATCAAAATTTTCAGCTCCATATCCTATCCCTCTCTTTTTGGGGTGAAGCTGCCATTCTGTATGAGACCACAGTTTTCCCTCCCACATTTGGCAAGGCTAGATTTTAATCCCTTCTTCCATCAGGCTCTCCACATCCCCTGGAGGGAAGGAAACAGACCTGAGCACCACTGGTGTCCCCACAGCAGCTGCCAGCACAGGTACACGTGATGCAGGCAGTGGCATATGTGGTACCTGCACCCCCACAGGTGTTTCCAGCACCTGGAGGCTCCTCACCCCACTCATGGAGCAGGGATCCACAGGAAACAGCAATTCTGCAATTCTTCCCTAAAAGATGCACAAGGCTCAATTTCCTGACGTACCTCTAACCAGGCAGAGGTTCCAGACTGTGCCAGTCCTGAGGGGTTTGAGACCAGAATAAATGGTTGCAGGCTTTGGGAGAGTGGAGAGCCCCAAACCAAACAGGTGGGGGCTCTGCCTGGCCCAGGCCAGAGCAGCAGGGCTGGGATGCTGCTGCAGGCTGCCTGGGCAGCCATCCTGATTTTCTTCCAGCGTTGCTGGGAGAGAGATTGCACTGAGACCTATTTCCTCAGTGCTGATGCAGGCAGCCTGCTGCTATTTTTAGCAGCCCACGTTTCACTTTGGAGACTCTTGGAGAGGCAGGCTGCAGCACGGGGCCCATTACAGCAGGAGAGAGGCGATGGATGGAGCAGGGATGTGCAAACAGGGAAGGCTCGCTCCGAGGGGCTGTGTGACCCCCCTGTGCTGGGAACCTCTGCACCCCAGCAGCAGAGCCATCAATTAACAGCACAGGCAGTTAATTGGCCCTGTCCTCCCCAGTTCTGAAGGCTGATGTGTTGCCACCATCCATCAGCTGCCTGGATCCCTGAGTGCTCCCGAGCAATGCCAGCACAATCTGGCAGAGCTCCTGTGCTCGCCCATCACTAAATCACAGCATTCTCCATGCCAGCAGTGGCCCTTCAGGAAATCATTTCCTTTCTCTCATTATCAATCTTTCTAATTAGGAGGTTCAAAAAATGATGTCATCTATTGTCATCAGCCAATTTACCTGCCAGCACAGACATTCCAGGGGGCTGTCCCTGGTGTCACTGTGAGCAGGACAAATGCAGAGAGGTCACCCCAGTGTGGCACATGAGATTCCCTCCTCCATCATGAAAAGTGCCCAAGCACAAGAAGGAAAAAACCCCTCATTTCTTGTGTTTACAAACAAACATCAGACTTGAGTTGTGATCTCAGCATCCATCATCACTCACCACCTCCAAACGTGAGTACTCAGTGAGTACTCACCACAGAGCATTCTTAGAGGGCAAGAATTAAAGAAAAAAACACCAAATATAAATTCACAGCAGTTGCTGAACAGCTTTTACTCCTCACATGCCCACCCCACTCATCCTATTGTAACCAGACTATGGGGACTGTTCAGAGACATTAAAGGCAGAAAACAGCTTTATTTCACTGTACACAAGGAGATCCTATTAGGCAGCAGGAAAAACTCAGCATGAGGCTCTCAGAGCTCCCTCACCTGGCCTCAGCACGATGCAAACCACATTCCTGACTTCTGCACCCCTGCTGCCCCTGCAGCGTGGGGGACACCCAAAAACCAGATGTTGGGAAAGATAAAGATTAGACAGGAAGGTTTTATAGATATGTGTGTATAACAGAAAGATTTTTGAATGTAGAATTTGAAGAAGGAATAGAAATGATAGCAAATTTTGATACAGAAGAAAAGAATTGCTGAGCTAGTCTTACTGGAAAACTAAGAAGCCAAAAGGAAAAATAAGTTAGAAAAAATTTTAATAACTCAGAACAAAGGATAAATCCATCTCAAAGAAAAAAAGCAAAAAAATTTTCACAAGCAAACAAAAAAAAAATATTACAAGTAAAAAAACCTCAAAATTTTCCACTGCAAGAAAACTAAACAGCAACTTCTTACTTAAACTGTAACATAATTTTCATAATTAAAAAATAGTACATAAACACCATAATATTAATAGTTATAATAGGCTATAATAATAAAAATATTAATTGTTATATATTAAAAATATACAGAAAAAAGTATATAATGCATTATAACCAAAATTTAAGCTGTTTCAAACAAACCTACAACTAATGCTAACCACTGTGAACTTAACTCTTTATTACCCACAACCCATAAATTTACCTATAAATAATAATAAATTTATTGTCATGTATTTAAAATATTCATTTAGAAAGTATATACTGCATTATAACCAAAATAAGTCACTTCAAACGAGCCTACAACTAATGCTAACCACTGTGAACTTAACTCTTATTACCCACAACCCACAAATTTACCTATAAATAATAACACAAATATTAATTAATTGCTGTATATTAAAAATATATTTTTAAATTATATAATGCATTATAACCAAAATTAAAATTGGTTCAAACGAACCTACAACTAACGCTAACCGCTGTGAATTTAACTCTCATTACTCACAACCCATAAATTTACCTATAAATAATAATAATAAAAATATTGTCATATATTTAAAATACTTTTAAAATAGTATATAATACATTATAACCAAAATGAAAATCGCTTCAGACAAACCTACAACTAACACTAACCGCTGTGAACTTAACTCTCATTACCCACACCCCACAAATTACTGTACCACCTAAACACAACACAAAGCACCCAGAAGCCTCCAAGAGGTGGCTCAGCTGTGCAGGGAGAGCAGGGACTCACCACGTCTGCGGAGCAGGTGCTGCATGCGCCCCCCCAGCTGGTCCAGCCCCATGGGGGTGCTCTGCGACAGGGGCTCGGAGCGGCAGCGCTCCACCAGCGCCTTGAACGGCTCTGCCTGTGCGGATGGCTGCGCAGGATGGGATGTTGGCTGCAAGAAAAGGGGAAAAAGAAGGATTTTATTGCTGGAGTCAGGTCCAGTATAAGTGCAGATTAAGGGTTAAGGGTGTGGGAAAAGCCTTTTAGTAGTGGTGAGTAAAAATCACCCCCAGTATCCTCCAGTTCCAGTATGTTGATCATTGTCAGAAAGTTCTCTGCTTCCCTTGTTATCACTGCTTCCTTTTTGCTGCAATAATTGCCCTTCTTTATTGGACCCACTCTGCCCTAATTCCTCCAGGTTCATAAATACCCCTGCCCTGCCCAAACACCTGCTTTTGTCCATTTGCCCTCGTGGATGGATCAAGCCTCCCTGTACCACCTTTCCTGGTTTGTTCAGTACAAACTGTTCAGGTTTGCTGTTTGTTGTTCTCTAGTGTTAAAGTTTTTTAGTTCCCAAACAATCGGGGCAGATTTTCTTTCTGCATAAAATCACCACTACCCTTTTACCAACAATAGTCAAATCTCAGGCAGAGAACCAGAGGACAGACAAGAATACACAATAATACAACACTCAATAATACAATACACAGTAACACAGTTCAATAATACAATTCAATAATGCAGAATTCCCAACACAGTGCAATCTGCACCCAGTGCAGTTCTGACTGCAGGGTCAGGACCTGCTGCCCCTATTTCAGCAGGCTCAGATCTTGTACAGCTGTGAGTTTTCAATGTCCCAGGAACTTCTGGGAGTAACCCTGGTGGAGACCCACTTGCTGCTCTCCCATTCCCAAGTCCCAGTAGTATATTAGGACCCACAGCTGGTCTGTTGAGTTAGAGAGGGTTAATAAATGAGGTTTGTTTTGAGAAGTGTTCTCTGACCAAGGTTGTTGGCATGGAGACCAAGAAGTGAAAAAGGTGAAAAAGAAGATAACTAGGAAAAAAACCCCACAGCTGAGGAAAGTATTTACAGAAAGGTCCTGGGAAGAACAGGGGTGGAGAACTCTCCACCAGTGATTGTTATGGTGACTAATTGTGACCAATGCAGAAAGTGTGAACTGTGTAGAGGGTATAAAAGACAGTGTGATGTTGTAATAAACAGGTATCAGCCCTCTTGTGTGTCACACCTGCCTCTACAGCAACACAGCCAGGGCAGTAATCAGCTGGTGCTGAGGATCCCACAGCAGCAAGGGCTGGCTGCTTGCAAGGGACAGCAAAGAGCAGCCAGATGGGTTGGCAGCTCACTGCTGACAGCAGCTAACCAGACACGTCCTTGCATCTACAGCCTACAACATATTTACTTGAATAAAACAGCTGAAATTGATTGAAGCACCCATCAAATGGCCAAATACCTCAGTTACACCTTAATGCTTGGTAGCACTGATCCAAAGAATTGGCATTTACAGCTAAGTGGAGAAAAATGTTGGAGTTTTCCACAGTGCAAATTTTATTATTCTATACCAGGAGGAAAAGTTCCTAAAAACGACAACTGGACCATGACATTTTGCAGAATGGAATGTTCTTTTTAAAAACATCACAATTCAAACTCCTACTTTTCATTTCATACTGTGTGACATGTGACACTGTGGAAGTCTCGTGGATAATCTTAGAGTCAAGAAATCAGAACGAAAAATTCTTCTACAAAGGTCAGGGGAAGCAAACAGGAGGAGTTCCTCTCTGGGAGGTTTCTAGGCTCCATCACAGACACATCTGTCACACTTCCATGAGCCTGCTAATAACTGAGTGCCTGGGATGGTTTGGTGGATCCATCCTCAAGATTCCAACAGCTCATTTTCACTGATGTGCTGTTATTTTCATTTACAGATGAAGAGCAAAGCAGACAGGCTGTAATTACCCCAAAAGAAAGCTGTGGATGAATTAAAGCTCCATCTCCCAGCACCAGCATCACATCCAGCGAGCCAGCACACTTCTCTTGGCTGGAAAACAGCTGGGAGGAGGGAAAAGCCAAAGAAAACCTGCCATCCAGGGAATTTTGGACAATTGGAGAATTGGAATTTAGCACAAGGCCTGCAATGCCCAGAGCTGCCCTTCCCATCCCTACTCTGATTCCTGTTTTAATTTATGAGGCTGGGAATGGGATAAAGGACAGACATATCATGCATTTAAAGGAAACATGTGGAAATCTGAATTATCCATGTGTTCCATGGCTGGTTCTATAAACATGCAAAGCCTATCAGCTTTGCAAACTCAACCTGCCTTTCCCTGATAATGTTAAAAATATGCTTCCCAAAAAACCCTACCCCACTATAGATAGCACTAAATATAGGCTTTAATTCAAGGTTTTGCTAGCACCTCCTGGTTATTATGAATACAAGAATCTGAACAGCTTGCAGATAGGCTTTAGAAGTTTTGTCTCCTCTAAAAATAAAATGATTGTCAGACACAACCATATTAAAAGCCATAAATACCCAAAATCTTCATTCTGCAAGTAAATTGCACCTCTCTGCAGAGAGGAACATAGTGCTCTGTTGGCAACAGCAGGATTTAGAAAGTAAAGCACTATTTCTTTATTTGGAAGGACTATAAAGTCTTTTGTTACAGCAGGCTGAGACACAACCCAGGAGCTGAAAACCAGGAGAAGAAGAAAGCTCTGAAGATCAACTCTCCCAGATATCATTTCCTGGTCAGGGTGATCCAGCAGTGGGAGGGAAGGGATAAATCCACTCAGCAATCCCATCCCTGCAGCTGCTCCCACAACAAACCAACCTCAAGCTGAAAGCCATGATGGGCATCACCTGCAATTTCTCAGCAAAGAAAAGAGAACTTTGCTGGATGTTCCTCCTGTGAAAAGGCACTCGGAGCTGCACTAAAGCCAAACCCCAGAGCTGTGGGAGGATCTGAGCTATGCCCCAGCTATCAGGCAGCAGATCTGCAAACCCAGCCCCTGGCATGTGCACACTCAGGCAAATCAGTAAATCCTGCACTTCCAGTCGGACCCACCACAGGGAGAGCTCCTGCTTTCCCACACAGCAGGAGCAGCTATGGCAGGGGGAGCCCAAAAACCTCCTAAAGGCCTGACAGCACCCAAACCCACGTGGGTCACCCTGAGCAGCAGCACCTTTGTGGCACTGGGACACTTTGGATCCTGAGCACAGGGTTTGGAGGAACAACCTCAACAGCTGCTCTGGAGAAACAGCTGCAGTGATGCAGTTTGAGCACACAGCCCCTGACAGAGCCCTGAAACCAAGCACAGCATCCCATCAGCCTGGCACCTCATCTATAGGGGACACAGCTTTTGTCAAGGCTGACAAGCCTGTGGAAATCTCATTTTCACACTTCTGGCAAACCTAATTCCCCCAGAGAATGGCCTCACAAACCCAGCTGGGCTCTGTGCACAGCCACAACAAGCTGCAGCCTGCAAACCCTTTGGAGATAAAATCCTGAACCCCAAGGAAAAAGATTAGGTCCGTCAAAAAAACCTCTTATTTCCCAAAGAAGCCAGCAGAGGGCACAGAAAGACTGCGGTGAAAGCCCTCTGCTCTGTCACTGCCAGGGTGACAGGCTCTGAGATGCTCCTGGTCCTGGCCCTGGGACAAACAGGGACCTCACCCTGCGGCAGATGTCTCTGCCATAAATAAACCTGACACTTGTTTCTGGGTTGGAAAAACTCCAAAGTGATACCTGAAATGTGAATTCAGATGCTTGTTTTGCAGCCTTGCCTGGTGTCACTCCAAAGGAGGTGTCAAATCACCCACAAACCCTGTCCATGGAACACCAGCCAGTTTGGAACCCTGATGGAAGGCTGGAATTGCAAAATAAATTGTATCAAAGCTGCATCATCTCAAGCTACTGGAAATCTCAAAAACTCCTGGGGCTATGCCTGACTTCCTGCAGCAGCAGGTCCCCTGTTGGGATGCTGTGCTGGTTTTAGAGGTTGGAGGAGGATAATTCACTTCAGTGGAGACATGAAAAACAGAAACTGTCCAAAAACTAGTACAACCTCTATGTCATCTTTTACTCCATTTCTCATATCTCACAATAAGGATGGCACAGTGATTCCAGAGCTGCAGCAGCAAGAATGGAGTAATGAATTTCCCACTGACAATTTGTTTTCACCTTTACTGTTCTTCCAATTCTTCAAAACATTTTATCTCCACTATTTCACAAGTCCCCAGAACACATGAGAATTTGGGATGGGGTCTGAAAGCAACAATCAGGGATGTGCTTTTCTACATCTGCTTTTATTAAATGCTGTTGCAATGCTATTTCCTTCAAAGCACCAGGATCAAATCCTACCAAACTACTTGCCCATAATATCACTCAGCTCCTGCCCAATGACATTAGAATTTTCAAAGGCAAGACCAGGAAAGCAAAAAGCAGGGGCATTAATTGCAGATACAACTGAACAGATTTACTTACTGACAGAACCAATGTACAGATCCCCTAAATCCCATTCCAGCATCCCTTGTGCTACACCAGCCTCAGTTTCTCCCACCATCTCCTCACAGAAGCCTCTGTGGGAAAAGGCACTTTTATGGTTTTTTTGGGGCAATGTTTAAGTTGTTTGGGAAATGCTTTCTGCCCTACTCTGCTCACACAGTGGGAACTTGCTCAGAGCAGCTGGCCTGGCCAAGCCACCCCATCCTGGCAGCACCTTCTCCCTGCCTGTGGTTGAGCACCTCCCTTGAAATCCAAATCCTACAGCTCATCAGAGCAGCCTGGAGTGGAGGCAGCAGGGCCAGCAACTGTCCTGAGGAACAGGTGCCAGCCAAGAGATGGATTGAGCCCTAAAACAATAAGGGGCTGGAGTTTGCTGCTACTGTCACGCTCAGGCTGAAGTTACTCCTCTTCCATGTTTATTTTTGGTAAAGTGTTTCCGAGTGCCGCTCCCTGATGGGAGATAGGCGAGCAAATCCCCGGGGTATCTCAGGTCATTTGTTACTGGAACTGCTGGCAGACTCTGAAGGGCTGTTCCTGTCCAGGACATCCCTCCTTCAGCCTCCCCCTGCTCTGGCTTTGGTGCCACCACCAGATTGCTGCACAGGATCACCACCACACCTGCAGCAGGAGTTCTGGGGTGCAGGAGGTGCTCCCAGCCCCAGTGGGGCTGCCTGCTTTCCCTCCCACCCTGCTGCAGCTCCTGCCAGGAGCAGCCAGCCCTCCCAGCCAGAGGAAACTGCAGCAGCCCGGAGGTCGTGTGCTATCGCCACGCTCCACGGGAACTTGGGGGAGGTTTCCTGCCCAGTTATCTCAAGCACCATATTTAAGTTCCCTGGTCATGTTAGGGAGCTGCAACAGCTGAGCTGGGACTTGAGGCATCTCCTGTTCACACAGCTGAGCTGGGAAAGCACTGGGATTGTGCCTGGGAGTGCTGGGATCAGACAAGGCAGTCCCTGCCCTCCCAGCAGGGACGTGGCTGCTCTGGGAAAGGGTGCTGGGATTTCCCTCTGCTCCACTCCATCCTTTTGTGCCTCTCTCATCTTGCTCTTGCCCAGAGTACTTTCAGCTTGGTCTCTGGAAAGGGATATCAAACCACAGCCCTCTCAAGTTCCTCCTGAAAATGTTTCTTCCAGAAACCCCAAGAAGTGACCAACCACTACTCACTCTGGAGTGCCTGGGATTACAGAGAGCTTTTGTAATTCTTTGGATTACATAAAACAGAGCAGAGAAACAAAACCAGGAATAACTAACAATACTGCTGCCTGTTTTAGCTGCAAGTCAGAAGTTCAGATTTTTTCCCCCAGCATTTCTAATCTGCTGCCAATTTTCAAACACTTCCCCTCTTGGCTCAGAAGTTACTGTGACCCCTTTTCCAACAGGCAACAGTGTCACCACCTCTGGAATATCTCTTGTTGCTCCAAACCCAAAAGGAAAAGAGAAAGTTTCTTCACAAATCAACTTAATTTTTCTACCAGGCACCTTGAAAAAAGAAAAAGTCCTCATTCCAGCCTCAGCTAACCAGCAGGTACCCAAAAGAACCCTAAAGCTGGGCTCCACACTGGCTCCACAGGACTTCTGTGGTTTCACAGCAATCAGCTGGACAAGACAGATTTATAATACCCAAAACCCAGTCCAAAATGCAGTGCCCACTTAAACGTTTTGAAGATTTTAAGGGCTTTGAAAGACTTGCTTGTCCTGCCATGACTGGAGCCACTAACATTGCTCACCTGTCATTCATCACCCATCCCATCACCCCTACAACTATTTTAGGTAAGAAAACTCAGAAAACACACAGAAAACTGCCCTGTGTTTCCAGCAAAGTGCAATTGCCGAATTCTGCTTGCTCAGGGCACACTTAAAAACTCTCAATTTGCTAAAACCTCGCTTCTTAGGAGCTTCTACTTCAAATGAACCTAAATGCAGAGAGGAAAAAAACTAAAGGAATAGACTGCTACACCCCCTTCAAGAGACACTGATACACACAAAGGGTCATAGGAGAAGAAGCTCTGGAGGTTTAAGAGCTCAGACTCGGACTGATCTAAAAGCTCTGTCTGCAGCCACCATTCACAGAACAACCTCCATAGCTGGAAATCCCAATGAGGGATGTACAAAAATGCTTTCAAGTGCAAACCAGCTTTTTGAGATGTCCAACAGTGTGGTCTTGCAAACCTGACAAAGTTGCTCCTACCTTTCCATTTTTGAGGCGTCCGGAAGAGACGATCCTCGAGACGTGCACTTGGAAGGGCCTGCACTCAAACTCTTCCACTCTGTCCATGACCTCCACAGAGTTTTGTTCCACAAATGAAGTGGCTCCCCGCTTTTTACTGCGGCCACCAGGCCGTTCCAAACTCTGCCTTTTCACTGTGGAACACTTCAAAAAAGTCACTACAGAAAAATCCACGTCGGCAACTGCGGAACACCCCATGTCCGCAGCATCCAGAATATTCTCAGGAATGTCAGGAGAAGGTGGCAGGTCCCTGCCCATGACCTGACTCTTTTCCAGTCTACTGAGAGTGTCTTGGACCTCTGCAGTCACAGCTGCCTGGGGAAGGTGGATCAGAACCTCAGGTGATGCAGAGAAATCACCATTGGCAGCTGGGGAATGGTCCAAGCCCACAGCACCCAGCTTATTCCCAGGAAGATCAGGAGAAGGTGGCACATCCCTAGCCACAACCTGTGATGTCTCTGGAGAACTGCCCTGAATCCCCAGCTCACCTCCCAACAAGTATTGCAAAGGCAGCTCAGGATTTCTCAAGTCCTGATTATCCAGTTCTGTCCTTGAAATTTCCTGAGCCAGAGCTGGAGATGGAGCTGTGTCTTTAGCAATCACTGGGGCACAAGCCACGTCCTCAGTATCAAGTTCAGTCAGTGCTGTCTGTGGAAGGTGGGTCTGAGCCTCAGTCACTGCAGGAAAGGCACCATCAGCAGCTGGAGAACAGCCCAGATCTGTAGCATCCAGGTAATTGTTGGGAAGATCAAGAGAAGGTGGCAGGTCCCTGCCCATGACCCTCTCCAGGGTACTGCCAGTGTCTTCAAACTCCAGTTCGCCTCCAGACAAGTTTTGCAAAGGCAGCTCAGGATTTCTCAAGTCCTGATTATCCAGTTCTGTCTCTGAAAGCTCCTGAGCAACAGCTGGAGATGGATCCATGCCTTTAGCAACCACTGGGGCACAAACCACATCCCCAGAATCAAGTTTAGTTGGCAATACCTGTGAGAGGTGGGTCTGCACTTCAGTTTCTGCAGAAAAGTCCCCACTGGCAGCTGGAGAACAGCCCAGGTCCCCAGAATCCTGACTATTCACAGGAAGATCATGGGAGGGCAGCAGGTCCCTGGCCATGACCTGGTTCTTCTCTGGAGTCGTGCCCAAGTCGTGAATCGGTTCAGCCAGAGTCGTCTGTGGAAGTTCAACCAGATCCTCAGGGGGGTCTCTGCTGTTCAGCTCAATGAAAGATCCATCTGCGAGCTCTGCCAGCTGGGACATGGATGGTTCTGGCCCAGAGGGAGCACATGAGGTTCCATTAAGCCTGTCATTGTCACTGTCCAGGCCAGAGGAACCAAGGCCTTTCAGCCCATCCATGCTTTTGCAGTGCTCCTTCCCCGCTAAACTCTCAAAGCTCAGGTTCTCCCAGGTGCCGGAATCCGGGGACTGCAGACAGGCTCCCACCGTGCAAAAGGCCTTGGCGCTCTCGTTCTCCAAAACCAAACCCTCCTTGGGGGAGCCAACATCCTGCCTGCGGCCCCGGAAACTGCGCTGGGGCCTCTTCTCATCGGGGGAAAACGCCCTCGAGGAGCCTCGCAGCCGCCGAGCTGCCTCGGCCACGCTGCTCAGGAACCTCACAACACCCCCAAAGTGAGTGGCTTTGGCAGCACCGTTTGATTTTTTCCGCTGGCTGAGATTCTCCTCACATCTCGTATCAAAGTCCAAGTAAGAAACGGAATGATCCGTCGTATTTTCTAAGTTCTGGAAATTGGTTTCAGCCCTTTGATCCAGGAGCTTTGAATTATCTTTGCTAGCTAATGAAATTCCTTTCAGATAGCTCCAGACATCAGAGCTCCTTCCTCTCCTGCTCTCCTGTGGGAGCACAGCACACCTCTTTTGATTGTCCCCTTCTGTAATTGCAGGACTCTTAACGTGTTCCAAATTCAAAGACTCGCTCTTCCTGGCTGGTGCTCTGTGGCAGTTACCATCATTATCCTCACTGTGTAATCTGCCACTGATATCCCTGAGACATTTACTGTCAGTGGTATCGAGTTCAGGAATGCTGATGTTCAGCTCTATGTCCTCAAAAGAAGAGTCCAAATCCTCAATGTACCCCGCGTAGGAGTGGCGGGAGGGCCTGCGGCCATCACCCAGCTTCTTCACCCTGTAGACAGCTCTCTGCCCACTGCAGTGAAGGTCCTCCTCAGGGTCACACCCATCCTGCACTCTGGATGTTCTCAAATCCACATTCTTGGGCCTCCTGGAGGATCTTCCCTTTTTTGACGAGCGTACCCTGTCCATGAAAGATGGTTTCTTTAATTCTGACGCCTCAGAGGCAACTCCCAGCAGAATCATGGACTGGGGTCTGTCTTTATTTGTAGAGAGTCCTTTCCTTCGTCTGACGAAATTCCAGATCCGGCTGCCCTTGGATGTTTTCTTATACCTGTGTGTTTCCTCCTGCTCACTGGGGTTTGCATCGCCAGAGGCGCAGTGCTCAGCACCACAGGTCTCCAAGGCATCAGTGCTCCCTCCCTCCATGTTCCCCTGGAAAATCCTGTTGGCATATCCATTGGGAATGCTCATGGAAGCAGTACGCCGG